>NC_047573.1:32794339-33502464 GCF_011004845.1 Esox lucius | reverse complement strand
TTGGACCTCAATCAACATAGATTCTTACACGGCTGTAACTTGCCACTTTATCTCTGAATGGAAGCAGTCCTGCATTATTTTGGGAGAATCCAAGTTTCCCCAGACCCACACGATGGAACAGCACCTTCTCTATGTTCCAACGGCTGTATGAGCATAGACAGCCACTAGGAGCCCTCCTCCCCACTCTCAAAACAGAGCTGCGGCCGTTCTCAGCTGATGAGTATGAGGATAAGTATCAGTGTCTTAGAATACTTGGGTCTTTTACCAAGCTACTGTAGAGATGTCTGCATCTAAATAGATGCCAATCAGAATCCCAGATCAGAATGCTGAAGTCCTCAATACAGGAGATGAGCACCCAAATGGCAAGGGATATGGCCTCAGGACTTGCCTCCTCAAACATCTACATGAGCAAATCATACATCCTGAACAGAAGAGTTGCCTTTCTTTGGCTATGGTGCTGGATCCCCGTTTTAAGTTGCTGCTCTTTAGTAATGACATCTGTTCCCAGACAGCTGTCAAAATTTTTATTCCACAACGTGCAGCAATAATCAGGGCCTCACTATCTGAAAGGCAAAAACAAGCACCTACACCTGCACCACTGACTGAACCAACACAAGGCACGTCCACACAAAGTATTGCAGTAGTCGATCTATGGAAATCTTTGGACATTCATGTGTGTACCTCACAACACTAACAGTGCAACAGCAGATACTACTGTGGAGGTCCAGAAGTACATTGAGGACCACAACCTGCCACAATCCATTGATCCCCTTGAGTACTGGTTGACGCAGAAGAATGTGTAACTGCACCTCCATGACTTGGCAAAACTCTACCTTTGTACACCAGCATCATCTGTGCCTGATAAGAGCTTTTTTCCAAAACTGGAAATATTGTCCAAGACAAGGAACTGGCTCAATCCAAAAAAAGTGGAGCAGATTTTAAGTGTTGCCACAAGCACATTCTCTAACATTGTTATGACAATGTCATATTACACCTCATCATCTTTGCCATGTAACACAAGTACTTATTCTCCTTCAGTATCTATTTCAGTCAAAACATTTCTATGAATTTGCTTTACCACCTAGATAGTATTAGTACTACATTATTCAATATATATACAAACAAGAATTAAGAAAAAATTAAGAGACCACTCCTGATTTTTCTTAAATCAGTATCTCTACATGTATGCCAGCCATTCCATTCCAGTGTCTGTTAAATTCCAACAGAGGTACACCTTGTTTACTTAATGAGGTACTGATTAGGTGATTACCGGAAACAAATCTAATTTAACAATGAAAAGTATAAAAATCACTGCTGTGGTCATCACTATCCTCAGGTGGATGGCAAAAATGTGCAAGTAGTACTTCAAAGGTAATTTGAATAAAAAAATAACTATGCAACAAAAGAGTTGAAAAGAAAAGCTTTGAGTGAGGAAAAAAGGGTTAAATTCTGAGTTTACTGGCAGAGGGATACAGTAAGCATCAGGTTGCTTCCATCCTGAAAATGTCAAAGACAGCGGTTCAAAATTACAAGGTCAAGCAACAGACATTGGGGACAACAAAGCTACATACTGGCAGACCGGGATGACCGTCAACTCATTCAAATGTCACTCAACAACCGTAGGATGACATCAAGTGACCTACAAAAAGAATGGCAAACAGCAGCTGGGGTGAAGTGCACAGAGAGGACAGTTTGAAACAGGCTCCTAGGGGCAGGGCTGAAGTCGTGCAAATGTTAGAAAAAAGCCCTTCATCAAAGAGAAGCAAAGAAGAGCCAGGCTGAAGTTTGCAAAAGACCATAAAAGGATTGGACTGTAGAGGAATAGAGTAAGGTCATCTTCTCTGACGAGTCAAATTATCAGCTTAGCCCAAAACCTGGTCATCTAATGGTTAGACGGAGACCTGGAGAGTCCACAGTGTCTCGTACCCACTGTGAAATTTGGTGGAGGATCAGTGATGATCTGGGGATGCTTCAGCAAGGCTGGAATCGGGCAGATTTGTCTTTGTGAAGGCCACATGAATCAAGTACAAGGTTATACTGGACAAACACCTGCTTCCTTCTGCTCTGACAATGTTCTCCAACTCTGAGAATAGTTTTTTTCAGCAGGACAATGTTCCATGCCACAGCCAGGAAGTCAGTCAAGGTGTGGATGGAGGACCACCAGATCAAGACCCTGTCATGGCCAGCCCAATCACCAGACCTGAACCCTATTGAAAACCTCTATGAAAAAAAAATTTGATCAAGGAGTGTCAGGAGTGTCATAAAGTCACCCAACAGCAATGTGACAAGACTGGTGGAGAGCATGCCAAGACTCATGAAAGTGTCTTTGATGGGTTATTCCACCAAGTATTGTTTCTGAACTCTTCCTAATACTAAAACATTAGTATTTTACTGTTGGAAAATGAATATGAATTTGTTTTCTTTGCATTATTTGAGGTCTGAAAACAATGCATATTTCTTTGGTTATTTTGACCAGTGAGAGTAGGAACGTAAGGAACGTGAGCTTTGGGTCATGACCGAAAGGACAAGATCCCGGATACAGGCGGCCGAAATGAGCTTTCTCCGCAGGGTGGCTGGGTGATCCCTTAGAGATAGGATGAAAAGCTCGGTCACCCGGGAGGAGCTCAGAGTAGAGCCGCTGCTCCTCCACATCGAGAGGGGTCAGCTGAGGTGGCTTGGGCATCTGTTTCGGATGCCTCCGGAACGCCTTCCTGGGAAGGTGTTCCGGTCCCGTCCCACCGGGAGGAGACCCCGGGGAAGACCTAGGACACGCTGGAGGGACTATGTCTCCCGGCTGGCCTGGGAACGCCTCGGTGTCCCCCCGGAAGGAGGAACTAAGGAGAGGAAGAAGTGTCTAGGGAGAGGGAAGTCTGGGCATCTCTGCTTAGACTGCTGCCCCAGCGACCCGGCCCCGGATAAGTGGAAGAAAATGATGATGATGATTTTGACCAGTTGTTATGTTCTACAAATAAATAGTCTAAATTAAAATGTATTTATTTGGAATTTGGGAGTAATGTTGTCAGTAATTTATAGAATAAAACAAAACTGTTCATTTTACTCAAGCACATACCTATGAATAGTACAAGCAGAGAAACTGAATTTTGCAGTGGTCTACATTTTTTCCAGAGCTGTATGTAACTGAAGGCCACAAAATGTTTGAACAGCTTTTGCAAGGACACAAGCTGTGGACTCATTGGCTGGAAATGTATTTTTTGGGGTCATTCATGTAGTCATGAATGTAATCATGAATTCATGTAGTACAAAATCAAAACTAAGGTAGGAAGGAGTAATAACACTGCGTACACACACACACACACAACGGAGGGAGAGGAATACAGGTATTAGACAGGAAGCAAGACGAGGGAATGAGATATGGGGGTGAATGAAGACATTCACACAACTTTACAGCTTCAAAGGGAAGAGGTCACATGATCGATGACGTCCGAAGCTTCGTTTGACCAAGCTCTTTTCAAACCAGAATGCAATACACCACAGTGCACAAATGACCGAAGACCAAACACTGAACCAATGTGTCTAGTACTGTGGCACAACCGGATTACACCAGAATTCTGTTCACAAAGACTCTAGTTCAATTCTTCTTGTTGCGGGTAATACGATTGTGTTGAACACAAAATGTCAGCCTTTCTTCATCAACAAATTCCTGTTGTATTGAACTTAGCATTTTCAATGGTCTTTATTTTTCATTCATCCTTACCATTACTTCGATTGCACCTACAGTGGGGAGAACAAGTATTTGATACACTGCCGATTTTGCAGGTTTTGCTACTTACACAGCATGTAGAGGTCTGTAATTTTTATCATAGGTACACTTCAACTGTGAGACGGAATCTAAAACTAATATCCAGAAAATCACATTGTATGATTATTAAATAATTAATTAGCATTTTATTGCATGACATAAGTATTTGATCTCCTACCATCCAGTAAGAATTCCAGCTCTCACAGACCTGTTAGTTTTTCTTTAAGAAGCCCTCCTGTTCTCCACTCATTACCTGTATTAACTGCACCTGTTTGAACTTGTTACCTGTATAAAAGACACCTGTCCACACACTCAATCAAACAGACTCCAACCTCTCCACAATGGCCAAGACCAGAAAGCTGTGTAAGGACATCAGGGATAAAATTGTAGACCTGCACAAGGCTGGGATGGGCTACAGGACAATAGGCAAGCAGCTTGGTGAGAAGGCAACAACTGTTGGCGCAATTATTAGAAAATGGAAGAAGTTCAAGATGACGGTCAATCTCCCTCGGCCTGGGGCTCCATGCAAGATTTCACCTCGTGGGGCATCAATGATCATGAGGAAGGTGAAGGATCAGCCCAGAACTACACGGCAGGACCTGGTCAATGACTTGAAGAGAGCTGGGACCACAGTCTCAAAGAAAACCATTAGTAACACACTATGCCGTCATGGATTAAAATCCTGCAGTGCACGCAAGGTCAGCCTCAAGCCAGCGCATGTCCAGGCCCGTCTGAAGTTTGCCAATGACCATCTGGATGATCCAGAGGAGGAATGGGAGAGGGTCATGTGGTCTGACCACAAAAATAGAGCTTTTTGGTCTAAACTCCACTCACCGTGTTTGGAGGAAGAAGAAGGATGAGTACAACCCCAAGAACACCATCCCAACCGTGAAACATGGAGGTGGAAACATCATTCTTTGGGGATGCTTTTCTGCAAAGAGGACAGGACGACTGCACCGTATTGAGGGGAGGATGGATGGGGCCATGTATCGCAAGATCTTGGCCAACAACCTCCTTCCCTCAGTAAGAGCATTGAAGATGGGTCGTGGCTGGGTCTTCCAGCATGACAATGACCCGAAACACACAGCCAGGGCAACTAAGGAGTGACCCGTAAGAACCATCTCAAGTTCCTGGAGTGGCCTAGCCAGTCTCCAGACCTGAACCCAATAGAAAATCTTTGGAGGGTGCTGAAAGTCTGTATTGCCCAGCGACAGCCCCGAAACCTGAAGGATCTGGAGAAGGTCTGTATGGAGGAGTGGGCCAAAATCCCTGCTGCAGTGTGTGCAAACCTGGTTAAGAACTACAGGAAACGTATAATCTCTGCAATTGCAAACAAAGGTTTCTGTACCAAATATTAAGTTCTGCTTTTCTGATGTATCAAATACTTATGTTAATGCAATAAAATGCAAATTTTGTTTTAGATTCCATCACTCACAGTTGAAGAGTACCTATGATAAAAATTACAGACTTCTACATGCTTTGCAAGTAGGAAAACCTGCAAAATCGGCAGTGTATCAAATACTTGTTCTCCCCACTGTATAGCGACTGAGGAAATGGCTGGTGGCCGCAAACCACGCAACTATGTGCCTCTCCAGGTTATACAACACATCTAAATCAAACATGTCATATTAGATTTAGTCCAGCAGATGTCCCTGCTGTACATTGTTGGAAAGCTTAAAGAAATGAAGTGTTTTTTCGAAACGAGCCTCAGTGGTTCAGAAAGTCTCGGTTTCCCATTCCTACTGAACAGCAGGCAAGATACCCACAAAAAGACTAAATTACTCAACAAAGTGCTGACAGAACTGGGCAAACTAAATATGGTGCTAACGAGGGTTAACAACAAACAGGTAATGAAGATCAGAACAAAAAGGACAGGCTTTGTTTAAGAACAAAGGAAGAAAACAAACAGAACAGGCTACATTCAAGAACAAAAGCAAAATCCAAACCAAACAACCTCACAGATATAGGCTACTTGATAATTCAACATATGTATCACACGTTTCAGTTTTTCAATAAGTGATTCAGCTTTTTGTGTAGACTAATTCATTAAATGTAAATATAAAATATAAACCTAAATAATTATTCACAAAACAAAATACCAGACATTTTTTACCAATCACCAATTCAACAAAGGTATTACACGTTGCTGTTTTTATTAGGGAAGAGAAACCAAATCCCGTACACATCCTATCATCTCTCTTTGAATTTCCTCTGCTCATTTTACTGGAGAATAAGATTCTACAAATGTATTACGCTAAATAATTATTCACTAAACTAAATACCAACGATCACCAATTATTAATTCTGCAAAAATATTACACGTTACTGTTTTTCATCAATACAATCGACAAAAAACGTTTTAATATTTTCATGTAGGCTATCGTAAATAATTATTGAAATTGTGTTTTTTTTTTTAAATCTGTGATTACATGTACATGTCTCGTCTTGGAAACCTCTCTTGCACTCTTTGATTTGCAATGCCTTAGCCTCCTCGCAAAAATAGAGAAACAAACCAACCGCGACCGCAAATGCCACTGCGAGACATTACTGTACGTTATCCTTTGATCATCTTTTTACTCTGCTCATCGAATTTACATTTTTTAATTTTGTTATCCATGTATGTCACAGTGTGGTAAACAAGAAGACGAGGTGCAGGATGAATGGTGAAATAAGGGTTTTCTATGTTGAAAAGCGTTATGCGTATTACAAACAAAGAAGGTCAAAACAGCTAGAACGGATACAAAGGAACACTGCATTAGACGAGAAAATCAACGAACACACACGGACGACTAGCAGACAATACTCCATGAAGACACAGACAAACACAAGGGCAGTTATAGGCTGTAGTAGTGAGGATCCAGTGTAATGATGGGGAGTCCAGGGTGATGTGATGAGGAACAGGTGTTGGTAATAGTGGAGAGTCCGGAGTGTTCCGTGAATGGACAGTGGTGGCTAATAGGCTGGCGACAGGGAGCAATGTAATCGAGCTTCCTCAGAGGGAGGCGTGATCACAGGAGACACCATGACAGCTACAGTAAAGCATCCTTTGATCATCCTTTTACGCTGCTATTCAAGGAGCAATGCCATGCCAGTAAAACTGCCCCAGGGTCAGTTCCTCCACCACTGTAGTTCCTCCTCTGAAGGTTATAGTCATCAGCCATGAACATCTCTACAGACTGCACATTGGTGGAAGCAGCTGGATTTTTCCATTCAGCCTTCACGCCTGAACGGCGAATGTTGTGCACGGCAAAAATAGCCAATGCCGCTGCATGGCTACACTGATGTGCTCAATTGGGGCACTAGGTGGAAAGAATCCCCTGGTCCACCATAGTGACTTGGAAAGGTGTGTCACATGTCTTTAGCAGTTGGAATCCCTAAAAATACTAAAAACAGCATACTTTCCTAATGAGGACTATTGTATAACCATAAACAAATTGATATCTTGGTAATTTAACACTTGACTTCAATCAACAGAGGTCAAATCAAGACTGTGAATACCTGTTGCTATATCACAATGGAAAATACATGTTCAAAGACAGCATTAGAAATTAGTTGTCTTAATAATGGTGTCCAGAGTAGTATCACAGATAATGAGATTATTGATTATATATAAATTCTATTTATTTTTCTTATTAATCTATCTAATTAGTAACACTCACCAACAGGATAAACATTAGCCTTCACGCTGTGTCAAGGATGTCGTGGTGGTTTGCAGAGAAAGAGCCAAACGCAGGAATGTCGTTGTCTATTCTTTATCCAAGTGTAATAGGTATAATTCCCAGAATCAAAAGGGGAAACAACTGACCACATCGGTACAAAAAATCCCCAAGAGAAGGGAAGCGTCGAAGCGCAACAAAACAGAGTCACTGGTTAGATAATGCACGGGTACACTACATCATAGAACAATACCTCACACAGATGCCCAGTAACACAGGAACTAATATAGGATACCTAACGAGGGGATGGACACCAGGTGTGTGCAATTACAAGACATGACAGTGGCCTGGGAGGAGGAGCGGCGTGGCTAGAAGGCCGGTGACGACATATGCCGAACACCGCGCCGGGAGGGAGAGCGGGCGTCTTAGTCTATATAAAAAATGATATACACTACATTTTTACACAGTGGTGGACTAGCCGTTAGGAGCACCGGGCCATTTTCTGGTGGCCTGAGGGTCATTTTGGCCTGCCATGAGTAGTCAACTTGACCATCAGCAAGCGATAATATAGCAAGCAGGAATGAGTTGACAGAATCCACGCATCAGGCGTAACTTTCGCACCCAAAATGACATCAGGTCTCCCTTTGACGCATATAGCAACCGTCTTCTCTACCTATAACATTTTAGATGGCGAAATGGACTTTCAGAAAAGGAAAGCTGGAGCAGAGAGGGAGAGAATAAAAAAGAGAAAGGCCTTTGCCACTGATGCAGCTAAATGCTGCAAAATAAGCAACATGTTCACCAGTAAGGGTCAGTCAAAAACACTAGCTAAAACATACACACTGACACACCACACAGCAAAGGCAGGCCGTCAGCGCCAGCAAGGCCTTCTCTGCTGGCCTAGTGATGTCAGAATCAGAAAATAATAAATAATGAATACATTTTTTTATTCCACCATATTTTACCAATAAATTCATTAAAAATCCTACAATGTGATTTTCTGGATTTTTCCCCCTCATTTTGTACCTATGATGAGAATTACAGGCCTCTATCATCTTTTTAATTGGGAGAGCACTTTCACAATTGGTGGCTGACTAAACTTTTTTGCCCCACTGTAACTTTCTTCCCAGATGAACACAGTAGCCACATTTAGAACTAGCTTGGTTACATCAACAAATAAGGTTATCCTTCAGTATGAGTAGTCTGGTGGTTTGTATGATCATTGTTTCAGTCTGCCCCTTTTTTTACATTTACAGTTTAGTCATTAAGCAGACGCTTTAATCCAGAGCGATAACAATGAGTGCATTCCTCTTAAAGTGTCTTGGAAAACCCACATCTGACAATCATAATAACATAACATTTTCCTTCACCGAAGCCATTAGTTGGCAAAGTGCCAGAGAAATCAAAGTTAAGTGAATTTTAAGATACTCATCAAAGAAGTAGGTTTTCAGCTGCTTTTGGAAAATTGGCATGGACTCTGCTGTCCTGGCAGACAGCAGTTTGTTCCCCTTTTGAGTGCCAAGACAGGAGAGTCTTGCCTTGGCTGTGTGGGAGCTGCCCACCCGTTAGGGTTGGGTGGCCAAAAGACATGAAGTGGCTGAATGCACTGGAAGGGGGTTTAAGTATTGCCTGCAGGTAGGGAGGTGCAGTTCCCTTTGCTGCTCCATAGGCAAGCACCATGGTCTGGTAGTGGATGCAAGCTTCTGCTGGAAGCCAAAGGAGCTTGCGGAGTGGAGGGGTGACATGGGTGAATTTGGGAGGACGGGCTGCAGCATTCTGGATAAGTTTCAGGGGCTTGATGGCACAAGCAGGGAGCTGTTATAGAAATTCTTGAACTAATGTACATTTTAGAAATGTCTTTTCTATGACCTGGTATGTAACTCTGGTCAATGTTTGTGACACGTCTGCACAATATCAGAGAATCATTAGGTACTCTGACCATCTGTTTATCTGCCTAAACCAATAAGGGTATCTGTCCTTTGTTCCTTAGGAATGTGGCCCTTGGGGGAAGTAGGGGCAATGGGCCCCTTTGGGTAAAAACAACAGTAAACACCTAGGTTCCTTTGGATAAGGTGGGAGGACAGCCCGCCCTTTGGGTAAAACCTGTGTGACATAGGACAGCTGGGCAGTAACTTACCACAACCCTCTTAACTGTAATACAGTGGGGAGAACAAGTATTTGATACACTGCCGATTTTGCAGGTTTTCCTACTTACAAAGCATGTAGAGGTCTGTAATTTTTTATCATAGGTACACTTCAACTGTGAGAGACAGTGTGAAAATCAAAACATTTATTTGATTTTCTCGTGAGGATAAAATCATGCGCATTGCCTGCCTTGTGGGAGGAAGGGGTCTGGGACAGGATGAGGTCCAAAGAGGAAAGAAGTGGAAAAAGAAATGTTGACTACCGCTCAAAAGGTTGGCGTCACTTAGAAATGTCATTGTTTTCCATGAGAACAAACATGGAATTAGTTTGAATAAGAAATATAGCAAAATTAACTAGGTTAGAAATATTTTTTTTCAATTACAATAATAATTGTGTCCTTTGAACTTTGCTTTCGTCAAAGAATCTTCCATTTGCAGCAATTACAGCCTTGCTGACATTTGGCATTTTAGCTGTCAGTTTGTTGAGGTAATCTAAAGAGATTTTACCCTATGGTTCCTAAAGCACCTCCCGCAAGCTGCACCCACAACAGCTCGGGGTTGAGATCCGGTGACTGTGCTGGCCACTCCATTATCGACAGAGTCCAGACAAACATGGCTTTATCTTTTTTCCAATCTTCCTCTGGCCATGTCTATGTCTATTTCTTTGCAACCCTGCCAAGAAGGCCAGCATCTCGGAGTCGCCTCTTCACTGTTAAAGTTGTTACTGGTGTTTTGCGAGTACTACTTAACTCTAGCTGTCAGTTAAGGACCTGTGTGGCATCTGTTTCTCAAACTTGACACTTAAATGTATTTTCCTCCTGCTCAGGTGTGCACCAGGGTCTCCCACTCCTCTTTATGTTCTGGTTACAGCCAGTTTGCCCTGTTCTGTGAAGGGAGTAGTACACAGCTTGTACGAGATCATCAGTATCTTGACAATTTCTTACATGGAATTGCCTTCATTTAGACTGATGAGTTTCAAAAAAGTTAATTGTTTCTGGCCATTTTGAGCCTGTAATCGAACCCACATATCCTGATGCTCCAGATATTGAGCTAGACTATAGGCCAGTTTTATTGCTTCTTTAATCAACAATTTAATCAACAATTTCAAAAGGGTTTTCTAATGATCAATTAGCCCTTTAAAATAATAAACTTGGATTTTCAAACACAACGTGCCGTTGGAACACAGGAGGGATGGTTGCTAATAATGGGCCTCTCAACCATTTCCAGCTACAATAAGCATTTACAACGTTAACAATGTCTACACTGTATTTCTAATAAACTTTGTTTTTTGAATGGAAAAAAATTGCTAAGAAATGTCTACGGTTTCCCAAATCTGAATGTTAGTGTATCTGAAAAAAAACAACGTATTTGATAATGCACTGCAAACTCACTTGTTAAAGGCAATGACTAGATAAGACAGAAAGGGGAAGGAATAAATCCAACACTTTATTTATTTCAATTAATTTCAACACAACAGCACATGGATTCAAAATGATGGAGCTGGTCAACATTAGCTACTGTTAGAAATGATGTAGGGAAGTTTACTTGAGGGAATTGTAGTCTTACATTAGGTATTTTATGTCACTAATTATCATGTACACTTTTGTAGAGTTAATTGAAACAAATATGCTGACAAACAAGATTTACACGGTTGTCAAAACATTGAGATGTGTTAAGCCTACATAGACATTATTTGTAGGGATTCAAAAATGTATTCTGGGAAAAATTAGTGATGAAATGTGAAAAGAACAAGTATCACATTTTGCCACTAGGTTTTGTGGGGATTATGACTGTTTGACTATTGTTTATTTTGATCTGTGGCTAGTAATATGCTGCAAAAGGGGGCTGCTCAAGATGGTGGAATGAGTGGTCGCATATTTATTAACTGAGTAACAATGTTAATATTCCCCCGGACAGAACTCAGGAGCGGCGCTCCATGGGCAGACTTCCTAAATCTCTCCTCCATGGCCTGGATGTCGCTGGAATCCCCTACCAAGGGGCACAACGGATGCTGGAAACCGAGGACTACCTGGAAGGGGGTTGTGGAGGAATGGCGCAGGGAGTTCTGAGCATACTCCACCCAGGGGCGAAAACGGGCACACTCACCGGGTCTGTCGTGGCAGTAAGACTGGAGGAACCTCCCCAGTTCTTGGTTGGTGCGCTCCGCCTGCCCGTTGCTCAGTGGGTGGTACACGAACATAAGGTTGACCGCAACCCACTGGCTGGACATGAAGGCTTTCCATACCCGAGACGTGATTAGCCTTTCAGCAACGACGTGAGTGGCACGGCGATGGTGCTGAATCCCCTGATGAACCGGTGGTAGAAGTTGACAAACCCAAAGAAGCTCTGCAGTTCCTTGAAGGTCTTCGGGACTGCCCACGACCTTACCGCCTCCACCTTCAGCTCCTCCATCTGGACGCCCTCCAGAGTGATGTGGTACCCCAGGAAGGAGACGGTGGACTGGTGGAAGGAGCACTTCTCACCCTTGACGTATAGCTGGTTGTCAGAACAGACATTGTAGAACACCAGGATGTCGTTGATGTATACCACCACATTCCTCCCCAACATATCCTGGAACACCTCATTGAGGAAGGACTGGAACACTGCTGGTGCGTTGGCCAGCCCGTATTGTATGACCAGGTATTCGTAGTGGCCCGATGCTGTGCTGAAGTCTGTCTTCCACTCGTCTCCCTCTCGGATCTGCACCAGATTGTAAGCACTCTGGAGGTCGAGTTTAGTGAAGAAGCGTGCCCCCCTCAGCTGCTCAATGGTCGATGGAACTAGAGGCATCGGGTAGCTGTATTTGATGGTGATGTTGAGCCCACGGTAATCAATACAGGGCCGAAGACCAAGCTCACTGAAGCATGACAGGTGGAATGTCGGCCACCAAAGGGGGGTAAAGCGACAGACTCCTTCCTAGTTGGAATGGTGCTGTCCTTTTATCTAGGAACATAGACCTGAGTCACATTCTATAGCCTCACCATAAGATAGGGTGCAGAACAGGCTGTTAGCCAGCCTGCTAGCATAGTGGAGTCTGTCGATAGCATAGCCAGAGTAGTTAGTATAGTTTTGCCTATTGCAACTGTGACTCGTTCCAGGCTGAGAAAAGTTAAACAAGGTAGTGCTAACAATAGCAACCTTATTAAGATAAAGCCTTCCACATCGGTTACAAATAAAAATGACTGCATTACCTTGCATCTCAAAATGGGACTCCTTAATGTTAGGTCCCTTGCTTCAAAAGCAATTGCAGTAAATTAATTAATCACTGATCATAAATTATAAACAACACTGGTTTTCATTCTTTTGAAGTTTTACTCATGAAAGCTAACCAGGCTGATAAATCTTCTTCATACCTACTGTTTACAGGCCCCCAGGTCCATACACAATGTTCTTAAGTGAGTTTCCAGAATTATTTTTTAACCTTGTAGTCATGGCAGATAGTACTCAAATTTTTTGCGATTTCAATAGTCGTATGAAAAAAAAGCCTTTGAAGCCATAATTGACTGTATATTTCGATAAAGCATGGAGAAGCCCCAAAATTAGAAATGCTATTTTTAGGACCCAAGAAACAAAGAGTTTTGTTGTCAGATCTCACTGTGAACCTTGACGGCTGTATGGTCATATCCCAAAAAACTGTAAGAAACCTCGCCATTACCCTCGACCCTGACCTCTCCTTTGATGAACATATAAAATATCTCAAGAGTTGCTTATTTCCTTCTTTGGAACATTACAAAAATCTGAAGCTTTTTATCAAAAACAGAAGCAGAAAAAGTAATCCATGCTTTTGTTACTTCCAGATTAGATTACTACAAATCTCTTCTTTACAGTTACCCTAATAAATCAATAAATAAACTTCAATTAGTGCTGAACACGGCTACTAGAATCCTAACTAGAACTAAAAAATGTGAACACATTACTCCAGTACTAGCCTCTTTACACTGGCTGCCTGTTAGGTTTAGGACTGATTTTAAGGTTTTATTGTTAACCAGTAAAGCAATACATGGACTTGCTCCTACTTTGAAGAAATGATCCAGCCATACATACCTACATGTAACCTTAGCTCGCAAGATGCAGGCCTTCTAATTATACCTAGAATTTCTAAACAACAGCCGGAGGCAGGGCTTTCTCTCATAGAGTTGCACTACTGTGGAATGATCTGCCAACTAAAGTAAGAATCGGTGCAAACT
Organism: Esox lucius; assembly: GCF_011004845.1. Taxonomy (NCBI): domain Eukaryota; kingdom Metazoa; phylum Chordata; class Actinopteri; order Esociformes; family Esocidae; genus Esox; species Esox lucius. The sequence continues at coordinate 33,488,717 of NC_047573.1, read as the reverse complement.
TTCAAGTGGCTATTAAAGACTAATCTCTTGAGCATGGATTACGTGCAGTCTGGCCTAGGGGTGTGAAGGTGACCAGTAGGCTTGAGACTGTCCACCGTTGCTGTCTTGCCAGGTGGGCTCTCATCGTCACTGGGATGCCCTCCCTCCAATGCCATTTGGGGGCGGAGTCACTGGCTTGTTGTTGTCTCTCCGTTGTGACCATCATGCAATATAGTTTGACCTTTGCTGGCAATACTCTGCCCTCATTTAAGGGTGGTTTGTGGTTGGTGGGTGTCCCTTTGGTTGATGCTTGGCAATGTGGGTGGATTGACTTCCTGCCTGTTGGGGCCTGTCTGGGGCCTCCCTTGGGTAGGGCCACAGTGTCACTTGTCCTACCTGTCTCAGCCCCAAAGTTTTACGCTGCTATATTATTGTACCAGGGGAGTAGGGTCAGTTCTCCTTCTCCACTGTAAATACTTGTAGATCTGAGGAATGCACTTTCAAAAAGTTCCTTGTCTCCTGCCCTGTTTAGACATGAGGTTTTTCCTACACCACCAGAGTACCAGGCTTGAAAGACTTGATTCTGTCCAAAGGCCTCCTGGTTGTGTTGCAGATCAAGACGATCCCTGACGATTCCAGCTGCCACTTTGCTGTCCCCCAGGTTGGGTGTTTTGTAAAAACACCTTGTGACAACTGCTGATGTAAAAAGGACTTTATAAGTACATTTTATTGATTTGATTGATTGGGTAGATCTGGCTTCGGGGGTCGTGGCTTCTGGTATGAGGTCAATGGCGCAGTCCAAGGAACAGTGAGGAGGGACTCACCTGGATTTCTCACTGGAAAACATCCCGCCCAAGTCCACGTACTCAGACGGGATGTTGGCTGGGAGGGAGTCCTCAGGGCTTTCCACCGACGTAACTCCACACATGATAGTTAGAAAGGTCTTCCGGCACTCCGGAGACCATCCTAAACGCAAGGCACCTACTGTGCCCGCCTGCGCCGCCTGGATACTCACCCCCTTCTTGTCCCGCGCCAGGGCTGAAGCACATCCATTCTGGAAGTGCCCCTTCTCCTCTGCGGTGAGCCACGTAAATCCCAGTTCCATAGGCTCAGGTTACGGCTCCACCCGAGAGGGAGGGAGAGTGGTGGGATGCGTCAAACAGCCATGGTCCCGGAGCTTTCTGTCGATGACAACGGCCTGGGCGATGTAGACATCCAGCGGCATGGAATCATTAACACTTGCTAGGTCCACCTGGACCTCAGTTCGCAGTCCCCTGCGAAAAGCGGTACACAGAGCCAGCTCATTACACAGAGCCAGCTCATTCCATCCACTGGACGCCGCCACTGTCCGGAACGATAGGGCGTACTCTGAGGCTGTGCTCGTTCCCTGCCTAAGGTGCATAAGCCGCTCGCCCACCAGATTTACGTTTCTTGTCTTTATAGAAAAGCTTACGGCACCACAAGGTCTCAAAACAGGCAAAGACACAATAACCTGTGAGGTGCAGGTGAAAACAAGGAACCTAAATAGACATCATGATAACTAACTCAAAACAGGTGTGAGGGTGTGTTGTGTGTGCTGTTAGTACACCGCCGAGGGAGAGAGCACACAGCGCCATGCCGTCACAGTGATGATCAACAACATGATGAATGTGCACATTTCTAATCACTAATGGTTGTGAGTGACTTGCTAGGTTAGCATTTGTAAGCTAGCAATTACAAAGGCATCTGAGGTAAGCAAAGTAAATGGAGACTGTGGATCATTTGTATAAAGTTTGTGCTGAAATGGAAGTAGAATAAAATGTGATTCCTTTTCAAACAAACCTTCCAAGGATAGTCAGTCAGTCTTCAAAGTTTCCTTTTGCTAAAGTGATATAGGAGGTCGATTTTAACACATAATTTGATGGGAATCCTGACCAATCGCCTCAACATAATGAACCTGGTTGTGAATTAAGGCGGCGGCTCCTGGGCAGGAGAGGGCGCTGTGGGTCGAGACGGTGGTGGCCAGTCCTCGGCGGGCTCAGGCGGCGGTTGCCAGTCCTCGGTAGTCGCTGGCTGTTGCTCCAGGGCAGCAGGGGTGCTGTCCTCGCTCTTTCCGATGTCCAAGAAAGGTTCTAAGAGCTCCTCCAGTGGCAGGACATACTCCAATTCCCGAAGGGCCGTCCAAGGGATGGGCTCAGCCAGCAGGGTCTCCCCTTCGGGCTCCGTTCAGGGTCCCCTTGGGCACCCCCTTAGCCCCCCCCCCATAAACATTTCCTGGGGAGACCTCTGAGATTCTGGAGGGCGAGGTGCAGAGGCGGGCCACGGACCCAGGTTTGCGGATCGTGCTGGCTTCTTGCTGCCCCCACCAGCCTCCGAGAAGGCTGGAACCAGCTGGCACCGAACTGGGTCCCACACCAGAAGCTCCTCCGTCTCATCCTCATTAAACTTGTCATACTTCGCCTTTGAGTCATACGACGAGAGGGAGTCTGATCCCTAGTCACCTTTCCAGGTGTACTCCCATTTCGTCGGTGACATCGGAGGGGAGTCGCTGAAATAAGCGCGGAGATGCCGAGCTTCCTCCTCCGGCGTGTCCAGCTTCTCCCACGGCCACAGGTGGGCATCCATGTGACCATGGCGGATCTTGTTTTTAAACCTGCTGGTTCCTTTATTTTTAGGGTCAGTCATTCTGTCAGGGTTGTGTAGTGGTGGAGAGGAGGAACCAGGCGCAGGCAGAGTGGCAGTCAATGTGATATTTTAATATAAATAAACACTGAGCACATAAAGCAAACTAACGGAAAAGCAAAGGTTCTAACAAACAAAAACCACTCATCCCTGGCTTGTACATACGGAGACAGGGAACAATGACCGACAAGTGAAGGGAGCAGAGGAGAAACATTTAAATACTAATGACTGAATTGGGACCTGGTGTGAGTGATGATTGGAGACAAGACACAAAACAAGTTCGGGATGTGTTCGAGGATGAAAGGAAACCGGGAAAAGCGGGAGATGACGGAGCTGTCCGTTTCCTCACCGTCACAGGAATATAAAATAATCAGTTGGATGTTAGACATATTAAAGAGAAATTATATGAATCACCATGAAATGAAAGAGTTATCATCTTTACATTAACAATTACAATGATATACATGAGGTAAAGGCCAGAGAAGCATTTATTAGATCACAACAGAAATGGATGGAAAATGGCAAAAAGAAGACAAAATGTTTCTTTAATATGGAAAAAATGTATTGTGAACTCTCAACATTATACAAATTGAATATTAACAATAGTCTTAATGACTAATAGTCTTTTATCCATCCATTGCATTTCCACTTATGGATTATTTTCTTGATAATGTGGCCAATAGTGAACAAACAATAAGTGATGACTTCAAGATTTTATGTGATCAGGCTGTAGACATTGATGAGATAGAAGAGTCAATGAAAACTTGAAAGATAATTATTTACCTGGGAATGATGGTCTAACAAGTGACTTTTACAAGTATTTCTGTGATAGTTTAAGTACTTTCTTGGCATGCACATTTCAAGAATCTATTGAAAAAGGAGAACTGCCAGCATCATTGAAGCAAGGGTTTTTTTCCCAAAAAATTGGCAAGAAGATGAAAACATATGAAGGTAAAACAGCGACACAAGTTTCTTAGTTGTAAAAATAGGTGCATACTTGTAAAAAAGATTTGCAAAGTTGGATTTCTTTAATTTTGAAAACTTGTAAAAAAGATTTGCAACCGTATAATTACTTTTGTAGTTGTAAAAAATGTGCATAATTGTAACTAACTTGATATTTGGAATCATGCAACTCATTAATAAAACTAGCAAACGTAAAATATGGACACTCAGAGTTTTGTCACTAATGTTTTGCTAGAACTAAATTAACAAAATTATTTTCATTTGTAAATCACAGTCTGTGGTAATACGTTTCACAGCGTTTGCAATCAGAGATACCCATGAGGACTCTGATTAGTAGGCCATAGCTTTTTCTGACTAATGAACTGAACGCACCGTGAACGCAACACGTTTTCACCTTCTAACCAAAAAAAAAACAGGGCTAAGCACAGTCATCTTCTCATATCCTATGCCTACCTCAGTTTTGATAGGATAACAAACCTTTTAGATGATTTTTCCAACTAGCTAAATCAATGCACACAGTCTAATAGTTTAATTACTCAAATGTAAATCTAGCAACTAGCAAGGAACTTACATGGCTACTACTGTTTTGCCTTTAAATGGACATATTTACCATGGCAAAAATAGAAATTCACTTTGCATGATTAATATTTTGTATTACACTAGTTTGGGTGTAAATATGCCATTTTAATATGGTTCACATCATAACAAGTATTTTGTTTATCATTTAATGTTTTTGCATTTGTTCAACACATTTGTTTAATATGCTAGGGCTCTTGGTTGATGCAGACATTAGCATTCATGTTGGAAATGTAAATATTCTTGAAGATAAATGTTGTAATTGTGCCTTGCCAGTCATTCTATGTTTTTGTTCTAGTTTTCCTGTTTCTATGTTCAGTCTTGTTCGTGTATTGCTACCACCTGTGTCTCGTTAACCCCTTGTTAAGTCCCAATTAAGTTCCTCCTTTCCTAGTGTTTTGTCAGTCACTGTCGCATGTTACGGTCATCATGTCTTCAGGTCAAGCTTTTGGAAATAAATACCCATTTGTTCCACCAACTCTGTGCCTGTGTCCTGCAACCTCCTCAGATCACGACATTAAGAAACATATCAGAAATCTTATTCTCAATGCCACATTCCCTCCAGCAAGATTATTTCGGTCCTTTATTTTCAAGTATTTAAATTGAAATAATGTGGGCAATGTTTGTAACAAATATTGTATCAGTAAGAAAGCAAAGGAAGCTTCTTTTTACAATAGAATATATCATGTTAAACATGGTGTAGAAGCATTCAAACTAAATATTCATTATAATTGTTATTTTTGTGGATTGGAAAAGGAGACAATTTTTCTTTTTTTTTTATATTTTGGATAGATGTACAGAATGTTTTGTGGAACTGCATTGTACAGGTATACTTTTATTTATTCAGGATGAGAACATCACTGAGACATATTTTTTCATTCAATTACTTATTCCACTGGGATTATTTCATATTCACAAAAATAATTGGTCAAAACGAATTGTTTTCACTTTTACAATATGGCACTACTTTGTGTAGAATGAAACATAAGAAAGCAATGAAAACTTGCAGTGTTTTGTATAAGTATAATATTTTGATTTAGAATAATTTAGAATGTTTTATGACTGACTTTCCTCTTTGTTGTTTTCTATTGTTAATTATTATTATTATTTGAAATTATTTTTTGGGATCATGTACACCGTCCATCTAGCTTGAGACCATCTAGCTTGTTATCAGCGCAAAGTTCAAAAGCCAGCATCCGTGATGGTATGGGGTGCATTAGTGCACATGGCATGGGTGACTTGAATATCTGTGAATGTATCATTAATGCTGAACAATATATACAGGTTTTGGAGCAACATATGCTGCCATCCAGACTACATCTTTTTTAGGGAAGGCAAACAATGCCAAACCACATTCTGCACGTATTACAACAGCATGTCTCCGTAGTAAGAGTCCAGGTGCTAAACTGGCCTACCTGCAGTCCAGACCTGTCCCCTACATTTTGGGCATTATGAAATGAAAAATTTGACAAATGAGACCCCACTGTTGAGCAGCTGCAATCTTACAGTATATCAAGCAAGAATGAGAAACTATTTCACATTCAAAACTACAGCAATTGTTATTCTCAGTTCCCAAATTTTTACAGAGTATTGTTAGAGGAGAAGTGATGCAACATTGTGGTAAACTTTCCCCTGTTCCAACTTTTTCAAACTTGTTCCTGGCACCAAATTCAATACAATTCATGTATCTTTCCAAAAACAATAACATTTGTCAGTTTCAGCATTTGATATGTACGGAGTCCCGGAGGTGACATGGAGGGAAAAGAATTGTAAAGCACGTACGAGTTTTATAACTCGTACACTCATTTTACTAAGTTGCATGCAAGTTTTAAGTAAGTTGCTGTGAGGTGCGAGTGTAGCGAGTGCGTAATGGAGAGGCAAAATGGAGGGCATGGAACTCAGCTGTCACAGAGGGATTGCATATGTCCCCCGCCCGGACCCAGCAGGCCAATCCGCCTGCTCTTTCTGTCACCACACTGCCTGCAGGGGCACAACGGAGGCAGGAAACCGAGGACCACCTGGAAGGGGGTGAGACCTGTGGAGGAATGGCGAAGGGAGTTCTGAGCATACTCTGCCCAGGGGAGAAAACAGGCCCACTTACCTGGTCTATTGTGGTAGTAAGACTGGAGGAACCTTCCCAGTTCTTGGTTGGTATGCTCCGCCTGCCTGTTGCTCTGTGGATGGTACTCAGACGTGAGACTGACCGCAACCCTCAGCCTGGACATGAAGGCCTTCCATACTCAAGATGTGAACTGGGGGCTGCGGTAGGAGACAATGTCCTCTGGATGTCCATACAGTTGGAAAACCTGCTGGAACAGCACCTCAGAGAACTGGAGGGCAGAGGTGAGGCTGGGCAGTGGAATGAAGCGGACCATCTTCCACGGCAATGGTGTTGTTCCCCTCTGACCGTAGAAGGTGCATCACAAAGTCCATGGAGAGGGGGGACCAGTGTCACTGAAGTACTGGTAAGGGGTGAAGCTTGCCCACTGGAGCCATTTGCGAAGCCTTTGATTACGCACACACTGTGCAGCAGAGGACGTAGTGCTGCACAGTCCTTCCCATGCCAGACCACCAGTACTTCTCGCTGAGTGCCTCCAGGGTCTGGGTAATACCTGGGTGCTGGTGTAGTGTGTGCCCAGGTCACCAACGGGCTCCGCACACTCCAGGGCACGTAGGTCTTGTCCGGAAGGGAACGTTGGTGGTGCGGGGTCCTGTCTCCCTACCCGATGCTTGAGGGGGGCAGGATGGGCGTGTCCCTAGGAAGTTCTGCTCTCTGGTCATGTATGGGGGAATAGTGTGTCTGCCCTGACGTTCTTCGTGTCTGTTCGGTATGTCAGGGTGAACTAGAAATGAACAGTGTCCTGGCGGGAGTAGAGGCGCCGTGTAGCCCTGACATATTCTAAGTTCTGATGGTCTGTCTGGACAGTGAACGGCTCCCGGGCGCCGTCGATCCTGTGTCTCCACTCCTCCAGTGCTAACTTCACCGCTCATGGTCACCCACGTTGTAGTTCCTCTCCACAGCAGTCAGCTTCCTGGAGAAGTAGACACAGGGGTGGAGTCTGGGAGAGGACCGCCCCCACCCCGATCTTGGACGTGTCCACCTCGAACGTGAAGGGCTTGAGCATGTCTAGATTGCGCAGCAGGGGAGTGGTGGTGAATCTGCCCTTCAGGTCAAGGAAGGCCTTCTCTGCTTCTGGGGCCCAGTGGAGACACTGTGGTTGGCCTTTCAGCAGTGACATGAGGCGATGGTGCTGAATCCCCTGATGAACTTGATAAAAAGGTGGCAAACCAGATGAAGCTCTGCAGTTCCTTGATGATCTTGGGGACTGGCCACGACCTCATCGCCTCCACCTTCAGCTCCTCCATCTGGACGCCCTCCAGATTGATATGGTACCCCAGGAAGGAGACGGTGGAGTGGTGGAAGGAGCACTTCTCACCCTTTATGTATACAGTGAGGGAAAAAATTATTTGATCCCCTGCTGATTTTGTACATTTGCCCACTGACAAAGAAATTATCAGTCTACAATTTGAACAGTGAGAGACAGAGTAACAACAAAAAAATCCAGAAAAACGCATGTCACAAATGTTATAAATGGATTTTATTATTTTTTAATGAGTGAAATAAGTATTCGACCCCTCTGCAAAACATGACTTAGTACTTGGTGGCAAAACCCTTGTTGGCATTAACAGAGATCAGATGTTTCTTGTAGTTGACCACCAGGTTTGCACACATCTCAGGAGGGATTTTGTCCCACTGCTCTTTGCAGATCTTCTCCAAATCATTTTGTGGCTGACGTTTGGTAACAGGAACCTTCTACACCCTCCACAGATTTTCCATGGTATTAAGGTCTGCAGACTGGCTAGGCCACTCCAGGACCTTAATGTGCTTCTTCTTGAGCCAATGCTTTTGCCATGGCCATGTATTTTGGGTCATTTTCCATCTTGAAAATCATCCACAACCCATTTTCAATGCACTGGCTGAGGGAATTGATGTACCGTCAAATCTCACCCAAGATTTGACGGTACATGGCCCCGTCCATCGTCCCTTTGATGCAGTGAAGTGGTCCTGTCCCCTTAGCAGAAAAACACCCCCAAAGCATAATGTTTCCATAATATAAATAAATCTTTCTGACTGAGAGAGGATCAAATACTTATTTCACTCATTAAAATGCAAATCAATTCATAACATTTTTGACATGCATTTTTCTGGATTGTTTTGTTGTTATTCTGTCTCTCACTGTTCAAATAAACCTAACATTAAAATTATAGACTGATAATTTCTCTGTCAGTGGGCAAACATACAAAATCAGCAGGGGATCAAATATTATTTTTCCTCCATGTAGCTGGTGGTCGACCAGACGTTGTAGAACAGCACGGACATGGGCCACATGCTCCATGCCACTCGCCCCCCATCCTGCCCCTCTGCAGTACAGTCAAACACAGCTTGGAACTGAGTGATGAAACAACCTTAACTTCCCATACACGCTGTCCCATAGCACCATTGCCCATTAGAGTGTGCGCCCAGCCAAGTGTGTGATCATTGTGGGTACCTTCTCGTGATCAGTGTACAGCTGATCTCCAAAGTACAATTCACATTGCAGAAGGAAACCATGACAACCCTCTGGATTACCCTCATACTTGTCAGGTAAGGCTCTTCGGAGTTCTCATACCTAGGTGTGACTAGATTCCACACGGTCAGTAAGGGGAGGCATCACCCTGTCGAACGCTGTTACCAATCCGGCTATCTGTCCATGGGGGCGGAGTCTATCCTCTAGCCCGGGCCTCCAGCCCCTCATCGTACCCACCCTGACTCATCTTGACCGGGTTAGTGCAGGGAAAACAAAAAGAAAAACCGCAAACAAACAAACTGATTGAACCCCCCCACAAAACGCTTTTATGGGGATGGGTTATTCTTTGAGGTGCAGTACAGGGAAGGGGTATATTAGGAGTGGTTGTTCAAGTTTGCCGATTGAGCCAATGGCTATCCAGCCGACAATTTCTGGTAGGGTTCTAATAGGCTATGAAGGCCATGTCCGAAGCTTGGTAGCCCCAATTGATTGGTAGCTGTCCCTGTCCACTGTCCTTCTGGTTGCGTGTCAGATCAAGTTGCTTCCTGACGATTACGGCTGCCACTTTTTTCACTATATTCCTGCTTATATATTTTTCTTCTTATTTCTCACTATGTAATTTTTAGGTGCCACATCATAAGAATTTCATTGTGCAGGATGATGCTGTGTAGTTCGGTGCATTTGACAAATGAACCTTGAAACTTGATAACTTCCCTGATGACTTCAGTTAGCTTCCACTTCCCAGCACGAGGGAGTCACTAGTGCAGGATAAGACCAGAAAATACTTGCTGATGATGCCTTCCCTCAACTGAGGAGTTCCAGCCGCTAATCAGCTAGCAACACAATCAAGGCTTAAACATTAAATAATTAATTTGAGAATCTTTATAAATAAGGTCTATATTTTGTTTAGGCTTACCGCTGCTTAGCAGTAACCAAGTAAATGTCGTCCCTGACAGTGTTGATTACCATGCAAATGTCATCAGGACAAGGGGATGATTTTTAACATATTTTTTGTCAATAAACTCAGTACTACAATATCTTTGCATGCAATGTTTTAAAAAAAAGTTACATACATGGGTTGATCTCTCATTACTACTCCAGTGGAATCATGTTATCTGATACTAAAATGTCATTTAAAGGTCAAAAATGCTAAAATAACTGTTTTAACAATAACTGTTTAACAGATCAGTGCACCCCTATACAAATTAATTTAATGCAAATCCTCTGTACTGATAATGTGAGTGGTCAGCAAAGTCAGAATATCCCTATTCTAGATACTACAGCAGTATCTGGCAAGTTGGAGGTATTCATAAAAGTTATGTTTGGGGTAGATACTGTGATAGGCAAAATATGGGTCGGCAACATCAGAAAAAAAACGACCTCAGATGACCTTTTGTGACCATAAATGTGTTTACAACAGTGCATTGTATGATAATTTGCTTGCAAAAGTTAAAATACTTGCCTCCCTTATAGATTAGAATGCCCTTCAATATACTTCACCCTTTAACAAAACAAAAATCAGACCAGCAAGCCATGACAGGTGAGTACAAATTTGCTAGTGTGCGGTTCATACACATTGACATAACAGCGAGTGGCGCTCTCCGTCCGTGGTGGTTCTTAAATAAAGGTCAGCGCGTCGCTGTGGTTGCTCTCCAAGGTCCTGATAGTAACCTATACATTTCATGAATGTATTTTGCTTTGTTGTTTGCAAAAGCAACTAAGGTGAATCATGTTGTTGTATGATGAAGTTGATTGTGAGTAGCAACTGGGTTGTTCGTTAATGCATTCACATAAATCATTGTATCTGTTTTTATACTTCCATACAGGCCATACAACACACTTATTTTACATATCTTTTTGTATTTTGTATCTAAACTACCAACAAAAAGGGGGGTAATGGTAATGAACCAACAAATCATCTGTAAATCCAAAATTGGCAACATTTAGGCCTACTGGAGACATTAATTCCTGAATCCTGTCAGAAGACTGAAATAAAGCGCTGGCGGTGAAAGGTTAAATTGATCTAGAACCACGGACAAGAGTCCCTAAGGACACTACATGTGCAATTGTTTGCTATTAGATAAATCGTCAGCTCTTGTTGCAAACGCTAAAACGCAAGACCTGGCCGTGTACCCATAAAATAAATGGGTTTGGACTGAACCACAGTCATTTTATAGGTCCCTGTAGCGCTGCTAGCACGAAACGGCGTTGACGTCAAGAGACTAACAAGCTTGGCTTAGGCTGCAAAGCTACTTTAGCCTGTCGGACCACACGTTTATGTTGGTTTGGTTATCTGCATAACTGAAGAGGGGCCAGTTTTTTGTCAACCTGATCATGATCCATCCTGCAGCAATGTGCTAGAAGTCAACATCTGGAGCCAGTTAGTTTTTTTTTTTGACAGTAGAAATCTGTGAAACTATCGCTAGTAGGAACAATTGCTAATGTTAGCGGAATTATAAAAGCCTTCACGCAGCACTTCATCGTTACAACCTATTATTGGGGCCATAGTATCTTACAGCTAACGTTAGAACATGTGGATTATCCAAGCGGGCACCGGGACTTCGTTAATCGCTTTCTCCATGACACGAGTGTCGACAGGCCGTTGATCCGACAGCAAAATCTCGATGTACTGTAAATCTCCTTGCCTTCCATAATTTCGAATTAGGTAGCTAACATTAGCATGTTTCTGTTAGCAAAGTTGCTAACGTTAGCTACACACCGCTAATGTTACTAGTTTTATGTATTGTTGCCAGGATTAAACTAGCTACTGTACTACTGAAGCTAATGGTCACGTCTGTTAACGTAACGTTAATGTTAGCTAACGTCAATTACTTAACTTGTTTTTCGAACATGGTTGTGTTTTTACTGCTGGTTTAAAAACACACTCGCTAAACGGGCATTGTTAGCTATCTGCTAGCTCCATATTGCTAGCTTGTCAGTGATAAGCTACAGATAAGTTACTACTGTACATAGCTAGCTGTTCAAACAAATAGCTAAATATCTGGTTAGTTACTCTATTCTGTGCTACCGCCAATCTTTTTTGTTGATACAGTAGGTACTCTCTGGAAGACTTAATTGTCGTTTAAGTCTGTTCTTGTCGCTCTGCAAACTCAATTCTATTGCAGCTAACAATTGTTTGCTCTCTCCCTGTCTGATACCACCCTGTTTAGCTACTATATTTTGCCACGTGAGAGTGTACGGCACTGACACATATTTCCTATAAAATCTGACTGCTCGTATATGAATTCGACTTAGTTATTAGGTAACATTAATTAAATAGCTAGCTCTAGTTAAGCTGCTTATTGGTATACAGCTACTGGAGTACATTAGCTGTGATGAACGTAAGTGGTAATATTTTGAAAGGACAGCTAGTTTTAAGGGTTGTGAAATAACCTAAATTAACTTAATAGGAAACTACAATAGCTAGTTGTCTAAATAAATTAGCAGGAAGGTAGCATTCAAGTCATTAGCCTGGATAGCTAGCAGTACTTGGGCTATTAACATTTCCAACGAGATTTTTTATACATGTAGGGATTGGCCGCTAGTAAATTTAACAGGCACATGAACATCTCATACGTCTAAAAAATGTAGATATTAAAATATAATTTGAAGGTAGATTCAGCGATACGACGTAGACGCACAAAGCTAATAGTAAAGTGGGTACATTTCAACTAACCCTTAATGCTAAACTTCTCAGTTGTTTTGGTCCTGTAACATTAAATGATCCTCGTGGAAGAAGCTATTCCAAGCTTCTCCTAGGCCTTCAAAATAAAAGTAATTCGTTTAAAGAAATGACAATGTACTGTACAGCCTATGTTAAAGATTGTGCACCCATGAATGCTTACTCAACAACACTCAGAATATAACTAAACCGGATACACAAATATTAGCGTCTTTTCTCTTATTATATGCCATTTACTGGCCTTTATGATGATTTTTGCCCATTATAGCTTCAGAAAATCAACAACATTATTTAGTTACGAGTTAACTGTATATTATAAACTGGGCACTTTTTACAAGCCTGTTTCCAAAATTGTTGGGATGCTGCATGAAATGTAAATAAAAATAGATTGCAATGATTGCAAATCATTTAAACCATATTTTCAATATAACATAATACAAAGAGAGATATTCAATATATTACTATTTGTAATAGTACAAAGAGACATTTTATTGTTCCTTGTTACAGAGGCAACAAAAGACTGGAAAAGTCATGTAATGCTATAAAACTAAACCTTCTGGAATATCACCCAACTAATTAGGTCAATTGGCAACAGGTCAGTAACATGATTGGGTATTAAAAGATCATTCCAGAGAGGATGGGTCTGTCAGAAGTGAGGATGGGGAGTGGTTCAATTGCAAAGAGTTTGAGGATCTCATAATCTATGGTACATAATATCATTAAAAGATTCAAAGAAATCCCAGAAATGCAAGTATCTGTGATGGTATGGGGGTGCATAAGTGCACATGGCGTGGGAGATTTGCACATGTGTGAAGGCACCATTAATACTGAACATTATATGTCCTGCAGTCCAGACCTGTCCCCTATTGAAAACATTTGGTGCATTATGAAAGGAAAAATAAGACAAACGAGACCCTGAATCGTTGAGCAGCTGCAATCCTATATCAAGAAAGAATGGGAATCCATTTCATTTTCCAAACTACAGCAATTGAACTCAGTCAAATGCTTACAGAGTGTTGTTAAAAGAAGAGGTGATGCAACACAGTGGTAAACATGCCTCTGTCACAACTTTTTTGAAACGTGTTGCTGGCATCAAATTCGAAATGGACATGTATTTTTCCAAAAACAATAACATTTCCTAGTTTCAACATTTGATATGTGGTCTTTGTACTATTTTCAATTAAATATAGCGATACATTATTTGCACATCATTGGATTCTGTTTATATTTGCATTTTACGCAGCATACCAACTTTTTTGGAAACGGGGTGGTACCATCCAGACCAGTTGTAAAATATTCAGAAAAGGAGGTCCCAAAAAACATCTATGTTACATGTAGTGAGAGTAACCATGCTTAATTTAGGACCAAAGCGCTAACCTTAGGCCTGAGTGGGTAGTGATATGGGTAGTTATGACCTTAGATGCCCGTGTAGCACAATGTGCTTCATTATCTATGAAAATCACTCAGCAGTCTCACCCTATCCTCAATGTCATTACCACCACCCAGACACACTAATTCCCCCTACCCCATGCATATGACAAATGCTGTCTACACTGCACACTTCTATTTTTGCTGAAACACTCCCTTTCTTGTGTATTCTACAATCAACATAGAATGCACAGGGCTTCATCTGATAAAAAGAGAGGAAACTAAGATTGGTGCATTGGTAAGCAAATTTTGAAATTGTGCAGAGTTGCCTTTTGATGTCAGTGCTTCCATTTACAGAGAGAAGAGAGAACTCTAAGAGCAAGAAATTTGCCCCTGAGTCTAAAGTGTGGAACCATGTTGACCATCCTGGCAGCTGGGTCAGTCTTCTTCCCAGGCCTGTTTGTGCTGTCCAAGCAATGCCTCAAGTATATCCCCGCACTGAGGTGGAGCGAAGGTGATGCGGTCATAGTGTCGGCCAGGTGAGCACTGATTTATTGTATTCTAGAGGAATACATTCTGTTTGTGTGAACTTATTTTAATTACTTTTGATGATGGCTTATGTATTACAATTTGGACAATGTTAATGTTGAATTTTTATTGCGGGATCTCTCAGGTTGGTGTCCTCGGTTCAGGCGATCATGGCCTCCTCTGCTGGCTACATCATTGCCTCCTCCTGTGATGACATCATCGAGGATCAGTAAGTTCAGGAATTTGTTTGTCTTTGTAACTATTGTTGTTAGTTTTAAGCTTGGTCTGTAAAATCAGTTGGGTGGCAAAACACAACAGGGTTGAGTTGATTAGGCATCAAAACTGAAAAATACAGCTGGATGACTCTTTCATCAGGAACCTGTTATTTTAATTTATCATTAATATATAATTGTTTCCTGGCCATTGAACACAAGTCGCGACCAAGAACGAGACAGAGAATAACAAACTTAATGAACCTGAGTCACGATCCAGAAAGAGACAGATATCAGACTTGATGAACATGAGTCATGAAACAGAAAGAGACAGAGGATATTAGACTCAATGAACACAAGTCACGACCCAGAAAGAGACAGGAAAAAAAAGCTGACGTCAACTACATAATCGCGTGTGAAGAGAAATGAAAAGCAAGCATTTGTGCAATATTTTATTGCAGACCAGAATAGTCTGGATACACAGGTTAAAGCAACAACACAGTCATTAATGTAGCTAATCAATTTACCATAT
This sequence comes from Esox lucius, assembly GCF_011004845.1. NCBI lineage: Eukaryota > Metazoa > Chordata > Actinopteri > Esociformes > Esocidae > Esox > Esox lucius. The sequence continues at coordinate 33,473,648 of NC_047573.1, read as the reverse complement.
TCAGGATGTGGGCTTTTATTCCATTTATTTTCATGAATGTTCCCTTTTTTCTTCATTGACCATACAAATAAGTGCTTAAAGCACCTGACAGTGGTAATTTGAGGAAATTGTTCTTCACCAGTGAGTAAATAAAATCCCAAATACACATCCTATCCAGCTATCTTGTGTATTATAAGCAGTTGTGTATTATAACCAAGTCCAAGTTTGTTTTTCTTGTTTTCTTCTTGTATCTGACTACCCTACACTGGTAACCTCTAATCTTAACCTGTAGCTAGAACGATAACCTCTCACCTTTACCTCTAACACTAACCATTACCTATAAACTAACTTCTAACCCTATGGGTTATCTTATTATTCTCTATTTTAGGCATTGGCTGACTAAAGCCTACATCTTGTTTGCCGTTCCCTACTTTGTGTACGACATCTACGCAATGTTTATGTGCTACTGGTACAAGCTGCGTGTCAAGGGTCATGAAGTGGACACAGGTGCCAAACCGCTCAGTGCGGCGCTGACGAGCTACCTCCGCCGAGAATTCCTGATGGTGCTCCACCACGTCGTCATGGTCACCGTGTGCTTCCCCATCTCCGTGGTAACTATTAACCAACAAAACAATGCTGGAAAAAAACAAGTGCTTGGTTGAGTGAGGGGGCGGTTTGGTGAGTGAGGGGGTGAATAGGAGATTGATGGAGTAAGTGACTGAGTGGCAGTGTGGATGAAGTGTCTGCCCAGGTATTGGATTGCTGGAAGTTCAATTCACGGACAAGTCCTACCAAAGACTCTTTTAGATTAGAGAGATTCATTTGGACTATAAAATAGTGTCTTAAACTAGGAGAAAGGGTGGGATTGACCCTGTTGCTATGGATGATGTCCTGTTCCAGAACAAGCCTACTTACTATGCCCACAGTTGATTGGCTGATAGGTTTCTGTCAGTGAATTCATTATAATGATACTGTAGAACGATGTGTCATATTAAAATAAAGTATGAAAATGAGCAAGTACATAAGTAAAGTAAGTACAAAATGAGAAAATGTGATTTTCTGGATTTTTTTCTCCACATTTTGTCTCTCATAGTTGAATGAAAATTATAGGCCTCTTTTTAAGTGGGAAAACCTGCACAATTGGTGGCTGACTAAATACTTTTTTGCCCCACTGTAATAGGAAGCCTAAAATAAAACGGTTCTTGTGGATATTAGGATTTGTTCAGGATAGACAAAAACTTTGCTGGCTTCACGATTCTCTCCTCTTTTCACTTGACAAAAAAGTCAGTTATCGTTAGTGATGGCCAATCGAGGCTTCATTACCATTCTTTTAGCAGCAGGATATTATGCTAGCAGTGCTAACTCAGATTTTCTTTTTCAAAATAAAAGTCATCATTGTACTATACACTCACCTAAAGGATTATTAGGAACACCATACTAATACTGTGTTTGACCTCCTTTCGCCTTCAGAACTGCCTTAATTCTACGTGGCATTGTTTCAACAAGGTGCTGAAAGCATTCTTTAGAAATGTTGGCCCATATTGATAGGATAGCATCTTGCAGTTGATGGAGATTTGTGGGATGCACATCCAGGGCACAAAGCTCCCGTTCCACCACATCCCAAAGATGCTCTATTAGGTTGAGATCTGGTGACTGTGGGGGCCATTTCAGTACAGTGAACTCATTGTCATATTCAAGAAACGTATTTGAAATGATTCAAGCTTTGTGACATGGTGCATTATCCTGCTGGAAGAAGCCATCAGAGGATGGGTACATGGTGGTCATAAAGGGATGGACATGGTCAGAAACAATGCTCAGGTAGGCCGTGGCATTTAAACAATGCCCAATTGGCACTAAGGGGCCTAAAGTGTGCCAAGAAAACATCCCCCACACCATTGCACCACCACCAGCAGCCTGCACAGTGGTAACAAGGAATGATGGATCCATGTTCTCATTCTGTTTACGCCAAATTCTGACTCTACCATCTGAATGTCTCAACAGAAATTGAGACTCATCAGACCAGGCAACATTCTTCCAGTCTTCAACTGTCCAATTTAAACTGAGCTTGTGCAAATTGTAGCCTCTTTTTCCTATTTGTAGTGGAGATGAGTGGTACCCGGTGGGGTCTTCTGCTGTTGTAGCCCATCCGCCTCAAGGTTGTGCGTGTTGTGGCTTCACAAATGCTTTGCTGCATACCTTGGTTGTAACGAGTGGTTATTTCAGTCAAAGTTGCTCTTCTATCAGCTTGAATCAGTCGGCCCATTCTCCTCTGACCTCTAGCATCAACAAGGCATCTTTGCCCACAGGACTGCCGCATACTGGATGTTTTTCCCTTTTCACACCATTCTTTGTAAACCCTAGAAATGGTTGTGCGTGAAAATCCCAGTAACTGAGCAGATTGTGAAATACTCAGACCGGCCCGTCTGGCACCAACAACCATGCCACGCTCAAAATCCCATTCTGACATTCAGTTTGGAGTTCAGGAGATTGTCTTGACCAGGACCACACCCCTAAATGCATTGAAGCAACTGCCATGTGATTGGTTGATTAGATAATTGCATTAATGAGAAATTGAACAGGTGTTCCTAATAATCCTTTAGGTGAGTGTTTAAGTTAATATTCTTAACAATCTATTCTGTACATTTTATGTTTAATGTCCATTCCAATGTTATTCTTGTCTTTTCTTTTTCACAGACTACAATGTTAACTATATTGCCTTTCAATTATGGCTTTTATTGTGATAAAGAATTTCTGAGTGCTGCCAGCATAATATCCTGCTGGTAAAATAACGCGAATGAAACCTTGAATAGTCATCACTAGTTATCGTCACCTATATTGATAGATACTTTATCTTCATTCACAAATGGCTAATAAGCTGTTAAAACAGCTGGTGGCAAAAGCCATAAAGTTCATGGATGCTATCTGTGGTGGAGGTAAACATAATAGAACGTTACTCAGTTTAACACTAGTTAATGGTGTCTAACGAAATATTCAAACTTGGTGTGATGTTAATGAGTGAAGATAATATAATGTGAATATGCTATACGAAGGCCTGGCATGCGTGCAGTTTGGTGGTGTAGTGGTTAATGACAATGCCTTTCTCGTGGGCGACCCAGGTTCAGTTCTCAAGAGAGCAGCCACAAGTTTCACATTTTATTGTGGCCCACCTGAACAAGGCTTGTCTGATTTCTTGTTACGATTGTTTGTGTCTTAGTAGTGTCCTCTTGACCACCCCTAACTTTTCACAGATTTAGGAGCTGGTTTTAGCGTTAAAACATTTTGAAATATTCTTAGAACAAAAATATAGGAGTGCTAAAGTTAGGACTAACACATTTCTTTTTTGCTGGACCACGTAAGCGGAGCCGGCCAAGAAGAGTGAATTCTGAGTAGTGATGGGTTGTTCACGAACGATTTGCTCTTTTTGAATGAATCTTCTTGGTGATTCATGATTCATCTAAGTTGGCTCTTCGAATGTTGTTCACCAGAAGGAACAATGAATGAAATAAACGGTGATGCATGGATCTTTAGGCGCTTTGGATCACCTGAGAACAATGGAAGGCAAATGATCTCTGAGTCTCTCATTTATTATCAGCCTAATAGACCTAAAAAGGTATTTAGTCTATTATCATCTATTAGATTAAAATAGTTGTATTAGTACATTTTAAAAGTTGCAATGATAGGATAAATATCATTACGTTAAAAATAAACTTGTATTACTATGTTCTAAGGATTTATTTAGATCTAAATTGATCCTTGATCTTGCCTCTTGATTTTGACTCCGTACAATGAGTTGCGCTTATGTGTTTTTTGTACAAAAAACACATTTTAAATCTTCTAATAATACACATAATGAACATGGTTTTGGGGTTGGCTGTAAACAAGACATGGTGTAGCATTTACTCTTAGAGTACTAAGGTTCCTTCCTATTCCCATCTTTATAAAAAGTGTAGCCCGATTTAAACGTTACTTGAGGGAGTGCTAGACTAGAGGAGGCATGGCGCCAGGACAGGAGGGGGGGTGCTGACTCAAATGGATGAAATTAGTTGAAAGATTTGTTCTTTTTACTGAACGATTCGAAAAGATCCATATCAGTAAAGTGAGTCGAACTTCCCATCACTATTACTGAGTGAATGACTGACTACCCATTGTTAAGTAGCGTAATGGTTAGAGACGCGGACTGCCTCGCAGGCAACTGAAGTTCGATCATCACCACAGACAAAACAAATTAGGCATTAGGTTTTGTTTAGTATAGACTAAAACTTTGCTGGCTACAAGATTCAGTAGCTACGTTATGGTAAGAGTACACTAGTTCCGTTAATAAACATTCTGTTGTCCATGTTATTTCAGCAAAAATTTAATGGCTGAGGTAAAAGTTGCATTTAGTAGTTGTTCTCCTTATGTGTAGTTGTTCTGAGTCCCTGCAAGCCCTGTGGTCTTGTGGGAATATCCCTGACGTTGTTACATATCATTAACGTTTTGACTCTGGTTCAATTCCCCTCTAAGACTTTCCAATTTTTGTCACTCAAATATTTATCCAGTCGGTACTTTTACAGCCATCGCACAACAAGCCTAAGCTAGCTAAAAAGTAATTTTAGTAAATTTCCTATCTATCTATATTGTAGCCTAATTATTATTTCATTGATCTTGGTGTCTGCGTTTTAAAGCCAATGTAAGGTTTGTAAAAACCACCACTGCAACACGATTTGCTTTACATTTCATTCAAACTACTGTGTGTGTCAGAAATGCTTTCATGTCAGATATGAATACATAAGCATTGGCCTTACAACTTAACTCCAGTGCAGTAAATAGTAACTTACGGCAAAGATGACACACTATTTAAAAAAAACCCCCACAACATTTACTCAAGATTTTTGTCCACACAAAAAAGCTGATTCTTTATGTTCCAAAAATTACTATATATTTTTTTTTTTAATTGGCCTTTTGCCTTTGCATGGCAGTAGACACTTATCAGGTCCAACACTAGCCACTGTATAAATAACGTAATGGTTAACGACACAGTCTGCCACATAGAAAACCGCAAATCAAAACCAGCCAGGGACAACAACATTCATCTCTTCTAATCACAGGCCGACTGAACTAGGCTTGCCCTGTTCCTTTTCTGGTTTAGAGTTACTCCTAAATCAGCAAGTTAGGAGCTACTTTTAGCCTTAAGATATTTTGTGAATACGGCCCCTGGACACCGAAAGTATGTACTGCAAGTAAACATGACTGGCAACCCTAGAATTAGTTTACACCAGCTAAAATGTTTGTTGAATACCTATCAATGGTGATGTAACATTACTTTCAATGAATGTCTGCCAACTGACCTCTTCCCTTTACCTCCAGTTCTGGCGACAGGGCAAGGGTGATTACTTCCAGGGAGTCATGTTCCTGGCAGAACTCAGCACTCCGTGGGTCTGTCTGGGAAAGATCCTCATCCAGGTACGTATGTGTTCTTTTTGTGCACACACTACCGTTTACAGTTCTAAAAGCAGAAACCTAATTGGACTGTCGGCTCCTTGCATGTGGCTCATTGCTCTGTCATTTGCCACCTGTCTGTCTGTGTGCGTCCAGTTAAGCAGCACTTCTGTCATATCATTTAAATATTTAATTTACATATTTAAGTATTAAGTGTACTCTAGTACAGCCAAGGCTTGCCAGCTGTTCGCCTCTCAATACAGCCCTCTGTATTCATAACAGAATTTAACCGCGGATACAAAATCTGTGTCCATCTCATCTCTCCCTCACGCAACACACATTCCCTCCTCCTCATGCACTTCAATGTGTGGGGAGTCTTTGAGAAACACATATCAGTTCTCTGAAAGTACAACAGGAACTGCTTGATGTATTCACTCAGTATAGTTTGGTGTTTGGAATTTGAAATGAGAAACATGATCATTCTATAATGTGACAATTTAAATGAAAAGGTTGTTTTTTAAATGTTTGTTAAGAAGAAACTGAACATATAAAAATTACAAATTTGGACAGGCTGAGTGCTTAATTTTTTAACAAATAAAGCAAATGAGACACATTTAGAATAAAATCAAGGAAAAATAGTTTGCGTGATTTAGATAGATGTGATGGTTTAGAGGTGCGTTTTCAGGCATTGCTTGAACGTCTACGCAAGCTGCCACAGACAGATACATGTGCAGAATTCATGTTTAATGACATTTTCTTCTCACTGACCTTGTAGCAACGCCATTGTATACAAGCCCACTTTGGCTTGAAGCATGACACACATACATTGTCCTCCATTTTCCACTTTTTCTGCATCCATGCAAAGTAGAGCCACAGGCCTATTAACAATTTTTTTGGCTTTCACCAATCTGTACTGCTTGCTCTGTCTCTCTCTTTCTCTCCCATTCTTTCCTCCATTTTCCTCAGTACAAACAGCAACACACTCTCCTGCACAAAGTGAATGGGGCTACTATGCTGGTTACTTTCTTCATCTGTCGGGTGCTCCTCTTTCCTTACCTCTACTACGTGTATGGCAGGTAGGTCTCTCTCTCCTGGACTCTTAATCTCTCTGTCTGGCTGTCACTCACCCTCTATCACGCTCTGCTTCCATGCCGAGCACTAAGGACTGACATGGTGATTTATTATTTTCCTTTGTTATTTCTCTTGTATCAGGATTCTTTGGGAGGGGGTTTGAAGAAAGTGGCATTGGCTTTCAAGCAATAGTTCACCTTGTTGCAAAACAAGTTCTTAAGTGTAGCTCTCAACAAAGTTTCCTCTGTCAAATTCTTGATTGAACAAGGAGTTTAAAAAATGCTTTCCTCAGTGTTTCCCCTACTTTTTCCCCCCAAGCAGTGGGGAGGGGTTGCGGTCTGACACACCGGCATCAACGACACAAAAGGCTCAATGCGTGAAATGCAAAACATCCTCCCTGTACACCAGTCTCTCTTGCTTGTCAGCTTAATTTTATTTACATTATTTGACAATACTGTCATTCCCTAATAATAACATAACTACTCATTCTCAATTAACCATTCTCTAAAACTGTTCTTGAATCGCCTACCAGTCTCCTAATTAAAGCCACTAGCTACTAACTACTGAGATTCCATGTACAGTATAGTGTGTTGCATTGGGGGTTAAAGAGAGGGTAGACCATATAGTTTTGTTAGTTGTAGTACACAGTGCCTCATGATTTCACATTATATTTGTAAATTTACAAACTCCTGAGTATTTTGTACAATACATTCATTGCAACACTGAATAGTTTTTCCACAAAAATTATCCCTTCTACATTACATTGGGGAGATGGAAAATATAGTGTGGTTGGAATTATTAAACAATCCCTCTCCAAAGCTAATGAGCACAAGCAAATCAAAATAGGATTATTTTATAGTACATATGTTCTCTAAATAAATAACTTAAGCTCTAACCATTTCTCAAGGTGCTCCACCTTCATTAATACATAAGTTACATTTTCTCTAACTTGTGTATTATGAACCTTTTTAATGTGTACCATCACACGAGTGGGATTACAATGTATTGTTAGAATGCACCATTCGAACGTCCAGGTACTAGTGACGCAACAATCACTGGTCCAATTTAGCTCAAACATTGTTTATAACCTTTTTTCTTCATTGTAATTGTTTGAAGACCTACACTATGATATTAATGATGTAACAAGTGTTCAAATTGGGACAAGAAGGGTTACTTGCATACCAACAGGCAGCCAACACTATAGTCATGTTTTTCTAAAATAAACATACACTCACCAAGGATTATTAGGAACATCTGTTCAATTTCTCATTAATGCAATTATCTAATCAACCAATCACATGGCAGTTGCTTCAATGTATTTAGGGGTGTGGTCTTGGTCAAGACAATCTCCTGAACTCCAAACTGAATGTCAGAATGGGAAAGAAAGGTGATTTAAGCAATTTTGAGCTTGGTTGTCTTGGTGCCAGACGTGCCGGTCTGAGTATTTCACAATCTGCTCAGTTACTGGGATTTTCACACACAACCATTTCTAGGGTTTACAAAGAATGGTGTGAAAAGGGAAAATCATCCAGTATGCGGCAGTCCTGTGGGCGAACATGCCTTGTTGATGCTAGAGGTCAGAGGAGAATGGGCCGACTGATTCAAGCTGATAGAAGAGCAACTTTGACTGAAATAACCACTCGTTACAACCGAGGTATGCAGCAAAGCATTTGTGAAGCCACAACATAGAAATAGGAAAAAGAGGCTACAATTTGCACAAGCTCAGTTGAAATTGGACAGTTGAAGACTGGAAGAATGTTGCCTGGTCTGATGAGTCTCGATTTCTGTTGAGACATTCATATGGTAGAGTCAGAATTTGGTGTAAACAGAATGAGAACATGGATCCATCATGCCTTGTTATCACTGTGCAGGCTGGTGGTGGTGGTGTAATGGTGTGGGGGATGTTTGATTGGCACACTTTAGGCCCCTTAGTGCCAATTGGGCATCGTTTAAATGCCACGGCCTACCTGAGCATTGTTTCTGACCATGTCCATCCCTTTATGACCACCATGTACCCATCCTCTGATGGCTACTTCCAGCAGGATAATTCACCATGTCACAAAGCTGGAATCATTTCAAATTCGTTTCTTGAACATGACAATGAGTTCACTGTACTGAAATGGCCCCCACAGTCACCAGATCTCAACCCAATAGAGCATCTTTGGGATGTGGTGGAACGGGAGCTTTGTGCCCTGGATGTGCATCCCACAAATCTCCATCAACTGCAAGATGCTATCCTATCACTATGGGCCAACATTTCTAAAGAATGCTTTCAGCACCTTGTTGAATCAATGCCACGTAGAATTAAGGCAGTTCTGAAGGCGAAAGGGGGTCAAACACAGTATTAGTATGGTGTTCCTAATAATCCTTTAGGTGAGTGTAGAATGTCTGACACAAAAACAAATGATATTAGCGACTAGAACATCTTACTATTTCCTGGAAGAGCTGACTACCGGTAAAAATCATTGTGTAAAAACATTCCAGAAGTAACGTTACCTGTTGGTGGGCGCCGCTATGTTTGTTTATCAACCCAAGATAAAGAAAGGTGATAAGATGAGTAACTCTGAAAGCGGATGGTCATTTACATTTGTCCGTCTTTGGACAGATTTGCCATCCCAGGAAAACTGATTTGTTCCTCCCCAATATATCACTGCAAACTATGTAATTTCAATAACATTTATAGCATGCAATGAAAGCACTTGTGCCGATTATAGACATTTATTAGTGTGTTAAATTTCAAAAGATTGCGACCCCCTGCCCTTTGCCTCACAGTGATTTGATCCAGTCCTCAACAGTGGCACATCGTACAGGTACAACACTACAGTACAGTACATAACTACAGTGTGTGTCTGGGAATCTGAGGGAGTCTTTCGTTGGTGGCTAACTGTCAGTAACTAGTTCAAACATAGTTAAAATCTACCAATCAACACAATAAGACACATTTATAACAAGCACCAATCTTCATTTTCGCTGCATTGAATTACAGGTCACACTTTGTTAGCTAGCGGTTAGCTGACCTTTGCTAGCTCCAGTAACATCAACCAGTGTTTGCAGATGTTTGAATTTGATTCAATGAGAGAAGCTTGCTGTGCAGTGTACTGTATGTAGTGTTCCTTTGCTGGCAAGGTGACTGTGTTCGTGTCAAATATCTGAAAGGCACTCAATGCACATAGCTAACGTGAGGTTAATCCCGTCAGTTTTTTTATGTTGGTTGGGTTCTCACACGCAATAGCTGAAATTGCAGATCTACAGTATTGAGCAAACCGATGGCTCAAACTAAACAGTATTACAGCACTACTTTTGGCGCCCCCCTCAGTAATTGCTCTTGAGAAAAAGGCTCAACACAATCTTCTTTTACTGATTGTATCTGTCCGTTACTAAATATGCAAGAATCGGAATTCATTCGTTGTCATTAACTTTTGAGAGCTTCTGAATAATTACGTAAATAAATTATTTACACACCACCTATTGCATGATAGTTAGCATATGTTTAATTAATACAACAAGTGAAGTGTGTCAGTATCTTTTGCCCTGTGATCTTTAGAATAAGGACAACATTTTTACGGTCGGTCAATAATTATTCAATATGCATTTGGTCAGTTTGGGTATTGTATTCAATATGCATTCAATATGCAGTATTACTACAGTAGTAGTTTACTTATATAATTAAAATTAGATGCATAACTAGTAAGCAGTGTGGTGTTTTTGGGAAGCTGCGGATTAAATGTATTGTGACATCATAATCACATTCTGGAACTCTGACTCTTGAAATCACATGCAAAAAAGTCGCCCAGGATATTTGAAAATCATTATTTTAATTGTAATTTTGTTTCATTTATTTTTTTCCCACATATTTTTTGTACAAAATGTGTACAATACACACTATTAGAAGTCTTCAAGAAATTCCGAGATCCGAGCATTTGTCTGATCCAACATTTGTCTGATCTGGGTCGGTCTGACGTAATTGTGGTGTGTCTCTGGTATGTGCAGTAATATTGTATTTACAGACAGGACCGATTGGATCCATCCACTATGTACTAAATATAAATAGCACATTTCTAATGTAAAGGCAGTTGTTTTCTTAAATAATATAACAGCAAGTTCATCTTAAATATTTCAGTCAATTGAAACTAAAATCGTATGCACATGATCACCTGGACTGGCTGCTGCTGGAGAGAGAAAAATGAGGAGGCTATACATTGGTAGACTCTATTCTTGATTGATGGAATATGGAAGGCAAGGCATCTTTCACAGATGTAAAAGGAAAGCTAAAAGAAGAAGAGTACACTGTTTTGTTGCCGCGGAAGTGTGGTGCGGTTAGTTTGGGTATTGTATTTTCCGCCGCTTGCGTTCCTTTGTGAGTCACGCTTTTGGATTGAACGGGCATGGGTCTGTTTTTCATTTCTTCTACGGTACTTTTCAGAACGGATCTGTTTTTCTTCGGATCCATTCGGAATGGTTCTAACATTTAAAAAAATTATTTATGCAAATCGGGTCAAGGGGGAAAGACGGTGGTCAACTTTGTGAACCCGTGAACCTCTACACCAGGGCTATTCAATTCTGAGGTCTGAAACATTTCTGGTTTTATCCTCTACTAATAAAATGGGACTGATTCAGACCTGAAATGCCAGGTGAAGGCAATCAACTAGAAGGTAGAACCAAAAACCAAAAGTGCTTCGGCCCTCCAGGACCGAATTTGAAAACCCAGCTCTACACTATATAGACACACGGCACACTTTTATTTTTAAGGAAAAATACGAAAATCTGAAGTCTTATTGTTGCTGGCAAATGTATATAACGTTTCACTGCAGACCTTTATTTTGAAGGCAAAGTACAAAAACCGGAACTTTTATTGTTGGCGCGGAATCTCCAATGTTTCCAACATGATGGTAATTGTATCTGATTGTAACTATGGAGTTGTGACAGTTGGTTAGCTAGCTTGCTTCTATCCTTTGGTTGTCACTCAGACGATGGCTACTTTTGTTTTATCAATGTCACAGCCACCTACTGAAAGTTCAACACAACATGCACGTGCACAGAAACAGCCAGTTCCGTTTCTTTGACCTCACTCGCTAGCTGGATACTCGGAACGTCAGATGCAGGACGTTGTTCCTTTGCTCTGATGGTCATGCAATGGTAAATTGCACGTGATGGTAAACTGTGCTCAACTTGGATTTTTTAAAAATTTCATAAACATTTTCAGTTTTCCGTGGCAGTGCATTTTAGCACTGTTGGGCCGCTGCTGTTATTACAGTAAGAGGTAAACATTTAACTTTACTACAGCATACCAACCTACGTGTATATTGGAACTGTATTAATCTAATCAGACCAATAGTGTTTTGGGCAACTGACTATTCTTGCCCAGAAAGAAAAAAAGTGTAGACTATAGACCCCTAGGAGATTAGAAATGGCATCCAGTTTCCAGGCTGTTATAGCCTTGGCAACAGCAAATAAACTAGAATGTCTGCACCAAACACTAAGAGTCTTCCCTCCAATTCAGAGACTTAGGTTAAGCGCAAGCAACTCAAGCTTTCTTGCAAATCTTTCATCAACGTCAACATAAACACTTTGGGGAAAATGTAAGCACAGGGTCTCTTAGGTAAACTGAACTGTAAGCAGGTGAAAATAAGAAAGAACAACTGAATATGGGTGGACTATTGCTTTGCCGGTGCTTTTTGTTTTGATGTGGCAAATATGTAACCCTTCTCATTTGTTAATTCTCTTCATAACCCTGCCCCCATCCAGGTACACGTCCATTCCCATCTACATGGTTCCCTTCAACGTGCCATGGCAAGTTAACCTGGGCGCAGCTTTGCTCATGGCCCCCCAGGTCTATTGGTTCTCTCTCATCTGCCGAGGAGCCCTCCGACTCTTCTCGGGCTCCTCCCGGTCCCGGAGGCCCCCGGTTGCCACTAAGGAAGACCCGGACGGAAAGGCGCCATCCCAGCCCGCCAACGGGTACAGCGCTCACACAACAGAGCAGGAGTCGGGCTCTCACTGAGAAGTTGGTAGGGAGAGGGTGAGAAGGAAGAAAGGAAGTATATCGGAGAGTGTTTTGACGTGTGAAGTTGAAAGGCAAATATAAGGCGAGACTGAACATGAGTTTCACAACCGCGGAGAAAGCAGCAAAAAAAAGAAAAGGCCTCAAATGGTACTCTCTTTGTTGCCAGAATCTATACCTGATACAGAGATTTATGATTTGCGCAAATCTAGGAATTGAAGGCAGCCTTTGCACATTGAACAGCAAAGGCCTCTTCAGACACTATTTTCCATCCCCTCGCGAATGGGCATGTTGAGAATGGATAGAGGTTAGCCTGAAAGAAGTATAGCAAGTGTTGGAGTGTAGACCACCCTCATGCTGATGAAATGAAATCCTGTCTGCCTAGTGGAAGGTGAATTAGCAGGAGTTACCAATGTATCATACTGGTATGTTTAGTACATTGCTGTAGATATAATTGCCTAAATCAGCTTAGTAACAAAGAAGTAAAAAAAACAAGACCTGCCAAGCAGTATTTTGACTTGTTAGTGTTTATTAATCTGTTTCCCTTGTGTACAGTAAGTCGTTGTCTCTCGAACTAATGTAACCAGCGGACTGTTGTCGCCTGCAGGACAAGGAAGGTTATGTCATAAGACTGTGGTATGCTGCCTTATCCCTTAACCCAATTGTTTGTTTAGTATGTTTTATGTTTATTTATTTAAATGTAAAGTTGTTTATTTTTCTCCCTTGGACTGAACATGTGTACATATGTGAAGAGATGTTGTTCTGAATTGTAATTCACGTGTCAGTGTTATTTTCACTTGATTTGGGTTGTGTGTCTGATCTCCAATCGAATTTTTCCAAAATACTTTTTATATACATATTGATCTTCAGTAGTTCAGGTAGCAATTGCATGTATCGGTTTACCTATGGGCAGTTAAAAAGTCTGCTTAAATGTGTACAAACGACTCCACCACCTTGCAACCATGTTATTCCATTTTAGATCGTAATTTTGAATGTGTTGAGGAACCAAATACATTGGAAAATGTAGGGGCTTTTGGGTTTCTATGCCCGACATAAGTCCTTTTGTAGGAGAGTGGTGTTGAAGGTAAATAAGTGACAGTGCTCTATGAATTTCCACAACATGTCAGTGATTGGCTGTTGTTACACATTTGTAATCTGACCAAAAATAATTATTTTTTTTAAAACATGGGACTTTTTGAATGATCATTTTAGCTAGTAGTTTGCATAAATTGACCACACCAAGATCTATTCACTGTCCTGGTAGATCTGTGTGAGGCTTTATATGTACAATTTCTTTCCTTTATGTTTGTGCTTCTTCAGGTTCCTGTTCGTGCAGAGCTAATTTCCTTGCAACATTGTTTTCACAAAATCCTACTTACTCAGAAAACCTGGTTCATGAATTCCTACCAACAAACTTAAAGCTTTACTTCAAGCAAATACAATACATGCAAAAGGTGTTCCACAAAGGTGTTTGCAAGAAGATTGGATATTAGTAATCCTGTCTCATTTGTCTACTTGGAGAAAACCAAGTATTAATTTCTGTTCCATTTGCTTGTGTACTGCTTCTTGTCATGGGGGGTGATGCATTTAACTGATGCTCTGTATGAACAGTGATATGTTAATTTATTCGTACATATTTATGTTTAATTTATTTGTGGTTTAAAGTTGACTGCATATTTACAGTATTACATACCGTATATGCTTCTAAGCCTTATGTCAAGGCTTACATTGTTACTCATAGATAAAATATACTCCTCTGTCTTGTACTTGTCTGTGTTACTATATATCAAAACATTGTTTTATATTATCTAAAAGAGTTCCATGTTTATTACAGTCATACAAAACACAATCATCACAAAACCAATGATAATGGCATGAACCAATTCAGGTTGGGAGTGCAGCCCTAAAACCTCTTCTGGGCTGCAGTTCCTGTTTTACAGTCTTGTCTTAATACCGCCTCTGTCTCGGCGAGAAGATTTTGCTGGGATCGCTGTCTCTCTCCCTCTCCTTTTCTCTCTCTTTCTGACTGTTGGGAGAGAGGGCTTCCTCTGGCCCTGCCCGGCTGCTCTTGTCGCTCTTAAAGAGGTCACGTCCTGTCCGGAGAATATGCTCCTCAATTTTACGGTGCCGTTTCATGTCGGACAGCACCTTGTCTAACCTAGCCTCTCGTTTGACGGAAGATCGAGCCGAGGACCCTGGGAACAGAGTACAATGCATGAATTAACCCCAGAACGTCGGCAACAGTTCACAGCTGTCAGCCACCTAGGGTTTTTATATTAACTTGCCAGATTTACTGGTTAGACTATGTCTTGCAAGTATTAGGGCGATTCCAGCGTTATGGACGTTCGGTATTTGCATGTAAAATCACAACTCTAATTACTCTCAGAAACAAACAGGATAAATTAAACAATTTGTGTGGGTTTATAATACCCCAACATTTTGGATTAATAAACATTGACATGTTGGTCAAAATAAAGTAATTATAAGCATTGTGAATGTACCAATAAATGTTATAGTAAAATGCAAAAAAAAGATTTACACAACATTTGGTGAATGTGCAGACTGGGGACATCAAAGGAAAAACCTCAATATTTGTGGAGTAACATAATGAATGTAGATGCTTCTATACAGGTGTATTGCTTGTTACAATTAAGAATTTATCATGCTCTGTAGCAAGTGTATAAATGCTGAGCAAACCCAGTTGACTTTGATTTTGAATCAAGATGGTTTATTATTGTGTCTCATCCAGGTTAACAATGTCCCCATCCACAGGGCATCAGGGGTCACTGAAGGGAATGATGAGTGTGGAAATGATGTAAATCACATGTTATGGCCTTTACTGTCACCAGATCTCAACCCAATTAAATACCCACAGGAGATTTTGGAACGTGTTAGATAGCACTATGCACCACCACATTCAAAATGCAAATTTTAAGGGGATATCTATTGGAAGAATGGAGTTTCAACCCTCCAGTAGAGTTCCAGTGACTCGTAGAATCTATTCCATGGTGCATTGAAACTGTTCTGCTGGCAAATGGTAGCCCAACACCTTACTGAGATGCTTTTTCTTGGTTTTTCCTTAAATCTTTCACCCACCAATACATAAATAAACTCAGCAAAAAAAGAAACGTCCCTTTTTCAGGACTGTGCATTTCAACAATAATGTTGTAAAAATCCAAATACCTTTACAGATCTTCATTGTAAAGGGTTTAAACAATGTTTTCCATGATATATGAACCATAATCAATTAATTAGCATGCACCTGTGGAATGGTCGTTAAGACCTTAACAGCTTACAGAGAGTAGGCATTTAAGGTCACTGTTCTAAAAACGCAGGACACTAAAGAGACTTGTCTACCGACTGTGAAAAACACCCAAAGAAAGATGCCCAGCGTCCCTGCTCATCTGCGTGAACGTGCATTAGGCATGCTGCAGGAAGGCATGAGGACTGCTGATGTGGCCAGGGCAATAAATTGCCATGTCCGCACTGTGAGACGCCTAAGACAGCGCTACAGGGAGACAGGAAGGACAGCTGATCATCCTCGCAGTGGAAGACCACGTGTAACAACACCTGCGTGACAGGTACAGGATGGCCACAACAACTGCCCGAGTCACACCAGGAACACACAATACCTCCATCAGTGCTCAGACTGTCCGCAATAGGACAAATCTGGTCCAGTCCATGAGGAGATGCACTGCAGTACTTCAAGCAGCTGGTGGTCACACCAAATACTGACTGGTACTTTTTATTTTGAGCCTCCCTTCATTCAGGGACACATTTCTGTTAGTCACATGTCTGTGAAACATTTTTAGTTTATGTCTTATGGTGTTGACTCTTTTAGTGTTCATACAAATATTTACACACATGAAGTTTACCGAAAGTAAAAACAGTTGAAAGTCAGAGGACGTTTCTTTTTTTGCTGAGTTTACATAATTCCTAATAACAACCACAACGTTATGGGTACCATAAATGCTAAACAAGTCTACCGACATTGGGAGGTGTTGGCTTTACAGAGAAAGTTTGAAGATGATCCCATGTAACATGCATGTTTTACAAAAACCTTAACTAAAAAAACTTAACTAGACTGCAGTACATGCAGACAAAGCTCACAGCACTCTGTATTGCTTCCTTATCATCACATCTTCTTAACTAGCTTTCTCAAAGTAATGAGAAAATGGCTTAAATACCTTATTTGAAACCTGGTCAAATACTATCTATGGATTTACACTGATTAAATCAAGTCTGCATTCCAAATATAGACTGTAAGCGTAGCAAAAAATATGGTTTCATTTTAAAATGATTCAGTACATTTTTCAATGCACATGATAAATTTTGCAAGAACCGGCCAATTTTTTCATTGAAGAATGAGGTGGGTGATATTTCAATAGCAGTAATATCATACCTGGTGGCCTTCGACGATTGATGAAAGCATTTTTTGGAGTATGCTGAGCTTGCTCTTCATCAAAATCAAACTCAGTGGGAGATGGGGCCCTGAGAATGAAAGAATACACTCAACACAGGAAGTGCTTGCCAGCTCTGATGTGTTTAGAGGAAAATGTATTTACTGGCTAACAACCACAATAGAGATTGCAGGCTCGCTACAGCACAAAGACACTGATTACAGTACACCCCCCATCCAGAGCTAGAAGGGAACAACCATTCTTACTTGCATCACCCTGTGGCCTAAGGTAGTCCAGCTGTTGTCTCACGAGCCCATGCACCACAACAGAATGGGTTTGAATCCAGGCCACAGTTCTGCAAGCAATTATCCACCATCTTTCCCCTTTCTCTATTGAGTACAACGAATATTTACCTTGAAAATATGATATGATATCCAACTCACTTGCGCTCTCTATCCTCCCTCTCCCTCTCTTTTGCCTCCTCGTCCTCATCATCCCTTTCAGGTGAGGGGCTGTGCTCAGGGGTAGGAGATCTTCGAGGAAGGGGCACAAAATTCAGCTCCAGCTTCTCCCCTTTCGATAGGAGCTCGTACAGTCTTTTGATTTCTTCAGGAGAAGGCATCCAGTTTTTCGGGTCCTCAATGTCATCGTCGCTGTAGGCAATTTCCCACTCTTCATCATCTGCTTGCTTTTTATATGCTCCGTCCATGTTGTCTGTCTGCATCTCGCCTACCTGCCCCTCTTCCATTCGTCCACTTTGGTTTCCATCTGAAAAAGAAACGTCAGTCAAAAGCATGCCTGATAGGTCTTAATAAGTTACTGAGTTGTTTTTTAATTACAGCGGCATTTGTGCTAACCCGTCCAATCTGACGATAAACAATGACAAGTCCGGTTGGCACCTTGATTCATAATTGATCCCGACCGTTGATCCCGGCCTTTTTTTCTTTACATAAAATTGGGCGTGTGTATTTTACTTAGTGTGTAGCGCCTACCTTTTGCGTCTTCTGATTTGGTATCCTCCTCTTTTCCTGTCCCATCCTGGTCACTTTCCTTTTCCCTTCCAGTGGTTTTCTCATTCTCGACCACTCCGAGCGCCTCTATTCCATCTCTCAGTGATGAGTCTGTAGCAGCCTCTGCAGCCTGCATCATCTTGAAGTTACAAATGTACTATGCTAGAGAGAACACATGTTGGCACCTGTAAATGCAATGTTTTCTACAAACGTACTCGCTGGACATAGAAATGCACATTAAAAATATATTACATGCGTTTACTATCTGTCTTTCAACATTTCTTAGTTACGGGAGGATGGCCTAACAAATAGAGCATCCTAACAGTAATCGCAAAAATTACGAGATTGTATCCAGGCAATTGACTACGTCTTTAATCTCTAAATTATGGGTCAGAAAATAGCAAGTGCCACTATCCCCAATAAACTATACAGTAATTGCATTGTAGGACATTGTGTTAATTACCTTAATGAAAATACCAGTACATGCATCAATAGACTAAGCATTCAAACTAAGCGAATAGGAGACAACGTAAACACAGCGCCATTTTGGAGAAACGATCTATTGCGCGGTGACGAGCCACGTACGATACCCTTTTACATTAGTTCTAATTTCTTTCATGATTATAAAACATTTTTAAATACAGAAAAACATTTATTAAATACCATTTGTTTTTAAATTGCAACATGTATAGACTTATTTTTAGTTCATTTTGTTAAAGAAAAAGCGATGGAGGAAGTTGTAAGTCATAGGTCATCGGATCAAGAGTGCTGATTGGCTCATTTTGGTTACTGGCCCTGAGCTCCAGCATTTGAAAGTGTTTGGCGGAGGGCCGTTTAGGTTAGGTCTTTGTGTCGATAACGTACATCCTTTTAACCGCAATGCGTGGTATGATTGTTTGGAAAACATTTTAAACTTTTTTTTTTAATTACAACAACAAAAATAGAGGATCAGAGTTTAATATCGGTAAGTTTGGCATTTATTTTCGCTCTGGCATCTAGCTAATGTTCGCTAAACATCAACTACAGTATGTTAACGACAAAGATGGCCTGCACTCTTCCACCCTTGCCCTAACTTACAAGCTGATTTGCTGGCTACGCTTGCCCGTTTTCCCACCGACACACTTTTCAAGTTTAACTGGGAATATAGCTTGTTATACCTGTTTTGTAGTGTACTTTAAGAAACTTCGTTTTCTTTCATAGGATACATAGACATGGCAGCCCAGCGCGTTGTTGAGGTTCCAAAAGCGGCCAAACAGACTTCCAGGGTTCGCGTGGCTGTGCGCCTACGGCCCTACATGGTCAAGCAGGACGACAAGGGTGAAGGGGCCTGCGTTAGAGGCCTGGATTCACAGACCCTGGAGATAATCAACTGGAGGAACGCCACAGAGACTCTACAGTACCAGTCAGTGGCTTTTTGCCTGCTACATTAATTATTCAGCATACCCACCTATTTGCGTCGTTGGTAAAACCAAATGTGTGTACGCATGCATATTGTTATTACTAAACCTTGATATGCAAATAGAAGAGTCTACTCAGTTCAAAGTGTGGCGTTTACCAATTAGAGAAGGTTTGAGAGAGACAACATGGGGATTTTGGAATACATAGAGGAAAACATGTACAGTATCTGCCTTTAACTGTGCTTTTTTGTATTATTGAACACCAGCCACTGGATACAGTGATTGGAAGGTGTGCCCTTTTTCACATCATTGTTTGCTAATATTTGGCAAATGTTTGTGTTTTTAGATTTGATGCCTTCCATGACGAGCAGGCGACCCAACAGGAGGTTTTCCTCAGTTCAGTGAAGCCCATTCTACCCCACATACTTAAAGGACAGAATGCCAGTGTCTTTGCCTATGGTCCAACTGGAGCTGGTATGTTCAAGGGTTCTCCTTCCTATATTCCTTTCAAGGTGACACTCAAGAGGTGGCAGCCACATGCTGATGTAAGACTAGGCATCAGTACTTTCCTTCTATAATATGTTGTGCTTCAAATTATTGACTTTGGGTATAACGTTACATGCATTGTCTTCAAGGGGCTATATGTGCTTATTCTGTTTTATTAGCATAAATAACTAAAAGACAGCCTCAGTTAATGTTTCAAATATTTATTTTTGACAAGATTATTTGAGTACCTGAGAGATTCCCAATTTAAACATCCTTGTCTGTTGGTTTATCAGTTTGCATTTACGTGTTGTCTCGTGCTCTCTTTAGACAATCTCAGCACTATTACCCCACCCTAAACGACCCTGGTCTAGATAATACAATTCCAGTTTTGTTCAGTAAGAGAACATGTCGTTATGTTTAAATTCAGTCTTGTCAACGTCAGAGACATGATTTGTGCCCATTTAAAATCTTGTTCTCATCACCACTGTGCAGAAACGCTGAGTTGTGCGTACTCTAACGCTGCATATCCCAACCTTTTTATTCCTAAGACCACTAAATCACTCAAGTTTGTTTGGACCAGTGCCAAATACAGGTGCTTGTCATATAATTAGAATATCATCAAGAGGTTGATTTGTCAGTAATTCCATTCAAAAAGTGAAACTTGTATATTATATTCATTCATTGCACATGTTTATTTCTTTTAATTGTGATGATAACTGACAACTAATGAAAATCCCAAATTCAGTATCTCTGAAAATTTGAATATTACTTAAGACCAATACAAAAAATGTATTTTTAGAAATGTTGGCCAACTGAAAAGTATGAACATGAGACGTATGAGCATGTACAGAACTCAATACTTAGTTGGGGCTCCTTTTACCTGAATTACTGCAGCAATGCGGCGTGGCATGGAGTCGATCAGTCTGTGGCACTGCTCAGGTGTTATGAGAGCCCAGGTTGCTCTGATAGTGGCCTTCAGCGCTTCTGCATTTTTGGGTCTGGCATCTTCCTCTTCACAATACCCCATAGATTTTCTATAGGGTTAAGGTCAGATGAGTTTGCTGGCCAATTAAGAACAGGGATACCATGGTCCTTAAACCAGGTACTGGTAGCTTTGGCACTGTGTGCAGGTGCCAAGTCCTGTTGGAAAATTAAATCTGCATCTCCATAAAGCTGGTCAGCAGCAGCAAGCATGAAGTGATCTAAAACTTCCTGGTAGATGGCTGCGTTGACCTTGGACCTCAGAAAACGCAGTGGACCAGCACCAGCAGATGACATGGCACCCCAAACCATCACTGACTGTGGAAACTTTACATTGGTCTTGAAGCAACGTGAATTATGTGCCTCTCTTCCTCCAGACTCTGGGACCTTGATTTCCAAAAGAAATGCAAAATGTACTTCATCAGAGAACATTACTTTGGACCACTCAGCAGCAGTCCAGTCCTTTTTGTCTTTAGCCCAGGGGAGACACTTCTGACGCTGTGTCTTGTTCAAGAGTGGCTTGACACAAGGAATGCGACAGCTGAAACCCATGTCTTGCATACATCTGTGCGTGGTGGTTCTTGAAGCAGTGATTCCAGCTGCAGTCCACTCTTTGTGAATCTCCCCCACATTTTTGAATGGTTTTTGTTTCACAATCCTCTCCAGGGTGCGGTTATCCCTATTGCTTGTACACTTTCTACCACATCTTTTCCTTCCCTTCGCCTCTCTATTAATGTGCTTGGACACAGAGCTCTGTGAACAGCCAGCCTCTTTAGCTATGACCTTTTGTGTCTTGCCCTCCTTGTGCATGGTGTCAATGGTCGTCTTTCGGACAGCTGTCAAGTCAGCAGTCTTCTCCATGATTGTGTTGCCTACAGAACTAGACTGAGAGACCATTTAAAGGCCTTTGCAGGTGTTTTGAGTTAATTAGCTGATTGTGCCACCAGGTGTCTTCAATATTGAACCTTTTCACAATATTCTAATTTTCTGAGATACTGAATTTGGGGTTTTCATTAATTGTCAGTTATAATCATAAAAATGTAAAGAAATAAACACTTGAAATATAGCAGTCTGTGTGGAATGAATGTATGCATTATACAAGTTTCACTTTTTGAATGGAATTACTGAAATAAACCTTTTGACTATATTCTAATTATATGAAATTGTATTTCAACAAAATATATTTTGGTCAGATTTTGTTGTCATTGAATATAAACATTAGAAGGCCCATTGTTGCAAGTTTGATTATGTAAAAATAGATATAGTCACTGGATACCTGCGGTACCAGTTGTAAACCCCTACTATTGTGCTATTCTATTACAAGCTATTTCTGTCAGGAAGCTTGCATGCTAAACTTTACTGTGGTATAATAATGTTTCCTGTCTTAGCTTGCTAGAATACCTACTGATATCCCACACCAACGCCCCTGCTTTTCCACCTGCCCACACAGGTAAGACCCACACTATGCTGGGTGGTCCTGAGCAGCCGGGGGTGATCCCGCGGGCAGTCCGAGAGGTCTTCAACCTGGTGAAAGCCAAAGAGAAAGAGGACAACGCCTGGGACTACAGTATCAGCATGTCCTACCTTGAAATATACAATGAGAAGGTAGGGCTCTTTGGAATTCTGCTATAGCTTTATTCTGTTAAGACTTTTGATGGAAGTATTCCGCTGCTCACAATGTTGTTAAAACCCTTCCAACTCTCAGGTGCTGGACCTCTTGTGCCCCAGCGCTCAGGACCTGCCCATCCGGGAAGACAAGGACCGTAACATCCTCATCCCGGGACTTACCAACACGCCTCTCACGTCCTTCTCCGACTTCCACACTCAGTTCCTCCCTGCCAGCCTCAACCGCACCACGGCCTCCACCAAGCTCAACCAGCGCTCTAGTCGCAGCCACGCCGTTCTGCTCATTAAGGTTTCTTCACCATGACTCCAGTCGGTTTACCATGAATGATATTTTCTTTAATATTTTCATTGTGGCAGTGAGGCATTTTAATTCAATGGCATAGTCATACTTGTATGGTACTCTTTCTTATTTAATTTAGCTAATCTGATTTTAAAAAAGCTGGAGATGCTCAACAGACTAACATTTTAATTACTAACTGTAATCTTAACCCTTATTGTAAACCCAATCATAGCAAGCAGCCACATTCGTAACCTATGTTATGTCAGGTTAAGTAACGTTACAGTGGCGTGTGCAGTCAGCGTTCAGTAGACTGTTTGTTTTTGGTTGGGGATGGTGGATGGGCCTAAATATCCCCAAATCTCGCTCCAATGGTCGCAAGTTTAAACCCAATCAGAACCATTACCCAAACCTTAACCGCAGTATTGTAAACCTAACCTTAAAATGCATTGGTTATTGTAGTGACCTTGGTAACACCATGACTTGCCCCCTCCCCCCTGCCTGGGGAGCCGAATTTTCGATACACAATGTAACATATACAAAATCATGTGTCACAGGCGTATGTTACATATTCCCAAGACCATGTTGGGGTCTTTGAGATTATCAAAATAAAGAATAACCAGGTCCGTTTTGCTGCACTTACCCAGAAGTGTCCTCTACTCTGAAAGCATCTTAACAGGTCTTGGCCTCAGTGCAGTAGGCTAGGATTTGGTAGCTGATGCTGAAATTACAATCTCTCCCTGTAACACCCCACTGGTTGCTGCTGCTGTGCCTGCTGGGGGCCCTGGGATGAGAGACAAACAAGAGCTCCCACCTTATTTGCAATGAAAGTTAAGGAACAGTCTACTCTGCTATTAAGCAACCAGTAAGATCTATGACTTAAAAATAAATCAGAAACCTAAAGAACTCAAAAAATAAACTCCTTAAACACGGGCTCATGTCATTTGACAATTTAAAAGATTAGCCATTTTAGGTGAATATCTGCCAGTTCCTGGCCTATTGTGTCAATAATATTTTGAATATAACTGAGCCCTAGTGTCCATGTTCCTTAAGTCAGACCAACTCATTGTTTTTATTTGGAATGTAGTGACAAACTAGTGGTAGCAAAGAGACTAGAAGTCTTTTGGCACCTCATGCTAGCTTTTTATAAGGCTTAATACAAGTTAGCCCCTTTCAAAATGAACAACTTATTCATAAGACTCTTGGTAATTAGGTAATAAACTGTCCCTTTATTTGCACAGTTGATATAGCTTTTGAATTTGATTACTATGTCTTGTAGTACAGCTGTAGCAGTGCCATAGAGCGCAAAAAAAATCCTCCTTTCATCCACACTTTCCTTTATTTACTTCAAACACCCAACCTCGTTCCTTTTCCCCAGGTTGTGCGGACCCAGAGGGCTGTTCAGCAACGGGTGCAGACGGGCAAGCTCTATCTGGTGGACCTTGCTGGTTCGGAGGACAACCGGCGCACAGGCAATAAGGGCATCCGGCTGAAGGAGAGCGGAGCCATCAACCTCTCCTTGTTCACCCTCAGCAAGGTGGTGGACGCACTCAGCACCGGTGGCGGAGGCAGCGGACGTGTGCCTTACCGCGACAGCAAGCTGACACGGCTGCTGCAGGACTCGCTCGGTGGTTCGGCCCACTCTGTCATGATCACCAACATCGCGCCGGAGTACACGTATTACTTCGACACTTACACAGCTCTTAACTTCGCCGCAAAGTCTAAGCAGGTCATCAACAAGCCCTTTGTACGGGAGACTGTAACCACACCATCTGTACAAGGTGAGGGAGGGAATGCGTGTCCAAGTGTTTGTATTGTCAGGGGGTGCGTTGCCTAGCGGTTTGCGCACTTGGTCAGTAAACTAAAGGTTGCTAGTTTGAATCCCAGCAAGAAGGCATATCTGGGGTCTGTGATGTATGGCCAATACACCATGGCTAAGTGCTGTGTCCAGGTACTCCGCAATACATCAAGCTTAACAGCTCCTCGACGGCGGTGTAGTGGCTATATAACACACCATGTCATGCGCCGTTGCTTAGATATATTGTACAGTATCTCACAAAAGTGACTACAGCCCTCACATTTTTGTAAATGATTGAGTATATCTTTTCATGTGACAACACTGTAGAAATGACACTTTGCTACAATGTAAAGTAGCGAGTTTACAGCTTGTAAAACAGTGTAAATTTGCTGTCCCCTCAAAATAACTCAACACAGCCATTAATGTCTAAACCGCTGGCAACAAAAGTGAGTACACCCATAATTGAAAATGCCCAAATTGGACCCAATTAGCCATTTTCCCTCCCTGGTGTCATGTGACTCATCGGTGTTAGTCCCAGAAGGAAGCCTCTTCTAAAGATGATGTACAAGAAAGCAGACTAAGGACATGGATTACTGGAACCATGTCCTGTGGTCTGTGAGACAAAGAAACGTATTTGGTTCAGGTGGTGTCAAGCGTGTGTGGCGGCAACCAGGTGAGGAGTACAAAGACAAGTGTCTTGCCTACAGTCGAGCATGGTGGTGGGAGTGTCATGGTCTAGGGCTGCATGAGTGCTGCCGGCACTGGGGAGCTACAGTTCATTGAGGGAACCATGAATGCCAACGTACTGTGACATACTGAAGCAGAGCATGATCCCCTCCCTTCGGAGCCTGGGCCGCAGGGCAATAATCCAACATGATAACTACCCCAAACACCCCTCCGAGACAAGGGGTGTTTGGGGGGCATCCTCAAACGGAAGGTGGAGGAGCGCAAGGTCTCTAACATCTACCACCTCTGATGTCGTCATGGAGTGGAAGAGGACTCCATTGGCAACTTGTGAAGCTCTGGTGAACTCCATGCCCAAGAGGGTTAAGGCAGTGCTGGATAGTAATGGTGACCACACAACATATTTGGACATTTTCACTTAGGGGTGTACTCACTTTTGTTGCCAGCGGTTTAGACATTAATGGCAGTGTGTTGTGTTCTTTTTCAGGGGACTGCAAATTTTCCAGTCATACAAGCTGTTCACTCACTACTTTACATTGTAGAAAAGTGTCATTTCGTTAGTGTTGTCACATGATCAGATATAATCAAACATTTCTAAAAATGTGAGGGGTGTACTCACTTTTGTGAGATACTGTATAATATATCTAAGTAAGAAGTTAAATTACATTTTTGTTTTATTAATCAATCGGGGTTCTCTCGCATTGTAATGCTCACTATTATCAAAAGGGATTGGTGTAATTTAGCATACTTTTCCATATCCAAAATGTAATGTTCTTGACAAACTATTTCAAGATATTTTAGAAATCCCTATCAGATTATTCCCAGAATCAAAGGGGAGGAAACAGTTCAATTTGAGGAATGTTATTCACTTTGCAATGTAAATTGTTCTCTGTAATACTGTACCACATAACTTTTGAGTGGCAGTGAAAAGATCCAGGGAGGAGCAAGAGGCTGTGGGGTCTGGTGAGCCCCAAAAGAAGAGGCTAAATGTCCGTAAGAAGACAGACCCGGAGGAGCCCATTGCCCCTGCACAGCTGCACAGGTTAGATTTACCTGTTGAACCCAAATGATTGCGCACACAATCTTTTGGGTTCATTTTGGGGTGTGGTTTATGGCTGATTTTCCTCGAATAGGAGCTGTCTTAATCAGCATATCGCAGCGCCTGGAAAAGTGCTTAGTCATGGTGTATTGTCAATATATCAAACTCTCAAGATGCCTTATTGCTCTTTTGAACCGGTTACCTGTGCAGTTAGACCAATAAAGCCACAAATCATGTGATGTCATACATTCATGACTCAAACCATGTGATTTTGCAGTGTAGTTTATAGTCTAAACATTCAACATTGCCTTTTACGGTGTTCCTTTTGAATTTAACTTTTTTATTTGTTTTGAATGTATAGGAAAGTGCTGTAACAAGAAGCAATTAAGTAGTGAGTAATCAGGTTGAATTTCAGAAATCTGTACCAGTCCACCTCTGAAAGGCATCTTAACAGGTCTTGGCCTCTGGGTAGTAGGCCAAGATTTGGTAGCTGGTGCTGAAATTAATTATCTTCCTGTAACAAACACCCCACTGACAGCTCATGTCTTTTGGGGTATTTTATGGGAGAGTGACAAAGCTTTCTTTAAAAACAAGTTAACTGTTTTTAAAGCAATTTTGCTCTTACTACAACTAGCTCTGTTGTTAGAACAGGGTTGTAGGTTCCATTCATGCCAGGTGTCAGTATAATGTATGCATTCACTGCTGATGTTTCTATCAATAAGAGGGAATGACAAATGCGTGAACTCTTTCTAACTTTTTATAGGTTTTTAACAAGCAAGTATGTAAGCTCCCGACATGCTGAACTTAATCTCACATTCTTTTTCCACTGTTTCACTTTCAGCTCCACGGATCCATCTGTACTTAGTCGGCTGATGGCTCTGGAGAAGCTGTTGATGGGCACCCCAGTG
Source organism: Esox lucius (assembly GCF_011004845.1). NCBI lineage: Eukaryota > Metazoa > Chordata > Actinopteri > Esociformes > Esocidae > Esox > Esox lucius. The sequence continues at coordinate 33,446,573 of NC_047573.1, read as the reverse complement.
AAGGAAAGACTCAAACTGCATAGAGAGATCCAGGTGAAGAGCAAATCCCAACACTTGTACACATTGTTGACGTTTCTAACTTTATTGATATGACCACAATTGAATGTTGCTGGTGGTTTTTAGAGATTTGTTTATTCTCTTCCCACGTTTGTCTTTTGTCCTGTTGGATCAGGGGCCATATCCAGATCGTTTTTCAGTTAATCATTTGTCCTAAGAATGGACACCATTGTCAATTAGGGTGTTCATTCTCCTCCCTGTGTGGTGCTGTCACGGTTACCAGCTCAGAAACGTCAGTCTGTTTACACTTGGCTGGAGAATTTCTGGGTAGTGTCCAAACATCATCTGACAGATTAAACTGGTGTTAAAAGGGTCCCAGAAATTCAGTTAAGAATCCTGTGTGGATTTAGGCCCCAGCTTTGAGAATTAGCTGCCATAAACCTGTTTGACATGATTGGTCTATATACCAATTTGGGGTGTTGGTTCCTTTTTGGTGTTGTGGAAATGCCTCCATTCGAACATTTCACAAAGGGAGCTTGAGGTCATCATTAACCGCTGACAACAACAGACCTTGTATCAAAAGTTCTGGTATTTATCTCCTCCCTAATTAGAATTACTACATGCTATAGCAAAATTAGATTTGCTGGCAAATTAAATCTGGCTAAATAAATGTTGAAGGGATCAACATTCACATCATCCATCAGTCCTTTCATACAAATTATTAAAGTCAGATTGTTTCTAGCAAACAACTCGTTCTAGCCAACATTGCTGTTCTTATCTTGCCAACATGGATCTAATATGCATATGCACCTTCTAATATTTGGGGCTGGTTTCACAGATTAAGCCTAGGCTAGGACAAAAAACCCAAGCTCAATGGGTTTTCTGTTGAACTTTATAAATTTTTTGTCCTAGTCTAGGCTTAATCGATGTTTGCGAAACCGGCCCTTAATGTTCAATATCAGCTACGATCATATTTTTGAAAATACCCCTTCACAGGAGCTGAAAGAGAAGCAGAAAGAGTTTGAAAGCAACGCCAAGACACTCGAAGTGTCAGGAAATGCCACCACTGGCAAAGTCACAGACAGCAGGTTGGCGGGAGACTCTCCTCTTTTTAGGATGCACCTGCCCCCATTACAAAGAAAACAGACGACGGCAGCCAGATCTAAAAAGCAACAGGCAGTAGTGTCACCCTTACACGGTTAGTGAACCCACACAATAATACTGACCTCTGACTTAGGTTATCTAGAAGTAAAAAGGTTTTATTTTTTAACACCAATGTTGAGCATGCTTTGTAATGTTCTGTGACCTCATCTGGGCATGGAGTTGCTAATGTCTCTTATTCCAGTGCTATCCTTCTGCAAGTATAGCTTATCGTGCTATATTTGAGAAGTCTTGTTAACCTGCTAGGTAGCATGCTAAATCTACTATTTTAGTAGTCAAGTATTGTCGATTTTATTCGGATTGAGTTATTTACTGTGTTTGATATGTCAAATAAGTAAAACCGTGATATTTGTGAAAGTTCTTTAATATCCTGCATCAGAACTGTTATTGTGCTGCTATCTTTAACATACGCAGTAAATAACACTACACTTAACGACAATAAAAAACATTATTGTACTGTATGTACATTCAATGCACATTAGCACATTATGTATCCATTTATAGGCACTATTACAGTGGGGGGACAAGTATTTGATACACTGCCAATTTTGCAGGTTTTCCCACTTACAAAGCATGTAGAAATCAAATTTTTATCATAGGTACTCTTCAACTGTGAATGACGGAATCTAAAATTACATAATTGTTTTGTACAATTATGCTATACCTTTGTGGTTAACCTGCTAGTTGCTAAAACACAGGTGTCAACACTAACCAGTAGGAATAAAAAAAAAAAATATTGCTCTCCTTTCAGTACACAATTTGGCTACTAGTGTTTTGTCCTTTAGTGCAGAACCAATTTTTGGTCCTTTTGTTCAATTGTGTGAAACACTTCTCTGGCCTAGAAATCTCAAATTTCATTTAAACCACCTAATGGGTGCCTTTTGAAATTCCCCTTGAAATGTGTCTTGCATGATGAGGCGTGTCAAACCACTGCCTTCCACTGAATTTTTTTATTTATTTTGGCTGTGTAAATCATGACCAAAAAGCAAATGTGTGCTCACCAATAAGTGCCTGAAAACACATTGTGTAGGAGGTGAAGCGGTAAAGTCTCTGCTTAATCTTAATAAGCTGAGTTTTGTAAAGGATTGTACTGGCATGCAGACAACTAGAGATGCCTTTCACCTAATCAAGAAAAACGCAAGCATTTCTTTTAACAGTGCCAATTTTTCATATCGTATGACGCAATGTCTTGTAAAACAGTAAGGCTATTGATTTGACTGGGAACTCTATACGACTGTTCAGTCTGCCTATTATTCTGCCAAATCCTATCAAATGATGCCTACAAATCCGATCTTTAGCCACTTCTGCAATTTGGAGTCTGGCGGTGGTGCACTTACAAATGAACATCTTACCAATGACACTTTAAAAGGTACATTGTAAATGTTACATTTTCTTCTGGAAATAGCTAGGGTTTCAGGTTTGTCTATAATGTTTTGGGCAAAATATGCATTTGTATGCAGGTCAGAGGAATCTTAAGTGATGTATTAACAGTATTGTCTCCTTCCTCAGTTGTCCAACTGTGTCCAGTGGTCAAAAAGCCACCCACTTGCCCAAAGAAAGAGAAGCTCCAGGTCCATAGTGAGGTCAGCAACAGCATTTGATCATGCGTATTGAATCTGGCTTTGTTCCAATAACCACACTAGCCTACCACTTAGCATGCATACCCATTACATTGATCTGGGCTAAATAGGATTGATTGGCAACACTGGTGTGACTGTTGGCACGTAACCACAGCACATTCTTTCACAATGTAGTATTCCACTACATCTGAACCTTTTTGCCTCACACTTTATTATGCAGATAACCAAACATGTTTTATAAACAATGGGTTAGGTGTTTCAGTTTGTCTTCATTTAGGGATTTGTTCTAAGACCAGTTAGCCTTGTGCATTATTCAGAGATTGAGAACCTGTTTTATTTTGTCATTATTCACAGCCTAGAAGCTGATGGTTTTGTATTTGTTTGACTTTTAATGGGCATTATTTGTCAATCTAAACCAAAAACAACACCTGCCACCTGATCATGTTCTTTCTTCATGCTCTTGCCCCCCCACAACCAGACACTTCAACCTGTTAATTTGACAGCTGTACTATACTGCACTTCAAACAGAGCTCATCTCCCTGCATATAGATAACAGATGTACATATTTATAGTTTATTCCCTATACCCTAGTTTTAATATGCTCACACACATTATATATAATAGTCCACTTTGTGAATATCTGTCCCAATTTCCAGTCTATCATTGGCAGTGTTTTAAATTGGCGATTTTATAGGTGATTCTGGATCTGTAATCCATTTTCTAGATGCATGTACATTTTTAGTGGACTTGGCGTATGGCTTAGGAAAAAAAAACACCTGCATCTTTTTCAGGAAGCATGTTTGTCTTGTGGGTCAGCAACATATCAGTCTCTCTCTTGCATTCAGCTCCCAGATGGCAAGGAGAATGTAACAGCTGTTGGCTGGGAGTCTCACCTGGACAAACTGGTGCTGGACCAGTCCAAACACAAAATCCTGCAGGTGCTTAACTTGGGCACCCTCAAAGACCTGAAAGGACTGCAGCAGATAGGAGACAAAAAGGCCAAGCTAATTCTAGGCTGGAGGGAGATTCACGGCTCCTTCACCCAGGTTTGTATTCGAGCCTGTATTTTGTTACAATTTCACTAGTCTCCTCATTAAGCATAAATGCTACAAAATGTTTAATACAGTATGAACATTTATGCAATCACTATTGTCAGTTGCTGAGTGGCTCAGAAATGGCTCAAATTTAAATGTTGAATTTACATTACAGACAATGTCATTAAGTACATTTTATTTTTGAGAGTGACAACATTGTCTCTTCCAGTTGGAGGATCTAACCCAAATTGAGGGAATTACAACTAAAAGACTTTCGTCCTTCATTAAGGTGAGTCTGAGTGTGCATCATCTTGATTACAAATGTACAAAACAGAAAATGACTGACAACAAAAGTATTTGTCAGCAACTGTAGTCATGATTCTGTGGTTGTCTACCAGCTTTGATAAATACAGCAATTGTTCCCTGTTGTTCTTTGCGAAATTGCTCAGGCTCCTTCTTGTTGGATATGACCTTTGGATAAACAGCAATTTTCAACTCTTTCCACATTCTCAGTTAAATTGAAGGCAGGCTTTGACTGGGCATTTTCAAAGGGGTATTCCAGAAAGCTGGATTAGTAACTTTGCAAACTCTGTCAACCCACAACGAGAGACTATTTTGTCTGTACAAAGAGCATGAAGTGTGATCAGAAACCATATCAGCAAATGCTCTGAACCAAACTAGGCTAAGTGAATCGTGTCCAAATGAACAAACCAATCCGATTCTGTTCCGTCATTATGGCCTGTCCCATTTGTAGAAAATCCAATTGACATAAAAGCCTGCATTGTGCATTGTCCCTTAAAAAATATTTGACTTGAGTCCTCGGACCCTTTTAGAGCGCTAATGTCCTGGTTGTTTTCACAATCGGGACAGTATATGTATAAGAACATCATATGTATATTTTGGTGAAAAAAGCTACACGAATGATTGTAGGCAGTTCCAATAATGTATTGTTCCAATCCAGTGCTTGAGTTCGGACAAATAAGTGCAGGAACTTTACTACCTTATCTGATTAAGAGAAGCCAGGTGTGTTCAGGGAATCTTGAATTTGTTGAGCTGAAATACCCCTTAGACATGGAGCTTTTTGTTTTTAAGCTGTTCTGATGTGACTGGCTGTATGTTTTGGGTAATTGTCCTGCTGGAAGTTCAAGTCCCAGTTTCCTTGCAGGCTTGAGCTGTTTTTTTTTCTTCCAGAATTTCTATGAACGTTTATGTTCTCAGAATAATATGCAGTGTTAGGCTTGTGCCAAATATGGCCCTTAGTGTTGAGTCCGTCTTCATGATGTTGTTTTTGAATTTCACTAATCAACTTTGGGATCTCCCAGAAACGGCTGTATTAAAACATGCGGATCACCGTGATTGAACAAAGATGGACTCCATTCAACAAATAGTGACTTCTAAAGATAAGGTTGAACCACAGCTCATTCAGTTCTTACGCAATATTTGTGAGTTAAGTACAATTGACAGATTTTTATTTTGCACTTTGCATTTGCTTTGATCAGTGGCCAAAACTCAGATTATACAGTAAGGTCTGGAAATATTTGGACTCCGTTTGAAATGAAACAACCTAGATGCTATTGAAGTGCTGACTTTCAGCTTTAATTCAAGGGGTTGAACAAAATACTGTATGAAATGTTTAGGAATTGCAACAGTGTTCATACAGTCCCATTTTTTCAGGGGCTTAAATGTTATTGGGCAAATTAACACAATCATAAATAAAATGTAAATTTTTAATACTTAGTCAAGAATGCTTTGCAGGCAATGACTGCTTGAAGTCTGGAACACATGGACCTCACCAAATGCTGCGTTTCCTCCTTTTGTGATGCTTTACCAGACATTTACTGCAGCTCTCTTCAGTTGTTTGTTCTTGGGTCTTTCTGCTTTAAGTTTTGTCTTGAGATGGTGAAATGCATGCTCGATCAGGTTGAGATGAGGTGATTGACTCAGCCATTGCAGAATATTCCACTTCTGGGCATTAAACTCCTGGGTTGCTTTTGCAGTATGTTTTGGGTCATTGTCCATCTGTAGTGACTGTCCAATCAACTTTGCTGAATCATGAGCTGTTCCAAGCCTTCTCCATATTTTTTCTTCATGTCATTCTTTTACAGGTTGAGCTTAGTTTGAAAGAATGTCTAAAGAATGCTGTTCCAGAACTGGGCTGGCTTTTTCAGATGTTTTTTGGCAGTCTAATCTGGCCTTTCTGTTCTTGAGGGCTATTAATGGTTTGCACCTTGTGGTGAACCCTCTGTATTTGCTCTTGTTAAGTCTTCTCTTTATGGTAGACTTGCCTACCTCCTGGAGAGTTCTTCACTTGGCTGGATGTTGTTTTTCTTTACCATGGAAAATATCCTACAATCATCCACCACTTGTCTTCCGTGGATGTCCAGGCCTTTTTGTGATGCAGAGCTCACCAGGACGGATTTCTTTTTTTTTCCACAAGGTGCCAAACTGTTGATTTGGCCACTCCAGAGTTTCCTGCTAACCTTTGGCTGTATTTATTTATTTTTGCAGCCTAAGGATGGCTGGTTTCACTTGCATTGAGAGATCCTTTGACCACACTTTTTGGGTTCACAGCAATGGCTTCCATGTGTGAATTCCCTCAAAGATGAGACTGCACTTTAAGCCCATATTGATTATTTCACTGTAACTTGAATATATTTTGGTAAACAGCCAAAATAACTTGTGTTCAATTATTTCCAGACCTTACTGTATATCCATTTCGTCCATTTTTGGTGAGCTGGCTCTGTTCACCTGATACAACCTATGAGCCCATTTGGCTCTATCTTACATGTCCTAAATTATTAGATGGCCTTTTCTTTTAAAAACAATTATTGACATTACTGGAAAAATGCACGTTACACAGACGCTTTCCCCCCACTGATTCTGCGGTGTACATACTATCTTTTAAAAAATTAAAATGTATATCTCTTAATCGTTGTTTTAGAAATTATGGAGACAAATTTAACAGCTCCTTTCAATAATGCGATTTGGTTCTCAACGTTCACCAAAAAGAGCTGTTCAAGAACATCATTGTTCGCGACTGACGCAACACTGATCTTAAACCTTTCAGACCGGTCCTGGTTATGCTAGGGCTGGTGAAATGACTGGGATTATTTTATTTTTTTCCAATGGGCTGGAACCCTTTTTAATCCATAATTCTTAACAACAAACTCGTCAACCTATTCAAATGCCTTCGTTGTTTATGGTAATTGTTTGAACTGGTATAACTCATCAAATTTACTTTCCACCCGATGTTGCGTATTCAGACATGAATTGTATTGAATTCCTGATTTTCTTCGGACATGTCAAGACACTACTGTGGATTTTACCTGGAGTATGGTATGCCTAGTGTTAAGAATAAAACAAGTGAACAGGGAAACTGTTTTCTACGGCAAAAAGCGTAGCCTATTGCCACAGTGTACAGTACAAGTAAAAAAAACAAACAAAAAAAACCCAAGCGTTTACCTTGGTCTATTAAGCGTAGGCATTTTTTGTTGTCGTGTTAGGAAAAAAAACATCTGCGATGGCTTTGACTCTGCTTAATTATTGTTCAATTTTCATTCACAGGCCAACATTCTCAGCACTATGGGGACGTGATTCTTCCTCTTCCAGCGTATTTGATTTTTAATTTAGCCTGTCATTTTATTTGATTTTTTTGTTTTTCTCTTCTCCCATTCTATGACGATTTGTGTTTGTGAGCCTATTGTTTTATGTTATTATTCTGTTTTATTTTTATATTTTTGTAGTAATTGAGGTACTCCACTCGATGGCGCAATTTCAACATTCAATAAACATCTCTACTATGTATTTGTCCTTATTTACATGTTATGTTCAAGTATGTGGCTTGGGCTATCAAAAAAATATATAACTTAGATCACTCAATAATACGACCATTGCTAAAACGTAAAGACGTTTGAAGTTTATGGAAATTAACATGCACCTATTACATATGAGAAATAAACTGTCATGAATCGTGTTGTCACAGAAGTGACATTCGGAAATTAAAGAAATGTCAGCACTGAAGTGAGATGGTGGGGGGGGGGGTGCGCCGTCCATGTCCAGCCATTCCTTTCACTGCATGTAGGCTGGGTGGATTTCGGTTAATTCATTTCACGCTTTTTCCCTTTTGAGACATATATTTTCTGCACCCTTCCCACCCCCGAAGCGCTGCATTGAAAGCGCACGAGCCACACCACGTTATTCGGTACTGTAGAGGCTTCACTATTTCAGAATATTACAAGAAGATGCGCTTGTTTTGGTCACGTACTTCGCAGTTGCGCCCATAAAAATAAGCTATGTAAGGCTGTAACGAATTGGCTAATTTGTCAGCGAATGCGCTTAGGTTGCATTATGATAATATGCATAACAACAGGACATTTCGGATATTGTGAAGAATCCGTTTAAAATGTAAGTAGGCCTTTGATTTTCGACTATCAGCAGTTTGCATGTGCAATGTTCTTTAAAAGATATGTATTACGTTTGTCTCGCGGTACAGTCTAATGCTTTGAATTGGAAGTGTATGTTCGCAAGCCCACATTTCTGCATGTGCATTTGTTTTTTGTTTTTCTACTGTCATTGTCTTTTGCGAAACATCTTTTTATATTCGCACGTTCTTTCAAATAGGTTGTTCTAGGCTGTATGCCATTATTAGCTTTATGGTATGCTGTATTATCCCCCTCCCTTCTCACACCTTCCATATGTCTCATCTTTCCCGGTGGCTTTGTCCCTGTAACCCATTGTTAGCTTTTTTCTCCCTAATTTCCTTTTTCACGGGCAAAATAGCCTTCAATCATATCCTGCACTGTTGTCAGTGGTTAATGTAAACATGAAATACAATCAGGTCTGTAAACAACTGCACTGAGACCTTTTCCAATAAAATCATTAGTCTTCTTTCAAAGGAACGCGGGCCATCAGCGTTTTACCCGTTCTAATAAATAATGTAATCTCTACATTTTTCATAAATTGTGCCGTTCATAAATGTTTTAGTTAATTCTCCACGGAGCCTCAAAGGCCCACATAGATATTTAAACATTGCTTTCTGGCCTCGGGTTTATTCACCATAGGATGAAAAGGAATGGTCACAACTCTCTGAAGTCCCTAAGGATATAAATGGACCTTATGAATATACTGTGCTCTCATATGCCGGAGCGTGCAAATTCGTTAGGTACATAACCAAAATTGCTATGACTGTTATTAAAATAGTTAATGCAATTAGGTTTTGATGTTGTGCTTATTGTAATACCCTTTTGTCTACTCACCCACCCACACACACTCCCAGGGGCATAGACTAAACAGAAGCCCATAAGCAAACTCCTTTTGTTTCCAACATGCCTCTCATCACAAACGCAGCCCCTGCTATTTGCCCCGGCGAGGAACTGCCATCACTGTTGGACCAAGATTCGACATCTTTCCACACGCCCATCGTCGCTGTGTCCGCCACATCCGCATCTGAAATGGAGGAGAGGGAGATCCACGATGCCAACACTGCCAGATTTGGGCCCTGTCTGGGCCAAGCCAAAGCTGAGGAACTTGTCATTGTGATCAATGAAAAAATGGAGAACAGTAAGCCTAAAAAAGCTTATTTTGCAGGGGCTCAGTCCCACACTTTGTATTTTATTGGTTGGTGAGTAGTGGAGAAGAAACAGGAATGTAGAAAATATATGTATGTCACAGAAACTGTCTGTGGTATGGTATATGTTTCGTAGGGTCTGTTGCACTAACTGCTAGACCACATGTTTCAAGCTTGGACTCATTTACGTTGAGGGCGTGGACTCAGAATCCACAACAGTTCTTGGTTAGTTTGTGGCATATCAATCATTTGGCTTGTATAATCAGGCCTGCTAGTGTCCATGCATGCTCAGGACATTTACATTTGCAGACGCTTATCCAGGGCGACTTACAGTAAGTGTCTCCATTTGAAGAGAGCTAGGTGAAACAACTGCCCAGTTTAGTAAGAGCATTCTAATCTATGATTTAGTTATCGGCCAAGGTCAGACCACAGACATTGGTGGTGGATGTTGAACTATTTTAAGTACTCTATGAATAGGTGACTTCTCAGAGATTTTTTGAAGATTTTTGCTAGACTTTGCTAGAGACTGCTATCTTAGTCTCCAGGGGATTTCCACCATTGTGGTGCCCGGGCAGAGAAGAGTTTTGACTGCTTGCATCAGGAACTGCCCCAAAGGGCCGTGACAGCCAAGAGCTCAGAGGACAGACTCATGTACAATAATTCACTGAGGCTTTTAATCCCCGACTCCATCTCCCTAGGTAACGGTATCCACCCGGCCCCAGTTGACAACACCTCCCCAGTCATCTCCTCACCTCCCAGAAGGCAGCAGTCCATCTCCTACTCCCACCACCCCCACTCTGGCAAGACCCGGAAGGGGAGTCGCGCTGGCTCGATCGGTTACACCGCCTTCTCCCCACGACCCTCCATCTCACGCCACTCGAGCATCGCCACCAACCCGCCCATCGACAGAACCAAGCCCAAAGACTACCTTATGCTGGCAGTACTGGCTTGCTTCTGCCCCGTCTGGCCCATTAACATTGTGGGGTTTGTCTATTCTGTCATGGTAAGGCTGACTTTGTTTTGACAGGGCAGTTATTTTGTTTTGGATATTGCTGAAAGGGATACCACACTGTTTTTCTGGGGTATTTTCAGTTTTTTTTAGAATGGAGAACAGTAGGAAGGAGGATTCTGGGCTTAACTTAACTATTCTTATATCACAGTGATGCTCAGTTTGTGCTGCATACCAAACAATATAGCTCTTATCATTCTAGTTCAAGACCATAGGAGTTGGCAAGAGTGCATAGCTTTGTCTCTGATTTCCAAATACTATTTCTGCTTATTATACTAACCAGTCACTCCTCTCCTAGTCCAAGAACAGCCTTGAACAGGGTAACCTGGATGGAGCCCGCCGGTTGGGTCGTGTGGCTAGGATGCTCTCCACTGTGTCACTGATAGGAGGGACCGTCATCATCATCGCCTGCATCGTAAACCTGGCGAGTGAGTATCACAGCTGGCCAATCCTCCAGCCTTCTGTTCATGTGCTGATCTAAGTTACTGTGGTTCCATAAAGCTGATCTCTGGTCACGTGTAGTGGGCTAGAATTGGTTGTCACTGTATTTTCTTTTCTAATCTAATGATTTTTTTGCACGGTGGAGCTTTTCACTAGGAAAGACACTTAAGATGATGATGTGACCTGAGTGCACCTATTTTAGTCTTTATGATCTTAGTCTCAAATCCTTATCAACCGACACCTTTGCTAGCCCTATTAGAATTAGTTATGGCAATACAAGGATTCATGACCATTTTTTTAGAAGCAGGATATTATGCTAGCAGCGCTAACTCAGATTATCTTTTTCAAAATAAAAGCCATCATTTAAATATAGTTACCAATCTAGTCTGTACATTTTATGTTTAATATCTGTTCCGATTTTGTTTGTCTGTTCTTTTTCACGGACTATATTGCCTTATTGCTTTTATTGTGATAAAGAAAATCTGAGTGCTGCCAGCATAATATCCTGCTGCTAAAATAACACTAATGAAGCCTTGTTTCGCCATCACTAAATATAATCTTTTTTAAATGAAACCCTCCCTCCATGACCACTAATTAGTGCTTGTGATATTGTAGCCGAAAGGTTTCCGTGACCTATGCTTGTTTGTTGAGCAACCATGTTTGTAACCTCATCAAGAAGCAGAGTTAGGGAAGCATGGCTTAAGTCTTTGGCTGGAGTTGGCTAAAAGGCTGGGGTTTAAATCTTTGATGTCAAACCCATCAAATACCTTGCTTGCATAGAGATTAATACGTATCACTAATCAGCATGTCTAATTTGTCAAATGCCTTGTTTAGGTAAAACACGTAGCACTCTCTAAACTGGCATGTGTGGTGGGGAGGGATTTGAAATGGAACATCTAATTAAAATGTAGCTGCTTGAAGCAGTTTCAGCAAAATGTGCATTTCTCAGTCCTCCAGAGGAGGCATTAGAGCAATGTTTTAGAGACTTCCATGCCTGAGATATGTCTTGAGCTGATTGAGCTAATGTCTGGGCTTTAATGCATAGTTTCCACAATTTTTTTTAATTATTATTTTGTTCTGTAGTCAACTGATAATACAATATCAAAATATTATTAGCTGTCAAGAATTTTCAGCGCAGAGCAAAATCCCCCATGATGGTTGCTGACATGTATTTTTTTGGAGTTGTATTGTTAGTACACTAATGAATACAATTCTAAAAGAGCTTTTGAGTATCTCTTTAAGCACAGGGTCCTGTGGGACTCATGAGTGTTTGATGCCTGTCACGAGAAAAAAACCCACTTAAAGATCATTGATCCCATACAGCACCAGTGACAGTCATTCTATGAAAGGCCACGAGTCGGCAGATTTGTACTCTTTCCTCATTAATTATTTAAGACTTCCCCTTCACTCTGTAAGGTCTTCTTTGGAGACAAATTAAACAGAGAACATTTATATTTTGACCTACTAAATCATGCCTGAAAAGACCTAATGTGAAAACATTCAATGCGATTGGTCAAAATACCAATTTGTTCAAAAAAGCTGTGAATTAGGCCGCCTGTCTATACACTTCCTTAGTCTCAAAATTGTTCCCCACATATTATTGATTAGTTCACTCAATTTCCATCTAATGCTTAAAGGGATAGTTCAACCAAAAATCACATCCCCTTACCCCGCATAGGTCCTTCAGGCACATTGGGAAACAATCCCTTAATCAGCTCTCTGTCAGTAATTATTAGCATTGTACAAATTCATTAATGGAAACTGTATGTACCGCTATCACAAAGCTGCTGTGAAAGCGGAAAACTACTCTAAAACACTCCAAACGAAGACCTCATGTTCTTTGTTTACTTCAAATAATATGATGTTGTATTCCTCAATAGTTTTAAATTTTCGCAATATAATTCTAATTTCAAATAAACTGGTATTTCCTGTGTTTACTGGTCAGTTTTGTTCACAATTGTATCAATCCACGCGTTTCTTCGGGAGGAATAAGTGTATACGTCACAGTAAACGAAAGTTAGTATTCACTAGCTAGAAAGCAACTAACCTATTTCGTCTTTGATATTCACCTTGGACGGTAAAGCTTTATTTGCTTGAGAAAGGAAAACTCATATATATTATGTCTGACTCAGAATAAAAGAAGGAAGACATTTTTTCGGGAGATAGAGCCATAAAACTTCTAACCATAATACACGTGATGAATTGACCAAATAGAAGCTTGGACAGGAGCTAAAGGGGGGTGATGCTGAACACATTAATCCCCAACCCTTTCCTAGAATATCCAGAGGCAATGTGTACCTTGTGTATTATTTCATAGCAATCGGAAGAATTACTTACAATCTCTTGTCTCCACTGGTTGAACTGGGTAACTTGATGGAATTGCATTTGCGTTTAGTCCTCTTCTAAGCAAACGTGGGTCATGATCCTCTATATTAAAATGTTTCTCACAAAAATCATGTGTCTCATTGAAGTTGCTCAATTGATTTTCCCAAAATACGACAAGGCAGAGGTATTGTCCCAATTGAAGAGCAGGTAGAAATTAATTTCAATATAAGACCTACAAGCCAGCAGAAGTCAACATCGATACAAACAAGGGAAATCCAAAAGTTCAAAGTTTATTTATCAAATGCACCGAATAACACAGCGTCATCTTGCACAAGGAAATTCTTGTGACATGGCACACAACATCTACGTGGGTAAGAATTAAGAAATGTATAAAGCAAAAATATAGCAATAATATACAAGTGTAAACTAGCGGCAATTTTAAAGAGTAGGATGGGGAATATGAACAATATGGGTAGAAGTATTGAATATTGTAGATATAACAAGTATAGCAATAATATGCATAACTATGTAAACTAGTAGACAGAATACAAGTGTGTATGACAAAAAGGATCAGGCGAAGATACAGACTATGATAAGCTAAATCGTAAAGACGGAAGGCATGCTAGGATCAAAGAACGTTATAAAGCTGTCCAACTCTTGAACGGGCTTAGTATTTTGGTGATTGGGAGCTGGGAGGAGTGCTGCGTTCGTTGTGATTGGGATCTGGAAGATCTTGGCATCTGGAGGCTATATGTCACACTGGTGATGTGGTTGAGAGATGGAACTATGAACAGACTTTACAGATATGGCAACAAGTGAAACCTTGTCTCCTCTCCCACATCCCTTGTACCTTTCTTATGGCCATGGCATTTTCCACAATTACAAATTATTCTGATGTCCACCAATGAAAATGGGCCAGCTAGGTGAAGCAACCTATCTTCACATAGCTTGTTGAGGTTAAAGTTCACACTTCGATTACATCACTGCCGAAGAACAGAAGCTGTTTATGGTGGCTATAGGAAAGTTTGCCAGTGCCAGTTTGAATTCAGCCAATTCCGCCAGCTTTTTCATCAGTGTACAGTTTAAAAATATCAATGTTACCGCGACAGATTACTGAATGTAGTTTCAAGTGTTTCAAAGTAGTTTTCCGCTTGCTATGCACCTTTACGATAGCGGTACGAACCGTTTCCATTCACAAATGTGGACAATGCTAATAATGCTAACTAAAGACTGGGACAGAGATTAATAATGGATTGTTTGAAAAAATGACTCTGTGCCTTCTGGAATATCTTGGTAAGTGAACTTTGAGGAAAAAATTGAATTTTGGATGAACTATCCCTTTAACAACATGTACTTAGGCGGTTTTTGAAATGTGAAGTAAAATGTGATCGGCTATTATTAGGCCAAAGAGATGTCCTAATAAACTCACAGAGAACCGCAACATGAACAACTGGAGATAAAGTCCCGTGGTTGCAGTGCTACTTTTTTATGCATTATGTACATTTTCTCTCTAGCCCTGTGTATGCTGTTATGTCGTATTGAGCTTGTAAAACTGTTAAATTGCATGACTAACTGATGTGCTCCTTTTTTTTTTTTAGTAAATGTGAAGTCCTGAGTATCGTGTTGCTGTGGTCTGGAAAAAGGATCTATCTGGCTGACTGTTCATTTTCAGTCTTTCTAACCGTGTAGTCATTACTTGGACGTGCCACAAATATTACACACCTGATGTTCGATACCACTCTATAATCAATATAACATAATGCTTTGTTAATGGGAACCCAATATGCAAGACCCTGCTGTTCCCAAACTGGCCTGGGCTTCTCTAATGATGGATTGTGCAGTGGGGAAACCAGACGATCAGACTAATTCCTTACTTTGTATTCTACCCGCCACTGAACACTGTCCTTGACAATGCGCCATTTCCTCAACCGCTGGCCGTTTTCAGAGCAAGACACCAAAACCATTGTGGTCTGAGAATTATGACAACAGCAGCAAAAGAAGAGATTGTTTTGATCACTGTGAAAGAAATGGGAGATTTGCTTCAACGGCTTGACTACCTAGTACACTAGAGTCCATAAAGTCTGCCAAAATCTATCCTTCATTGCCCTGATGACTGGACGCATCAGAAATTTAATTTTGCAGAAAATCCCATTGGTACATATACAGGCTTGGGGGTTGGCCTTTCATTGGAAACTGAGGGAAGAATCTCCACTTCTTTTTTGAATAGGCATACTGTATATTCTGTTTTCAGTTAGTGTAAATTCCTCCTATCTTTCAGGCTACTGTTAGTATTTTTTTATTTTAGCTAGGGGATGAGAGACTGACATTCACCAACAGCAAGCCATGAGTAATGAGAAGGTTTCGAAAATGTATTGGTAATGAAGCAAAGTAAAAAAAAAAAAAAATAACATCTAAAAAAAAACCATTAGCACCAAAAATGGAAAGCTGTGTCATTATGCTTAAAACCTTCTGGTTACAGAAGGTTTATAACTCTGTGTGTTTACTTGAAACCTGGAAAAAAGTGACTTGGAAATGTCAGGATGAAAATTCAGTGACTTTCTATCCAGTTTCACACCCTGAGGATGGCCCTTTAAACTGTTTCTGAATGAGAGCTTTGTAGACTGGAAAGCTGGTAAGCACCTAAAGACTACAGGTTATACAACATTGAATAACTTGTTAATAAAGTTGTGTCCTTGTGAATCAGTGAAATGCTATTTCTTGTACCTTTTTTGATAATAATGTTTGTAAAAGAGGATCGTTTTCAAATTTGGATTTTAAACCACTAGTTTCATAATGTGATGCAGATTAGGCTTTTGATGTACGGATAAATGGATGGCAGATGGTGGTGGTGTGTGTCAATCCATAAGTATTGGGTTACCAAATAACATGCTGCAGTGCTGTGGCTGGTCACGCTCAAATTCATTTATAATATTCAATTTACTGATACTGGCAACAATGTTAGATCCTTGGGAATCTAGTGTCTGGGGACATGGCAAATATAATTTATCTTTGGGATTGAATCATTTGGACATGCGATACCCTTCCTAGACATCTAGTGGTCAACATTAAATGGAAGGTTCAATACACATGACCGTAACATTGATTTATGCGCGTAACTGGGCTGTTGTTGATTCTAAACCATTTGCCAAACCTTAAAATTATGTGTGCGAAAGGGGCATGTTGATGTACAAAATGATGTGGATAAATCAGTGCAATTATCTGTTTTACTGGTGCTTGAAGCATTTGGCTATACATTTGAAACGTGAATGATGCACCCTTTTGATTATCGTTGCATAAATTGAATCATAAGTCGGATGGTTTGAACACTAAGTGTTGATTGGCTGAAAGCTGTGTTATATCAGACTATACCCTGGGTATAACATCACATTTTACTGCTGTAATTGCATTGGTAATGAGTTTATAATTGCAATAAGGCCTCTCTGGGGTTTGTGGAATATTGTCAATATACCATGGCTTAGCACTGTCCCGACACAAACTAATATGTCATTAAGAACCATTTAGACAGACGTGGTATATTCACCATGTGCTGTAAAAAGTTGCATACAGTAAAATGTAATGCCATATACCACAAACCCCTGAGTGCCTTATTGCTTAAATAGGCAAAGGTATTGTTGAATATTTTCTTATTGTCTTCAAGGGCATTCTGTTGTGTGTATTATTTCCATATAACAGATTTTTAAAAGGAAAAACCTAATTGAAAACATTAATGGCATTGTTGAATTTGATTTGCAGATAAGTTTAGCTAGCAAGGCAGTTTAGGTACAAAACTGAAATACTGTAGCCATCTTGTGAACTTCTGGTTCATACTGGAAAATGAATAAATTTCAAGGTCAAATGATAAGTAATAGCCATGGTATGAAATGGCCTTTATGCTTGTCTGGGAACTTATCCATTGTCAAAGGTTAATTCCACAAAACCACATCCCCCATGTGGCTATAAAATTTAGATTTAAATAGATTAATGTTGTTTATAAATTTTCATTCCTTCAAAAACAGCACAATGAGTGAATACATTCATCATTTAAAAAATGTAACAACTTTTTATCTCAAACCTAATTTCTGATTAGTATATACCTTTCATTCCTGTGGTATCTTTAAAGTTATTTAAATAAAATGCCAAAATCTCCAAGCCCATTAAGTTACAGAAATGTTTACCCTATGGCAAATGTTCTGTATGTTTTTCAGTTAATATTTGATAAATATATTAGGCTTTTTTCCCCTCTCTGATAGTATTTAATAGATGTCACATTTAATTGTAATCGAGAGTTGATATTATTCTATAGGCAACTTATATATTGTGGATTATTTATGGTTGATATGAGTTAGCATCATAGCTCTTTAATGTGGACAAGAGAGGAACTGCTATTCTGTGTTTATTAGCCTTTTCCAGTATTTGTATTACCAATTGGCTACTATACTCTCTGTGGATATTGGCATGTTGTTAAACCAGGCACCATACATATTATATACTTGTATGCTTTCAAGGCGCATTCTTAATAAAGACACATTGCATGAACTCCTGTCTGTTGGTCTGTCTTAGCATGACGTTATGAAGAAGGGAAACTGGAGGACAAAAACAGCAGTATATATTAAAGGGGAAAGTCATGTTTGTGTGCGATAGAGAGAGCTTAAGGCTTGGGGAGGCTTGCATTTTAAGAGGAGAGCCTGGGAGTGTGAGTCAGTGTTCATGTCATACACTAAGTTTGTCAGCTTTAAAGATTACAAGTGCCTACTGTTGAGGCTGTGGAGAGGAGACCAAAGGCTATGGAGGAGCTAACTCTTGTGGGGTAGAAAGAGGGGCTTACAGTCAAGAAGCACTCCTGGTTCTAATAAGCAGGTAGAATCCCTTTGATGATTAGCACCAATATGGGCCTTAAGGAACATCTGAATACATCAATTTGGTGTATATATTAATTTGCTTAATGAAAAGCACCCAGAGAAGATCAGTCTAATGAGCAAGTAGAATCCCCTTGATGATTAGCACCAATATACAGTGGGGAGAACAAGTATTTGATACACTGCCGATTTTGCAGGTTTTCCCACTTATAAAGCATATAGAAGTCTAATTTTTATCATAGGTACTCTTCAACTGTGAGTGACGGAATCTAAAACAAGAATCCTGAAAATCACGTATGATTTTTAAGTAATTAATTAGAATTTTATTGCATGACATAAGTATTTAAAACATCAGAAAAGCAGAATTTAATATTTGGTACAGAAACTTTTGTTTGCAATTACAGAGATCATACATTTCCTGTAGTCCTTGACCAGGTTTGCACACACTGCAGCAGGGATTTTGGCCCACTCCTCCATACAGACCTTCTCCAGATCCCTCAGGTTCCGGGGCTGTCGCTGGGCAATACGGACTTTCAGCTCCCTCCAAAGGTTTTCTATTGGGTTCAGGTCTGGAGACTGGCTAGACCACTCCAGGACCTTGAGATGCTTCTTACAGAGCCACTCCTTAGTTGCCCTGGCTGTGTGTTTCGGGTCGTTGTCATGCTGGAAGACCCAGCCACGACCCATCTTCAATGCTCTTACTGAGGGAAGGAGGTTGTTGGCCAAGATCTCACGATACATGGCTCCATCCATCCTCCCCTCAATACGGTGCAGTCGTCCTGTCCCCTTTGCAGAAAAGTATCCCCAAAGAATGATGTTTCTACCTCCATGCTTCATGGTTGGGATGGTGTTCTTGGGGTTGTACTCATCCTTCTTCCTCCAAACACAGCGAGTGGAGGTTAGACCAAAAAGCTCTATTTTTGTCTCATCAGACCACATGACCTTCTCCCATTCCTCCTCTGTATCATCCAGATGGTCATTGGCAAACTTCAGACGGGTCTGGACATTCGCTGGCTTGAGCAGTGGGACCTTGCGTGTGCAGGATTTTAATCCATGATGGCGTAGTGTGTTACTAATGGTTTTCTTTGGGACTATGGTCCCAGCTCTCTTCAGGTCATTGACCAGGTCCTGCCGTGTAGTTCTGGGCTGATACCTCACCTACCTCATGATCATTGATGCCCCACGAGGTGAGATCTTGCATGGAGCCCCAGACCGAGGGAGATTGACCGTCATCTTGAACCTCTTCCATTTTCTAATAATTGCAGCAACAGTTGTTGCCTTCTCACCAAGCTGCTTGCCTATTGTCCTGTAGCCCATCCCAGCCTTGTGCAGGTCTACAATTTTATCCCTGATGTCCTTACACAGCTCTCTGGTCTTGGCCATTGTGGAGAGGTTGGAGTCTGTTTGATTGAGTGTGTGGACAGGTGTCTTTTATACAGGTAACAAGTTCAAACAGGTGCAGTTAATACAGGTAATGAGTGGAGAACTGGAGGGCTTCTTAAAGAAAAACTAACAGGTCTGTGAGAGCTGGAATTCGTAATGGATGGTAGGTGATCAAATACGTATGTCATGCAATAAAATGCTAATTAATTATTTAAAAATCATACAATGTTATTTTCTGGATTTTTGTTTTAGATTCCGTCTCACAGTTGAAGAGTACCTATGATAAAAATGAAAGACTTCTACATGCTTTGTAAGTGGGAAAACCTGCAAAATCGGCAGCATATCAAATACTTGTTCTCTCCACTGTATATATATATATCTTTGTGACTACTTTCAACAATACCTTTTCCAGAACTCTGCAGGGTCTTTTAGTGTACTTCCAAGTCATGAAGCTGAGCTCAGCAGTGCATACTTTCTTTTTAATGCCAGCAAGCAAGTTTATTTACATAGCACAATTCATACATAGAAGAAATTAAATTAATTAATTGAATAAGAAAACAGAAATTTTCTATGAGGAAGCTATAAAAATCTGTAAGCTTAAAGTGTTGTTAAGTTAAAGCGCTCAGTCATAGGTGCGTGAAAAGAGAAGTGTTTTGAACCAGGATTTAAAAATGAATATGTTTGGAGCACGTCTAAGATCTTCTGGTAGTTTATTCCAGTTTGGAGCAGCATAGCTGCTAAACGTAGTTTTGCCATGTTAAGTTTGGACTCTGGGCTCTACAAGCTGCCCTGAGTTCATGGATCTAAGAGCCCTGCTCAGTTTGTAATCTTCCAACATATCATTGATTTACAGTGGATATAAAAATCTATACACCCCTGTTCAAATGCCAGGTTCTTGTGATGTAAAAGAATGAGACAAAGATAAATCATGTCAGAACTTTTTCCACCTTTAATGTGACCGATAACGTGAACAATTCAATTGACAGAAATCTTTGAGGGGGAAAAATAAAAACTCACAATAGCCTGGTTGCATTAGTGTGCACACCCTTGAACTAATACTTTGTTGAAGAACCTTTTGATTTTATTACAGCGCTCAGTCTTTTTGGGTAGGAGTATATTAATTTGGCACATCTTGACGTGCAAATTAGCATTTGCCCACTCTTCTTTGCAAAAGTGCTCCAAGTCTGTCAGATTGCGAGGACATCTCCTGTGCACAGCCCTCTTCATATCACCCCACAGTAGTTCAGTTGAATTCAGGTCTGGGCTCTGGCTGGGCCATTCCAAAACATTAATCTTCTTCTGGTGAAGCCATGCTTTTGTGGATTTGTATGTGTGCTTTGGGTCGTTGTCGTGTTTTCTAACGGACACCTGAAGGTTTTGTGCGAAAATTGCCTGGTATTTGGAACTGTTCATAATTCCCTCCACCCTGACTAAGGCCCAGGTTCCAGCTGGCACCAGGATGCACTATGGGAAGAAGGCAAGCCGGCAGAGGCACTGTGATGCTTTGGGCAATGTTCTGCTGGGGAACCTTGGGTCCTGCCATTCCTGTGGATGTCACTTTGACACATACCACCTACCTGAGCATTGTTGCAGACCCTTTCATGTCAAGAGTATTCCCTGATGGCATTGGCCTCTATCAGCAGGATAATGCACCCTACCACAAAGCAAAAAGGGTTCAGGAATGGTTTGAGGAATACAACAAGTTCAAGGTGCTGACTTGGTGCCAGATACCACAGCACAGCTTCAGAGGAGTGGACCCCTCAACAGATCAGGGCTGTTTCGGCTGCAAAAGGGGGACCTACTATTATGCAGGTGGTCATAATGTTATGGCTGGTCACTGTATCAACTAGTAATTGATAGTTTAACATAGTAATTGTTCATTTTAAAAGCAAACTAAGTATTGAGCAAAAAAGAAAATGTCATTATGCAAATTGAAGAGCACATAATACTACAGGAGTTGGCTAAATTCCCCAATTAAGATTGTTGGATTCCAGACTAAATTTAAATCAATCCTGATGAGATACATATGGTCTCCACTTAACCTATGCCTTTTAAACTCTTAAAGGGAAATTAAGATATATGGTATGGACAGGGCATGATAAAATGTGGAGTGATAGGAAGATGTATTTCACTCTAGGTGAATGACTGTCCATGATCTTAACAGACAATATTATGTCTCTGTGAAAATAAAATGTATCTGCATTTCTGTTGAGAGTTCTGAGTGAGTAAGTTAACATTGAGAACAGAACAGGTTGTGTCTGTAGGCTGCTCTAAGACCATGAATAAATATCACTCCTCAACAGTGATAGGCTGCAGTGTCTTTTATTGGTTAAGTATGTAAAAAAAAATTATATATATCTAACATACGGAAACTTCCATAATCCACTTTTTTCTAATTATGTGTGTTATCTCACCAGATTCACCTGCATGCTATGAAAAAAGACAACACATTGGAAAATTAACTACAGGGTTGAATCTAGGCACCTCAAAGTATTGCTAACCTTGAAAATGCTATGATTACTCATGGGTCAAAGTTTTGAATGCATTTTCTTTGCAATGCTCTTTTTTTGTCCTTATTGACTCCAATCAGTGAATGCAGGATGAGGCTATAAACATTGTTTTTTGGTTATGTTTGGATGCAGTATGTTCAAGATTAGCTATATCTTATGTTTTACTTTGGGGTAACTGGGCTTATAGTATAGTTGATTTGCTTTTTTAAATGAAGTATCTACTAGCTCCATGGATTCATAAATTGTTACTAAGAATAATGAAAACATCTTTGTTTCTGATAATTATTTACAGGCTGGTGCCTTAGTCTCTACATTATTTTGTATCGATGCCCTTAGCAGGAGAAAGGCTGGTCTTAAAATTTTACATTTTATTAATTTAGCTGGCAGCATTATTCAGAGAGATTTTTACATTAAATATTGATTGCATTTTAAGTTTTAAAAAACCTATGGGGGAAAGAGAGGGGATGAACAATAATCAGAATTGCCTTTGTTCACCAAGTATATTTACCAGTAGTAGACTACCAGCAGGGACATAATACACAATATTTTACAAAAAAAATAAAAGAAATAATGTATTTAAAAAAATTATAAAGGTGAAAATCTAAATGCAAGCAAACTTCCAAAGGTTACTTGGTACACTTTCCTGACAGATACTCACCACACCTACAGAGGTCAACATGTTTTTTATTATTGTGTATTGGAGTGGAATAAGCAGCTCTTACATTGGCACCGAAACAATTCTATTGTCAGCGGCAACAGCAGTTGTTCAACACACAGCACCATATTAGTTAGCTGGTAAACAACAGTGTCAGTGAGTATTTGCACCTTCCAGGTCAGTAGTCTGAAGTTTTCCCTATGGTGCAGCAGCAGTTCCTGGTTGATTGTGTGAATTTAAAATGTACATTTTATGTCTAGAGACCGGAAGGAAGAGTGTCCCCTACTGGCCCTCTAACACCACTTCCAGCTGCACCTAGATTACCATCCAGGGACAAAACAAGACCAACCCTGCTTGCAAGGCAGGCCAGCAGTAGGATGCAGGGTGATGTTCTGGGTGCTTTGCTGCTTGCCTTCAAGTCAATTCAGAGAAGTGGAAGGGATAGTGCAGTGCTCAGCTGACATTGCCTGAAGAAGCATTAGTGCAACTCCAACATCACCACTCAAAGCAAAAACAACTTTAATCATCTAAGTGAAGAGGAAAACATAAAACATGACTCAGTTACAGTCACAGTCAAAGGTTTGTACACACTCATTCAAGGGTATTTATTTTACTATTTTCCATATTGTAGAATAATAGTGACATCAAAACTATGAAGTAACACATGGAATCAAGTAGTAACCAAAAAAGTGTTAAAGAAATCAAAATACATATCATGAGGTAGTCACCTAGAATGCATTTCAATTTACAGGTGTGCATTGTTAAAAGTTAGTTGGTGGAATTTCTCTCCTTAATGCATTTGAACCAATTAGTTGTGACACATGGTGGGGTTGGTATACAAAAGACCATCATTATGTCTGTACTGTAGTAGCCCATATTTATGGCAAGAACAGGTCCAGTAAGCAAAGACAAACAACAGTCCAACATCAAGACCTGGAGGTCAGTCAATCTGTAAATCATAGTCGCAAAAATTAGACCAGTGGAAATCTGCAATAAAGCATTTCAGTGTTGTTCAACATTACATTATAATGCCCCGTTATGGTGTAATTTGTTAAATGCATACATGTGCCTTGTCATTAATGCTCACTGAATCACATTTACTCTCTCACCCATACTCACACAGGTTTGACTGGTTTTGGTGGAACTTTTGAACTGTTTTGGAATACCGGGTTCGTAGTATTCTGAATTGTAGTATTCTTTATAGGAGTTTAAGTGTTTAATGTTTTTACTACACTATTATTGTGTTTGTGTCTTCCATACCTATATTCTGAGGCTCTCAATAGATTCAGTGGTTGAAATTGGGTTAATACTCCTTGAGAAGTTCTGTTGCTACTTTCTGATTACTTTTCTGGCTACATTTCAAATCAAAACATATTGATCATTTAATTATTGTTGACAAAGTGCTAAAATGTACCTGCAGCCTATTCAGGTTGCACAGGTTGTCCAGTTCCTCTAGGATAGCACATCCATACATGCTCTCACAAGAAGGTTTGCTGTGTCTCCCAGTACAGTCTCAAGAGCATTTAGGAGATACTAGGAGATGGGCTGTTACACAAGGACAGCTGGACAGGGCCGTAGAAGGGCAACAAATCGCCATTGGTGCCCACTTCTCTTCATAGATGAGAGCAGGTTCACACTGAGCACATGTGACAGACGTGAAAGAGTCTGGAGACACTGTGGTGAACATTATGCTGCTTGCAACATCATCCAGCATGACCGGTTTGGCAGTGGGTCAGTGATGGACTGGAGAGACATATCCTTGGAGGGTCACACAGACCTCCATGTACTAGCCAACAGTATCCTGACCGCTGTTAGGTACCGGGATGAAATCCACAGACCCATCAGATCTTATGCTGGTGCAGTGGGCCCTGGGGTTCCTACTGATGTGGGACAATACCCGGCCTCATGTGACCAGAGTGTATAGGCAGTTCTTGGATGAGGAAGGTATTGATGCCATTGACTGGCCCTCATGTTCCCCAGACCTGAATCAAATTTAGAACCTCTGGGCTGTTATGTATCGGTTATGTTATGGGGCATCTTTTGGTTCAACAAGTACAGTATGTTGTTAAGCCCGGAAAAAGCTGTTGAGACCAAGATGTGCACAAGCAACAATGAAAGTGTCAGTTCATGCTACAGCAATCATTCTCAATGTCATTATGCTTTTTGGGGGAACAGGTGTCTCTGCATTTATCAAGATGAAGGTACCAGTCAGTGGACAGATTGGATGCAGAATTGATTTCATGAGTGGACAAAATGGGGTGTGAAACAAACAGGAGTGCCTTTTCAAGTTGTATTGAAACCATTACTGGTTGTGAATATGCCACATGACACAAAGGTCCATTAAAGTTGTATATATTTTTACAGGCCCTATTTGGCCCACATCGATCTTGATAAATTAATAGAGTAATTCAATGATAAGAACAGAGCAGATGTGACCTCTGAGGTCAGTGAAATCAAAGTCAGTGGTAAATGTAGGGTATAATGTGTCACTTTGGTGATTTATGACCATACTTCCAGATTGATTTGACAGGTGGGCGGGACATCCAGTTTGCTGGGTGTGACGTATGGACTTCCTGTATGACGTGTGTTAGGGCAGAACTTCTGGAGTGACGTATGCATGTCTGGTGACTTTGTAATTTATGATTACATTGATGTGTCCATGTTTGATGTTTTACAATGACTGATAAGCACCCTGGACAAGTGTTATAAGAGGTGCGACATGTTTGATGTTTAACAATTTCAGTCTCATTGTGTAGCATGGTGTTTTTCCACAAGCACAGAATTATGTGTTTAAAACATGTGTAAGATATAAAGAAGGGGTTGGGAGAGTTTCAGCCCATTTTTCATTTCAACAAGAGATGGGCCTTAAGATCAGATATGCCATAGTAATGGTCCCTAAATAGCTACTAGTACAAACTAATATATCCAGGTTTATTGGTCAACTGAGCAGGGGGTCTTGCTGTTGGAGTCCGGGGTGTGTGTGCTGTCAGGAACCGGGTGTTGATTGTAGTCCTGTAGGTTGGCCCTATGGGCTGAGGGTGTTTGGTAATACTGGTGTTGGCGGTGATCCTTGTACTGGATGCCTGTGTCGGATGTGGTACTGGTCCTGCAGAGGAGAGGAAGGACAACCTGAGGAGCAAGCTGACACACAGGGGAGCTCCGGCCCAGTGGTCATTAATGGAATTCGCCTGTGAGCCGCCCGCTACGAGTGAAGGTCTGATGTTAGTTCCTCCTCCACACCTCTTCCGGGGTTATGACTGGTGCTGGACCTGTGCTGGACCTGTAGAGGGGAGGAAGGACAGCCTGAGGAGCGGGCTGGCCCACAGGGGAATCCCGACCCAGAGGTCTTTGATGGTACTCGCTTGTGAGCAGCCCGCTCCGGGTGATGGTCTGATGTTGGTCCCTCCTTCCCGCCTCTTCCGGGTTGCTGGTGTTGGTACTGGTGGGGATTGTGATGGTACAGGATGTTGGGGTAGTTGTTTATGGGGGTCGTTCCCAGGATGGTGCACTAGTGAGGCTGAACGCTGGAGGCTTGAGGATGGGCTTGATGTTTTGGTTGGTGGGTGGATTGATGTTGGTCTGATGCAACTTGAGGGGTTTCAGAGGTTGATGTCCTTTCATCTTGCTACCCCCCCACACCGCTCTCGCGGTTTCCGGGTCTCTGTGAAAGTCTGTGATGGCGTGGTCCCTGAGGAGAAGGGTGATCCTCCTCCTCAGGATTGTTGAGTCCACTGTGGTTTTCTGGAAGACCCTGATGTTCCTTGTCTCCCACAGGACCTGCTTGACGACGTCGATGATCCTCCACTGCTGGCGGAGCTGGGTGGTGGTACATCCACCGTCAAGGTAGGGTCAGCAACCTGTTGCGGGAGACAGAGGGGACAAATATGGCCCAGACCCGCCTGGCCACGGAGCATTACGCCTGGCCACGGAGTGATGATTAACGTTTAACCATACCTGTTGCGGGGCCATGGCTGAGCTGGCCCTCAGCGGGGTGGCCCATGATGTCTCTGTACTTCCAAGGACGCCAGCCTGGCCGGGAACAGACCTGACCCGAAGGATTCTTAGGGTTCTTAGGAAGGGTGTAGCATAGTGTTTTTCAAAGAAACTGGCTTTTCTGTCTGGTTTATTGATGTTAAGGAACAGGTTGGAGAGTCGCTGTGCCCTAATGATGTTGAGGACACCCCTCCCCCATTTTCTCCCGATTTGTACAGGGTGCTGCGCTGGAGTCGCTCCATCTGACTCCCCCAGACAAAGGTGAACATCAGACGCTTAATCTTCTTGCTGGTAGCCTTGCCTAGGGGAAACACCCTGTCTAGATACAGGAGAATGGGGAGAACGATTGCCTTCAGGATCAGGGTCTTACCCATCATCGTGAGGGACCGTGCACTCCACTCGCAGATCTTCTGTTGGACGTGGCAGATGGTCTCCTCCCAACTGGTGGATCCTCATCCGTCCCTCTGGAAGGTGATCCCCAGTAGCTTGATGGTGTCTTTTCTAACAGGGAAAGAGGTGGCGAGAGACTCATTCCAGTGTGGTGTTAGAAATGGTTCACTCTTACCACGGTTGACGAGGGTGCCAGTGGCTGACCAGTATTCGTCCACCGTCTTGGTTGCAGTGGTGATGGAGTGACTATTTGTGCCGATGATGGTGATGTCGTCCATGTACGCAACCACCTGGAGGCTCTCTCCCCTGGCTCCAGGTAGCCTGGGATACCTGGGGAGGTTCTGATCTGCTCCAGGGCAGGCTCCAGGTAGATGACGTACAGCAGAGGGGCTAGGGGGCAACCTTGTTGTATGCTTGATCTGATGGGGAATGGGTCTGTTAATTTGTTATTTACCAGTACCAGTGCTGTTGATGTTTTGGTAGCAGAGGTCGGTCCAGTGGATGAGATGTTGGGTGAAATTAATCTTCTTCCGGACCCTCTGCAGGAAGCCTTGGCTAACCTTGTTGAAGGCCTTCTCTTGGTCCAGGCTTAGGAGGCCCAAGGGGGACCTCCATTCCTGGGAGTGCAGGATGAGGTCTCTCACCAGGAGCAAGTTGTCATTTATTGATCTACCGGGGATACTGCATGTCTGGTCTGATGCAATTAATGGGGGGAGATGGGACTGGAAATGTTTGGTTAGGGCCTTGGTCATGATTTTATAGTGATTTTTACAGATAGGAGGTTGATTGGGCGCCAGTTCCGGAGGTCTTTGACCCAACTGTCTCTCCATGTATATCGCTTGGAAGACTTCCGCCACGTCTTTTTCAGGAGATCACAGAAGGTCTGGTAGAACTCTCCCGGGATCCTGTCCGGTCCAGGTGCTTTTTGCTTGTTGATGGAGCGCACGCCCAGTGTGAGCTCCTCCATGCTCATTTCAGGGTTTTCCCCCTCACCTCCCTTGATGACTCTGTTTAGACCGTCAAGGAAGGCGGTTGCAAGAATCTTATTGGTCAGCTTGGTGTCGTACATCCTGCTGTAGAAGTCCCCGGCCGCCCCCAGGATGTCGTCACTGTTTGTTACAGAGTCACCTTGGCTGTTATAGAGGGACAGGATGGGTTATTGCTTTGACCGTGCCTTGCGGAAGATGTAGCAAGTGCATTTCTCATCCTGCTCCAATCCCTGGGGCTTTGACCTGTACTGGGCTGAGAGGTGTTCTTTGCTTTCGTACAGTTCTCGGGCTATGTCTAGTCCCTCTAGCTGGAGGAGGCTAATGTGTTGCAGGGCCTTGTTATGGTGGTTAAAACTGGCCCTTTATCCCTAGCATTCCTCCTCCCTACTCCACCAAAGTAGCCCTTGACCCTATCCTTCACCATTTTCCACCACTCTATCAGGGAGTTGTACAATTCTTTCAGTGATCTCCACTCCAGGTAACGTCTGGAGCAGGAGAGTCTAACGGGGTCCTCAAGGACTGATGTTTTCGTCCTCCAGGACCCTCTGCCTATCTTCACCGGTCAAGGAGCGCATTTTCAGACCAGGCGAGAGTAGGAACATGTCTATTCTTGAATAGGAAACCCCAGAGGAACTCACCCATGTTGGTGTCGGGGGGTTGAGCCGCCCGTCTCTGTGAGGGGGAAGTCATTGATGATGGATTGAAGCTCTTTCGTGGAGCGGTCTTGGCTTGCTGCCGTCCTCATCTCTCAGGGCGCAGTTTAAGTCTCCTCCTACCAGGACTGGTGTGGAAACGAGGAGGAGAGACCTGAGCTTCTGGTATAGGGAGACACTTTCAGCTACGTTGGTGGGGCCGTACATATTGATGACTCTCAGGGGGAAACCCTGGATCTCGAGGTCTACGACCAGGATTTGCCCGCTTTTGAACACTCGGCTGGTTTTGATTTGCATGTAGGGGTTGGCCATCAATACGCTGACCCCGTGTGCTCTGGCGATGTTGGAGCCGGACCAGAAAGAGTTCCCTATGGTCCATTCCTCCTCCAGGAGACCATCCATCTCCTTGTATGGGATGCCACACTCCTAGAGAAGGTAGATGTCTGCCGGGATATTGGTAAGATACCCTTGGACTGTGCATCCTCTGTCGGGGTATCGGATGCTTCTTGTGTTAAGGGATGAGATTGTAAGTCTCATGTTAGATCAGAGATGTGTCTGGTTTCGTTGGCTCTAATTTGATAACAGATGTTGATGACGGCCTCTGTTGAATCGAAGAGCTGCTCATGGAGGTTATTATACCTCCTGTAGATGTATTGATTGTATAAGTTAGTGAACTGTTATAAGCTGTTGTAACCAATGAAACAAAATATAATTTTTTTGTAATATGAGCTGAAACTGAAGGTGCAAGTAGGAGAATAGGAAACCCTGTTCAAGCAGTTGCCGGGGAGAGAAAGATTAAGTATGTCTGTCTTTTGAGAAACAGGACACAGGTTAGAGACACACACACATAGTCGGACAGACAACACAGAAACCACAAGGGGGGAAAGGGGATACTTGTAGTTATCCTTATAAGGAATAGAACTGGGATTGGGCCAATGGCACACTTACTTTGTAACTTAACGCCTCTATCTTTTGGGCGTAGTGGAAGTATAAAATGATGTTTTGACTGTTGATCCTTAGACATTGTGTGGCGACACCTTGTCTCCAAAAGCTTTTGTAATAAACGGAATATGCGGTACGGTAATTGACCTGAATCCTGGTGTTTTATTCTCCTTTCCAACAAACCAAATCGGGGAAGTGTTGACTTCAACAATTTTGGGGGGTCGTCCGGGATTGGAAAAAGGAGAAGGAATTCAACCTGGTCCAGACAACCTACACGAGATTCACAGGTTCCGAGCCGGCTCATGATAAAGGTAAGCAGAGCCTGTTATATCTAAATCTGCATATTGGCTGTGAACTAAATTGTGAACCTGTGGAGAACGTAGTGGTACTGGTTTAAATTCAGGAGGTCAGAGGAACGGTCTGTGAGTTAGAGTCTCACAGTAAGTCGGGTTAGAGGCCCGTTAATCGTTCTGGGGTTGACTACCCCACGCCACTTCCCGACAGGGACGGTGGAGGTTCCGAGTTAGAGTCTTGGCAACCAGTCGGGTTAGAGGCCCGAGGACTTAGGGGCACCTTGAAATATTTATTGTGTGAAAAGGTTCACGTTCAGCTGGGTTAGAGGCCCGGGGAGTTTGGAACTCCCCAAATTTTTTATAAGAGAACTGGGTTCAAGTCCCAAAAGTGTTGGGTCAGGGACCCGTTAATCATTTGTTAATCATTCTGGGTCTGGGTCTCAGAGTAACATAAGTCAGGGAGAAATGGACGGGGAGTTTGAGAGAGAAGTTGATGACGATGGGTGGGGTCCAGGCACAGGAAAGTGGAAACAATTGAGGATACAGGTGGCAAATGTAATGACGGTTGTAGGCAGGATGGACCCAATTCAGAAAGAAAAAGAAGGGATAGAAGAGAAATTGCGACAAGTGGTGAGTGAGGCAGGATTAAGGTTGGAGGAAAGGAGACCATTACATGTTATTTTGTGGAATAAGGAGAAGGATTGTTCCAAAAATCGAGATAGAGTTAGAGACAAGAAGGAAACAGCAAATTTGGTCAAGAGAGGGAGATATAGAGAAAAGGAGAAGGAATGGGAAAAGCACAGAAAAGAATGGTGTAAATTAGCAGTGTGGTGTCAGGGTGTAGAACATTTGAACAAAGAGAAAAAGGAACAGAAAATTAAGGAGGAGAAAAAGGGAGGAGAGAGAGAACCCCCAGCATATGAAGATGACCTGGTGCCTGGTACACCGCGTGCACCATTATATCCAGTGTTACATTTAGAGAGTGGGATATTGTCTTTAGACACACAGAACAGCAAGCCCATAACTCAATTCACAGGAAAGCAAGATAAGAGAAAGTTGAGTAGGAAGGCGGAGTTAGAGAGCGAGACAGACACTGAGGGGGAGGTGAAACCGTTCAAGGCAAGGGCAGAGAGAGAGTACGGGAGGTACGAGTAGAGGAGCGAGAAGGGGAGACAACTAGGAGAGAATAAACAGGATGAGATTACAGGGGCCAGAAAGAAAAGGTCAGGCCGTACTAAAGGCAGGTTAGGTGAGGACTCAAAGTCGGGGTCGGACGATAGTGACACAGTGAGAAGGACAAAAACTAGGCAGAAAAAAGGAAATTCATATAGAGGACGGGTGTTACTCACGGGGAAAGCAGTAGGGAGATGGACTGACTCAGACCCCAACGCAGACAGTAGTGGAGATTGGAATAAGGGAGACCCAGACGTATACCCTCTGCCGCGTTCGCCCCCACCAGAACAAGAACTACACCATGACGCAGTAGAATCGGTTCAAAGCACTAAAAATAAAATGTATACGCGGTCACAAGCAGGGAAAGCTAGTTGTGCTGGGTTTCAGCTGCCTCTCTTTAGAGTGGGAGGCGGCGAACCGCGATATAAACCATTGGGGCTGGGAGACGTACAGGCACTGGTAGATAAATTACCCCCGATGGGAGAGGGAGGTGGACTATGGTTGTCACAATTTGATAAACTCACAGCCGGTCAAATGTTGGCACTGGGGGACTGGAGGGCAGTAGCCACCCGAGCCATGTCCGCCCAGGATATGACTGAGATAGAAAAAGGGGCCGCCACTAGGCGGGAACCCTGACGACACCCCTTTCGGTCAGGTGGTCGGACGCATAGATGCAGCCTTGAGGGAACGATTCCCCGTGCTGGCTGGGGCCCCGGTACCTAAGTTACCCTGGGAAAAAGGTCAACACCCTAGACAGAATCTGGAAGACTGCAAAGAAACATGGGCCAAACACACAGGGTACCACTCGGGGAAGGGAGGTCTGCAGCAGGAGTGGTTTAGAAGGGCGGTCTTAGAGGGACTTCTAGAGAAAATAAAAGAGGCAATGATGGCAAATCCTGACTTGCCGGGGAGTGAATCACACGTATGGGAAAGACATGTAGTGCATCATTTACAGAGGGCTACAGATGAGGAGACAGAGAAAGACAAACAGATACGGGAACTGAGGGAGAAACTGCTGCGCTTACAGCTGGGTGAAGCCAAAGTGAGGTTCAATAAAGGGAAAAATAAACACAGACAGATGGCAGCCCTAAGCTCGGGAGAACCTGACACACCCGATTTATACCCTGTTCCCACATGGGCACCCCAACCTCACGGTGGCCGGAGGGCATTCACCGCGCCCTATCGACCAGGGACTCCGAGGGGAGGTTATGGTAGGGGGAGGGGCGGGGTAGAGGCAGAGGGGCTCCAGGAGCCCAAGTCCCATACGGAGCCTGCTTTACGTGTGGGGACCCGAACCACTGGTCCAAAGAGTGCCCACAGAACACTGCAAGGGGCAGAGGATACCCAAACCAAGGGGCAGCTCCAGTTCCCAACTCACACGCCGTCCCACCACCTAGTGCACCTGGACAATACCCACTCTCTTATGAGGGAGGGTGGGACCAGGCATGACGGTCTACAGGGAGGGGAGGGTCAGCGGGGGAAGGGCAGACCCTATGCTGTCCCTGAATGTCGACGGGAAGGACTTCCCCTTTCTGGTTGACACAGGTGCCACTTTTTCCACCATCACCGCCCCTCCCGTCACAGGACTACTATCCTCCAAGACAGTGGAAGTTGTGGGGTTTGAAGGAGTGGGACAGACTTTGCCAGTGACATTTCCTCTTAAAACGATACTGGGTAAACAGGCCCTCAGCCATCCGTATGTGGTGTCGACAAACACACCAGTGAACTTATTGGGGAGAGACTTGTTGATAAAATTGGGGGCTAATATCTTATGTTCTCCAGATGGACTAACTGTCACATTACCAGACGGGACATCGGCGGTGTGCGGACCTGAAACCACACGCAAAGGGCAGTACCTGGTACAACCGGTGAAGGGTGAAATAGCGGTGAAATCTCCCTCCTCGAGCCGTACTTTCCTCCGCCAGACCCCCCACATGTAACCCTATTTTATGATCGGCAGGGCGATGAGGTGTATAGAGAGGGGTTTGGGGATGTAGTGTGTGGGAACACGTGGCAGGTCGGGTCTAAATTCATATATGTAGGCCCTGAAGGGGTAGCGGCAGATGTACAGTTGACAGAGGAGCAGGATCAGTGGTACATGATGGCGGAGGAGTCCGTCCCGCATGTGTCACTGGCCCTGCATCCTAAACACCAAGCAAAAGACCAGGGGCCCATGGTTAAAAGGGCAGTCGAATGCACATATTGGACACTCACTCAGGCGCCAAACGTATGGTACTCACCCAGCTGTAAGACGTATCGGTTAGAGGCACCAGGGAAGGATTGGGTATATTTAGAGCGAAGGGAGATAACTCGGGATCATGGGAGGGAAAAGATGGATCACCCTGTAGCCACAGCCAGACTTAATGAGTTACCGGACTCACTGTGGTCCAAGGGTCCCACGGACGTGGGGCTCACCGATTGCCCACCAGTCACCTTTAAAATTGGACCGGGAGAGCCCATATGGCTGCCCCAATACCCACACAAACCAGAGGCAGAGGAAGGGTTGGATGTGACATTGAATGGTTTGTGGCCCGCAGGGGTGTTGGAGGAGTCAGGTTCCGCATGGAACCCGCCTATCCTCCCGGTAGAAAAGAAAGAAACAGGGAAATACCGTATGGCCCATGATCTCAGGGCTATTAACAACATTTTACTCACACCCACTATACCGGTACCTAACCCGTATGTAGCACTCACTAATTTGACCCCTGATCAAAAATGGTTCACCTGCATTGACCTGGCTAACGCTTTTTTCTGTCTTCCACTAGCAGAGGAACTTCAGGATATTTTTTCCTTCACACATAGGGGTCGACAATGGCGATACACGAGACTACCACAGGGGTTCGCGCTTTCCCTTTCCCAGTCTTCTCCAGACTGGCTGAGAAAGGGTTCAAGGTGTCAAAAGACAAGCTACAGCTGGTAAGGACGCAGGTCTCCTTTCTGGGCAGAGTTATCTCACAGAAGGGAGCGGGGCGTTCCCTAGCTCACCACACAACCATCCTCCACCATCCTAAACCCACTACTGTTCAGGAAATGCTATTATTCCTGGGGCTCACGGGGTACAGCCGCAGTTACATCCCAAACTATTCAGGGCTCACAGAGCCACTTAGAGCGCTAGTTAAAGAGCAGGGAATGCGTAAACTTAAAGCCACTCTCAATTGGACTTGCCCGGCCGACCAGGCCTTCATTTTGCTGAAACAACAACTAGCCACCGCAGCTGATCTGGCCATACCCGACTACACTAAACCCTTTTTTCTAGATGTTTCTGAAACAGGACAAGTTATGAACGGGGTCCTGTTTCAGAAAAAAGGGGGAGATAGGAACATCCTTATGTACATAAGCGTAGGATTTGACAAAACCGAAAAAAGGCACCCCACCTGCACACAGCATGCAGCGGGGGTAGCGAGACTCATTCAAATATGCGCACACATAGTGATGGGGCATCAACTTCAGATACTCACAACACAGTGTAGTGGCGTTGTGCCATTGGTGGCACCCGTTTATGGTAGACATGGTACGTAACTACACTAGGACATACACCATCTGCACTCACCACAATCCAAAACACGGACATGGGAGAAACAGTACGGGGGTGCCGCTACATGTTAGTGTGTGTGGACATGTTCACAGGGTGGCCAGAAGCCTGGCCGGCAAGAAGGGAGGACAGTCAGACAGTGATCAAGTGTTTAGTGAACCAGTACATTCCCAGACACGGCTTCCCAGAGAAAATTAGGTCAGACAATGGGACTCACTTTAAGAACAGTGATTTACAGAAGGTAGAGAGCTTATTGGGCCTAAAACATGCTTTTGGCACGGTGTACCATCCACAGTCCCAGGGAAAGGTAGAAAGGATGAACCAAAACTTAAAAAACAAGTTGGCTAAGATAGGGGCACAGACTAAATTGAACTGGGTGGATGCACTGCCACTGGGACTCATGACGATTTGATGCTCGTTAAATCAGACCACTGGGTTCACCCCATACACGCTGCTGACGGGGAGACAGTTTCCAGGACCAGCCGCGGGGCCTGCGGTCCTGGAAGGGGAAAAGTGGCCCAAAGATCACAGAGTGTATTTTGATGAATTGCGAGCTCTCGTTTCAGAATTCACCAACAGAGTCGGAGAACGGAGGGACCTGCACCCGCTGGACCAGAACCTGCCCCAGGCGGAGTGGGTGTTGCTGAAGGTCATCAAGTGAAAGTGGTCGGAGCCAAGGTGGACGGGTCCTCATCAGGTGGTGGAGAGAACGAGCCATGCGGTCCGCCTGAGGGACAAAGGAGAGACGTGGTACCATTGGAGCCAGTGTACACCAGTGCAGGAGCCAGGGAGGTCGCTGAAGTACCTCATCCAAACCGGGAAGGAGGAGCTTTCCCCAGTGTGGACGGAAGGAGGACAAACACCAGTCGGACCTGTGCCAGGAGCGGACCCCAGGACACTGCGGGACTACGAGCGAGTGAAGAAGATAAAGGACGGCGTCAGGAACCGAAGAATACTGTAACAAAAGGGGGTATAGGACACCGAGTGGCTACCACTCGTACCAAGATGACAGGGTTACAGAGAAAGGTCTAGGGAGATGATAGTAGAATGAAATGGTATATGGGAATTGGTGGAATAATGATATGTGTGTTGTATGTTGCTACAGGTTTCCCTGGTTGGCGTCGAGTCTCCATTTCCACAGCGAGAAGGCAGGTGACACAAAAAGAGGACGCCTGCCTGATGCAGGGAGGGGGTATTGAATTGGATTATATCAATGGGTCACATACTGCTTTCACGTTTGACTTATGCTCGGTCATAGCTTGCGGGAGATATAATGGCTCGTGGAGGGATTACAACCTGTATGTGTGTCACACTCTATATGTAGAGGGGATGTGTGGCCTGATGGGACGTCTGCCAGGTGAGGGGTTGTGCCCGGGATGGGACGAGGTCCGAGCGTATACGGGACAGTGGCAGCCCGGACTCCCGTGGGGACCAAATGTCACTATGTGGAGCTCGTTTAAGTTCCAACGAGATTTCAGCTCCTCCCAGAATCCACTTACCTTGTCTGTCGGAGGTTGGGACACCTCTCCATACAGAGGTGTGGACAAAACATATTTGGTTCTCGGAGTGGAGCATGCAGGAACTGACACCAAAGCGTTTATTAAGATTAACATTAGGGTGCCGACCACTAGCTCTCCAGTTGTGGCAGTCACGACGACTGTGGACACCTCAGCAGGTAAGGTGCAACCTGGGGAAGTGGTAGGGGTTGACTATACCAAATTGAAACCGTTAGAGGTGATCGAGAAAGCCACGGTGTATCACGAGAGTAATATCTGGCTTGATTGGATGTTGCAAAATGCCAAAGGACAAGATTTAGGGGACTGTGTGGCATGTGCTGCCGCCCGACCTCAACTATACACTGAGCCGGCTTTGTATTCAGAGGACCCTTGGGGATATCAGTGCATGTTAGCTCTTACACATAGCGCTTCCCCTGTGAACTGCATCACCCTGGCAAGGGTGTTTCCTCCGATAGCCAGGACAGGGCCGTTCACTCCCCATAAAGGGGGAGGGGGATATACCTGTTTCCACTTCACCAGTCAGAAACCCGTGGTGAACGTTGGAGAAATCCCCTCGCAGTGGTGTAATGTTAAGATCCAGAGCAGATCTATTGTCGGACCCTGGGGCCGGTCAGGCCTGTATTACTATTGTGGGGGCACCCGACTCTTGGTAAGAATCCCAAAAGGCACCCAGGGGGTATGTGCGATGGTACGGTTAGCAGCACCCTTAGTGCTGATAGGTGACCGAGTTAAATCACTCCAGGCAAAAAGGAGCGACGCTCTTACCCGGCACCGGCATAGACATGTAATAGGCCGCCGCTCACGTGATACATTCGACCTCACTGTGGACTCCCCAACCTATATAGATGCAATAGGGGTCCCTAGAGGGGTCCCCAAAGAATTCAAACTCGCAGACCAAGTCGCGGCAGGATTTGAAAATATTCCTATTCTGTCCGCTTTGTTCCCCGTCACTCCAAACAAGAATGTAGACCGCATTAACTATGTACATTATAATGTCTTACGTCTCTCTAATTTGACCCGTGATGCGGTTGAGGGCCTGTCAGAACAGTTGGGCCCCACCTCGTTGATGGTGGTGCAGAATCGCATAGCCCTCGACATGCCTCTACTGGAGCAGCATGACACGGGAGAACTGGAGCTTGGCGAATAGGGGTGATCTCTCTGGGGAGAGATCAAAAGAGGAATTGTAGATGTATTGATTGTATAAGTTAGTGAACTGTTATAAGCTGTTGTAACCAATGAAACAAAATATTGTTTGTAATATGAGCTGAAACTGAAGGTGCAAGTAGGAGAATAGGAAACCCTGTTCAAGCAGTTGCCGGGGAGAGAAAGATTTAGTATGTCTGTCTTTTGAGAAACAGGACACAGGTTAGAGACACACACACATAGTCGGACAGACAACACAGAAACCACAAGGGGGGCAAGGGGATACTTGTAGTTATCCTTATAAGGAATAGAACTGGGATTGGGCCAATGGCACACTTGCTTTGTAACTTAACGCCTCTATCTTTTGGGTGTAGTGGAAGTATAAAATGATGTTTTGACTGTTGATCCTTAGACATTGTGCGGCGACACCTTGTCTCCAAAAGCTTTTGTAATAAACGGAATATGCGGTACGGTAATTGACCTGACTCCTGGTGTTTTATTCTCCTTTCCAACAAACCAACTCGGGGAAGTGTTGACTTCAACACTCCCCACTTACTGCCTGGTTGTCCTATTGGTTGGCCCTCCAGCGGTACTGCGGATGTTGACGGAAGGGCCGTTGATGGTTTGGAGGGTCTTGTGCTTCCAGACCGGGGTTGGCTGGTTTCCTGTACGGGATCGGGTACTCTGGGTGTTTGGTTAGTGAGATCAAGGAGTGGTGGTAGATCTGGGGTTGGTGGACCAGGGGTGGATGATGGTTGTATGGTGATGGAAACCAGGGGAGGGTGAGGGATTGTGGCGGGCAACGGACTGGGAAGGGTGAGAGTTGGATTTTGGAGAGTTTCAGCCCATTTTTCATTTTAACATAGTCCCTAAATAACCACTAGTACAAACTGGAGTATATGCAGGCTAAAAAACATCCTGTGGTTCACACAAGGTTTGTAGTCCAACAAAGCACTACATTAAACAAACATTACATGAGCAATGCTATTATTTTGAAGGAACAATCAATGCCTGGGCCGACCACACATTATGACGAGGTTGATTGTATCATTGTTGGGTTTAAAATATTGATAAAAATAAAACCAATGATTTTGGTGCATGTGTATGTACGAGCAATTGTGATTTTTGTACAAATTTATTTTGTTTGATTATTTGGATGATTATTTGGATGATTATTTGCATTTTACGCGGCCACATGAACTCCGTCCATACAGGTAGGCCATGTGATTGTGCTTGCTTGCATCTCTAAAAATTGTGTTCATTGGTTATCATTGGCTGCTGACGTAATTTACTTTAAGAGTGCAGGTTTATAATCACAGTTTATTTCTTTAATTTGTGTTTTGAAAATACATCACTGGTGGCCATAATAATCGCAGGTTACATTTGCACGGGTAAATCTTATTTCTATGTGGTTGTTCACAATTGCAAACGTGCATTAGCGTGCCGGGGGTTATTGCAACATTTTGACAATGTTGGATGTGGAGCAAATCATCAGATTACTGCAGATTTTGTTTATGCGTGAAAAGCTATGGATATCTTATATTTTATATACAACAATATCAATACCCTTTTCGAGTAATTGCCATTTCTTTTTCAACAATGTTTTGAAACAATTAAAAACATGAATAAAACACAAATAACAGAACAGGCTTAAGCATCATTAGATTTTGGGTTATGTTGAGATAAAAAGTCAGATTCTAGAAGATCGAGGTTTATTGGATTAATTGGAATGACTGAATATCTGACAGACGTTTAGCGTGTAGAGATGTAGCCCAATCATATTAAAGTAAAAAGCAATGGTTTAGAAACCCATTTCGAAAGGCACTGTAGCCTACACAACCCATGAGGTAAAATGCAAATTTCTTTTTTGGCCAGATATGTCAACTCTTACATTGATTGATCCTGCAAAAGATGTTCAGTGGGTTATAGGCTATTCCTATTTGTTTTCCAATGCTTCTTAATATGAAAGTAATCTAAAAGCAATTCAAAATAATCAGATTATGTTACTGAGTTTGAGTAATCAAAAAGTTACATTACTGATTATAAATGTGCACAGGTAACTTGTAACTGTAACGGATTACATTTAAAAAGTAACCTACCCAAGCGCTAGATGGGGTGTAGGTCTGAATTGGGGCACAGACAAATGACTACTAGAAAGGATATGTGCAGTCAGGGCTGATACAAGAAAAGACAAAATTACTATTATAACACACGAACATTTTAATAATAGCCTGGTAAAATAAAATCCTGGTAAAATAATTTGCATAACTAAGTTACTGTACCTACGTTTTCCAAAACTCAAAACATGACACCACGCTAGTATGTTCATGTTTATTATATACATGGTCTGGTGGAAAACCTAATTCCATACTGTATATCATGAATATCTTGTAAATAATAAAATTACCTAATGTTTTACGACAAATTATACAAAATGCTGTTTGCAGCTAATACATTTGTACCGCTAAAAGATAAAGTTGTGCTCAGCCAATCAATTATTAAAATGAGAAGCTACAAAGAATGATTTGGAGAAAGAAAGTGCAACAATCAATCTATTTTCATGCTTTTTAGATTTTTCTCTGTGGAAGACATGGATGGTTTTCCAGCTATATGGCAAGCCGTTTTAACATTTATTTGCTAGACTGGATATTTCTTACAGATATCTGCAACATAATTTTGCCTAGTCAAAACTACAATTCAAGATATCTATAACGTCATTCTGACTAGTCAAAACGACATTTGGAGATATCTGTTATTCTGTTTTGACTAGTCAGTTTCTCATGAGGTTTCTCATTACAGATATCTTTAAATCAGTTGCAGATATCTGCAATGACTATTGTTGATATCTTCAACTGAATTATGACAAGTTGTAATTACAGTTCTGGATATCTATAATTTAATTCTGACTGGTCACGATTCCAGTTCAAGATATCTTAAATCCCCCTCAATTTAAGATATCTAGATCGCTCTTTTGCGATATCTTAATTATATAGAGTTTTAACTAGTCATAAATCAGTTGTAGATATATTGAACTGGAATTCTGACTAGTCTAAATAAAATTGAAGGTATCTGAAACTGGAATTACAGCCAGTCATAATGTAATTGCAGATATCTATTATCAAGTTATAGATATCTTTGAATTAATTTTGATTGGAGATATTTTAATTTGGAGATATCTTTAACTTTCATTCTGCTTAGTAAAAATGTAATTACAGTTATCTTGAATTGGGGTTTTAGGCAGAATTACGTTGCGGTCAGGAGCGGGAGAGAGTGGCTTGCTTGTATTCAATCATGTTACTACTCTTCCACCGTAGGGCAAGCATTAACCTCCATTTCAGACCTCTGTGAGGCCGAAGTTCTAGTTTTTTATCAGCATTTTTACGGCTGCAGGCAGTGCACGACAGGCGCGTTAAACAATAAATACAGAAGATTTACTTTCTGTCAGGACTCAGCCCTCCTGAGCTGTTTGTCATTACATCTCCCCGAGTACCAGTCTCCTTGTTCCCGGCACTCCACGAAGGCACCCATAATCACCACTGATCCTGAGCACCTGCACCAGTCTACACACCTGGAGGGCTGATTGCCACTCTCCCTATAAATAGGAGAGTTCTGCTTTCAGTCCCTGCCGGATTATTGTACAGCCACGTAATTATTACAGTGTTCTCTACCTAATTAAGCAAGCTATCCTATTTCCCGAGTATCCTATTTTAGCCTGGACTGACTCCCCGTTCTGTTGACCGAATCCTGCCTGACCTTCTGACCATTCTTGCCTCACGGATTTCGTACTACTGCTACCCACTATCCACCCTCCAACAATACATTCATACCCACCTACGTAATTCTTACGTATCTCCACTATCATCTCAGACTACTACAATAACCATCATCATTGTCCTTGTACCCCGGTGTCTGTATCTGCTTCTGGATCTTACCTCTGTCCTGAGTCCCGGGAGTCGTGACACTTTCTTTGAAAAAAAACACAAAGCCACAAAATCCCCGATGATAAGCTTGTTGTATTTCATTCAATTTTTGAACTATGCTTTCCACAACTGAAACCGCAATTCCTGCTAACACCGAAATGCGTTTCTGGGCCAAAATGATCTGATGCCTCGCATTAGAAACGTGATGCAAAACAAATCGAAATAGTCATAATGACGTTTGAGATATCTGCAACTATTATTTTGACTAGTCATTTCCATTTGGGATGTGTAACGAGTCGATTGTCGTTTTCAGCGATATCATTGCTGATATCTGTAATTCACTTTTGATTAGTCAAAACTGAATTACAGATATCTTTCACAGTAGTTTTGACTAGTCAGAATTACGTTACAGATATCTTGAATCAACATTCTGACTAGTCACAATGTAATTACGACTAGTCAAAATTACGGTGTTGATATCTGTCATGTTAATTCCGGATAGTCAAGTATAGCGAATAAATGTTCAAACGGCTTGCCAAAGCTACCACAGGCTTCACTTGGTGATGACGTCGAACGTAAGTGTAGTTCTTTGAAATAGTCACATTAGCGGCTAATTAGCTTTCCCTCATTTTTGGCTAAATTTAGGCAAATATATTGATATAAGTAATCTGATTTATCTTTTGCATTTTGGAAATACAAATGTAACTGATTGATCAAGAGTAGAAGACCCATCCCTCACTTGCTTGCGGAATGAATTTTCACTTACGAACCTCGAAATACAGAACCTGTCCGCGTTGTAAACATGTAAAAATTCAAAGAACTCGCAGACTGATCCGCGCGTGCATTTTAGCGTCACAGCAGAGACTTTGTTGCTGTAAAGGCTATTATTATGGGGATTTTACAATCCCAATTGTTGTGTATCAGTGAGTATAGACTATGTCAGCAAAAAAGGCTTCCAATAACCCAAAGATAGTCATCCCAGGAGGACAGAAAGCGGTTAAAGCCTCGGATGCTCTAGCCGAACATGAATACGTCATGGATGTCGACCACTTTGATCACAAAGAGAAACGCAAAGAATCTTCCTCCTTACAGAACACCCCAACTAAAGCGTCAGTCAAGAAACAAAAAGGTGAATAGAACCCCGAAATTTCAAACTTCACGCTTCTGGAAACTTTTGTTGCCAGATTTGACCTACAAGACGGGAAGCTGAGCAGCATTGAGCAGAAGATTACTGAGAACAGTCTGATGATCGTAAACCTGACAAAAGCTGTGGAATTCAACGCGGCGAAAATAAAGGACTGTTAAACTACAATCAACTTGTTCGACAAGCAACTCTGTAATCACTTCACAAACAGATCTGATAACCCGCACGTCGGAGATCGAACACTACAAAAGAAGATGGAACCTCAGAGTTATCGGAATGACAGAAATAGCGGGTGAAGATATCCGAAGTCGTCTCGTTGTTAGCCGAAATTGCTCCACACCTGCAGCACAAACTTGAAGACATCGTGGATACAGTCCACCGCGTGGGTCCCAAGGCAAAGGATAGATCCAGGCAAGTGATCATTCAATTCTGCATGCGAAAATACAGAGACGAGTTCTAGCGCTCCACCAAAGTCTCGGATATCTGTAAATTCAGGGGAATAAAGTTCACCGAAGATTTATCGAAAGGGGATCGAGAAGGCCGCGCTGCACTATGGCAGAGGATTAGTGAGGCAAGAGCTGCTGGGAAGCAAGCATACTACCGTGGTCCCTATGGTTACATAGAGGATAACCGGATCGTTAAGGACGGTTGATTTCAACAACTTTCCAATTCATCTTCCTTTGTGCGTGCAAGAATTGTTAAAAGGGATGGTCTGAATTTTGTTTTGCTGTTGAGCGAGAGATCTCGTTGCAGTGCTCTGTTTGAAAGAGACGTTCTGTGTTCTATAGAGCATGTTATATTACACATTTGACTGTTATTGACACGCACTCCAACCCTGATGACGTGAAGTTCTGGACAAGTCAATGGGGGGACAAAATTATCTTCAGCCATGCTTCTACTCACTCTGCAGGAGTGGCAACAACCTACCCGGCAAAATTATAACGGTAAAGACAGATTCAAATGGCCACTGGACTTCAGTTGTTTTAAACATTAATGATGTTTTGTTTATTTTATTCAATGTATATGGTTACAATAGTGTTCCTCTAAACAACAAATGACTATCTGCTCGCAAATTAAATCTATAATTAATGATGTAGCGTCGCTTAAGGACCTTACCTCATTTATAAGTAAATGGGAATATTTAAAACACACGATTCGGGTATTTTTTATACAAATCAGTAAAAATTTAAGTAAGGCCACAACACAATTGGAGTTAGAATTGACAATACAATTAAACAATTTATGTAATAAAAGTTAAATGGACAAAGAAACCAAATTACAACTTCTACCCTTGCAGTCCAAAATGTATAATTTATATATTCAAAAAACTAAAAGAGCATATGTAAGATCTAGAGCAAGATGGATAGAGAAAAGGGAAAAAAGTAATAATTATTTTTGTAGACTTGAAAAAAGGCGACAGGAGAAAAACGCCATAAATTTTCTTTATGTGAATGGAGTTGAACATTCCTCAGAGATTTTTCAATTCTATAGTTCCTTATATAGCTCATCATTCTCAGCATCAGACTGTAGTACTCTCTTTGACAAAATACACACCAGAATACCGCAGTTAGACCAGGAATTTAGAGATTTATGTGAAGCTGACATTATAATAGAG
Organism: Esox lucius; assembly: GCF_011004845.1. Classification (NCBI taxonomy): domain Eukaryota; kingdom Metazoa; phylum Chordata; class Actinopteri; order Esociformes; family Esocidae; genus Esox; species Esox lucius. The sequence goes on along the minus strand of NC_047573.1, from coordinate 33,402,752 downwards.
GAATTAGATCAAGCAATAGATAAATTATCTGCAGGGAAATCCCCAGGCCCTGATGGCCTCTCTTCAGAATTTTATAAATTCTTTAGGGAAGATTTAAGAGAACTATTGTTTCAAGCCTTTCTCGAGTGTATCCAAAATAATTCCCTATCTTCGGCTATGAAACAGTGTTTAATTACTCTCATCCCCAAACCAGGTAAAGACGCACGATATATAGATAACCTTCGTCCTATCACTCTATTGAACTGTGATTATAAAATTCTAGCTCATATATTTTCCAATAGGCTCAAGAAAAACAGTCAAACGATTAGTGAATCACAATCTGGTTTTATAAAAGGCAGATCAATACATAACAACATTAGATTAATCTTAGATATTTTGGATTATAGTGAATGGATTGAGGATGATGGATATATACACTCACCTAAAGGATTATTAGGAACACCATACTAATACTGTGTTTGACCCCCTTTCGCCTTCAGAACTGCCTTAATTCTACATGGCATTGATTCAACAAGGTGCTGAAAGCATTCTTTAGAAATGTTGGCCCATATTGATAGGATAGCATCTTGCAGTTGATGGAGATTTGTGGGATGGACATCCAGGGCACGAAGCTCCCGTTCCACCACATCCCAAAGATGCTCTATTGGGTTGAGATCTGGTGACTGTGGGGGTCATTTCAGTACAGTGATGTCATTGTCATGTTCAAGAAACCAATTTGAAATGATACAAGCTTTGTGACATGGTGCATTATCCTGCTGGAAGTAGCCATCAGAGTACATGGTGGTCATAAAGGGATGGACATGGTCAGAAACAATGCTCAGGTAGGCCATGGCATTTAAACGATGCCCAATTGGCACTAAGGGGCCTAACGTGTGCCAAGAAAACATCCCCCACACCATTACACCACCACCACCAGCCTGCACAGTGGTAACAAGGCATGATGGATCCATGTTCTCATTCTGTTTACGCCAAATTCTGACTCTACCATCTGAATGTCTCAACAGAAATCGAGACACATTAGACCAGGCAACATTCTTCCAGTCTTCAACTGTCCAATTCTGGTGAGCTCGTGCAAATTGTAGCCTCTTTTTCCTATTTGTAGTGGAGATGAGTGGTACCCGGTGGGGTCTTCTGCTGTTGTAGCCCATCCGCCTCAAGGTTGTGCGTGTTGTGGCTTCACAAATGCTTTGCTGCATACCTCGGTTGTAACAAGTGGTTATTTCAGTCAAAGTTGCTCATCTATCAGCTTGAATCAGTCGGCCCCTTCTCCTCTGACCTCTAGCATCAACAAGGCATTTTCGCCCACAGGACTGCCGCATACTGGATGTTTTTCCCTTTTCACACCATTCTTTGTAAACCCTAGAAATGGTTGTGCGTGAAAATCCCAGTAACTGAGCAGATTGTGAAATACTCAGACCGGCCCGCCTGGCACCAACAACCATGCCACGCTCAAAATTGCTTAAATCACCTTTCTTTCCCATTCTGACATTCAGTTTGGAGTTCAGGAGATTGTCTTGACCAGGACCACACCCCTAAATGCATTGTAGCAACTGCCATGTGATTGGTTGATTAGATAATTGCATTAATGAGAAATTGAACAGGTGTTCCTAATAATCCTTTAGGTGAGTGTACTTTTTTTAGATTTCAAGAAAGCATTTGATACGATTGAACAATTTCATATTTAACTCCCTGAAAAGTTTGGTTTTGGCAATATATTTATTTATTTTATAAAAAATTTATATAAAGACCTCAATAGTTCAATCTCATTGTCGTTTGGAACATCCCAAAGATTTAATATTTCACGAGGAATAAGACAAGGGTGTCCCATTTCCCCTTTCCTATTTATCTTAGCAGTAGAAATGCTTGCTATTTTGATAGATAAAAACAGCAACTTTGAAAAATTGAGTGTATTTGGAAGACAAATTGGTATTAGTCAATTAGCCGATGATACAGTGATCTTTTTAAAGGACCAATATCAGATTGATAAAGCCATTCAATTTATTAATATGTTCTCCAAAGCATCAGGCCTACACTTAAACTTAAATAAATGTGAGTTATTTGCAATTCATGGCAGCGAACTAGACTCTTTTTGTAACATACCGATAAAAACATCTGTAAAATACTTGGGGATAACTATTACTAGAGATAGCAATCTAAGCGTCCAAGAACATTTTGATTCTCAATAACTGGATACAAATAGACACTTTTTGGAAGAGTTTTGTTAACCAAAATGGAACTGCTCTCTAGATTTGTTTACCCAGCCTCCTCGCTAGCTATCCCACCTCACTTACTAAAAGAATGTAACATTGCAAAATATAACATTATTTGGAAAAATAAGCATCACTATATTAACAAAAGTGATTTGGTTCACAGTTACGAAGAAGGAGGATTAAATGTTATTGACTTAGAAATAATGAATGGTGTTTTAAAAACTCAGTGGTTAAAATCTTTCCTTTGTAATACAAACGGCTTATGGTTTACTGTATCTTCTTCAATACTTCGAAAAGTAGGGGGCTTGGAATTTTTGATTAGATGTGATTTTGAGTTGCACAAATTGACTCTTAAATTGTCTGCATTCCATCAACAAGTTCTCCTTTATTGAAAGTTAGCATTTTCCCACAATTTTTGTTCACACAAAACTTGTATTTGGAACAATCGCTTTATTTTACACCATAACAAACCTTTATTTTATGAAAATTGGATTCAATATAATATTTTTCCCTGTTGGACATGATGGACAACTATGGTAATGTTTTCAATTACAATGATATTTGTTTGAAACATGTCATCCTGAAGAGTTTTACACAGATGTAAATGCCATACCCAAAAACATGGTGTTACTAGTAAAGGGGATTCTTTCACACTATTCTGTGACATTCTCTCTCCCATCTCCTTCTCTGGGTGAATTATCTATTAGAGATCATAAATGCAACAAAAATACATTAGAAGTGTTTCTATTGACAGATTTCATCCAAATAGAATTAAACGTTACTATATTTTCAAAGATTTTAACCCGGAAGAGGTGAAGGAATTGAGAATGAATTATCTTACCTTTCCAAGTCTCCCTAAAGACGTCAATTTAAAAAATATAAATTACATATACCCTTCCAAAGAATTCCTGAAATCTAAATTTTATATCAGAGGAAACTCTTATCAATTTTGTGAAACGAATATTGAAACCACTGAACATGTTTTTTATTATTGTAATCACTCAAAATTGTTTTGCGTGATTGTACACAGTACAACTGTCATTCATTATTACATGTGTAAATCCCCTTGAATACAAACAGATTAAGTTTGGTGTACTTAAGAAAGATTGTCCACAACACTACTTGGTTAATATTCTTTTTGAATTTGCTAAATACTTCCTTCATAAATGCAGATTTCTGAAAACCCCCCTGTCCTTTCCTCATTTTATTAATGAACTTAAAGCTCTTGCTGCTTCACTTTACACCCTTTCAAATGGAAAAGCTTCTACAGTAGCCAATTTCTTCAATGAACTAAGTGTTCTTTAGCTCCTTTACCCCTTGCAAGGACTTACTTTTACATAAATGTTTTTTTTTTGTTGTTGTCTTTCTTGATTGTATATTTGATTTGAGACTTTGTCGCTGTTACTTATCGTATTTTGTATTTTGCAAATATGTCTGACTTTTGAAAATTGTTAATTAATATTGTTTGTTCAATACCTATTTTGTCTGTAAAATTGGATTCAATAAAAAAAAAAAAAAGGGTATTATTATAAATCTGAAAATACTAATTGCTTGATGTTCGAGTTGAATTTATACAAATGTTTGGTTACAGATTTGAGAGTTTGTAAAATGTGTTCAAACTTTCATTGTACCAGCTTGTCAAATACTGCTTAAAAGCACAAACTAAATGTACAAACTTGCGAAGATGATAGTGATATTTGAAATGTTTGTGTGAAAAGGTGAACATGTATGATTTCTGGAACACCAGAAGTAAGGAGGTCTTAATCTGGATTCCGTGTAAAATGTATATGTAAAATCCAACTCACAAATGTTTCCACACTCACAAATATGTGGACCAATTCACAAATGTAATGCAAGTCACATATCTGCAAAATGCAGATGAGAAATGCTATGACATTCACCAAAACATGTTTACAAAATAAAAAAATATCTTACATTTACAGTATTTGCTAATCATCCATTGTTTTTGTTAATGATTAACTATTTGTTTTTGGATTTAAACATGCTTGTGAAACTATGTACATATTTCTTGACTATGATTTTTATTTGACAGCTGCATTATATATTTGTGACTTGCCACTTACAGGTTTACAACATTTTGAAATAAATCCATCTCCATAATATTTATCTATTAATTACCTTCAAATGTTTATGGTGAGAAGTGTTTCTCTTCCACAAAGTTGTGTGAAACAGAATCTCTAGGTGGCTAGTTATTGTTGGTTATTGTTGTTCTACCTATAACTTTTTTCACTTAGAAAATCAACAAAACCTGTGATTTGCCCAAACATTTGTATACATCTGTATATTAGTGCATTAGCTCTTACAGGTCTCTGACTATCTAGACATAATTAGTATTGTGTCCATTGTCCAACATGTAGAAAATAATTTAACATATTATAAGAGATAATATTCTAATATTTGTGTAAACTCTTCAGAGTTGTATTCAGTGTGTCACTGAGTATGATATCCCTATACAGTCCAATATGTATGTATGTGCAATACTCAGTGCATAATATCAGTGTGCTGTCATTGCAGTAATGCAGTTTAACATACACGGTAAGAACTGCATGATGTTTTTCTCAACAACTTTCCTTACTTGAAATGAGGAACTCTTATTTTGAAGGTGAGCTAGGAGAATCTAGAAATCCGCTATTTCAGCTAGCTTCTAATTCTTAGAAGACGGCTAGCTGTATCGCTCGTGTTTTGTTTACCTTTGTGCCTGCTGATTTTGTCCTAAAATGACTAAATTACAGTTACTAAACTCACTTTTGATCAAACAGTTGGAAGTAACTGTTCAAGAGGTAATGCGGATGGTCAATGACACGGTGGCAGAGTATATAGAGGAGACTGCGCGAGCCAAGTGTGAGAATGCAAGGTTAAGGAAGAAGCTTCGAGAAATTACGTTGGTTGCCGCACCAGGTAAATTATGTCTTTTTTGTTTGTAGTTTGTTTGTAGGGTTTGCAACTGTGTGTAACTGATTAATTTGTCCAGTTTCATTATGTGCACGCTTTTGTTCGAACACAATAGTTAAAGCCCACCCATGCAACCTATAAGAATAAGGTGTGTAGAGTAGATCAACGTTGAAGAGTATTGTTTTATTAGAAAAACTAAAGGAAACTGAGATCTACTGAACTGAAACGAGATCAACGTCATCGGCGTCTTGTGAGCGACACTAAAAATAACACTTCCAGGTCACGAACATTTCAAAATAAGAGGCCAACGATTTACTTCAAAACTGATACATTGAATTTTTTAATTGTTTAAGAAAATATACCTCTCATAACATTGACACCAATTAATATTTGATCAAGAGTAGTTTCAATAACAAGTGGGTATTAAAATACGTTCCAAGGTCAATATTCAGACAATGCGAATGACTGAATATGGAAAACATATTGCCTCATAACTCAAAAACTATTGAATGTGGCACAGAGAAAGAAATGTAGGAAATGTTCATGAGAGCGCGAAGAATAAGACAAACCTGTCTCATCGGGAATGGCATGCTACTTCCAGCAACACAATATTTTACACACCCCCAATGCAAAACACTATAATAGACTGTTCATGTATATATTGCCCTATAGGAAAAAAGTATTCTATAAGTCGCAGTGAATGTATTCTAGGAAATGTTCAGGAGACTGTATAGCGTGATTATATGCAAAAAAAAGATCAAGGGGAACTATGTATTTGCAGTTGTTGCTGGCATTTTACTTCCGCCCATACCATTGGCTACAATGTAACTCAATGGATATTAAATACATATTGCCCTATACAGAAAAAAACGATTCTGTATCCCGCTGTGAATGTATTATAGGAAATGTTCAGAAGAGTGGAGGCGTTTGTCTTTGGCAAACGCCTCTCCAACACTGAAGAGACGTGTCCGTGAATACCTGTATGAATGACGACACTCTGCCCAAGGGAAACCCCTGAGAGATCGTGTCGGGGTCTCTCCAGTAATTCAGCTCCCCCTCCAGATGAAACGGGGTGGGAGCACATGCCTTCCCGAGATGCTTTTGCGCAACTGTCAACAACGCCTCAACGCTATTCATAGAAAATATATTGTATCTGTCTGAGGCAGCATGCGCGCCGGAACAGTGGACGTGCACTGTAATGTTGTCGGCATGATGCTAATAACAAGACATCCCCAGTCACCAGTAATGGCAGAGACATAAGAGGACGATGGTCATCACACTCGCCAGTCAAAGCTAACAATGCAATAATGAGGGTTCTTACTGGTTAAAACTCACAATGCGATACCACTCATAGTGGCATCAAAGCTAATTACATTCACTTAACGAAGCAAACAGAACCCTGCTGCTAAATGCATTCCACAGGGGAGAGCAAGGGCGTAGGTTTGGGTAGCATATTGCCAGATCAGGCTCAATTATATTTACATGTGTTTTGGCTTGTGGGACACACCAGTATATTCAAATGAAATGGAGGGCTGCTCATTTATTTTTCAAAGTAAAGTTTGTCAGTCATAAATTATTTGCCTGAAAAGGTAAGGTATTAAAACATTAATAGGTATATAATAATTTATCCATGTTTTCAATATAAATTAATTCCCCCTAAAAAAATATTTTATAGTGCAACCTACTGTGCCTGGATAAAATCATGTTGGGGTTAGATTCAGCCTGCATGCCCACCCTTGAGCTAGAGGATGTTTTTCTTTATGTTTTTCTATACTCACTATAGATAGTGAGTGATATCTTCAAAGCAGATATTTTGAGTTAAATGCCACATGCCTTTACTTCCCAATTCCTATTTGATATTGACGATGTACATGTACTTCATATTCAAATAAGAACAATAATGCAGAATATGTTCATATTAACATGGGGAAAATGTGGTTAAAAATGAGTTCAGACTGCAACTGAAAGACACTTTCTATGGGGAATGGCCTCAGTGGGACGTCTTCCTATATTCTCTCTCTTTGGTATTAGTAAACTAATAACCCCAGTTTTGACTTGCAGGCCAATTCAGTGCAATTATATATTTTTTTTTAAATGTGTCTGTGTAAATACATTCTCTCACTATTGTCTCATGGTTTTTACCCTTTTACATTTTACACAGAAGCCACCAGCAACCCTTTTTCCATCTATGATGTTGAGGATGAGCAGGGTGAGTCTTTTCAGTCTCTGGTCCAGAATCGGGTTGTGGACGGAGATGCCCAGCCAAAGGAGAGCCAGGAGCAGAACCCAGAGCCTGGGCTAGACATAGAGGTAAAGACAGTTTTCCCGAATCATCAGAAACTGGGGCAGGAGTTAGAGATCAAAATGGAGACTCACAGGCTCATCGTCCAGCCAAAAAAGGAACCTGTCGCTGAATCTGAAGCTGTTGACTCTTACCATGTTAGCAATAGCGACATCTTGCCCGGTGCAGCCTTTAACACTGCACCCCCCGTACACCAGGTTCTCTTGGCTGGAATGGATGTGGAGTGTAGTTTCCCAGCAGTTGAGGTAGAGATGGGCATTGGTGACACGCAGATCAACACACAGATTGCCAGGGGAGGCAAACATGGCCGCGTCTCCTGTCGAGGCAAGCAGTCTGCACATTCCTTTGCTGCCCAGGCCCAAAAGGGCATACATTGTAGTAGAAACAGGACATACCTCTGTGGCTGGTGCGGCAAGGCTTTCTACAACAGGCAAGACCTGGAGCGGCATGAACGGGTCCACACTGGGGCGAAACCATTCCAGTGCTCCTTCTGTGAAAAGAGCTTCTCGCTATTTTGTAACATGAAGAGACATGAGCGACTGCACACTGGTGAGAGACCATTTTGTTGCCCTGAGTGTGAGAAGACATTTGCTGACCAGAGCTCGCTCCGGAACCATATGAGTTCTCACGTGAGATATCGAGAGTTAACTTCATGAAGTAGCTGAGATCTGGACAGGGCTACACTTCAAGCAGATCATGTACATACACTACCGTTCAAAAGTTTTGGGTCACTTAGAAATGTCCTTGTTTTTGAAAGAAAAGCAAATTTTTTGTCCATTAAAATAACATCAGAAATACAGTGTAGGCATTGTTAATGTTGTAAATGACTATTGTAGCTGGAAATCTATTATTAATGGAATATCTACATAGGCGTCAGAGTGTGTGCTGTTATCTCCTTTGTTTACATGAGGCGATTTTGTGCAATGGCAGACGTAGCCAAATGAGTGCTGGTTTTAATCTTGCTAACAGGACATTTCTGAGTGACCCCAAACATTTGAACAGTACTGTAAGCATAATGCTTTATAACTTGTTGAAAGCATTTGAGCCTTCATCTTGTTTAATATGTTCTTCATCCTCAAACTGTTTTTCTTTAATCATTTGGAGTCGTTATGAGAGTACTGTAGGACATAAAAGGGTCATAAATGCTCAAGGCAAATCTAATGTTAACATACCACATTATATTTGTACTTGGCTGGATTACATAACGGAAACACCAAATTGAGGTCTGTTACTTTGAAGTAACTCAATTTCAGTTATAAATGCAGCTGCAGAGGTCACATTAGGATGATTTCCAAATAGCAGTACATATGTACCAGCTATAAAGATGTTTTAAAATTAGCAATTTGATATTTGTGTTTTCAACTCAACCTGAGGAAACTAATAATATTCTAATGAGGCTAAATAGTCAGTACCCAAATTGAAGGTGCATCGGTCACAAAAACTGCATAATTATTCAGTGTCAAGGAGAACAGTCTCAAAAACATGACAGCGTATGCCAAACATGGACATTGGATTGTGAAAGTGAAACAGTGGTCGCAAGTTGAAGCTGACCAGTGATTAATGGACACTTAAAGGAATAATTCGACCAAGATTAACATTTGGGTGAAACTGCGTTTACCCTGAATTATTCTTGAAGGCATGTTTCAGAACAAGCCGTTATTCACCTTTGTCCCAACCTGAAATTAGCATTATTAGAACTTAAAAAACACTCTCAAACTAAATTAAATTATCTGTCACACTGGCATACATTTTTTTGACTGCACACTGATGAAACAATTTGTAGAATTTGGTGCCTTCAAACTGGCACAATGCAGAACATTTTCTGTAGCCACCACACACAGCCACTGTTATTCGGGTTATGATGTCATCGGTAGCTAGCGAATGTTAAGTTGTTGTTAAGTTACATTGAAACTTCCTCTTCCTGAACAAAACATGGATTGATACCATTTGTGAACAAAACTGACCGGTAAACATAGGAAGTTTCAGTTAAGTTGAAAATGAGATTTATATAGCGAAAATAAAAAACCTTATTTTGAGGAATAGAACATGGACAGGTTCTTTGAGGTAAACAACACCACAAGTCTTAGTTTAAAGTGTTTTGGTGTAGGTTTCCGCTTGTAATGCAGCTTTTGTTGGTCGAATAGTTGTAGATGCTAATATTGCTAATTCCATGCTGGGACAGGGTTGAAGAATGGCTTGTTGTGAAAAATGACTCCATGGGCCTTCAAGACCAACTCAGGCTAAGTAAAATTTCACCCAAATATGAATCTAGGTCGAACTATCCCTTTAATAAGAGTTCCTCAAGCTCCAAATTGAATTAGCCCCTCTTTGACCTAGCCTCAACACAATCTGTATGTTATGAGCTTCACAAAGCTGGAATTTATGGTAGGGCTGCCATTTGGAAACTGCTTGTATTAAAGGCCAACACACGCATAACTTGTGTAAGGAGCACAACACCTGGACCCCTGATCAATCGAAAAAAAAAAATGTTCTGATGATTCCTTTACCCTATTTCTTACATCCATATGGGTTTATGTTTGGGGGGAAAAAAACTAAGAATGCCTTCAGCCCACAGAAGGATTGGTGCTGTTCTGCAGGTAAAGTGTGGTCCTACTCCTTATTAGGTCCTTGACATTAATATATTGTTAGGTGTTTTTATTATTGTGTCCACCACTTGTAAGTCTTAGTAATTATTATAATTGAATTTCCCTCTGAAATCACATCTTACACTCATTAATGCTAGTTAGTATCCTACATTAGTTGTTTCTGTGTTTGAAAGTATTTTTAATGGGAGATAATAAAAAGCTAATTGTTGTTGTTTATGGCATGCTTATTTCAACCAGTAAAACATCTGTCAACAAAAATGTGTTATTGTATCCAATCACCTGTTGCCTGATGGCTAAATAAACAATGATTTTTTTATTTGACAAAGACCTTTGATATATATTTCATTCTTTTAAAATCTGTTTAAATCTCCTATGCATGTTTTTTTATTTAACTGTACAGTCAGTCACATGGCAGTAGCTTGCTATAAGCAAGCATTGAGGAATTCGGTAACTGTTCAATTGATTGTCAAATTGGGTAAAGCAAGTGACATAACCAACTTGTATCTTCAGTGCCAGGCACACCGGTTCCAATATCTCTGAAATGTTTAGCCTTCCTGGGATTGTCAAGCACAGCAATGTCTATGGGTTTATAGAAAATAGTCAAACTAACAAAAAACATCCAGTCAGTGGTATTCCTGTGGTTGAAAACAGGATGTTGATAAGAGCTCACAGAATGGAAAGGATCATGGAAGCTAACAGACGGGCCACAAACAAGCAAATAATAGCACAGTACAACAGTGATGTGCAAACCAGCTTCCCTGAATGCATAGCTTATTGGTCATTGACATAGATGGGCTATTGCAGCAGATTGCTACTCCTGTTCTCACTCCTATCAATAAAAGCAAGAAGCTCTGTTGGTAGACAGTTGAGTACAAAAACATCACCTGGTCTGAAGAAGCATGGTTTGCCTTGGTGGGGTGTGCACAGTGCCCGTTCCAAGATCTAACCTCAACCCAATAAAGCATCTTGAATGAGATGAAATTGGCTGTTAACAGCATGAATGTACCGCCGTCCAATCTGTGAAAACTGCATGATGCCATCACATCTAGAGAACAACCAATGTGTTTTTTTTTTTTTCTTCAATTTTTTTGATATCATACAATACATCAGACTTTAGTTTTTCTTCAATTTACATATATAGCAATCATTGTATTTGGTATATATCTTCAAATAATAGGTAAATAAAGTTGGCATAGGCCTACTCACAATACAGGTGAATGCATATGTAATAGGAGTGTGTGCACGCATTCAGCTGACTGGTAGAGTCAAGTGGTGCTACCAATGACAATATTATGTGAACCTTCCAATTTTATTTGGGACTTATTTTATGTTAGACTGTTGATCAAAAACAGTCCACCAATTTCTGGGAAATATTCTGTGATCTAAATTTACAAAAGATGCAATTATGTAATTAAAATAAGCACAAAAGTGTACACCCTAGCTACATTATCACATAAAATGGCTGAAATAAGAATCAGCTAAACAAGTGCACATGATTACATCCAGCCTGCCAGATTAAAAACCTGGTCCAATTTGGCCTATATGAGTATGTATTACCTAGGGGTGTTAAAAAAAAGTATGTACCTTTCAAACATTATTATAGGCTTAAAACTAAGAAAACGCCTTTACCAGGTCAAGTGTAGAGTTTAAATGTATTAATTTAAGTTTGAAACTTAATATTACACTATCTACACAGTAAACAAAATCATAGCATCTTGTAACCATGTTCCAAAAAATTTAAGCAGATCCTGTATCTTATACCAATCTGTTTTCATAGACTTTTACTCTAAACAAGATTGTACAAACTTTGACATACACTCACCTAAAGGATTATTAGGAACACCTGTTCAATTTCTCATTAACCAATCACATGGCAGTTGCTACAATGCATTTAGGGGTGTGGTCCTGGTCAAGACAATCTCCTGAACTCCAAACTGAATGTCAGAATGGGAAAGAAAGGTGTTTTAAGCAATTTTGAGTGTGGCATGGTTGTTGGTGCCAGGCGGGCCGGTATGAGTATTTCACAATCTGCTCAGTTACTGGGATTTTCACACACAACCATTTCTAGGGTTTACAAAGAATGGTGTGAAAAGGGAAAAACATCCAGTATGCGGCAGTCCTGTGGGCGAAAATGCCTTGTTGATGCTAGAGGTCAGAGGAGAATGGGCCGACTGATTCAAGCTGATAGAAGAGCAACTTTGACTGAAATAACCTTGTTACAACCGAGGTATGCAGCAAAGCATTTGTGAAGCCACAACACGCACAAACTTGAGGCGGATGGGCTACAACAGCAGAAGACCCCACCGGGTACCACTCATCTCCACTACAAATAGGAAAAAGAGGCTACAATTTGCACAAGCTCACCAAAATTGCACAGTTGAAGACAGGAAGAATGTTGCCTGGTCTGATGAGTCTCGATTTCTGTTGAGACATTCAGATGGTAGAGTCAGAATTTGGCGTAAACAGAATGAGAACATGGATCCATCATGCCTTGTTACCACTGTGCAGGCTGGTGGTGGTGGTATAATGGTGTGGGGGATGTTTTCTTGGCACACTTTAGGCCCCTTAGTGCCAATTGGGCATCGTTTAAATGCCACGGCCTACCTGAGCATTGTTTCTGAAAATTTTTATGACCACCATGTACCCATCCTCTGATGGCTACTTCCAGCAGAATAATGCACCATGTCACAAAGTTTGAATCATTTCAAATTGGATTCTTGAACATGACAATGAGTTTACTGTACTGAAATGGCCCCCACAGTCACCAGATCTCAACCCAATAGAGCATCTTTGGGATGTGGTGGAACGGGAGCTTTGTGCCCTGGATGTGCATCCCACAAATCTCAATCAACTGCAAGATGATATCCTATCAATATGGGCCAACTTTTCTAAAGAATGCTTTCAGCACCTTCTTGAATCAATGCCACGTAGAATTAAGGCAGTTCTGAAGGCGAAAGGGGGTCAAACACAGTATTAGTATGGTGTTCCTAATAATCCTTTAGGTGAGTGTATGTACAGTGGGGAGAACAAGTATTTGATACACTGCCGATTTTGCAGGTTTTCCTACTTACAAAGCATGTAGAGGTCTGTAATTTTTATCATAGGTAAACTTCAACCGAGAGAGACGGAATCTAAAACAAAAATCCAGAAAATCACATTGTTTGGTTTTTAAATAATTAATTAGCATTTTATTGCATGACATAGGTATTTGATCATCTACCAACCAGTAAGAATTCCTGCTCTCTCAGACCTGTTAGTTTTTCTTTAAGAAGCCCTCCTGTTCTCCACTCAATACCTGTATTAACTGCACCTGTTTGAACTCGTTACCGGTATAAAAGACACCTGTCCACACACTCAAACAGACTCCAACCTCTCCACAATGGCCAAGACCAGAGAGCTGTGTAAGGACATCAGGGATAAAATTGTAGACCTGCAAAAGGCAGAGATGGGCTACAGGACTATAGGCAAGCAGCTTGGTGAGAAGGCAACAACTGTTGGCGCAATTATTAGAAAATGGAAGAAGTTCAAGATGACGGTCAATCTCCCTCGGTCTGGGGCTCTATGCAAGATCTCACCTCGTGGGGCATCAATGATCATGAGGAAGATAAGGGGTCAGCCCAGAACTACACGGCAGGACCTGGTCAATGACCTGAAGAGAGCTGGGACCACAGTCTCAAAGAAAACCATTAGTAACACACTACGCCGTCATGGATTAAAATCCTGCAGCGCACGCAAGGTCCCCCTGCTCAAGCCAGCGCATTTCCGGCCCGTCTGAAGTTTGCCAATGATCCAGAGGTGGAATGGGAGAAGGTCATGTGGTCTGATGAGACAAAAATAGAGCTTTTTGGTCTAAACTCCACTCGCCGTGTTTGGCGGAAGAAGAAGGATGGGTACAACCCCAAGAATACCATCCCAACCGTTAAGCATGGAGGTGGAAACATCATTCTTTGGGGATGCTTTTCTGCAAAGGGGACAGGACGACTGCAATGTATTGAGGGGACGATGGATTGGGCCATGTATCGCAAGATCTTCCTTCAGTAAGAGCTTTGAAGATGGTTCGTGGCTGGGTCTTCCAGCATGACAATGACCCGAAACACACAGCCAGGGCAACTAAGGAGTGGCTCCGTAAGAAGCATCTCAAGGTCCTGGAGTGGCCTAGCCAGTCTCCAGACCTGAACCCAATAGAAAATCTTTGGAGGGAGATGAAAGTCAGTATTGCCCAGTGACAGCCCCGAAACCTGAAGGATCTGAAGAAGGTCTGTATGGAGGAGTGGACAAAAATCCCTGCTGCAGTGTGTGCAAACCTGGTCAAGAACTACAGGAAATGTATGATCTCTGTAATTGCAAACAAAGGTTTCTGTACCAAATATTAAGTTCTGCTTTTCTGATGTATCAAATGCTTATGTCATGCAATAAAATGCTAATTACTTACATACTGTGATTTTCTGGATTTTTGTTTTAGATTCTGTCACTCACAGTTGAAGAGAACTTATGATAAAAATTTGACTTCTACATGCTTTGTAAGTGGGAAAACCTGCAAAATCGTCGGTGTATCAAATACTTGTTCTCCCCACTGTATATGACTGACAGGCTGAGAGACTGATATTTAAAATGGTGATTTGGCTTGCTGAGGGACTGTTTTAACTGGAATGTTTTTGTTTGTAATTTTGTTATGTTGAAGTAATGTTTCATAAGGATAATAAAACCACCTGCACATGCTGCTGTTGACATATTGGTATTTGGTTTTGGTATTTCTTGTGTACATATAACATTTTGGGAATCATTAGAGGGGAATTATGACCCACTGAATCTTTCTGTCCCCCCAAGATGTATCTTTTTTACCATCTCAGATAATGTCCATAATATACAGCTCAAAACTTTCCTTTTCAACTTTTTCAGAAAGGAAAGATAAAGGTGCAGTGGTCTCTTCATTTTTTTCCGGAGCTGTATTTGCAGTAATAGTGGAATGATAGTGTTTCATAATATTTGATCACTCAGAAAAAATTTGGGGGGAATATAACAGTGTCCTAAAATGCAGAATTTACATTGAACAGCAGTAGTCATACTATCAATGAAATATCTAGCCAAATGGTAAACTGAACATTCCCTCTCTTTCATCTGTGCCATTAAGATTTGTAATAATCTCTTCCTTTAAGCATATCAATGAACAATGGCATATTAAACATATATTTTCATTTTTACCGTTTGCTTAAGCTGGTCTAACAGAAGCACAAGTGGGAAGCGGGAGATTGAGGAGAGTTGGTTTGAATGCAGAGTGTTGTTGCTGCAATTTACGTAGCCTAAGTAAGCATTATGATATGATTATATTTACAAAATATGGGATAACAGTAATAACAATTGCATAGATTGCCATTACAACTGAACTGATCTGTATCAGACATTCAGTAACCCAACAAATCATCAGTGTTGCATTTCTTTATTCCAAATGACTTGTGTATCCTAAAATCAATGGTCCTAATGCAATCTGATTTCATTTAAAATAAATACCCTAAATAAATATCTGTTAAATAACACATTAAACATTTTATTTTAATGTGGACTTAAAGAAATATGCTTTCAGGTTGAACAAGAAGTACAAGTTGGTGAGATGTGAGTTGGAGTACACATCTTGATGTTTGACTCCCAAATATGTTTAGCTAGTCGAGCTGTTGCTCAGAACTTGTGAATTGATCTTCAGGAAGTTAGGAGGGGATTAAATTGGTGTAACAGTTGAATGAATGGCCACTTTTTATCAGAGCATTCTGTTAATGAAAGAAAAAAGAAAGAATACACTGGACTAAACATTAGGAAACTTGGTGTTAAGAATTATGGTTTATTATTGCAGGTATGTTAATGGTTCTTTAACTGAAATTGTGAACCAGTTTTAAACTAGTGTCATGACAATCACCCATGTCTGCTATACAACTACAGGTATGTTTTCCTCATTATTAACTAGTGCCATCCAGACTGATGTATTGAACACTGGGTGGTAGTATAGTTCTACCACAGTAATAATTCAACCACTCCACAGACCAGTTTCTACAAGACATACAGCACAAACAAGGCTATTGAGAACAGGCTATCTATGGCTTTAGACCCTGTGTAAATAAGGGGTGGGATCCATTTTAATTTAGGAAGTAATAGTTAAATGTATTGGAATTTTGATTTAATAAACCTGTGTCATCTTTATTTGGCACTGTTGAAGAAAACACTGGATCAGGACACTTCCAAAAACTCATAAACCGGTGGAGCAGTGGACTGTGCCTTCTCAGATCCCCAGTGGCAGCCCAACTGTCCGTGACTGTGGATCAGAATCATATAGAATTGCCGAATATATTGATTTTGCGATTAAGCGAAATAGTTTTACATGTCTTATTGAATAAGAAACACATTTATGTCGATCAGTCTGATTCAAATGTATCAGATTTCTATCTACGATTTGGTCAAAACCAAGCTACTGCTTTTTACCCAATATCATTAATGATATCTACTGGTAGTTTTTGAAAGAAGGAAAGCACACCCAGAATCCATATAAACAAGCATTTTATGAAAAAGCCCATGCACAATATTCTAGTTGGTACAAGGACAACAGCCAAAGTGCAGAAAGACAGCATCTATTTACATGTTAATGACACCACTGTATTTGAACATGCCTTTAGGACACTTGTAGTATACGAAACCTGTGGTGCCATGATAAAATACACTGCTTTGTTCAATTTCCTGTATATTTATTTCTGATACACCAAACAACCCCAACTTGATGGCTTCCGTTTGCTTGTGGCCTGTTAATATTCACAGTATGGCACATGCTGCAAATCAATCTCCATATCCCCTACACACTCAAGGACGTGCATGAACACTTGTGCACAGACTCATAATAACCATTGTTGTATGGGTTGGACACCAGTTTTACTTAAACGTGTACAAGGGTTATTAGTTGGAAAGTATGACACCTCTTGTCCAAAAAACTACAAGTAGTACATATACTGCAGTAAATCTATAACAAATAGAACATCATAATAATCCATAAAGATGATTTTAAAGAAGTCGTTCATGGCAAAAGGGGTAGTGATTGCATAACCATTTGAAGGAAGAATTGATTGAAGGAAAGTTTGAATAACATATGTATGCAAGCAGATCTGGAAAAAAAAGAAATTTGAAATAGAAATACCTTTCCACAATGTTTTACTTGTACAATTGTTTCTTCTGCAAATGTTGTTTTTCCAAATACATTTTCAAACAAAGCCCTCTAAGCATTTATGTCTGTTCCCCCAAAATTTTGCCGGAGAGTCCTATCTTTAATTTAAATTATTTTTCATATATTTTTTTACACCACTCATGCAAGTAAGTCACACACAAACGGAAGAACAAATTGTCTTACTACATTGCACTGTTTATCAAATGAACTACCATATGCAGGCAATTTAATGGTAATTTAATCAATCAATACAAAATGTTTATCATTAATAAGACCACTTAGAATTCTTCGGAAGCATTAGGCGAGACGTTATTGCGCAGGGAGAGGTATGCAGGCATTGAGAAGAGCGGTAGATTGAGATGTTTTCCACAATTTCTAGGTCAGGGAGAATCGGAAGTTAATGAAAGAACCAAATCTAATTTCAGAGGAATAAATAAATGCGACAGTATAAATAATGAGTGAATTGAGAAAATAATGAGTTATTTTTTTCTCTGCCT
The DNA here is from genome assembly GCF_011004845.1 of Esox lucius. Lineage (NCBI taxonomy): Eukaryota > Metazoa > Chordata > Actinopteri > Esociformes > Esocidae > Esox > Esox lucius. The sequence goes on along the minus strand of NC_047573.1, from coordinate 33,385,026 downwards.
CAGACATGATTTATATTATGTCATTGTCAATTTCTACTTTTCACAGGGGGCCTGTTCAATAACCTAGTGAGCATTTTTTACAATAGTTTAAGATTAAACATGAAAGAGAATAACAATATGGAAATGTATTATCTATGCTTAACATTTATTTCTGAAATATTGCTCCTTACTGAACGACCCCCACATTCACTTATTGCGGCCTCTGGGAAATATTTGGATTACTTCCAAACCTTTTCATGGTTTAAAGTATAGACCTCAAATGTTCAAGTCATGCAGAATACATGTCCATAACATGCAAAGATGAACAGCCTTCCTTCCAGAATTCCATTAGAGCACAAAACAGTACCAGAGTTAGATATTATTGACCTGTTTTCATTCTTGGAATGTGGATCCAGGTAGCTCATTGGTCAATGTGTGCCATCGCTCAACCTTCATGCCCTTGTTCTTCAGACAGTCTATCCAATGCTGAAGACTGTCTCCTTGTGAGTGACAGCCTAAGGACACACCTCCTAGTAGATGCAGACCAAAAAAATTTAAAAAGTCACAAAGGTTGTGTTTCCCTGCACAGACCTTGCTTGAATCAACCAATAGCTACCCATAGCCCATGGTTATAAAAAGTGGTTGTGAATGAATAAAAACATGGGCATGGCAAGACCAGCACTGGAACACTACAATCATTTGGACCGCTGTGCCACTTGGGGTCCCTTGCAACAAGCTTTTGAAAGAACCCTGATCTTGGTTAAGAAAAAATACACTGGCCCAGTATGGCAAACAAAGATGATGAGAAATCCTATTAACTGGGCTTTCTGAATGTAATTCACTGCATTTTAGCACTGATACTCCCACTACAGTCTTGACTCCAGGCTCAAACTGGAGTCCCATGAGGTGGTGCATATTAACCCAGAACCAATTGGGTTGAGGGAAGGCGTTGCTTGAAATGACTCATCCCATTGTAGTGACTTCCTCTGTGGGTTTGGCTATGTTGCAACTAGGGGTGCAAAGTTGCGCAAACGTCAAGGTTCAGTACGATTTCCATACAGTGGAAAAAACATGCATAACATTACATTTATTTTAATTTATTATGAAGTTAACTTTTCCCAAGAAGCGCTAACTCAGAGTTCGACATTATTCTTAGCCTTACTGACATTAACTTAGGGTTGCTGGCTGTTAGCTATAAAGAGCTATTTTAAGTCTTCTTTTGCTTCTTTGCAGTTTTCATAGTGTATGCTGTAGCAGACAAGGGAGGAACTGGCAATTTGTCACGTTAAAAGAACCGTGTCCACTAGGCGTTTTAAAGACGAAATTCGGCTACTGAAATTTTGCCTCCAATGAATTGATAATGGAGTCATGTGACCATGTGCGTGAGTCAGTGTGGGATACATGGCAGCACGCAGCTGTCTGAGAAACATAGGAAAATAGAGCTCCCCCTGATAATATTCAAATTTGATAAGAATTTCAAAGCTAATTATTATAATACATCATCATAAAATACACAAACACTACACTAGCTACTGTAGCCTAGTACTGCCCTGTAACTACTTTCTTCTCCTATAGAACAATTTTTTATATTATTTATTTGGTTTAATTTCGTTAACCTAATTATCCCTTATCCTTATCGGTGCTCAAAAAAAGTGGATTGACATCATAATACTGCTAGACACATAAGCTAGTTAATGTAACTTCCTTCGTTGATAAGAAAACCAGAAACTTTTTCGGAACAGACAAACAAACAAGCGCCCAGCGAACAGTGAAAGAAGTGAAAATGCTAAACGCCTAGTGGACACGGCCCATTATGCTATATATATACACTCACCTAAAGGATTATTAGGAACACCTGTTTAATTTCTCATTAATGCTATTTTCTAATCAACCAATCACATGGCAGTTGCTTCAATTCATTTAGGGGTGTGGTCCTGGTCAAGACAATCTCCTGAACTCCAAACTGAATGTCAGAATGGGAAAGAAAGGTCCATCCATCCGCTTATCCGGGGACGGGTCGCGGGGGCAGCAGTCTAAGCAGAGATGCCTAGACTTCCCTCTCCCTAGACACTTTCTCTAGCTCTTCCGGGGGGATACCGAGGCGTTCCAAGTCCCTCCTGCATGTCCTAGGTCTTCCCCGGGGTCTCCTCCCGGTGGGACGGGCCCGGAACACCTTCCCAGGAAGGCGTTCAGGAGGTATCCGGAACAGATGCCCAAGCCACCTCAGCTGACCCCTCTCGATGTGGAGGAGCAGCGGCTCTACTCTGAGCTCCTCCCGGGTGACCGAGCTTTTCATCTCTAAGGGATCGCCCAGCCACCCTGCAGAGAAAGCTCATTTCAGCCGCCTGTATCCGGGATCTTGTCCTTTCGGTCATGACCCAAAGCTCATGACCATAGGTGAGAGTAGGAACGTAGCTTGACCGGTAAGTCAAGAGCTTCGCCTTGCGACTCAGCTCTTTCTTCACCACGACAGACCAATACATCGACCGCATTACTGCAGAAGCTGCACCGATCTGTCTGTCAATCTCCCGTTCCATCCTTCCCTCACTCGTGAACAAGACCCCTAGATACTCCTCCACTTGAGGCAGGCACTCTCCACCAACCTGAAGTGGGCAAGCCACCCTTTTCCGACTGAGGACCATGTCCTTGGATTTGGAGGTACTGATTTTCATCCCCACCGCTTCACACTTGGCTTAGCAAAGGACGCAGGACCCCATATTCCCAAAGCACCCTCCACAGGATGCCGCGTGGGACACAGTCGAATGCCTCTTCCAAATCCACAAAACACATGGATTGGTTGGGCAAACTCCCATGAACCCTCCAGCACCCCGTAGAGGGTATAGAGCTGGTCCAGTGTTCCACGGCCCGGATGAAAACCACACTGTTCCTCCTGAATCCGAGGTTCTACTATCGGCCGTATTCTCCTCTCCAGTACCCTGGCATAGACTTTCCCAGGAAGGCTGAGAAGTGTGATACCCCCTGTAGTTGGAACACACCCTCCGGTCCCCCTTCTTAAAAAGAGGGAAAACCACCCCGGTCCGCCATCCCAGAGGCACTGTCCCCGACCGCCAGGCAATGTTGCACAGGCGTGTCAACCAAGACAGCCCCACAACATCCAGAGACTTGAGGTACTCAGGGCGGATCTCATCCACCCCCACGGTGACTTGCCACCGAGGAGTTTCTTGACTACCTCTGTGACTTCAGCCCGGGTGATGGACGAGTCCACCTCTGAGCCCTCATCCTCTGCTTCCTCAATGGAAGACGTGACGGCGGGATTGAGGAGATCCTTGAAGTACTCCTTCCACCGCCCGACGACATCCCCAGTTGAGGTCAACAGCTGCCCACCTCTACTGTAAACAGCGTTGGTAGGGCACTGTTTCCCTCTCCTGAGGCGCCGGACGGTTTGCCAGAATCTCTTCGAGGCCAGCCGATAGTCCTTCTCCATGGCCTCACCAAACTCCTCCCAGACCCGAGTTTTTGCCTCCACAACCACCCGGGCTGCAGTCCGCTTGGCCTGCCGGTACCGTCAGCTGCCTCAGGAGTCCCACAAGCCAACCAGGCCTGATAGGACTCCTTCTTCAGCTTGATGGCATCCCTTAATTCCGGTGTCCACCACCGGGTTCAGGGATTGCCGCCTTGACAGACACCAGAGACCTTACAGCCACAGCTCTGAGCGGTCGCTTTGACAATGGCGGTGGAGAACATGGTCCACTCGGACTCAATATCTCCAGCCTCCCTCGGGATCCAGTCGAAGCTCTGCCGGAGGTGGGAGTTATAGATTCTCTGACAGGAGACTCGGCCAGACGTTCCCAGCAGACCCTTTCAGTACGCTTGGGTCAGCCGAGTCTGTCCAGCTTCCTCCCCCGCCATCGGATCCAACTCACCACCAGGTGGTGATCAGTTGACAGCTCCGCCCCTCTCTTCACCCGAGTGTCCAAGACACACGGCCGCAGGTCAGATGAAACGACAACAAAGTCGATCATCGACCTACGGCCTAGGGTGTCCTGGTGCCACGTGCACTGATGGACACCCTTATGCTTGAACATGGTGTTCATTATGGACAAACTGTGACTAGCACAAAAGTCCAATAACTGAACACTGCTTTGGTTCAGATCAGGGGGGCCGTTCCTCCAGGTGTCACTGTCGTTGCCCACGTGGGCGTTGAAGTCCCCCAGTAGAACGATGGAGTCAGTCGGAGCCCTCTCCAGCACCCCTCCCAGAGACTCCAAGAAGGTCGGGTACTCTGCACTGCCGTTTGGCCCGTAGGCACAAACAACAGTGAGAGACCTATCCCCGACCCGTAGGCGCAGGGAAATGACCCTCTCGTTCACCGGGGTAAACTCCAACACATGGAGCTATGAGCAAACCCACACCAGCCTGCCGCCTCTCACCATGGGCAACTCCAAAGTGGTGAAGAGTCCATCCTCTCTCAAGGAGTGTGGTTCCAGAGCCCAAGCCGTGTGTAGAGGTGATCCCGACTACCTCTAGTCGGAACCTCTCAACCTCACGCACGATTTCAGGCTCCTTCCCCGCCAGCAAGGTGACGTTCCACGTCCCTAAAGCTAGTTTCCGTGTCCAGGGATCGGGTTGTCGAGGCCCCCGCCTTCGACTGCCTCCCGATCCTCTACGCACTGATCCCTTATGGTCCCTCCTGCAGGTGGTGAGCCCACGGGAAGGTGGCCCCACGTCACTCCTTCGGGCTGAGCCTGGCCGGACCCCGTGGGGAAAGGCCCGGCCACCAGGCGCTCGCATACGAGCACCAACCCCGGGCCTGGCTCCAGGGTGGGACCCCGGCTGCGCCATACCGGGCGACGTCACGGTCCTCAAAATGTTTTTCATCATTAAAGGGTTTTGAAAGAAAGGTGTTTTAAGCAATTTTGAGCGTGGCATGGTTGTTGGTGCCAGCCGGACGGGTCTGACTATTTCACAATCTGCTCAGTTACTGGGATTTTCACGCACAACCATTTCTAGAATGTTGTGAAAAGGATGGTGTGAAAAGGGAAAAACATCCAGTATGCGGCAGTCCTGTGGGCGAAAATGCCTTGTTGATGCTAGAGGTCAGAGGAGAATGGGCCGACAGATTCAAGCTGATAGAAGAGCCACTTTGACTGAAATAACCACTCGTTACAACCGAGGTATGCAGCAAAGCATTTGTGAAGCCACAACACGCACAACCTTGAGGCGGATGGGCTACAACAACAGAAGACCCCACCGGGTACCACTCATCTCCACTACAAATAGGAAAAGAGGCTACAATTTGCACGAGCTCACCAAAAATGAGTTCACTGTACTGAAATGGCCCCCACAGTCACCAGATCTCAACCCAATAGAGCATCTTTGGGATGTGGTGGAACGGGAGCTTCGTGCCCTGGATGTCCATCCTACAAATCTCCATCAACTGCAAAATGCTATCAATATGGGCCAACATTTCTAAAGAATGCTTTCAGCACCTTGTTGAATCAATGCCACGTAGAATTAAGGCAGTTCTGAAGGCGAAAGGGGGTCAAACACAGTATTAGTATGGTGTTCCTAATAATCCTTTAGGTGAGTGTATATATAATACAGGTAAAATGCATTATCACAAAATAAGCCAAGGAAGCCTTGCAGAAGGTGATTGGCTGGAACGTGATTGCTGGAACAGAATTCTAAATAGAAATGTCACTGGCACTGAACTGTTTGTGTTGTTAAACTACTCTTAGAGGGCCTCATAAGCTTACACAACATGTTTATACGGGAGAAAACCTGAGTTTCTTTACTGAACAAATCCTGCAGATTTAACTGGAAAGCCATAAGGGAGACCTGAAGGATACAGGAGGGTCCTCAAGCTCTGGCTTGTCGTTTGTGTTCGCCACATTTATTTACGAGGCTGCATTACATGAGCTAGGCTACTTCAGTTGCTAAGTTACGAAACCAAGATCCGTCTCCGGGGGAAACTCTGAGTTTAGAATGTTAGTTTCGCAACACAAAAAAGGAACGCGTACCGAACCGAACGGCCTGTACCGAATGGTACGGTATGGATACGTGTGCCATTACACCCTTAGTTGCAACCAAACTAAGGTCAATAGTCAAAGGCGCGTGCTCTCCAGATACACACAGATTCCACAAGATACCTGGTGAACTCACCAATGAAATCATTGGACTTCCCAAGGTCGTAGTCCCAGACAGTAACCTCCAAGGTCTTGGTGGAGAGCTCCTTGAAGGAGATCTCATAGAAGAACTCCTGCAGAAGAGAAGCAAGGGCCAACAGAGGGATCAAAGGGCTATCATTAATGAGAAATAGAGGAAGACTCAATGGGCCCTATGAACAAATTCAGTATAGAAATTGTGTATGCATGTCCTGTAACATGGCTTGAATAAGGAAATTGCTCCTATCCATCTTTCATTCCCCCCGAAATTGAGGGGGGGACTATAAATGTATCTCGTCAATATCTTTATTTGTCATATGCGATGTCTCAGACACTACTGGTTCGATTTGGAAGAGTTTTGGCGTATGATGTCTTGCCAAAGAGATCCGCCATAATTAAAATGATTAGCCCGAGGCAATAGCTATTGTAATCAGCTGAAATTTGCTATATTAGTCATCAGAAATGTGTAAGTCCCACACAATAGATCAGTTGGTTGTACAAGACAGTGGAGTTTAAAAGTAAAATATATTATCTAAGCCTTTTTGCCATATAAGGATATTAACAGATTCCATTTATCATCATTGGTTCCTGGTTCAGCCAGTGGGTTTTCTGAAATTCCCACCAGATATGCTATTTTTTTTATAAATGACATACAGTGCATCATTATGGTTGATCCTACCTCTTATGACCTAATGCAGTTGCGTTTACAATGTGTGGTTACAAATTCACAAACAGAAAGCTGTAAATACTAGCATAAAGTCTAACAGACCATTGCTTTTGAAAATGAGAATATCCTTTAAAACACATTTTCCACTGTCCAGTATGCTCTTCTATTACATGCCTCAGATAGAACTAATGAGTACTTACCCTATGTGCTTAGGGTTGCTTATGGTTGTTGTTTTACCATGTGTACATTATAATTGGCCGTCAGAATTGTTACAAAAACTGTCTAATGATGTTGCAACCCTACTTTTCCAGATAACTTCTAGCTTAGAGAATAAATTGAAAATAAATATAAAGGGTATTTATTTGCTAAAATGTATTTTTGTGAATCTATTTGGGAAAGCAGCACTTATAAGCAACAGCTATTTAGCTACAGTATTTTATTAAAACAGTGCATTAAGTGTGGTAAATACAGTGAATATTGTTTTCATTTAGATTCCTCAGCTAATTCCAGCCGATCATCAATTGGACATTTACTAATCTACACAATTAGTCCTGGACTAATTGAGAGGATTCATTAAGCAGGATTTTTGGTCCAGGTGGATCCTGGAAATGTAACCTTTTCTTTGTTCAAAGATAAACAAGAACACATAAAAAGGCTCTCCCCAGAACTGGAGTGGTGAAACTTGATTCTTAAGCAATAAAGGCTGGTGTGGTATACTGGCTATATATACACCACAAACCACTGAGGTGCCTTAAATCTAATAGAAACTGGATGCCAATGTTAATTGAGTAGTAGACAAGCGTTTTTGCCTCTGATACACTGCTAAAATGCTGTTTATGACAATCAGCCTTCAGGACCCAATCTACCTGGTTTGATATCTTATGCATATGTCACACTAGTAATTTCTACACTGATAATGACTGACATGTATTTCTTCAAATACCTTCCTGAAGCATGTAGTCAAAAAACTATAACATTAAAAGCTACAAGAAAGTGTTTATTTAAATGTTATTGTTCATACTGCTTGGTATGAATGCCTGAGTATAATTGTACATTTACAGGCTATCTCCATTCCCCTGCACAATTCACAACCATGCAGATTCTAACATACACATACATACACGCAAGCTTAATAATACATATTAGCATGCACACTGACATAACCAAATGAGCACAGAAAACTACCCACACACACATAAATACGCACACTGATCTCTACCTCATTAAACTCTGGGTTAAGGGTCTTTTTTATGACAGCCGTTTTATGCTTGGATTTCTTCTGCAGGTCTGGCTTGAGGTACCTGATACAGAAGAATGTGTGGTTGTCACGCTCCAACAAAAAACAAAGTTAATTACTCACTTCATTATGCAGTTAAAAGTAGTGCCCTATCTAGGGAATAGGCTCCCATTTGGAGCACAGGCATGAAGTTCCTATGCGAACAACACTTTCAGAAATGTATTAAGTCCCACTGCAAATTGTCCCAAAATTAAGAGACCACTGCAAATTGAATGCTTCTTTTCTTCAATTAAAACCTTCCTTTCCAACTTTTTTGGAAAGGAAAGAAAAAGGTGCAGTGGTCTCTTAATTGCTGTATAGACACAAGTTGGATATGATTCAGTCATACGCCATAAAAATAGGTAAGAAAACAGCTGGCACCCTATTCAGAAGGGCACTACTGTTGACAAGACCATATCGGTGATGGGTCTTGTGTTCGAGTGTGTCAGTGTTTTGGTGTTCATCATGTATTGTGTGGACTAATGAGCATCCAAATACATAAAACAAAAACAAACAAAATATGGCCATTGAGATATGACATCTAAACGTCCCATTCTACAATGTTCATTTTGTAACTGTGAGTCAGCTTAGGGGGCGAAGGGTAGACTAGCTGATCATCTGACCAATGACCCAAAGGTTGCTAGATTGAATCCCTGAGGTGACAAAAATCTGTCCTTCTGTCCCTAGCCAAGGCAATTAACCCCAATTCCTACACATTTTTATAAATAAATGTTCTCAGTCAGTTAAAATAAATGTAAAAAACACAGACTGTTTATAATATGACATCTTATAGTTTTGATATCTTATGGAAGTATTAAGCTACACAGCAGAATTGTGCGGTGTATCTCTCACTGTGGCCAATTACAGTCAGTAATATCTCAATGAAGATGGCAAGACTGCTGCCTTTCCCTCACTCACACTTTCTTCTTTCCATCCACAACCCCGCAGGATTCAGAACTAAAGTTCTCCCAAAGACTGCAAACGTGTGTAAACAATGAATGTGTATAAATTGTATATGCTTGTGTGTTTGAGTGACTGTGTGTGTTTGTGAGCATGTCTTTGAGTGACAAACAGAATGTCAGCAAGAGACATTTGATTGAGTGCACTGGAGGTAGTAACATGAGGGCATGTCTATTTATGACATGTAAACCTGGGGATGTGTATGTGTATATGTGGGTTTGGGAATGAGCGAAAGAAAGGTAAAATAAGGTGAACTGGGGCCCAGATTTTATTAAATTTTTTCTTATTCCAGGATAAGCTGAAGGCTAGTGATGGCATTCCAGTGAATGCATTCAATTTGAAGCTCTTTGGTCCAATTTCTTCACAGATGCATCAGTCATGCTTGGAACGGTTCTACATCTCACTAGCTATGCCAAGCAAATATCCACTCTGAAATAATTATTTTAAATCCATGACTTTGGAGAATTTAAATGCTTTGTATATTACATAAAGGACACCGAAAAAACTAGTCACCTCAGAAATAATTGTACATACATTTGAAGTTACATCCTTATTTGTAAATGGAATACATCTACACACCTATACCCCATAATGACAAAGCAAAAACATATAATTTAAATCTGCCAATTTATACGAAAATATAAATAGCACATTGAAATCAGCAATCAGACCCTTTTCCATTGATCAGCCATGAAATGGCTCTACACCTTGATATGGTAAACTTAATTAACTGGGCAGGACTTGGTAAGGCACACAAATTTTTTGTCCATTAAAATGACATGAAATTGATGAGAAATACACTGTTAATGTTGTAAATGACTATTGTAGCTGGAAACGGCTGATTTTCAATGGAATATCTACATATGTGTACAGAGGCCCATTATCAGCAACCATCCGTCCTGTGTTCGGCATGTTGTGTTTGCTTATCCAAGTTTATCATTTTAAAAGGCTAACTGATTGTTAGAAAACACTTTCGCGATTATGTTAGCACAGCTGAAAGCTGATTAAAGAACCAATAAAACTGGCCTTCTTTAGAATAGTTCAGTATCTTCAGTATTAGCGTTCGTGGGTTTAATTACAGGGTCGAAATGTCCAGAAACAAAGAACTTACTTCTGCAACAAATCAGTCTATTCTTGTTCTGAGAAATGAATACTATTCCAATGCAAAGAATTCAGCCTTTTCCAGCTGCAATAGTAATTTCCAACATTAACAACATTAACAGCTCTGATAAATTTGGTGTAATTTTAATGGACCAAAAATGCATTCTTCTTTTGAAAACAGGGACTTTTCTAAGTGACCCCCATTTCTAAGTGAATGGTAGTGTATAAAATGTCCCACAGTTAAGAGTGAATGTCAGAGTAAACACCAAGCCACGATATTGAACACATTTTCCATAGCGTTCCAAGACAGGATTGTATTGAGGCCCAGATGTAGGTAAAGGTACCAAAACATTTCTGCAACACTAAAGGTCCCTAAGAACACATTTATAAATTCTTAAAGGTTTGGAACCCCCACCACTCTTCCTAGAGATGGTCACTCAGCCAAAGTGAGTATTAGAGGGAGAATGGTCTTGGTCAATTGTCACTCTGACAGAACTCCAGTGTTGGGATAACCTTCCAGAAGGATAACCATATTTGCCGCACTCCACCAATCAGGCCTTCATGGTAGAGTGGCCAGACGGAAGCCACTCGTCTGTAAAAGATCTCTGCTCTGATGAAACCAAGATTAAAATTGTTGGCTTGAATGCCAAAACTCATGTCTGGAGGAAACAAGGCACCGCTCATCTCCTGGCCAATGCCATCCCTAGAGATGAAGCACAGAGTTGGCAGCATAATGCTGTGGGAATGTTTTTCAGCAGCGGGGAACTGGATACTAGTCATGATTGAGGGAAGTATGAAAAGAGCAAAGTACAGACAGATCCTTGATGAAAATTTGCTCGAGAGTTGTCAGGACCTCAGACTGAGGTGTCAATTCACCTTCCAACAGGACAAGAACCTAAAGCACATACCCAAGACAACATGGCTTTGGGACTATGAGTGGCCCAGCCAGAGCAGGACTCAAACCCTTTGGAGAGACCTGAAATGGCTGTGCAGCAACATTCCCCATCTACCCTAACAGAGCTTGAGAAAATCTGCAAAGAATGAGAGAATTTCCCCAAATACAGGTGTGCCAAGTAAATAGACTCAAGGCTATAATAGCCGCTTAAGGTTTTTAACAAAGGTTGATGTGGTTGTAGCTCACATCAACCTAGCCCTAAACAAACTGTTGGTACCTTGAAAACTAATCTGGGTGATCAAAGGGATATGTGAATATTTGACCTGTAAACTGGTTGCATAAGTCATATTTATCACGACTCATTAGGCAGCGAAAAGCTGTTGCTATCAAACATTGTCTGCTTAATCAACTGAGTCAGTGTCCTGGTGAAGGGATAGATCAAATAGGCTGATAGATGGAAGGTTTGCAAATTGATTTCATGCTCCCTCGTAAAAGTAGTTTTACAATTTTTTTAATACAAAAATACTGTAGTTTATTTTGATGGTGTTACTGCTTTGTCATTTATTTGGAGACACTTAAAATTAAGGTATTTGTTATCTTATTTTAAAATACATTTTGATGTATCTTTGCATATCGCTGACTTTAATAAAATCCTGAGTACATTACATGTGATATTTGCATAATCATTCTAAAAACCAGTTTTTGCTTGCTCATTATGGGGTATTATGTGTAGTTTTTTAATATCCATTTTAGAATAAGGCTTTAACATAACAACATGTGGAAAAACTCAAGGGGTCTGAATACATTCTGGATGCACTGTATATCCTTTGCCTGTAGTGATTGCCTGAAGTCTACAATCCACTGACAATAGCAGACAATATAGTCTTTGACACAACCAGGAAGTATGCCTACTTCGTGAAAAGGGTTCTTGAGCTGTTGAAGCTGTTCGTTTTTTTTTCTTCTTCACCATTGAAAGTGTTCTTCAGTCATCCAATGTAATTGGTCTCCCTTGGTCTGCCATGTTGTTTGCCATTGCTGAGCTCACCAGTTCTTTCTTTCTTCTTCTTAATGTACAAAACAGGTGGTTTTAGCATGCCTAATGTTTTGGCTGTGTCTCTGCTGGATTCATATATCTGCCTCATGACACACTATATGGCCAAGTGTATGTGAAAACTGAACCATCACACCTATAGGTGCTTGATCCCATTCCAAAACCATGGGCATTAATATGAAGTTGGCCCCTTTTTGCAGCTGTAACAGCCACCAGTCTTCTGGGGATGCTTTCCACATGATTTTGGAGAGTCTCTGTTGGAATTTGTGGAATTCAGCCAAAAGAGCATTTCCAAGGTCAGGCACTGATTTTTGACAAGAAGGCCTGGCTCGCAATGGCCGTTCCAATTTTAGTGGGGTTAAGATCAGGACTCTGCAGGCCACTCGAGTTCCTCCACACCAACCTTTTCGAACCATGTCTTAATGCGCACAAGGGCGTAGTCAAGCTGGAACAGGAAAGGGCCTTCCTCAAACTGTTGCCACAAAACACCCAATTGTCTAAAATGTCTTTGTATCCTTTAGCATCAAGATGACCCTTCACTTTTGCTAAGGGGCCTAGCCCAAACCCTGAAACACAGTCAGACCCAGACCACTATCCCTCCTCCACCAAACGCAACATTAGGCACAATGCATTCCAGTAGGTTACCTTGTCTTGGCATCTGCTGCACCCAGATTTGTCCATCAGACTGCCAGAAAACACGTTTCCACTGCTCCAGAGTCCAGCCGACGCTTGGCATTGTGCATGTTGATGTAAGGCCTGCGTACAGCTGCTCGGCCATGAAAACCCATTTTGTGAAGCTCCAGATGCGCAGTACTTGAGCTGATATTACTTCCAGAGGCAGTTTAGAATTCTGTGTTGAGTGATGCAACAGATGATAGGCGATCTTTACACAATTCAGCTCTCGTTGGCCCTGTTGTGTGAGTTTGCATGGTCTACAACTTCGTAGCTGTGCTGTTACTGCTTCTAGACGCTTCCACTTCCCAAATATAGCACTTACAGTTGACTGGGGCAGATCTAATAGGGCAAATATGGGGAGTTTGCATTTTTAGAACTATTTCATTGGAACTATTACACCAGGTAAACTCAATCAAGCTCAGCTGAAGCTTGATTGAAAGAAAACAAAACATATGTGTACATGAAAACAGTTAAGAGAGATCAGCTCTTGAACAAGAAAGTAATTTGAATTTCTGTTGCAAAATGTAATGCTGTAGTGTGATGTAATGAACAATGAGATCTGGTTCTGGTACCGGGTCAGAGTCTTTATGTAATGCTGTAGTGTGCTGTAATGAACAATGAGATCTGGTTCTGGTACCGGGTCAGAGTCTTTATGTAATGCTGTAGTGTGCTGTAATGAACAATGAGATCTGGTTCTGGTACCGGGTCAGAGTCTTTATTCAGCCTACTCACGTTTTGACGTAGGGGTCTGAGAATCCATTAACGTCCATGGCGGCTAGGTGGGCGCATCGTCGCACCCCCACACAAAGTCCTCCGCTGGCCCTCTCCTTGGCTTCCCCTTTGACCTCCGTATCGACCACATCGGACGGGGGGAGGAACTGCAGGCATAGCAGCAGACGACCCCTCTCCTCCAGACACGTCTGCTGTTCATTCTCCCACTGAATGATAAACAGAGGACAAATGAGGGATGTAGGGAAAAGTGTCAGAAAGAATTAATGATAGGAAGATAAGAATACAGAGTAAAGGACAGAAAAGGAGAACATCGCAGAGAGAAAAATATCAAAACATTCAATAAGAAAGAAAATGAAAGACAGAGTGAAGCAGGTGCCCTCTGAGGCCAGGAGCTGATAGCGTTTCCCTCTTATATGAGCAAGCTGTGAGAAACAACGTTTTACTTTGCTCTTTAGTACATACATAAACTCTCTAGGAGTACTGTGTATTGACCTTTCTTGTATTGACCTATTGTGTCTGGAGTTAGCAGTCAAAGCATTCACCCGACAGATGCTGTTAGCAGTTCCTTCTTATATGAGCAAGCTGTGTCAAACAACTTTTTACTTTGCTATTAAGTATTTACAAAAACACTCTAGGAGTACTGTCTATTGACATTTTGTCCATTGACCTATTGTGTCTGAACAGTCACAGCATTCGGCAGACATGATGTGGACATAGCAACTGCTTGCCAACTGTAACGTAGGGGCAGCTATTTATTTGCAAAAACTACTTAATGGATCAAAACAAGTCGATTTTTTTTTTTTTTACACATTGTGGACTGCAACAAGTCTTTTAAATCAAAAGCTTGAAAATATGCGTGTGGACTTCCCATAATCTTCCCATAATCTTCCTTTTTTTACACCATCTGTAGCCAGAAAGGGTAGCAAACAAATTGATCACGTTTAGTATAGCTGGGATACTGGACTGAGGGTAAAGCTCCTAGTTAACACAGCTGAAATAAATTGCCCCAATGATGACACTGGCCTTTATTCATGAAACGTGTGTCAAATCAAATTTGATCTTAAAATGAGCGTACGATAATTTCACTGACAGAGCTGGTATTCATCAATATTATCTTTGTCATATCCTTACGATCACACTCAAGTCTGGTCGGGGACCGGGTAAACAAACGTCAAAAGATAAGATAATTCGTGATTCGCAATAAGACCATCATTATCAAGAAAAACAACAATCGTAACAGCCTCAGTAACAACCACCACAATTATAATAATAATATGGGTAATATAAAATAAGATGCCAAGGAATATACCGTATTACTCTATTATTGTTCATTTGTATTTGTAAGGCTTAAAAATGTGCTTTGCCTCACTCAGGCCTATAGTATAGACATATCAAGATCATAAATGGTCATTATAATTTCAGTGGCTGGCATCTTGATTAGCTAACAGGTCTTAAATGTACTAGTGAGAGTATAAATAAACCAGTGGTTCTGGGTCGAGCAGTTACAGAAAACCACTGGGTATTAGCTGTCACATCACAGGTTGATGATTGCCACACCCACATGAATTACGGGTGTGACATATGTGAAGGACAGGTGCAGCGCGTTTTCGCATCCATAGCTTTATCCAAGTTATCATCTGCAATGACATCTTAGCTCATTTTGAAGAAGTGAGACAGTTCCGTAAATCACACTAGAAGATGATTTTAAGTCTCTCTCCACATTCGAATCTGAGATCTGTTAACTTGAGGGCCACTGTTACCTTACCAGCATCCTTTTCCGGTGAACCATTAAAGTTGCTGTTACATTTTCTAGATAAAAATGTCATTGTAGAAGGATCATTGGCCAGTCTATGAATCTGAAGGAACATTTAGACTTAAGAGCATTCTACAGAACTTACAGATGTGAGTAATACTATACTGCCTTGTCAAAATGTGCATAAGCATTTTGAAAGTAAGGTTATGTACAACAACGATGCTACAACATTTCATATCCCTGATACATTCACCAAAGGCAAACATGTTTGGGCCTGTTGGATTAGTCCCAAAAACTGAAACCCTCCATTATTGGCTGTGTTAACCATCTAGATAGAATAGTTTTGAGTGGGAAAGGTTTACCACATTTTATTCAATAACGTAATGCAATGGCTGGGTAGCCATCTTGAAGACCATTAACACAGGCTGAAGTAACCAAAAAAATAAAAATCGGTAAATAATATTGACAGTACAAATTGGCACAATTTATTTTTTTGTGCCATTGTAAATTTAGCTAATATTTTGGTTAGTATTTAGGAAGTCTGACAATATCACAAAGCCAATTGTATCTATTTAAAGTCATATGAAAGAGATGTTGCTTACAAGTGTAGCACACAGAAAGTATCTTCCACAAGATAGCTAGATGTTGCTCAATTAGTAGCCG
This sequence comes from Esox lucius, assembly GCF_011004845.1. Classification (NCBI taxonomy): domain Eukaryota; kingdom Metazoa; phylum Chordata; class Actinopteri; order Esociformes; family Esocidae; genus Esox; species Esox lucius. The sequence goes on along the minus strand of NC_047573.1, from coordinate 33,369,149 downwards.
CTAACTCACAGTGTCATAGGTTTATATGAATCCAGCTGCATCCTGTCTGTCGTTGCTAAAATGCTTGCAATCAATATATCAAATGTATTTATAAAGCCCTTTTTACATCAGAAGTTGTCACAAAGTGCTTTTACAAAACACCCAGCCTTAAACCCCAAGAAGCAAACAACAGTAGTGTTGACTCTAGTGTCATCAGCTGCTCAGCGCAGCGGATCTAAAGTAGTATGTAAGTAATATGTTTATGTCAACAGATAGTTAACTACTGTAGCTTTGTTACAAGAGTTAACGTAACAAGCAAGCTGTAATGCAATGCCCATTCATGCATTTATTATAAATGAGCAGAGTGGCTTTAAAAACATCTAGTTTAACTGCTTTATGATGTTACAGTCATGGAACAGTGACGCCAACAATCTTTTAACATAAAATGTAAGCCTCATTGGCTTCTTTGGTAGGCAAAGGATTTGAGCTGTGAACTGCTGATGTCTTAAATTGCCACCTAGAAAGAAAGGATAACCCTTTAAGAACCATTTTTGGTTCCAGTTAGCATCCTTTTTTGGTTCCATATAGAACCCTTTCCACATAGGCACAATGTCTTGCTAATTGTTAGGTGTAGTAATTCTGTGCTTTAATTAAACGTGTATTATTAGCTATACTTTTTGGAAGCAACTATGAGAAAATATTCTCAGACAATATTCAGACAATAAATGGCCAGCCCACACATATAACAGTTGCTTTTTGAGTTTCTCCATCCAGAAACAGCAACAACATACCCATATGTGCATCAAATTTGTTAATTTAACTTTGAAAAATTTTGAAAAATTCACCCAAGTGAGTGTTATGCGTCAACATATCAAAGTCACAGCATGTGAGTGAAAATGCAGGCAAAGTATTTACAGCTCTTTTAAGCCTGAGGCAGAGCTTTACAGAAATCTACATTAGGCTGGTTGACAATTATTATTGGGCATTATTATTGAGCATTTCTTTTAATATAACACCTAGCAAAATACTTTATACTTTTGAAAAATGCTTTAACATGTTTTCCCCTCATATCCCTGTCATAATGTTTTGTTTTAAGCTTGGGAAAAAAAAAATGTATTTGCTCAACATGTCATTGACTTAACCAATGACTCAACTTCCTTACCCCATGGCCATTGGCACAACTTTTCCCAAAGCAACACTTTCTACTGTTAGGGCCAAAATTTACCAGAGATGTCACGTCACAGAAACAACTCTAGAATGTGAGTCACAGTATTAGAACTCATGGTGATCATTTGATTGATGCTACACTGCAAGCAAAAGCATGCGTCATGCAAAGCGTGGTTTGCATGAAGAAGTGTAACTTAACCCTTCCAGTCTTTTTTTCAGTTGGCACAAGCATTGCTGAGACAAGACAGATGCACCAAAATAACTTTGAAATTGAATAGAATTTAACAAACATTCTCAATAATCTTAATACTACATAGAACAAAATCTAAAACGCACGTTCCACAGTTTGAAATTTTTCTTTTATTTGAAACTTGATGCTTTTGTTGCCATCATATGATTACTCATTACTGCAAGATATGGTTGAATTTTAAAAATGTCCTTGCTCATCTGAATATTGTCACAAATCAATAAAATAAATTGCTTCTTGTCAACATCGACATGTTGCTATTTGACCTAAACTCTTTCGTTTAATCTCTGCTTTTTCCAAAGGACAATAACTTTAACTTTAAATACTTGGCTTGCATAATCATACATTCCTTAGCATTCACTGATAGTTATATATATATATATATATATATATATATATATATATATATATATATATATATATATATATATATATATAATCATAACTTGGAACATCTAATGTTTTTCCAGCCTGTCTGTCTTCAGTGAGCTGCTCCATTTAACCAGCTGTTTTGAGCTGCACACTCTCTATTTATAGGTATTCATAGGCTACAGTATCATAAATATTCAGCATCATAAATAAACAGCTTCGGGGTGTCTTTCTTTTTATTAGATTAGCTTGATAATGAGCATGATTACTATATTGTTTTTAATTTTAAAACCTACTTACATAATGAGCATAGAGGAGTCGGCATCCCTACTTTATTGCTGTGTGTGCAGTTGTCGAGAAAAGCAAATTGTATGCAGGTTTCACTGAAGTTTGTAGCTGCTGTTCTCCTCACGTTTAAAGGCGACCACCCCAAAAACCTTGTTAACGGTGCTATGGAGGTAAGATCTTGCAATGTCTATGGTCAAGTTTGAGTGTTACTCCACACAGCTACCATTATGCACTTTCATGCTAGGTTTACAACCTCAAATTGAAGCTCAACTCATGTATTGAACAATCTTAAAATAATTGACTTTGATTTGGGTACAAACATCACAACACCTCTAACCCAAATTAATTTGACTTTGTGGACCTACTTTACTATAGGCCTAACATACTTACTTTTTCTATGTAGTTTCTTCCTTTACTGTTTAAATAAAATGAAGAACAATTCCTAAAGTGTTTTGCACATGGTTCCTTTGAACCAAGTGTTATCTCAATTAAAGCTTTTGCCTCAACTTATTCCGCTCTCACCTATGTATCATGCCAGCTCACATTCAGATTGATGGCTTATAAAATTGCGAAGCTACATTTTAAGGAAACATGAGTCACTCCATGGCCATAGGCAATGCAGCGGTACATTCATGTATTTATAGTGGAGCATACCATACATTCCTATATTTCATGTTATTTATGAGTTACAGATTCACCATGCAGAATAACGCCTGTAACATTTACAAGACTGAAATTTCAACATAAACACCCTTGTCTCCTCCTCCACTTCTGGCACTGAATGAGTTTTAGCTAGTCCACTGTAGAGTGGTGCAACATCACTCCAAGTGTATACATTGATTTGGGTGATTTTCAGAAAATAACCTCTGTCCATTAGAGGAAGGAATGTGGTCATATTTTATTTGTATTTAAAATAATTTCAGTGGAATAATATTTATAGAAATGTTTGAATGCCACTTGCAGAATGTTTTATCGATGGGTGCTAAAAAGCTTTGGCCATGAAGTTTTACTTATGGCTCCAGATGATGACTACTATTTTGATTTGAAATGAAGTAGAAAAAAAAAAACATCTATGTGTGCTAGCTTTTTGAAAGGTTAAATTCTGTACATGTCAACAACCTGTTCGCCAAAGGATCATTATGTCACTGTGGCCCCCAGCCATCTCTGCGCTGGGCCGAGGGCCGCAGTCAGGACCTGACAGAAAGAGATGCCTCTAGGCATCTCTACAGTTCTTTTTGTTGTCCCCAATTGGTGTTCATCTTTGCCTTCAATTAGGTCATCCTATTTAAATTCAGTTCTTGGCCACATCAGAAGGGTATATTACGAAGGGTGTTCAACCTACTCAGATTTAACTCAGGGTTATCAAGGAAAGTCTGGGTTGACAAACTCTGATTGCCTAAATTGGTGTTAAACGGTACTACGACGGTGATTAAAATGTTTGTTAGTTGACTCTGTGTAAACTTACTGGAGTTTGTGCAAGTTCGCCTGAAAGGGGCACGTTCGGCAACGCAAGCTGGGTTTTTGCACAATGGCTCATGCTCTCTCTTCTTTCCTAGGAGTATGCACGTTTATATAGAAAGGTTATGAGGAGCTTAAAGAGGTTAACGCCTAAATCTAACACTGTGGAGGCCAACAAAGCCAGGGAGGTTTGTTGGCAGGGTATTGATGACAGTAAATTTGTGAGTGCAGTGTTCTAGTCCTATGTTCTCTATTTTGGTAGACTTCTTTTATTTGTAGTATGATTGAGATGAAAGGACAAGTAAAATAGTCTATCTAAACATGTGAAAACAATTAAGATAATTGAGTTATGGCCTACACATGGGCTACATCTCTGAAATTGACCCATTACTCACTGTTAATTATTTAAGATCTACTCCATAGAACACCTAGGTTGCAGGGCTACCTTTATGAATTTAATGATCAAATACCTGAACATTAATGCTCTGAAATGAATTCCTATTCACATAACCCCCCTCATGTTCTCCCAGGGGCGCTCTAATGGGGATATGCGTACGGTCAATCGCACAAATCACCCTCAGGTGTCTTCTGTAAATAACCTAGGCCCAGTATATTGCATATTAAAATAGTCCAAGGAATTTTTTGCTAATTACTTGTGATCGCATAAAAAGCATATTTGATCTTGAGAATGCTTAAATAACCAGGGAACAACAAATGCATCAAGCAGTTTAGTGAGAGCTACCACCTTGCGAACTGCACGGCATAACTTGCTCAGATTATTCGCATCACCGATGGAATACATGAAATGTCCACTGGTAAAATATCGCAAATAACGACACACTGCTCAACATGAAAGCATTACTCCGGGGAGTGGCATTGTAAACGTCTGGCACTAGAAGCCGGCAAAGATACCGAATTCCCTCGGATGAGAATCCATATCTTTATTAGAAAACACCATCGGGGTAAACTAGGAGTTACATGGTCTTAAAACTTCTCACAATCCGTGCGGCAATGTCGAGGGTCTACCAATGTTCCGGTCTTTTTGTGGGCAGAAGGGGGTTGCTTATGTTGGGTAACATCGAGTTAACCATGAAGATAACCTCCTCCGATCAGTTTAGAGATGCAACGTAAGTTGCCATGACAGTATACCCCGGGTAAAGCGTATTAACCTTTCTTAGTATGGGTTAATCGGGAAGTTACACCCGACGTCACCAAGTTACTCCTGAAGTCACCTCGATAAATCAGTTACCTCGGTTCGTTGTATACCCCGGTGTGGTGTATTGTTTGGGCATGCTGTTCAATGGCATTTGCATGGTTGCTGCTTTGTTTAGTTTCTCCCTTTTCACCTTATTAAAACATGGATTACTACAACCACGTCTCTGCGCCTTTTCCTCCCTCCACAGCCGTGACACATTATATGTATTACATTTAATTGAAAAATACCGAATGCATATTTCTATATATTTCTATAATGGGAGTTAAGCCAGGATTCATCGATCTTGATTGATCTGTGTTATAGCCTGTTTTACATTTAAAGGTAATCCCAGATTGAGCCAACATATGCAGCATTTCTTAATGAATGTCCTTATAGGGCAGTATTTCTAAACACATGCATGTTCCTTCAAAAAGACACATTGTCTACATTGTCAGACTTAATCCAGGCCTTAATCCTATCTTTCCCTGTTCCCGGTCTCTCTGTAGCTTTCTGTATGTACTCTTTCTCCATGTGTTCCCTTTTTTTTTTGTCTTGAATGTAAAGCAAATGTTGAACTACACTGCTCAAAAAAAGTAAGGGAATCATTACAGTATCCCATTAGGAAGCATAAGCAATTGTGGATCGATGTCACCTGTTTTGGTGTAAATGAATGTGACAACAGATGCACCTAAGAGGCAACTGCAAGACGACCCCCAAAAAGGGAATGGTTTTGCAGGTGGTGGCCACAAACAATTGCTCTCTCTTGATTCTTCTCTAGTTTTGCGTTTTGCTAGTGTCCTAGTCACTACTGGTAGCATGAGGTAGTATCTGCAGCCCATTCAGGTTGCACAGGCAGTCCAACTCCTCCAGGATGGCACATCCACCCGTGCTGTCGCAAGAAGGTTTGCTGTATCTCCCAGGAGTCTCATGGGGACATACCAGGAGACGGGCCAGTACATAAGGAGAGCTGGACAGGGCCATAGAAGGGCATCAACACAGCAGCAGGACTGGTATCTGCTCCTTTGTGCGAGGAGGAACAGTAGGAGCATGCCAGAGCCCTACAAAATCAGCTCCAGCAGGCTACTGGTGTGCATGTTTCTGACCAAACTGTCAGAAACAGACTACTTGAGAGTGGCATGAGAGCCTGACATCCTCTAGTGGGACCTGTGCTCATGTGGCCAGTGTGTAGGCAGTTCCTGGATGTCAAAGTTATTGATGCCATTGACTGGCCCTCACGTTCCCCAGACCTGAATCCAGTTGAGAACCTTTGAGACATTAAAGTCGTGCTCATAAGTTGCCAAAACTGACAGAGGAATTGTTCGGGATACAACGAAAATCCCACAGGTAACCTCAGGAGAAATACAGGCTGCTCTGGAAAAAGACGGTGTGGTTGTTTCAAGGAGCACAATATAACAATACTTGAACAAAAATGAGCTGCATGATCGAGTTGCCAGAAAGAAGCCTTTACTGTGCCAATGCCACAAAAAAGCCCGGTTACATTGTGCCCGACAACACCTTGACACGCCTCACAGCTTCTGGCACACTGTAATTTGGAGTGACGAGACCAAAATAGAGCTTTATAGTCACAACCATAAGCGTTATGTTTGGAGAGGGGTCAACAAGGCCTATAGTGAACAGAATACCATCCCCACTGTGAAGCATGGTGGTGGCTCACTGATGTTTTGGGGTTAATACTGGAAAATACTGACAATTTGCATTCTTCTGCATGAAAGCTGCCCATGGGACGCTCTTGGACTTTCCAGCACGACAATGACCCTAAGCACAAGGCCATATCGTCCCTCCAGTGGTTACAGCAGAAAAAGGTGAAGTTTCTGGAGTGACCATCACAGTCTCCTGGCCTTAATATCATCGAGCCAGTCTGGGGAGATCTCAAACATGCACTTCATGCAAGACGACCAAAGACTGCGTGACCTGGAGGCATTTTGCCAAGACGAATTGTCAGCTATACCACTTGCAAGGGGCCTCATAGACAACTATTACAAAAGATTGCATGCTGTCCTTGATGCTAAAGGGGGCAATACACAGTATTAAGAAATAAGGGTATGCAGGCATTTGAACAGGGGGCAGTTAATTTTTTGTTCTTTGTTGCCATTCTGTTATAACCTACAGGTGAATGTGAATCCCAAAAGAAATATAAGACATGTTTTGCCTGCTCACTCATGTTTTCTTTACAAATGGAACATATATTACCAATTCAACAAAGGTATGCAAACTTTTGAGCACAAATGTATGTATTGGTGCATCCGAAGCTGCCAAGTACCACCACACTGTCCAGGAGCTCACTGGTGCCATGATCCAGGTCTGGGAGGAGATCCCCCTGGACCCCATCCGCCGTCTCATCAGGAGCATGCCCAGACTATGTCTGGAGTGCATACAGACAATGGGGGCCATACACATTACTGAGTCACATAATGAGATGCTGTGATGAAATTCACGCAGGTTGGAACAGACAATTGTGATTTCAATTGTTTACTTTGATTTTCGTTGTGAGTTTGAATCAAACCCTCAATCGGTTGGTGATTTTGGTTTCCATTGACCGTTGTTACGTCATTTTAATCTCAACAAATTACACTATGCACATTCAAGATCCATCCATCCATCATCTTCCGCTTATCCGGGGCCGGGTCGCGGGGGCAGCTGTCTAAGCAGGGATGCCCAGACTTCCCTCTCCCCAGACACTTCCTCCAGCTCTTCCGGGGGGACACCGAGGCGTTCCCAGGCCAGCCGGGAGACATAGTTCCTCCAGCGTGTCCTAGGTCTTCCCCGGGGTCTCCTCCCGGTGGGACGGGACCGGAACACCTTCCCAGGAAGGCGTTCCGGAGGCATCCGAAACAGATGCCCAAGCCACCTCAGCTGACCCCTCTCGATGTGGAGGAGCAGCAGCTTTACTCTGAGCTCCTCCCGAGTGACCGAGCTTCTCACCCTATCTCTAAGGGATCGCCCAGCCACCCTGCGGAGAAAGCTCATTTCGGCCGCCTGTATCCGGGATCTTGTCCTTTCGGTCATGACCCAAAGCTCATGACCATAGGTGACCATAGGCAAACTCCCATGAACCCTCCATCACCCTGTAGAGGGTATAGAGCTGGTCCAGTGTTCCACGGCCTGGACGAAAACCACACTGTTCCTCCTGAATCCGAGGTTCTACTATCGGCCGTATTCTCCTCTCCAGAACCCTGGCATAGACTTTCCCGGGGAGGCTGAGTAGTGTGATCCCCCTATAGTTGGAACACACCCTCCGGTCCCCCTTCTTAAAAAGAGGGACCACCACCCCGGTCTGCCGTCCCAGAGGCACTGTCCCCGACTGCCACGCGATGTTGCACAGGCGTGTCAGCCAAGACAGCCCCACAACATCCAGAGACTCGAGGTACTCAGGGCGGATCTCATCCACCCCCGGTGCCTTGCCACCGAGGAGTTTCTTAACCATCTCTGTGACTTCAGCCCGGGTGATGGACGAGTCCACCTCTGAGCCCTCATCCTCTGCTTCCTCAATGGAAGACGTGAGGGCGGGATTGAGGAGATCCTCGAAGTACTCCTTCCACCGCCCGACGACATCCTCAGTTGAGGTCAACTGCTGCCCACCTCTACTGTAAACAGCGTTGGTAGGGCACTGTTTCCCTCTCCTGAGGGGCCGGATGGTTTGCCAGAATCTCTTCGAGGCCAGCCTATAGTCCTTCTCCATGGCCTCACCGAACTCCTCCCAGGCCCGAGATTTTGCCTCCACAACCACCCGGGCTGCAGTCCGCTTGGCCTGTCGGTACCCGTCAGCTGTCTCAGGAGTCCCACAAGCCAACCAGGCCTGATAGGACTCCTTCTTCAGCTTGACAGCATCCCTTACTTCCGGTGTCCACCACCGGGTTCGGGGATTGCCTCCTCGACAGGCACCGGAGACCTTACGGCCACAACTCAGAGCGGCCACTTCGACAATGGCGGTGAAGAACATGGTCCACTCGGATTCAATATCTCCAACCTCTCCCGGGATCCAGTCGAAGCTCTGCCGGAGGTGGGAGTTAAAAATCTCTCTGACAGGAGACTCGGCCAGACGTTCCCAGCAGACCCTTACAGTGAGCTTGGGCCTGCCGAGTCTGTCCAGCTTCCTCCCCCGCCATCGGATCCAACTCACCACCAGGTGGTGATCAGTTGACAGCTCCGCCCCTCTCTTCACCCGAGTGTCCAAGACATACGGCCGCAGGTCAGATGAAACGACAACAAAGTCGATCATCGACCTGCGGCCTAGGGTGTCCTGGTGCCACGTGCACTGATGGACACCCTTATGCTTGAACATGGTGTTCGTTATGGACAAACTGTGACTAGCACAGAAGTCCAATAACTGAACACCGCTCGGGTTCAGATCAGGGGGGCCGTTCCTCCCAATCACGCCCCTCCAGGTGTCACTGTCGTTGCCCACGTGGGCGTTGAAGTACCCCAGTAGAACGATGGAGTCCCCAGTCGGAGCACTTTCCAGCACCCCTCCCAGAGACTCCAAGAAGGTCGGGTACTCTGCACTGCCGTTCGGCCCGTAGGCACAAACAACAGTGAGAGACCTATCCCCGACCCGTAGGCGCAGGGAAACGACCCTCTCGTTCACCGGGGTAAACTCCAACACATGGCGGCAGAGCTGGGGAGCTATAAGCAAACCCACACCAGCCCGCCGCCTCCCACCATGGGCAACTCCAGAGTGGTGAAGAGTCCATCCTCTCTCAAGGAGTGTGGTTCCAGAGCCCAAGCCGAGCGTAGAGGTGATCCCGACTATCTCTAGTCGGAACCTCTCAACCTCACACACGATCTCAAGCTCCTTCCCCGCCAGGGAGGTGACATTCCACGTCCCTAGAGCTAGTTTCCGTGTCCAGGGATCGAGTTGTCTAGGCCCTTGCCTTCGACTGCCGCCCGATCCTATCCGCACCGGCCCCTTATGGTCCCTCCTATGGGTGGTGAGCCCACGGGAAGGCGGCCCCATGTCGCACCTTCGGGCTGAGCCCGGCCGGTCCCCATGGGGAGAGGCCTGGCCACCAGGCGCTCGCGTACGAGCCCCAACCCCGGGCCTGGCTCCAGGGTGGGGCCCCGGCTGCGCCATACCGGGCGACATCACGGAACTCATAATGTTGTTCATCATTAAGGGGTTTTGAACCGCTCTTAGTCTGACCCGTCGCCCAGGACCTGTTTGCCTTGGGAGACCCTACCAGGGGCATATAGCCCCAGACAACATAGCTCCTAGGGTCACTCGGGTACTCAAACCCCTCCACCCCGTTAAGGTGGCAGTTCAAGGAGGGGCACATTCAAGATTTTGATCTTTAATATATTTCCTTCATTGAGACCCGAAGTGTTCCCTTAATTCTTTTGAGCAGTGTATATTTGCTCCTCTTGGTCTTTATATCCCTTTCAGCATAAACCTTTAAAAATCAATTGTAAATAGTGAAATGTAACAATGGCTCAATGTCCACCGTGCCATATTTTCTCAATTTCCCATATCTCACGAACACATCCCGGACTGTCACATGTTTCCCATCTTCCACACCAGGTCCCAATTTGTATCGTTTGTATGTGTTTAAATGTTTCCCCTCTGCTCCCCACATTGTGGATCATTGTTGCTGTCGCCATCGGTGAGTGTTGTTTAATGTACTTCTTGAATATTGCCTGTTAAGACGCATGTTGCGCACTTTTATTTCATTCAGTCATTAGTATTGTTTTCTGTTCGTGTTTGGTTTGTTTGTTGTGTATTAAAACCCACGAATGAGATTACTGCCTGCGCCTGGTTCCTAACCAACACAACACCAACAGAAGTGTTACACTCAAATCCTGCAGCTACTTACTTAAGGTTGTTTTTGCAGGCCTTAAAGGAAGTTGATAAATTTTTACATGTTGCCCCTTTCTGTGCTTTTATTTTATTCCCCTAACCATTTTTGGACAGTGGTTGAAACCATGGTTCCATAACTGAACCATTATTTCAAAAGCAGCAGAACTGATTTATTTGTTTCATGTTAAGATTTTCTTTCACAGTCCCACAAGATATCTGATATATTCTACAGTATACAGAACGTATCTGTCACTCAAAGTTCTTATTTCATTGTCTGACCCAGCAGCTTCAATCATTACCTGCATGTGTATAGGCTATCTACCCCTCCCCCTACGAACAAATATACAGTAGCCTACTGATGTGTTGGATTAAGGTGTGGGATAAAGGTGAATTCAAGAATTTTTAAAACTTCGTGTTAAATGGTTTCACACCCTGAAATTAAAATGGTCATAGTTAATTTTTGTTAAACAAGCATTAGAAACTCCACTTAACTTCAGCAACCACTTGTTATAAATCTGACCGTGTGAAACAATATGTTTATATGTTTACAATATGTTTATTTTTTTAATGCCCAAGGATACTTTGAGACATGAAAAAGTGACATTCTCCTTTAAGTGTACATTTGTTATGTTTCACAATGTATTTTTGTACTACAAAAGATAAGCCATGTTCTTGATTTTGGTGCCATTTAAGAGTTGTTAGCTAATGTTTTGATCCTGAAAAGTCCTATACTTGATTTTCAATGAGGCAGGCTAGCTTGCTTGTATATTAAATAGCAAACTGCTCTATTATTATATCACTACATAGCAAGCTGCTCCTTCATTGTTTTTCCTTTTAACTCTAAATATTTTATATATACTGTATATAAAATATTAAGAGCTAAATTAAAACAATGATGATATCACATCCCAAATAAATTTGAACAATCAAAAAACTGTTTTTGGAGTGTTTTAAATCATGCTTAGACACATTTTCATAATGCGTTGCTGGGCCATGCTAATCTGACATCCAATTTTCACTTCAAGCTGCTAGTGTGTGCAAGGCTTCATTTTCGAATGTTGATGGTTCTATATGGAAACACAATTATTCAATGAACCCTTTGAGCCCTTCAATGTTTTTGGGGAGTTCAGGTACAGGGAATTTCTTTAATCTTTTATTGATAATTGAAATGCAGGGTTGGCAGCTCATATGGTTCTTTACAGTTCAGAAAAGGGTTCTTTTCATCTTTTAGTAGCAGGGCGGCGGCTCATTAGAATATTTTGGGTCGTTGTTTGCTCATAGCTCTTTGTGCAGCAGTGGGGGGTCATTCCAGTTTATCCACTCTGTTGTGTTGTCATTACAATTTAATTATGGCCAGTTATTGCTGACTAAATCAGTGGTTCTGATTTATTTAATTTTTTGTTACAGATTTAATATACCTCAAATTCAACTTGTGAATCACTGATAATACCTATGAAATGTTAACCAGAAATTTACAAAAAATAACTCTGCATCATTCTTTAAAAGGTTCTTTGTAAGACCATTCTCCATTAATTGATAGAACACTTTTTGGTGCTATATTTCCTGTTGTTTTTGGTTATTTACAGTTACTTAACACATAATAATAACCCAAAGTGTCCAATACAATTGACAAATAATTTTTCTATACTTTCGTGCATATATTTATTAAAACGGTAGATTTTATGTAGGCTGCTGTAAATAATTCTTTGACATTTTTTGCATGCATTGCGTTTGGCCCAGTAAGGCTATTTATGTGTAATTTATTCTTAGCAATTTTTTATTGATGTTCATGATGTTTCCATGCTTTAGGCCTATCATGTGTAAATTACCAAATTGTTTGATAATGTCACTTATTTTAAAAACAATCAATTTCTCTTTGATACAGTTGCAAAGTTGACAAAAAGGCATAGCTTAGCAAGTGAAGTGGGTCTTCATTTTAGTTGTTATGAATACATGAACTACTTTGATGGAAAGATCGTCACCATTAGAAAACAAATAACTGACTCCTCCTTAAATAGTTATGGTCCTCAAAATCTCAGTTGTCAAAAAAATTTCCTGAAATTTTAAGGAACTATTTCCTGTGCTAGGTCAGCCAATGCTGAACATAATAAATTGCTCCCTTTCCTCCGGATGCATACCAAACTCACTAAAAATAGCGGAAATTAAGCCTCTTCTAAAAAAAATCTAATCTAGATCCCGACATATTAAACAATTATAGAACCTCCCGTTCCTCTCAAAAATCTTAGAAAAATGTGTTTCCCAACAACTGAATGCCTTCCTAAAGACAAATAACAATTATGAAATACTCCAGTCCGGTTTCAGATCCCATCATAGTACTGAGACTGCACTCGTGAAGGTAACAAATGACCTTCTAATGGCCTCAGACAAAGGTTCCGCATCCGTCCTGTTGCTTCTTGATGCTGCTTTTGACACTGTTGATCACTCCCTTCTCTTAGAGAGACTGGAAACCCATATTGGGCTACATGGACATATTTTAGCCTGGTTTAAATCATATTTATCTGAAAGATATCAGTTTGTTAGTGTGGATGGCATATCCTCTGACAAGTCAAAGGTATGCTTTGTGTTCCTCAAGGCTCGGTTCTGGGCCCATTATTGTTCTCACTATATATGCTCCCTCTGGGCGATGTAATCCGAAATCACAATATTAACTTTCACTGTAATGCTGATGACAGTTATATATTTCAATGAAGCATGGAGAAGCCCCTAAATTAGCTACTTTGGAAGCATGTGTTTTAGATATTAGGAAGTGGATGACAGAGAATTTCTTGCTTTTAAACTCAAAGAAAACAGATGCTCGTTTTAGGACCCAAAAAACAAAGAGCGTTGTTAGCAGATCTCACTGTGAACCTCGACGGCTGCATGGTCGTATCCCAAAAAACTGTAAAAAACCTTGGCGTTACCCTTGACCCTGACCTCTCCTTTGAAGAACATATAAAATATGTCTCAAGCGTTGCTTATTTTCATCTTCCAAACATTGCAAAAATTTGAAACTTTCTATCAAAAACTGATGCAGAAAAATGAATCCATGCTTTCGATTACTGCAATGCTCTTCTCTCTGGTTATCCAGACAAACTAATACATAAACTTCAATTAGTGCTGCACACGGCTGCTAGAATCCTAACTAGAACAAAAAAATTTGAACACATTACTCCTGTCCTGGCGTCCTTACACTGGCTGCCTGTTAGGGTTAGGGCTGATTTTAAGGTTTAACTCTTAACCTATAAATCAATACATGGACTTGCTCCTACTTACCTTGCTGAAATGATCCAGCCATACATACCTACAAGTAACCTTAGATTGCAAGATGCAGGCATTTTAATTGTACCTAGAATTTCTAAACAAACAATTGGCGGCAGGGCCTTTTCTCATAGAGCTCCACTCCTGTGGAATGATCTGCCAATTAAGGTTAGAAATGCAAACTCAGTGCAAACTTTCAAGTGTCTACTGAAAACTCATCTCTACAGTACGGTTTATAATTAGGTGTAGCCTGGCCCGGGGGCATGAAGGTGACCAGTAGGCTTGATACTGTCCACCCTTGCTGTCTTGCCAGGTGGGCTCTCGTCGCCACTGGGATGCCCTCCCTCCAATGCCTTTCAGGGGAAGAGTCACTGGCTTGTTGTTGACTCTCTGTTGCGCACTTCTGCAATTGGGCTGTACGCTGCAAGCAATTCTCGGCCCTCATTCAGGGGGGTTGCGGTTGGTGGGTGTCCCTTTGGTTGATGCCTGGCAATGTGGTTGGATTGATTTCCTGCCTGTTGGGCCCTGTCCGGGGCCTCCCCCGGGTAGGGCCACAGTGTCACCGGACCCTCCCGTCTCAGTTCCAAGGTGTTACGCTGCTATATTATTGTGCTGGGGGATATGAGGAATGCACTACTAACTTTTTTTTCAGTCTCCTCCAGTTTTACATTTTAGGAAGAGATGAGGTCCTGGTCCACACCTGCAGATTACCTGGTTTGGGGGGCCCGTTGCTGTCCCTATCCTTGTCCACCTGGTCATACTTCTGACCTAGTCTAAAATCAAATAGACTCTGGATTTAGCCCAGAGAAAGGTATTTATTATTCCAATTGGACTCTTAATATCTCACCCGGCACAGCCAGAAGAGGACTGGTCACCCCTCTGAGCCTGGGTCCTCTCTAGGTTTCTTCCTAAAATTCGACCTTCTTAGGAAGTTTTTCCTAGCCACTGAAATTCAACACTACTGTTGTTTGCTCCTTGGGGTTTAAGGCCAGGTGTCTCTGTAAAGCACTTTGTGACAACTGCTATTGTAAAAAAGGCTTTATAAATAAATTTGATTGATTGATTGCAAATGTACAGATTGTCCATTTGTTCACACAAATAAGATTGAGACAAATCAAACCCTGTATTTATGTTATAATATGCTATTAAATTGACAAAACTTGAGTGAATTATGTCTCACTGTTGAGAGCTGCCATTTTCTAAAAGAGATAAAATACGCAATTAGCACTTGTCTTTGTCTCCAAAGCTTGAGAGTTCAAATTCAGGTACTTTAAGACCATCACGATTAGGCTTTGCTTGGTGTTTTTCTCTAAATATACCTACTAATTTAAAACAACACTGTGGAGAGGGTTGGGTAGGTTATTTTTTAAATGTAATCCGTAACAGTTACTGTACCTGGCCACATTTGTAATCATTAACATAACATTTTGATTACTCAAACTCAGATAACATCTGATTACTTTTAGATTAGTTACATATTAAGAGGCATTAGAAAACAAATAGGAATAGCCTATAACCAATTGAACACCTTCGGGATCAAACAATGTTTGAGTTTACATAGCTGGCCAAAAAACGAATTTGCATTTTACCTTATGGGTTATGTACAGTGCATTTGGAATGAGTTTCTAAACCATTGCTTTCTACTTCAGTATGATTGGGCTACATCTCTACATTGCTAAAGGTCTGTCAGATATTCAGTCATTCCAATTAATCCTATAACCCTCGAATCAGACTTTTTATCTGAACATAACCCAAAAACTAAGCATGTGTTAGCCTATTCTGTTATTTGTGTTTTATTAATGTTTTTAATTGCTTCAGAACATTGTTAAAAAATATCAACTTTTCGGAAAGGGTGTTGTCATTAATGTATATAAAAATCAAGATATCCATACCCTTTCGCGCATACACTAAATTTGCAGTAGTCTGATGTTTTGCTCCACAACCACCAACATTGCCAAAATGTTGCAAGTCCCCAGGCATGCGAATGCACGTTTGCAATCGTGAACACCCACACACAAATAAGCAGAATCACATGGCATACCTGTATGGATGGAGTTGAGGTGGCTGCATCAAATGCAAATCATCATACTTTGGCAGAGTGCTTTCCAACATTCTCCTCAAATATCATGATAAATTGCACATAATGTTTTATCTTGAAGGCAGCGCCATGTTACAGTTATGTAACAAATAGTTGCCTAATCTTCTAAACAATTCCTGTTTGTTTGGTGCAACTCTTCATAGCTGTGTTTTTCAGGGCATTTGACAAATAAACCTTGAAACTTAAAAAAGATACAACACCAGGTAGGTATCATTGTTCTGAAAAATATGCGTCGATAGTAGATAACTAAATCACATTTTATATGTGTCCGCTAATATTATCGTAGATTGGCCTATACACTGTTTTTACAAGCCATCTAACCAACCAAAACCTGAAAAAATTAAACTAGCGCTTCATCTGTAACTAATCTACGGTAGTAGCATGATGGTCATGCGCACAACTGGAAGCGCAAATTGTTATTTTGGTTCAAATAATTATGTATTTAAAACATTAAATGGAAATTTGGTTGCGCGCCAAGCTACTGCGTAGCCCACTGATCAGTGCAATTCTGTACAAAGATCTAAATACATATCTTCATGAAACTGAAAGTCAATGGTTAGGCTAGTACCATGGGTATAAGAACAATAGTGGGGGACAACATGTTTACCAATGCCTTGTTTTTATCACTTCATGCATGCATTTTGTAGTTCGTTCAGTCGGGAAGCCTGCAGTTGACAACGTGCAAGGTAAATATCAAACTGCTGATTGTTTTTCTACTTTTCAATGTGGTGGTCAATGAACAGCAGTCAGAGAGTCTGGGAGTCAAGGAGTCAGGGAGTCAAAGAGTCAGGGACAAGTCATCAGTCCACTGGCCCCTCCTTTATTTATATGTTCTCCTGTTGTACATTCACTACTTTCATTGGCCTATGCAAGATGTTTGTTTTATTAATCAGTTTGTAAGTCTCATAGTATCCTGTGATGTTGTCTGAAGGGTGGCCCGCTGTCTCTGACTTTGAAAACCCCTGCCATAGTGGATCCCTTTTTCTGCTATATAGAATCCTTGCCTGAAGATTATAGAACCATGTACATAATGGTTTCAAATTGAGCCTCTATAGTGCTACAGAAAATAATTTCTTAATCATTCTCGTATGTTCAATCCTTATACTTCTGGCCTGCAGTCTTTATGTGAGCATGTCCAACAAACAAAACAGTTGCACTGCACACATGATTTCATTAATAATTATTCAGCGTAATACATTTGATGAATTACATACAAAGCCAAATCTTTTGTAATTACTCTCCTAATAAAAAAAACATTAATGTGTAGCCTAATACATTTGTTGAGTTGTCAATAATATTGTTTCTTTCCTAATGAAAAACAGTAAAATGTAATATGTTTTTTTGTTCATGATATCGTTTGTATGTATGTTTCAATTAGAATTTGTTGAATGGTCAAGGAATTTTTGTATTGTTTGTCTTTTGCAAGTTCATTCAAATTTAACCAAGGCTATTATCTTTTATCTGGGGATATCGCCCATTCATCCATTGACGTCATTCATTCAGTTAGGTGTGAATAGCACCTGGGTATGGATTACAGGCTGCTTGGGTACTAATGCCAAGTGCTTTTGACGGATTTGGTAGGAAGGTAGGGTAAAAAAAAACTAGTTTTCCTACCTGCTGGTTTGTGAGTTTAGAATTCTGACAACAGGACAATGTTATATAGGCATACACCCAGGTCTGGAAATTAAGCACGCCCGCTCGCCTCATGCAACTTTTCAAGTCTAATTTTGGAACCATTAGTGGTATTATATTATACGTGCTACTGTTCAAATATTGGGGTAAAAAAACAAGGACATTTTAAAAGGCTAATTGATCATTAGAAAACCCTCTTGCAATTATGTTAGCACAGCCGAAAACTGTTTTGCTGAATAAAGAAGCAATAATAATGTCCTTGTTTAGACTTATTGAGTATCTGGAGCATCAGCAATTGTGGGTTTGATTAAAAGCAAAATGGTCAGAAACAAAGGACTTTCTTCTGAAACTCATCTGTCTATTCTTGTTCTGAAAAATAAAGGCTATTCCATGCAAGAAATTGCCAAGAAACAAACTGTATCTAACCAGAATAGAAAGAGCCCTGGTGCACAACTGAGCAAAAGGCCAAACACTAAATAGAGTTTCTAGTTTAAGAAACATTCCTCACAGGTCCTCAACTAGCTGCTTCATTAAATGTAACCCGCAAAACACCTGTCTCAACATCAATATTAGAGAGGCGACACATACGTGAGGATGCTATTTGTGGACTACAGCTCAGCATTCACCACTATTGTGCCCGCTAAGCTTGTTCTTAAGCTCAGGACCCTGGGACTCAACACCTCCTTTTGCAGTTGGATCCTGGAGTTCCTGGACCTCTGCACTGACCCCGAACATTGGAGCCCCCAAGGGCTGTGTTCTCAGTCACCTCCTGTACTCCCTGTTCACGCATGACTGTGTGGACACACACAACTCCAACGTCATCCTTAAGTTTGTGGACGACACCCCCATCCTGGATCTCATCTCCAACAATGATGAGACCACTTACACAGAGAAGGTAGCGGACCTGGCTAGAAGGTGTCCTTCTCCAAAGCGCTCCAAAGTGCTATTATTTAATCACATTGAAAGCGAAAAACTGACAAATGAAACGGGTAGGTTGAACAAATATGAGTTTGTCAGATTTGACAATTAAATGTTAACATTAGAAGGCATACTTAAAAATGTGCATATCCAAAGGTGTCTGGCTCACATTTTGATAGCTGGCCAAAATGCAAATTCCCCAAATATATGTTGTTTCCAAATATAGATACAAATAAGATCCATTATCTTATGGTGGAAATATACATTAAAACTAGTCTATTTCATAATTATACCTGATGAACAATAAATAAATGGGAAATGATCATTTGTTAACAGTTAATACTCTGTTACATACCTTCACACCATCCTCATGTTGTAGCATATTCTTTCCCATACCATTCCTTAGCATGTAAGTTCCATCTTAAACTAGTTGTTATATGGTACCAACTCAACACTTACGGTGTATGTACCAGGAAAGAGGGCTGTAATTTGAAGTGGTGTCTGTTCCCACATGATTACGGTGTAATTACCAGAAAAGAGCTGTTTGAAGCTCTGTGTCACGTAGTTACAGTTGTTTCTTTGTGACTACAGTGTATCTGTAGTCCATTTTAACCAGTTGTTAAATGGAACCAACTCAACACTTATGGTGTAATTACATGGTAAGAGGGCTGTAATTTGAAGCGGTATCCGTTCCCACATAGTTACACAGTAGTTGCACCTACCAAGTAAGTGCATTTAGTGTAGTCAAATGAAGTATGTTTCACTGTTGTTACAACAAATGACACCTCAAACTAATTAATTCATGAAAATTTGAAATGAGAGGGTAAATCAAAATAAAAAACCTGTCAGGAAATTAATAAAAAACAAATCTAGATATCTGCACCATTTGGACAGAGATATAATGACATTTAAACAATACATCTGTCAATTATAAAAAATGTATCAAAACAAATACAAATAATCAAATACTATTACAAACAACAACTACAACCACTACTACCTGAACCTTTTATATATATATTTTATAAGACATAACAAACGGACCTACTCGCCACCTACTCGCTAAGTACAATTATGCCTTCTCATTGTAGTTGTTGTAACCTCAACATGAAGGAGAACTATCGTCTTCAGGTAAAGATAGCAGCGTTATAGGCTCGGCTTCAGGCGAAAATGTCAGGCAAGGTTTATGTTAGTGTAGAAACTGAAAACTGCGTCTTGCAGCCGGGCAAGAACATTTTCTTGGTCACTGGGAAGGAATGCCGCCGACCAGTTTAACTAGGGTCGCTGCTAATGCCGACAGAGATTTCCAACCGGTTGAGAAATTCCATCACTGGAATTCATTCTTTAGAAGTTTTACTCATGAATGCTAACCAGGCTGATAAATCGTTTTTCATAGTTACAATTCACAGGCCCCAAGGGCCATACACAATATTCTTCAGTGAGTTTCCATAATACTTGTCTAAACTTTTAGTCGTAGCAGATACTTTTCTAATTTCTGGTGATTTCAATATTCATATGGAAAAGTCCAATGACCCTATTCAAAAACCCTTTGAAGCCATAATTGACTCAACATGTCTCAGGTCCAACGCAATAATTTATATATATATATATATATATATATATATATATATATATATATATATGATATGAATTCTCAGACTACAAATAGATTTCATGATATTCTTCCAGGCTGGGTCATCGATGACATCGATGATGAGTAAATAAATCTGCAAATGATCTAATCGAGGATCTAAACTCTACACTGTGAACGTTTTTAGATATGTTTGCACCATTAAAAACAAAAGAAATATGCAACAAGAAACTTGCTCCCTGGTACACAGACAATACTGGAGCACTCAAGCAAGCCTCCAGAAAATTGGAGAGAAAGTGATGCTCCGCCAAGTTGGAAGTATTTAGACTAGCCTGGATAGAAAGTACACTACAATACCAAAAAGCACTCACATTTTCTCAATTAGCTTATTTCTCCAAATTGATTGAGGTGAACAAACTCAAAAATGTCTCGCTGATACAGTTGCAAAATTAACAAAAAAAGCAAGTGGGTCTTCACTTCAGCAGTAATGAACACATTAACTTCTTTGATGAAAAGATCATCACCATTAGAAAACAAATAACTAACTCATTAAATAGGTATAGTCTTCAAAATCTCAGCTGTCCTGAGAATTCCCAGAACTTCTCTGACCTGGTGTCAATGGGGACACTTGAATTGTTATCGCTGGACATGTTCACTAAATTAGTAATGAATTCTAAACCCACAAATTGTCACTAGACCCGATTCCAACAAAACCACTTAAGGAGCTACCTCCTGTGCTAGGTTAACCGATGTTGAACATAATTAATTGCTCCCTATCCTTCGAATGTGTACCAAATGCGCTACAAATAGCAGAAATAAAGACTCTTCTGTAAAAATCGAATCTGGATCCAGATATATAAAAAAATTATAGGCCAATATCAAACCTCCGATTGCTCTCAAAAATCTTAGAATGACAAGCAACATTTATGAAATGCTTCAGTCTGGTTTCAGACCCCATCATAGGACTGAGACTGCACTTGTGAAGGTGATAAATTACTTTCTAATTGATTCAGACAAAGGTTCTGCATCCGTCCTGTTGCTTCTTGATCTTTGTGGTGAAACTATTGATTAATCCCTTCTTTTAGAGAGACTGGAAACCAAAATTGGGCTACGCAGACACATTCAAGCCTGGTTTAAATATTTTTTATCTGAAAAGTATCAGTTCGTTTGTATGGATCGCATGTCATCTGACCAATCAAAGGTATGTTTTGGTGTTCCTCAAGGCTCTGTTTTGGGCCCATAATTGTTTTCACGATACAGCTTGTTGACAAAAAGGGCAGAGTACAGGAAGTGAGCCGAGGGTTTCGGGAGCAACAGCCGACGATGAAGACGGATCAACAATCTACACCAGAGGTAAAGGCTGCAAAAAGCTCCAGAAAAAAATAAGAGACCACTTTCCAAAAAAGTTAAAAAGGAAAATTTGAGTGAGGAACAGAAGCGTTCAATTTCCAGTGGTCTCTTAATTTTAACCCTTCTGTTCCTCATTCAAAACCTTTTTTGGAAAGTAAACGTAAAAGTGCTGTGGTCTCTTAATTTTTTCCGGAGCTGTATTTGCTGCCTCTGGGTGATGTCCCCCCACAATGTCAATTTTCACTATTATGCTGATGACACACAGCTGTATATTTCGATGAAACATGGAGAAGCCCCAAAATTAGCTACTTTGGAAGCATGCTTTTCAAATATTAGGAAGTGGAAACATTTTAAAATTAGGAGGACATGAGGTCTTAGCCCACACCACCGGAGTACCAGGCTCAAAAGACTTGTTGCTCTCCCTGTCCAATATCCTCCTGGTTGTGTTGCAGATCAAGAAGATACTTGATGATTCCAGCTGCCACTCTACTGACCTAACCCCCCGAGTTGTCCCTGTCCTTGTCCATCTGGTCATGCTTCTGACCTGGACTAGTTTTAATAGGCTCTGGACACAGCTCACATGCATTTATTAATTATTACAACTTGTACTCTAAAATGTTCACCCGGCACTGCCAGAAGAGGACTGGTCACCCCTCTCTAGGTTTCTTCCTAAAGTTTACCCTTCTTGTGAGGTTTTCCTAGCCACTGTGCTTCAACACGGGTGTTGCTTGCTCCTTGGGGTTTCAGGTTGGGTATTTTGTAAAATAACTTTGTGACAACTGCTTATGTATAAAGGGCTTTTATAAATACATTTGATCTCCAGAAAAAACTAAGAGACCACTGCACCTTCAATTTCTTTCTTATATATATATATATATATATATATATATATATATATATATATATATATATATATATATATACATAGCTGAAAAATATTCCAAGTCTGAGTCTTCTTCTAAATAGAATTTAGTTTCACATTAACTGCCTTGAATTTCTTTTTTTAAAAGGCACACACCATTTCAGTTTGAATACTGAGGAAACCTCACAATATTTTTGTTGACTTTACCTTTAAAGAACAATTGATTCTTGTCAACTGCTAATTAAGCCATTTAATTGTTGAGTTAGTTGTATTTTTTCTGGGATACAAAGCTGGACTACTATGTACTACTGGGGATACTGCAGGACTGGATACTAATAATACTTAATACTAATAACAATGTCATTACTGGGGATTTTTATACTACAAACAATTTTAAACATGATTTTTCAACTTTTCAGGACAAGCAAAGTACTAAGCTTATCACATGCCAGCTCAACATGAGACATTTAAAGATTCTTTCTGTTATGTATTCAACATGATGTAAAAAGTGTTCTTGAAAATATTATTTTCACACACTGGTGACATCATAATGTATTTAAAATATGATTTCAATAAAATGTTTGCAGACAAAGTTTAATTATAAAAAATGTAATGCTCATAAAATGTAATGCTTTTTGTTACTGAACATCCTTTTGTCAGTGACAAGTCCAGAAATTGTATACTAAACAACACTTTTTACTGAAATTCTGTACAGATCGAGATTGCTTCTGAGGGGGATGTAGTGGTGTAGTTGTTATTTGTAATAATATTTGATTGTTAGATTGTTTTTATAAAATCAGTAACCCTATCTTATAATTGGCAGAAGTGTTTTTTGAATGTCATTATATCTTTATCTAAAAGGTTCACATGTCTAGATTTGTTTTTGATTAATTCCCTGACAGGTTTTTTATTTTGAACAAAGCCACTCATTTCAAATTGTCATTAATTCATTTGTTTGCAGTGTTACGTTTTAATAACAATGAAACAGACTCTGCTTCATTTGACTACACCGCTTCAAATTACACCCCTCTTTCTTGTAACTACACTGTAATTATGTGGGAACAGACACAGCTTCAAATTACAGCCCTCTTTCCTTGTAACAACACTGTAACTATGTGGGAACAGATACCGCTTCAAATTACAGCCTTCTTTCCAAGTACTTACACTGTAAGTGTTGTTTGTACCATATAAGAACTAGTTAAAGATGATGGACTTATAGGAACTTACATGGTAAGTAAGGGTGAAGTACTCAAGGTACGGGAAAGAATATTCTACAACGAGGATGGTATGAAGGCAAATGATAATTTACCACATATTTATTTCTTGTTCATCAAGTGGACCAGGTAGTGTGTGTGTGTGTGTGTGTGTATATATATATATATACACTCACCTAAAGGATTATTAGGAACACCTGTTCAATTTCTCATTAATGCAATTATCTAATCAACCAATCACATGGCAATTGCTTCAGTGCATTTAGGGGTGTGGTCCTGGTCACGACAATCTCCTGAGCTCCAAACTGAATGTCAGAATGGGAAAGAAAGGTGATTTAAGCAATTTTGAGCGTGGCATGGTTGTTGGTGCCAGGTGGGCCGGTCTGAGTACTTCACAATCTGCTCAGTTACTGGGATTTTCACGCACAACCATTTCTAGGGTTTAAAAACAATGGTGTGAAAAGGGAAAAACATCCAGTATGCGGCAGTCCTGTGGGCGACAATGCCTTGTTGATACTAAAGGTCAGAGGAGAATGGGCCGACTGATTCAAGCTGATAGAAGAGCAACTTTGACTGAAATAACCGTAACAACCGAGGTATGCAGCAAAGCATTTGTGAAGCCACAACACGCACAACCTTGAGGCGGATGGGCTACAACAGCAGAAGACCCCACCGGGTACCACTCATCTCCACTCATCTACAAATAGGAAAAAGAGGCTACAATTTGCACAAGCTCAGTTGAAATTGGACAGTTGAAGCCTGGAAGAATGTTGCCTGGTCTGATGAGTCTGGATTTCTGTTGAGACATTCAGATGGTAGAGTCAGAATTTGACGTAAACAGAATGAGAACATGGATCCATCATGCCTTGTTACCACTGTGCAGGCTGGTGGTGGTGGTGTAATGGTGTGGGGAATGTTTTCTTGGCACGGCTTACCTGAACATTGTTTCTGACCATGTCCATCCCTTTATGACCACCATGTACCCATCCTCTGATGGCTACTTCCAGTAGGATAATGCACCATGTCACAAAGCTGGAATAATTTCAAATTGGTTTCTTGAACATGACAATGAGTTCACTGTACTGAAATGGCCTCCACAGTCACCAGATCTCAACCCAATAGAGCATCTTTGGGATGTGGTGGAATGGGAGCTTTGTGCCCTGGATGTGCCTCCCACAAATCTCCATCAACTGCAAGATGCTATCCTATCAATATGGGCCAACATTTCTAAAGAATGCTTTCAGCACCTTGTTGAATCAATGCCACGTAGAATTAAGGCAGTTCTGAAGGCGGAATGGGGTCAAACACAGTATTAGTTTGGTGTTCCTAATAATCCTTTAAGTGAGTGTATATTCCTAGCTATAGTATATAATTCATGTATTGTTCAGTTCACAGTGAGTATCGAACCGTGCACCCTAGACCCTGTACTGAACGGTTCCATATGACCGTTTCACCTTTAATGCATTTTACATCTTCATGAGTTATACAAAGTTGTTTAGAATATATAAACTAGTGTTGTTTTGAAAGAGTAGGCACATATGTAGAAAACAAATTTCTAGCCTCAACCTGGCAGCTGCAAACTCACAACTGTAAAGACACCTGCTCTTATCACTGAGCTACCCAACTTGGTTTGGCTAGCAAATGTTATATATATATATATACTATGCAAGCACATCTGTTAATCAACTTTTTCGGTCTCTGCATGTGCCAATCAACCTAATTTGGAAAATACTTGTTCTCACCAGTAAGACACATATTTTACCCAAGTTTTTTCAAAATGTGCATAGTAGGGTAGTAAGGAATGGCCTCTTGACACATAGGAATGAACAAATGAATGCACAAACGAACAAACAGACTTGAACCCAATACTTTCTCCCTCTTCTGATTTAATCATTGGGTAACAACAAAATCAACAGCATAAAAAAATTAAAATAAGATATTGATCCTTGGTTGCTAAATCATCTGTTTTTGCAGTAGGCCAGTGAACAGCAAAATAATCAACTGTCATATGGTGAAGAGGGGCTAGTCTCCCCCACCAATTTTGTATGCATTTACTGGGAAGACTGATATCTTCATATATAGAGAGTATGAAATCTGCATAACTTCATAAATGAATCAGTGTTGTAGACTATATAACTATCATTGCCAGCTCAGTGTAAATAAATGAATTCAAAATGTGCGCTTTGTTCTCACAACTGATACAGGTATATATATTGTTTTGATCAGTTCTGCTTATGAGCAAACTACAATCAGTAACTCTAAAATAACGTTACATTGAACCAGTTGCAAATTCTGTGTTTTACTTTATCATTATCGAAGAAATGTCAGTGTCCTGAAATAATGTAACATTTATCTACCATTGATAAGATATTTTAATGAGCTTGCTTGAACATACAGGTAAATGAGCCAATGTCGACAACTGAGGACTGTGTTTTCAAATTCAAGGTTTATCACCAACACAGAAAAACAGGCCACTCTTTGGGAACAGTCCATTCCACCTGAACGATTGATAAGGTAATATGCATATAGCTCACTGATGATGTAAAAGAGAGAGAACAATTGATCAAGATGGGAAATAAACTTGTAATAAAATTACACAACTTTGATTGTTTAATTATTCATGTGAAGTTTGGCACCCTATAGTTAAAATCTGCTAGTCACACATGTTATCTTGGAAAACAAGAACCTTTTTTTTAAATTAAACTTAGGTGAATGATGCCAACTGCCATAGAGATTCGACATTAACTAAATGAGATTGATCCATGGGGGTGCTGTAGTAATCAACTTAAATGTATTAGTCACACACAATATTTCAATAAGCTCAAGGCATACATTATCTGACATGTTTACTCATTTTGTGCATGTTTGTTTTGTATTTATTTTGTAATTAACCTTTATTTTAGCTCTCTCATCGATGAACCCTGCATGGATACATCGATATACAACAATTCCACTACTGTATATCTAGATTAATAATGATTGCATTTAATCTTTTAATTGAATTGAGTCCATTTGCAGGTTTTAATTCCACTTTCATGTGCTTTAACCTTTTAATGGATTAAAGGATTAAATTAGTTTAACTTAGGCGTTGATTGTATAAAAGGTCTAATTGAAATGTGACTTCTGCTTTTAACCTAACTTGTCTGAATTGAAGGGATGCAGGGGGCTGCCTCACAGGGTGCCCAGGGAGCAAATGAGATTGCCCATCAAAATGTTCACAGACAAATAGAACCTGAAGGGAGAGAACCTTGAGCTTACCTCTCTCAGGTAGCAAGAAATGCCTCTTACTGCTGGATTGATTGGAAGGGAAGCTGTTGGGGAGGGAAGCTGGAGAGAGAGATGAAGAGATAAAAAGAGTGAAAGAGGGAAGAGAAGGAGAGAGAGAGAGTGTAGAATGAATGGGATGAACAACACACAGCTGGTATCAAAAGCCCTGGTGTAAGGAGTAGCAGGTTGCCTAATCCCTTATAGTGAACATAGGCAATCTTATGCTACCTGCCTGCTTTTTTTTTATCACTTAGGCTAATTCAATTTCCTTTCTATAGCTCTTGTTTGACTTTCTTTTTTGTCTGTAGTTGTTTGTAACAGGATGGGGAAAAGATTAATAGAGAAGTGCTCACAATACGGGAGACCCATAAACGAGTTAAACAAACATTGAAGTCAGTCCTCTCCCTCCTTCTGCCCTCTGCCAGTTCTGGCCACACCCATTCTCAACCCCTCTCCCCCAGCTACTCCTCTTCATCCCTTTCTCTCTTACACTCCCCTCCCCTCCCACTGCTTCCCCTCATCCATCTCACAGGCGGTGGGTGTTCCAAGCAGATGTTAAAGTGTTTGGTCTGGTCCGGCTTCACTCTGCGCAGGGCCACCCGTGACTCCCCGATGAACTCATTATGCGTCAGCTTGTCCTCGTCACACACAGACACCCTGATGGTGGGGGGGGGGGGGGGGGGGGGGGGGTTGGGTGACAGAAGGAGAGGGAGAAAGAGAACAGAAAAGTCATACAGAGTGGGTCAATCATGTCTAACTGACTCAGTCATAACAACAAGTAAAGGGTGAGGAAACAGACATAGCGATATATCTATATCTATATAAAGACAGAGTGGAAGTATTCGAGTAGGCATGGTCATTCAACATACTCAGGAATCATTCAGGATTTTGTCATGAGCTGCATTACCAAAACATAGAACTATCCCTTTAACTTAACTCAGTTATGACTAACCACTGACCTACTTTAACCATTATTAATGTATGAAAGAACTGACAAAACAGCAGTGACATGCTGTTTTTAGAAAGCAAAACATTTTGTTTGCTTAGGCATACCACTTCATCCCACGACGGTTAGCCTAGTGGTTAGAGCATCCGACCAGCAACTGTAAAGGTTGCTAGTTTGAATCCCAAAATCGGCAAGGTGTCCTTTAGCAAATAAAGTTAGCAATAATTGTGCCCAGTGTGGTAGCCCCACTCACATTTCCAATTTAGAGGGATTGGGTTAATATTTTATTTATTTGACCTTTATTTTAACAGGAAGTCCCATTGAGATCAAAAATCTCTTTTACAAGAGAGACCTGGCCAAGGTAGCAAGCGTATAAAAAACAGAACACATTAAAATGCAACATATACAACATGAAATTCAATAAATCCAAAATAAAACATAAAAGATAATTGTTCAAACACAGTGGCCTCTCAAGAAAAACAACCACATGCCTCCATCACCATATTCTTTATGATGCCCTTAAATTCAACAATGGATAAAAAATATGTCTAATTTTAGATCTTTTTGCAGATTATTTCATGCACAAGGTGCATAAAAATGCAGTTCTCCCCAGATCTGTCAAAGCCAGAGGTACAATTAAAAGCAACCACTAGGAAGAGTGTAGCTGATAACTACCAGAGCTGAGACAGGGAAGGGTACAGAGGTTTGCTGGAAGTTTACCTAACATCGCTTTATAGATAAAAATATACCAGTGCTGTTGTCTGTGGATGGTCAGTGATGTCCAACCCACCAAATCATAACTTTGCATTTGTAATAAAACATAGAGATGCATGATACACTGAATCAAGGCTCCGTAGGACAGAGGAGGCTGCATGCAAATTCAATATATCACTGTAATCGATCACCGGTAGAAAAGTAGCTTCCACAAAAAAAAATTGGGTATTAAAAGTAAAGCTTGATTCATTTCTAAAATAAATACTGATCTTAACTTCAAGCTTCATAACTAGATTAGCAATATGAGCATTGAATAAGCTTGTCGTCTATCCACGTACCCAAGTAGTTGAACGAGGGCACCCTTTCATTGGATTTAACATCAGACTTAAAAATGCTAAATTCATCAAGCAACTGTATGCAAGTTTTTGAATTGACCATTAACTTTGTTACAGTCATGGCCAAAAGTGTTGGCACCCCTGAAATTATTCCAAGTATTTCTCACAGACAAGTATTGCATTAACACATGTTTTGATATACACATGTTTATTCCCTTTGTGTGTATTGGAACAAAACAAACAAAAAAAAGGAAAAAAGCAAATTGGACATAATTGCACACAAAACCCCCCAAAAAAGCCAACATCTCAAAAAGAGTACAGTTCCCTACACGATCAAACTGGAGGAAACTCTGACTGGAGGAGATCTGGCTGACTCAAAACCTGAAGAGAATTAGACGTTTCTGAGAGTTAATGGCTTGCGTGATAGGTGTGTCACTGGACAACAGCATAATCACAATCAGAAAGAGTTTTATTGCCAAGTAAGTTTCACAACAAACTCTGAATTTGTTCTGGTCCATTTCTGCAGCAATTTTGAACAAAGGAATTTAAAACAAAAAAGAATAGTGGACTGAGCATGAAGACAATAGACTGAGCATTAATAAATTAGTAAAGAATATACTAAAAATATGTGAGGTGAAAGAATTGTCAAGTTCAGTGTTGTGTGTGTATGTGGGGAAGGGTTATAGATTTATCCAGTTGAGGGTTGTGTGTGTATGTATGTGGGAAGTGGGCTATAATGAGTTTGGGGCATGTTCATGAGGCCTACCGCTGTAGGAAAAAACTGTTCTTGTGGCAAGAGGTTTTGGTAGCCCTCAACCTTCTGCCAGAGGGGAGAGTTCTGAATAGTCCATTTCCAGGGTAAGAGGGATCAGCCCCAACTTTGACACTTGTCTCAGTGTCCTGGAGGAGTGTAGGTCTTGTAGAGGCGGTAGATTGCAGCCAATCAACCTCTCTGCAGAGCAGATGATACGCTGCAGCCTGCCCTTGTCTTTAGCAGTGACTGCAGCATACCAGACGGTGATGGAGGCGGTCAGGATGGACTATATGATGGCAGTGTAAAAGTGAACCATCACAGTCTTTGGGCAGGTTGAACCTTTTCAGCTGCCCCAGGAAGTACATCCTCTGCTGAGCTTTCTTTGTAAGAGAGGTGATGTTTTGCTCCCACCTGAGGTCCTGGGTGATGGTTGTGCCCAGAAAGCGAAAGCAGAGTTGACTGGGAAGCCACCCAGGGTGATAGGAGGAAGGCCAGCTGGGCTTCTGAAGTCCACCATCATCTCCACTGTCTTTAGGGTGTTGAGCTCCAAGTTGTTCTGTCTGTATCAGGACACCAGATGGTCAATCTCCCACCTGTAGGTGGACTCGTCTCCATCAGAAATAATTCAGATGAGAGTGGTGTCATCCACAAACTTCAGGAGCTTGATAGAGTGGTCACAGGAGGTGCAGCTGTTGGTCTACAGGTAGAGGAGTAGGGGGGACAGGACACAGCCTTGAGGGGAGCCGGTGCTGATGGACAGGTGCTTCCTCTGCCTCATATTGGACTGGAAGGCTGTGATCCACCAGCATGTGGACTCGGGCACTCCCAGTTGGGATAGCTTTTCTTTGAGCAAAGTGGGAACTATGGTGTTGAATGCAAAACTGAAGTCCACAAACAGGATTCTGGTGTAGAGTTCAAATGCTGAAGGATGACGTGAAGAGCCTTGTGTTATGGAAATGTCTTGAACTGATGTGTTCTTATTGATTAAAGTATTGAGGCCCCATGTTTAGATAAGAAAAGGAATGTTGGTTGTGCTGTGAGAAAGTAAGTATGAGGTGCTGAGGTAAACGTAATAGCAGGATGGGGGTAAATGCAGACCAAGGGGTTCTAGGACAGGATAGAGGAAGATACACAACAGGGGGTATGATGGATAAGGAACATAGGTTGAATTTATGGTACGACCATGCAGATTCTTATCCCCACCCATCTCTCTAAGTATTGAATGTACTTCCAAATGCTTTAGAGACTCATCAGATGATTATCCTGTAAGCTTTTGACGTGTCTCTCTATTTGCAAATAAACTGTTAATTGTGCAAAGACAATTTTGCCTCTGTACTTGCTCCTTTAAGAGTGTCTATCAATGGAATTACCATCACACTTGTTGACCGCATTGTCCACAGACCTTTTGGCTCTGTAGGAAAACTCCAGTGGGTCTAGTACAGGGTCAGTGATGGTCTTGAGGTGGGACAGCACAAGGCACTTAAATTACTTCATAACCACCGAGGTCAGTGCAATGAGTCTGTAGTCGGTAAGTCCTGTGATCCTTGGTTTCTTGGGGACTGGGAGGATGATGGAGGACATGAAACTGGCTGGGATGTAGCATGTCTCCGGTGAGGTGTTCAAGATGTCCATAAACACAGCAGAAAGCTGATCTGCACAGTGCTTTAGGGAGGATGGGGAGACTCTGTCAGGCCCTTCTACTTTTTGGGGGTTCTTTCTCTTGAACAGTTTGTTAACGTCCCCTTCCAGGATTAAAAGTTCCATTGTAGTGGCAGAGATGGGGATGATTAGAATGGGTGATTGTAAATGGGCCCCGATGGATTCCTTCACTGCCTTACCAAAGCTGTATTTAGCCTCTATGTACCTGTTTGTGTCCCCACTCCTTAACACCTCCTCCTTTATTAAACGCAGCTGTCCAAACCAGGGTTTGTTGTTGTTGTAGCTCACCTTGGTATGTGTTGGTATGCAGTTGTCTTTACAGAAGCTGATGTATGATGTCACTGCGTCAATGTACTCATCCAGACCATTAATGCCAGACCTAACTCTAGCCCAATAAGTAAGTCACAGTGTCAACTGTGAAAAGAATACTTTGAGGTGCAGGTTTGTAAGAAAGCCATTGCTAACATGGTAAACTAAGAAAAAGAGGCTTGTCTGGGCCATGAATCACCTCCAGTGAACTACAGAAGGCTGGAAGAAGATCTGATGGACCGATTAATAAACATTTGAAATATTCAGTTTAATCTCTCTGGTGTTGGTCAGGGGTTAATCCTATAGCGAGAAAATTACCCAAAACACACCTCCAGGCTATGTCAGCACTATCTTAGAAGAAAAGAACAAGGCAGTAGGCTTCAAATCATGTCTCCAGACTTCAACCCCATCGAGATGGTTTGGAATGAACAGGGCAGATGTTTAAAAGTAAAGTAAGCTACAAGTGCACACACATTTGTGCAAATTTCGACAACTGTGTTGAGCAATATTTGAATTCCATTGTAGTATGATTGTCAACTGTTATGTCTATAAAAGGTGGTTACCTTGATTCATCAAAAATATAGATTACATTTTGTTAAACAAAATGATTCCACGATGTGGAATCCTGCGGATTACCTGGTTTGGGGGGACCGTTGCTGTTCCTGTCCTTGTCCACCTGGTCATACTTCTGACCTAGTCTAAAATCAAATATACTCTGGATTTAGCCCAGAGAAATTTATTTATTATTCCAATTGGACTCTTAATATCTCACCCGGCACAGCCAGAAGAGGACTGGTCACCCCTCTGAGCCTGGGTCCTCTCTAGGTTTCTTCCTAAAATTCGACCTTCTTAGGGAGTTTTTCCTAGCCACTGAAATTCAACACTACTGTTGTTTGCTCCTTGGGGTTTAAGGCCAGGTGTCTCTGTAAAGCACTTTGTGACAACTGCTGTTGTAAAAAGCGCTTTATAAATAAATGTTGATTGATTGATTGATTGATATCTAACTCGTCTCCAATTGTTTATTTGTTATTTGCTTTAATTTCAAAGTACAGGAATAGTTTAAATTGTGTGAATTTCAGTTAAAACTGGAAACATTGAGGTGTTCTAAAACATTTGACCGGTAGTGTACACATTTTGATGTTTAATGTTTCAATGGTATGTTTTGCAGCTAGGTGCATTAGTACACCCATGTAGCTTTAAATGAAGGAAACATTTGCTAGAAAGTTGTGGTCAGAGATGGTGGCCGGGCCTTAATGCCATCGACCTTGACCCTGCCCCCTAAAATGCACATGCATTCACGCTGGTTTCAGTAACAGAGTCCTGTGGTAGGTAGTGGGCTGACATCATTGTGTGATTTATTACAATGCTAAAGCGGCAATTCATGGATAAATGTACTATTCATAAATATGGTCGGATGATTTGCCTTGCATGCTTGATTTGGTCGGTTATGACCCTTTTATGTAGAATTAATTAACACCACTGATACCATCAACAGGGTCTACATATAAAGCGCAACAGGGTTGCATAGTGGTCAAAAGTGTTGGGCGAGTAAACCAAAGGTTGCTGGTTCTAATACCAAGGCCCAAAAGGTGAAAATGAAACGCAGTTCTTAAAATAATTGTAAAAACAACCTTATGACAACAATGTGGGAGGTCATGACAAGTAACACATTAACACTCCATGATTAGTATTACCTGCGTTCTATACTCTACATTTCTACAAATGAGCACACTAGATTTCTTGGTGTGTACACAGGTACAATGATAACAATTTACAAATTCCTGGATAAACATTTACCTGGGAAAATAAGGTTAAAGGAAATGCTGCATGCTAATAAACCATGTTAACGATGTGTTGCTCTTATTTAACAATGTGTTACTATCATTAGACTGTGTTCTATGGCGCAGTAAAAAGTATGCATATCTATTAAGAATTTGATTGAGATACAAGCCAATATAATGAATAATCCATCATTCAAATGTAGTGGATGCAATTAGTATGTGGCATTGCCAGGAATTCAGACAGTGTGAAAGTGCTGCATGCCAGCTTCTCCAAACCATATTTTATGCAGCTGTGTTAGTACCCTGCCACAGTGGCACTATGTCACCTCAGACACACAAATAAACAGGTAGAAGACATGAATGGAAGAGGAGGAATGGGACAGAGGGTGTTGTTTATATTGTATTTTTTATGGACAGGTGTGTCTGTGTGTGTGTGTGAGAGAGAGAGAGAGTAAGTATGTGTGCATCTGTGTAAAATGTTTTGTATCCTGGTGGAAATAGTAAAACAAGCAATATTAGAAAAATGCATATGTTTGACATTAACTATGTATATCAAATATCATATGTCGCCTGACCCCACTTGTTATTTCTTGTTGTTGTCTTTGCTTAAGCACTTGCAATGCTAAACTGTTTCACAGGTCGATCAACCAATCAAGTATTTTTAGTTCCATATGTGCTGGAGGAGAGTAAATTCTCTGACCAACAACCACAATTGAGCTTGCACACAATGAGTGACTAGAGCGTGATGACAAGCTGGTCTTGAGCCTGTTTGCATTGTACTATGGAAGACCCCCGGGCGGTCCTGGCCACAATCACACAGCTGTACTCCGAGGAAGTGAATCGGGATCAAGACTGTCATATTTATTCTTGAACTTAATTCATAGCCAAGAGACAAAGATGGCCAAGTTATTTGGCTGTCTGTAGCTGCCAGGAACTGGGAAGGATGTCAAAATAAGTCCCAAACTGCATCCTATTTCCTGTATAATGCATTATGTTGGACTAGGGTCCACAAGGGCTTCACAAGGGCTTTTGGAAAGTATTGAGATTGTTTTTTTTTTGTGCCATCAATCTACACAAAATACCCCAAAATGACAAAGCAAAAACATGATTTAGAAATGTTTGCCAATTTATTGAAATGTATTTAGACCCTTTATTCAATACTTTGTAGAAAAGCCTTGAATAGAAATCATTGCTTCGAGTCTTCTTTGGGTTGCCTCCAACAGATTTTCTTTCCTTTCCTTTTAAGCTCTGTCAGATTGGCTGGGGACCATCGGTTTAATGAGGTTTAAGTCCAGGCCTTTGCTGGGCCAGTCAAGGACATTCACAGTCTTGTCCTGACACCATTCCAACAATGTTTTGGCTGTATGCTTCTGAGACTTGTCATCCTGAATTTGGAATCTTCGCTGTATTCTGAGGTCCTGTTTGCTATGGATCAGATTTCCTGTGTGCTATGGATCTTGCTTGGTTTGTTCTTCAATCCGGACCAGTCTCCATGTCCCTGCCGCTGACAAGCATCCCCACAACATGATGCTCCCACCACAATGCTTAACTGAATAGATGGTATTAGCCAGGTAATGTTTAGGTCAGATGTACTGCTTGGCATAATACCTGAACAGAGTGCTTCTAGAAGGAATGGTTTCTGTCTAGGCAATCTATCATAAAAGGCTGAGAGCTGCATATATGTGCATCTTGCAGGTTCTCTCCTCTCCAAAGAGAATCTCTGATGGTCTGTGTCATCTCCCTGACCAAGGCCCTTCTTGTCTGTTTACTTAGTTTAGTCGGATGGCAATCTCTAGTAAGTCTTGGTGAATCCAAACATGAGCTAAATATGGAATGTTATGGTAAAGGGTCTGAGTACTCATATAAACTACATTTTTTATTTATTTATTACTTTTAAATATTGTGAAATTGCTTTGTCATTATGGTGTTTCGCGTGTAGATTAATGACAAAATATGTATTGAATACATTTCTATATCAATCAATCAATTAAATGTATTTATAAAGCCCTTTTTACATCAGCAGTTGTCAAAAGTGCTTTTACAAAATACCCAGCCTGAAACCCCAAGGAGCAAGCAACATCCATGTTGAAGCACAGTGGCTAGGAAAAGCTCCCTAAAAGGGGACGAAATTGGAAGAAATCTAGAGAAGAACCAGGCTTGGAGGGGTGTGGGCTGTGACCTGGCAATGCCAGGTGAAATCTTTGAGAGTACAAGTTGTAGTAATTAATAAATGCGTGTGGGCTGTGACCAGAGTCTATTAAAACAAATCAAGGTCAGAAGCATGATCTGATGGACAAGGACAGGGACAATCCTGGGGGGATGGGGGGGTGGGGGGGCTCAGCAGAGTGGCAGCTGGAATCATCAGGTATCTTCTTGATCTGTAACACAACCAGGAGGACATTGGACAGGGAGAGCGACAAATCTTTTGAGCCTGGTACTCTGGCAGTGTGGGCCAAGACCACATCTCCTCCTAATTTTAAACGGAGCAGGAGACAAGGAAAATTTAGAGAGCGCTTTCCTTAGATTTGCAAGGATTTACAGTTGAGAAGGAGAACTGACCCTACTCTCCCGGCACAATAATATAGCAGCGTAAGACCTTGGGGCTGAGACAGGGGTTCCTGTGACATTGTGGCCCTATCTGGGGGAGGCCCTAGACATGGCCCAACAAGCAGGAAGTCAATCCACCCACATTGCCAAGCATCAACCAAAAGCACACCAACCAAACGCAGTCTATAACACAACAAAATATGGAGAAAGTGAAGGGGTCTGAATACTTTCCAAAGGCAGTGATGCAAGTTACCAGAGGAAACCACTTGATATCTGTTGAAGGCCCCAGAGGTAATTTATACTGAATTAGTCCTCGGAACACAAGCATCCCTTCACTTCCTCTAAGATGAAACCCAGGAAGCCAGAAGAGAAAGTGAGAGGAGCAGGGGGTTGGGGGAGGTAGTGAGAGAGAAAGCGAGAGAGAGCGAAATAACAGGCCTGGGAGTCAAGTGTGAGAGAGGGGGATGGAAACGGGGAGGTACTCTATAGCCATGGAATACATGATCATTTTTAACATGACAGTGGCTGACATTTCCATCTCCTTGGAAAACACATCGCCTGCGGCACCGATAAAAGGCTTTTCAAATGTAATCCCTGCACAGGGAAAGTATCACAAACCAATGCTCCAGTGTCCAATCAGTGAACTACACCAATCTAAACATGAAAAGATTATCTAATCATGGGTGGTTTTCACTCGAATTAACTCATGGATTTACACAATAATTTAACAGTTTGATTTACTTTTTGAGGACAATCCCTATGATTTCAGTGACACCTTCCATCACCACTAGGAATCTAGTCTGGGATTCATGTGGCAAATCCATCTTTTGTGTTTGCATTGGTAGAGCATGATTTTTGCAATGGGTTGTGTTTAATTGTCCCCACTGGGGCCATCCAAACAGAAAATGTGTGAATGTATTAAAAGTGTCTTTTGATTTTTTTTTTAAGAACTGGCATATTGCTGCAGTCTGATGAAACCCTCTTATCTCTAAAGTAAACCCTTTTCAGGAAATGGAAAATAATCTCCATATACTCCCATTAACTAACATAAAATTATTAAACTTCAGAAGCTATTTTCTTGGTCCTACAGTAATGGAATCTTCTGATTATATTTCTTGGAGTGTCCGCCTTCAAATATTTCACATTATGTGAAGCTTCAAGATTCTCATTAGTCAACAATGATAAACGTTATATTATTCAAATATGTGCAATCTATTAATAGCACATGTAGTCTTCACTTCTCAGTTAGGCTGATGTTGCCTGTATGGAGGATGCAAATTGAATCCTATGTCTTCCACGGTTAACTATGGGGCCTGGTCAAAATGTGGGCATTGTATAGAGAATAGGGTACATTTAGCATCTCATGCTGGGGGGCTTCTAATATCTCACAGGAGATCAATAGTCTATTCAATTCTGCTTCAGAGAAAGTTTGTAAAGTCGTCACCCGCACAAACAACATGAGACTTTCGTCACTTCTGGGGGGGTCAATGAAATTAGATACCCCCCAGTGTTTACGCCGACCTCAATCTGTCACTGCAGATGGAAGAAGGGATGGATGGAGAGAAGGTGGGTGGGAGAGAGAGAAAGAAGAAAATGAAGTGAGAGTGAAGAATTAAGGAGAGGGAAAGAAAGAGAGAAGAAAGCGGTTGATAAACAAATGGAGATGGGAGCAAAACAGACGTTGCCATATGCAAAACCAATTGTGTTAGAGTGTGTGTGTGCAGGTATACATGTGTGTTTGTGAAAGCGACTGAGGAGACAGAGAGAGCGAGAGATGTTTGAACAGAGAGAGTCAGAATGGAGAGACAGACAGAAATTAAGACAGAGAAAGATACTGAGACAGATTGAAACACATAGCGTAGAGACAGATAGAAACACAGAGACTGATTTTGACTAGATGCCCATGTGTAACAATAACCTGAGTGTTTTCCGGTACATATCCTCCTCTGTGATGCCTTGGTAGGTAAGTGTTTCATTCCACACGGGGTTCAGGGTGTTGCGCACTATCTTGGTCTTCAGTTTGTTCGCCTGTGGCAGAACACATGAAAGCAGGGTTACAACAGTAGCAGCAACAAACCTACGGTGGCCCTAAGGGGCTCTTAGGTTAACACATCACAGAAAAGGATAAAACTGTCAATACTACACAACCAGTCAACATGAAATATACAACAATGACATGACATTGTCATAAAGCCTTAAAAGGTGTAAGTTACATGTGGTGAAGGTTCAATGAAAGAAAACACATAGGACCTTGCAGGCTCCTGGGAGCAGATGCAGCTTGACGTAAGGATCAGCCAGGCCATTGAAATCCATTGGCTTCAGACCCTTGGGAATGGCGAAAGAGAGACGAAAGATAGAGAGAAATTAAAGGAGGAAGGAGATTTATTCATCATGTCTGTTTCATCCTTCTTTTGCATTAATGTTCCCCATTCAAATAAAGCCCTTTAAACTGAAACTGAATCAAGTGGGGGGGGGGGGGGTAGGGTAGAGAATTGGGATGGAGTGAAGTGTACAGTCTAAGTCCTACATGAACGATTCATCATCAAACCTTGTCAAAAATGTAGCTGTCTACTGCAGCGATAATACTGACAGGTGGGGGAGGAATCTTGACAGGTCTGTTTCAAAACATGCGGTGGGTTGGAGTGGTAGGAGACGCTACAGAGTTGAATATTTCAATGTACCGGTTCCGACTCCTATTACTGTGTCTGTCATCCAACACACAACCCAAGTAGTACATTTGCGAGTATTACTCAATGGCTGATTCCTATTGATGACCAAATTGAGACGTGATTCTTTCTTAACCCACAGGACATCCCATCCCGATGACTGTTTTATATGTTGCTATCAGTGCTAAAACATGCTACGGAGGGAGTGTGGAAGCAGCTGGCTTTTGATATAAAGAGAGAAATCTTTTTCTGGGGCTATATTCAAATTTAGCTACCTTGGCTTTTATGACGGTGCAGTGTAAAGAGCTGGTGGCTCGCTCATACAGCAGGTCAAACTCCAATGTCCCCAGGGCAGCTGAAAGACAGCAACAGCAATGAAAAGTTTATTATTTCTTGTTATCATTCTGGTCTCTAATTTGTTTTTGCATCATATTACTCCACTCTGTTGCTTCACTCTGTTTCTACAGTCTGTTATTTCACTCTTATTCTCAGCTTTGACTTTCCACTGTGATGCTTCACTCTGATGCCAAACCATGTATTTTCACCAGGTTAGTAACTATTTGGAGTAACTGGGTGGAGTTGCAGTTAAAAGAGTGGAGTAACAGGGTAGGCTTGAATAGTGGAGTAAGTGTGGTGTAACAGGTCAGAGTTATGTGGTAGACTTTAATGTTATTAGGGTTAAGTAACAGAGTGGAGTTACATTATTTCAGGGTGGAGTAACATGATGGAGTAACAGAGTAGACTTGGATGGTGTCATTTCAAAGTGGAGTTACATGGTAAACTGCTTCCCACAAACTCATCCGACACGTTAACCTTTCCACTCACTGCTGTCATCGCTGTCTCCGCTGTCGATCTCGATAGATGTGTCCATGCTGCTTGTGGCCGAAAGGCCGCCCCCTTCGCCGTCCCCCGTCGCCCCCGCCAGGAGCGGGGTCAACAGGCCACCGCTGCCCCCTCCTCCTCCCCCCACTGCCCCTACTCCGCTGCCAGGGCCGAGCTCGGAGGGAAACCCAGCCTCATTGGCTGGATCCAGCTCAGAGGCTGAAGAAGTGGGCGAGAGGCGGGGGAAGTAGGCAGAGATCTGTCGGATGGGGCGGATGGGGCCTGGGCAGACGTCGATAGCCATGTGTTCCTGGATAGAGATGGCCAGGCGCTTGTTTCCCTTTCGTACAGTCATCCGGCTTGGGTGGGGTGGGTGAAAACAGCAGTCAAACACAGATCTGACAGGCCTGCATACACAGGCAGTCTAATTGGGATATTTTACTCAGCTAATTTGTCTTTTAACCATTCACATCAGATGTATTTCCAATCAGATCTTTTTTCAAGGCTGAAAAGATGGCTCAAAATATCAAATTAGTGTAAAATACCCATCAGAATTGGGCAAACCCAGTGAAAATGAAGCCTTATATTTTTTGGTTGTTGGTGATCCTTTTTTATGTCAACCCACTTGGTGTTTTTAAACCCAAATTCTATTCCAGGGCTGTGTGTTTCATTGTGGGGTTGCTGATCTAGAATCTCGGGCTGCCTCCACTTAACATCTTAAAATATTTCCTAGGAATCGTGTTCCAACAGATTTTGAGACAATTAAGATGTTCAGCTCACAGTACAGTTGTAAGATCCTAAATGGGTCGCCCTTATGCAGTATAGGAAAAATGTTTCCACTTTTACATTTCAGACTTGATTTTCCAGTAGAAACATTTAATCACAAATGTCCATAAATTCTAATCCACATTATTAATTAAAATGTCACGCTGCTGCAGGATTCTTTTCTTGATGTAGAAAACTGTCAAATTAACATTTTAGGAGATACTTTTTAAAAGAATGTTATAAGGATGTTATTAGGATGAAAAGATGGCCCAGACAAACACCAAACCAAACACATAAAATCAGGAAAATGTTCCAAATAAATTACTGGTGAAGCTCATTTACAATGTTGCAAATCACAGGAAATCAACCAGCACACCGAGGCATCGCCAATCGCCAATCGCCATCAATAAACTACACAGCGTGTTTCAGACAATCACTGTAAATATGACTGTTCAGAAAATGTTGCAATGGAAAAACCTAACAAAGTCTATAATTTTGGCACAACTAAATGACTACTCTTAATTCTTGCTTGTTAGCATGCACACCTTTTTAATGTTTTGAATAATGTCACAGGCCCACAGGCCCAAAAGTGGCATTTTAAATTTTTATTTTTTTATATGAACACATTTGTCACCACTGTCATTTACCCACATTTTACCCACTTTCTCAGAGCAGACAATGCATGTGTTTCATAAATAGTTTGACAGGTCTATGGTTCAATTAAAGGCATAATTTATGCCATACATGTTTTTTTTAACAATGTGTTTTTAACATGGCTCTAAATAGCGATATGTATGTAGGCATATCTGTGTCAGATAGGCTTCATGTGAAATCCTTGTGTAAATAATGTTGGGTGTAGGTGTAAGGTTCTGTTTTGTTTTTGCTGTTGTTTTGTAATGTAGCCTGCCCTTTTGGGGTCTTTTTTAATGTTTTGTTTTTGCTGTTCTGTAACATAATGTAGCCTGTCCTTTTGGTTCTGATGGTTTTCACCTGTTTGTTATTTAGTACTTGTTAGCTCCCTATTTAGTTTGCCCACTTCTGTAAGCCCTTGGTGTGTTATTGCGTCTTTTGCGTCTGTACCTTCCACCAGTCTGTGGTTTTCCTGCCGTTAAATTTTGTAAATTTTTTACCTGCCTTAGTTTCATCATTTAAACCTTTTTGTTGTTCTCCAAGTCCATGTGTGAGTCCTGCTTTTTCCAGAATTGTGACAGTAGGCCTATATTTTTTATCAAAATATTATATCAACAATTATATCAACAATTTATGGAGTAAAGAGGCAAAAACTGAATGAATGCCTTTTTCAATAATCAACACACCAGCTGGTAACTCTTAGCTCGTTATGAGTTAACAGCTAAATATTCCTAAATATCTGTCTATATGTATAATTTATCACTAAAGCAATAATATGCTTCTATTTATAGCCATTAGAGTAGGAGTAAAAATTGTAGAATGTGGATTTATGACACATTTACTAGTCTTTTACATTCTCTGGTCTTGGGTGCTGAATAAAAATCTCACAGCTATGATCTCGCTTATCAGAATTAGAAGTGTGTGGGCACGGAATGAATATTGTAAACAACAACACTGCATAAACATCACTCGGGGGAATTTAAATGAATCCCAACCTAAAATCTTATAAACTCTGATCCTCATTATCCTGACCTGATAGCCCTGCCAGACTGGGAGACAGTCCAGACGTGAATTACTTAACATGCAACATCCTGCCTCACGCAATCAACTGATGAGTGGGACGATTATCAACACGTCGGTTTTTAAGGAGGACACTTTGTGTTTCCAGGCAGTCTATGTTTCTGGAGGTGTTTATATTGACTGCAGTGGCATACTATTCACTTTATTGGGTCAAACATAATGTACTATCTAGGGAATACAGTGTCATTTGGTACAAACTCACAGACCACAATACATGAGTGTTAGAGTAAACAAGTGTTGCATCTTTCCAAGTAAATGAAGATTGTGAAGTTTTCCAAAGACTGGTGGGTTTTGATGGGATTTTCTGCCATAGATACCAAAAGAATTATCGGTTCCCAGATAATTTAGCTTTATGAAAAATGAAGAACTTCCACTTTCCAGAAATGTGAAGTACTGATGTCACTTTTGTAGCAAATGGACAAAAAAAACTTTACTGGCCAAGAATCAACCGTAAATCAGTGGCAACAACAAGCATGCATTCTGTTGAGCTTGTTGGGTCACTCAAATGTTTGTCATATACAGTGGGGAGAACAAGTATTTGATGCACTGCCGATTTTGCAGGTTTTCCTACTTACTAAGCATGCAGAGGTCTGTAATATTTATCATAGGTACACTTCAACTGCGAGAGACGGAATCTAAAACAAAAATCCAGAAAATCACATTGTATGATTTTTTAATAATTAATTTGCATGTTATTGCATGACATAAGTATTTGATCACCTACCAACCAGTAAGAATTCTGGCTCTCACAGACCTGTTGGTTTTTCTTTAACAAGCCCTCCTGTTCTCCACTCATTACCTGTATTAACTGCACCTGTTTGAACTTGTTACCTGTATAAAAGACACCTGTCCACACACTCAATCAAACAGACTCCAACCTCTCCACAATGGCCAAGACCAGAGAGCTGTGTAAGGACATCAGGGATAAAATTGTAGACCTGCACAAGGCTGGGATGGGCTACAGGACAATAGGCAAGCAGCTTGGTGAGAAGGCAACAACTGTTGGCGCAATTATTAGAAAATGGAAGAAGTTCAAGATGACGGTCAACAATCTCCCTCAGTCTGGGGCTCCATGCAAGATCTCACCTCGTGGGGCATCAATGATCATGAGGAACAACATGGCAGGACCTGGTCAATGACCTGAAGAGAGCTGGGACCACAGTCTCAAAGAAAACCATTAGTAACACACTATGCCGTCATGGATTAAAATCCTGCAGCGCACGCAAGGTCCTCCTGCTCAAGCCAGCGCATGTCCAGGCCCGTCTGAAGTTTACCAATGACCATCTGGATGATCCAGAGGAGGAATGGGAGAAGGTCATGTGACCTTCTCCCATTGTGAAGGTCACATGTGACCTTCTCTCCCATTGTGAAGGTCATGTGACCTTCTTCCAATGTGCAAATTAAATCACCTAGTAATGTCTCATCTTGGAAAAACAAGTGAATTTGCAGAGTCATCAAATGAATGAACAAGGCTCCAAGTGTTGTTGTGTTAACATTGAATTTGCATTACATGACAACTCAAATACTGATCACAAGACATTGAACTGACATTTCCCCCAATGGGAAAACTGCTGCATTTGAATGCCACTGAAAGCTGATTTGATACACCCTAAGGCAAATTGTCCATCTGCAGACTGCCCCTATCTCAGAGTCTGACTGCAGTAGTTGCGACACATTTTGGACCACTGGCCAGTGACTTTGAGTTGGCTTACAATGCCTTGGTCATATTCACACCAAGCTTTCAAAACCGAATTGGGCAGGAAGTGACAGACCTCATCTTGTTTTTCCTGGCTGAGGATCAAACAAACATCTACCAAGGAACATCCAGAAAGATGACGTCATGTTCATTTAACAGCTAACCAAAGAACCCAACCAGGACTTTCTAATTAGAAATTCTCTTTAATTTTCCATTTTAAAAACATACAATATGGTCATGTTTATTAAGCGGCAAATGAAACAAAGGGGAGAAATATTTGGAGTCCAATGAGATACATATTTGCAAAAACTAAAAGTAATCTAACATCCAGCTTCTAATGCAGCTTGCAACAAAGTCAGCTCATCATGGCACGTAGGCAAAACTAATTGTGTGGAAGCTGGAAGGCCTGGGTCTAAGCT
Source organism: Esox lucius (assembly GCF_011004845.1). Classification (NCBI taxonomy): domain Eukaryota; kingdom Metazoa; phylum Chordata; class Actinopteri; order Esociformes; family Esocidae; genus Esox; species Esox lucius. The sequence goes on along the minus strand of NC_047573.1, from coordinate 33,325,321 downwards.
TGTGAGCTTTCAGTTAAGTAGCATAGCTTAGTAGATGATTAACCCTGAATTGCCACACCTGAAGAAAAGGGGCCATGATTCTTCCCCGACCTTTAGTAATGACACGTTGTGTTTCTGTAACACATCATCCATGGTAATGTAACAGGATTTGATCTGGTGACAGAATCTTGCTGTGACCAACGTTTTGACCAACGTTTTAATCACTTAAGCTACAGTTTTTATGTGGCCCAGCATATGGTGTTACAAAGAGCAAAGTACAAAGGCATTTCAGTGGCAGTTAAAAATGTTATGCAAGCATTCCTTCTAAAGGCATGCCAATAACATGGCGGCGACGATGATGACGACAGGCGAGCACAAACTCACTTCAAACAATATTAGGATCAGATGGAAACTGGCACACCTGTGCACAAGGAAAAACCCACACATGCACGCACACTCAGGGAACATCAGGGATCAGAGGGAAATTGGTACCCAAGTGCAAAACACACACACGCCCAATGCCAGCTGGTAGGCTAGGTGTTGATCTAATATGCACAGTCAGTCGCCCACATGCCCGTAAGTGTCCCCAATAGCCCAAACCAGCACTCTCTAAACATCATAACCAGCTTCTAGAACCTTTCGTCTGCTAGTGTGTAGCTTACAGCTCATATTATAGTACAAGTTCATTATTCATAGAGGTTACGGGCAAGGTTTTTCCACCCGATTTCCAGATTGTGTTTTGATGCAGGCGACCTAATTAGGGTTGGCACTGAGGGAGTTAGTTTATCTGACCCGGGCGCCTGCTGTAGATGTGTTTTGCATTGTGCGACAGTTGTATGCATTTGGTTGGTAGTGGGCCTGAGCCAGGTGATAAGTCAGTACTGTACAAAATAAATGTGGCGTAATTAGTGCGTAGAATAAGGTGTCTTCATTGCTTTTGGAAAACAAAATGCCTTCCCAATGTAAACTAATTCAAACCAATATTTCATGGGAAATAGACAAATCCACATGCTGCCTTGTAGACTACATGATCGATGCAGATTACTGTTTTATTTGAACCCCTCCCCCTTTCCCCATTTCCCCTATGATATGATGGACTGGTTTACCCCGGGCTAGATTAATAGAATTTCCTCAGTGTTTGGAGTGATCTTGTAATTAATATGGATGTGTTTCACCCTTGCTGGTCACCTTGTTGGTACAGGTAGCTTTCTGTCCTGGGACAGCTCATTAGTAAGTGCTGGCAGAGTGCTTCAGTTGGAATGAGAAAAGAAGAAAGCAACAACTTATGTTGTTTACTCGCATTTACTGAGATAATATACGATACATGTTGGAACCTAATGTTCTCTACTGGTTGGCTTTGCTCCAAGATTCATTTAGCCACTACCAATCCTAAATGTGTTTATGTATTTATTTTGTTTGGTTAACTGAAATTCATGGTGGGTGTCTTAAATTTTTTTTCCTATTCGACAATATTTAATGGAAACTGCAATGTGTGTCGTTAAGAAACTCTTGTGAGAATATTTATTTTGTGTTTTGTTGTTGAAGTGACTCCTTTGTTTGTTCCCTAACTGTTTGAGCGACAACATGTTTGGTTTGTTATTAGAGTACAAAACATAAGAATGTTATACCCTTACGTCCTTTTACAGATGCTCTCATCCAGAATTAGCAACAATTAGGGCTAAGTGCCTTGCTTAAGGGCGTTTGAGCCAGCGACCTTTCGGTTACTGCTCCAACAATCTAATCACGAAGCCACCTGCTGCCTATAAATGAGATTTTATCATGGATATTTTCTGGCTGTTACAAATGTGCCCAGTCATGTCCGTAGTCTCGTCATTTCCCTTGTTACATGTGTTCTCTGATGTTACTGATTCATACATCTGAAGATGTATCTTTATTATTAAGCCAGTGTGGCTACAATATGTTTCTTACTGTGCTGTATTTAGATATTGGACAAATGCATCTTTCCTTTTCAATGATTAAATCAAATTAATTAAAGTTCAAATAATCAGATCTATAATTGTTGGTACATATTGTAGATTGGATAGACAAATTATTTGTACATAAAAACCCTTGAATATTGAAAATCCATTCAACCACACACACAGGACACATCTGGAGTATGTGCAGTATAAACAAATCCAATGCAATCAGAGACTGGAAACTGCAGGAGACATTTTCTAATGTTTCCTGAATGATAACATTCCTACAAAAATATTTGCATCTACTGAATATGCTTATATTGTATGCTGTATATATATTGTATATTTGTGGGTACTATATTGTATATTTGTGGGTACTATATTGTATATTTGTGGGTATATTGTATATATAAGTGTGGGTACTCCAGGGGTGTGTGGGCAAGTGCATATGTGAGTGGATTTGTTGTCTTATGTAGATATTGGTTTGGCCAATATGTAAACATAATTTTTATGTACTGGTCATTTGAATATGTACTCATATGACTTAATTCATGAAATATGGAAAAAAACTGTATCCCAATGTGTCCAAGACCTAAATAATATGGTAAAATAAATATCTGTAGTTCAGAAAATACAATTGCTGAATTAAATGTTTCAGTTCAAATATTATATGCTTCAATTAAATCATTTAATTTCACATTTTCTAAACATTCCAACTTTGACATGGGAGTTATGATAAAAAATGTAAATGCTGACTCTTTCATTGTGGTTGTCTTGACATTTGTCATGAGTATATTGACACAAAATAATTTGTTGGCAATTTTTTTAAACACTAGTTGCCAAGCCTGGTAACTTACAGCTCACAACATACAAATAAAGATTAATATGGTATAAAGCATGAACGCAAGTCAAACAACTGTCAGCTATAAGATATACCTTTACCATTTCCTTGATTGGCCTTTGAAATGGGGTCAAACCCTTTTTACCAGACATAACTGGACCCATGTTTTTCAAAAGGTTTAACTCAATGAAGAGATCCAGACTCGTCAAGACTCCTGGAAGAATGTTCTATGGACAGATTAGTTCAACGTTTTTCTGCAGTTAATGGTCCTGTTATTTTCTGATAAAAATTTAACAATGCAGTGTAACCAATTGTTGCTTCATTTAGAAAGAAGGATAGATGAAACACATATCCCTTTTCAATCTACGCAATCATGGTTTCAATCTGCATAATAACAGAATGTCCTCTTTTTAATTTGATGTGCTTTTTTTATGTAGCCTGCCGGGAAACCAGTTTGGATTTGAAAGTATTGCAGCTTTGATATGTAAAAGTTTCACTCCCCTAGATTCATTTTCGTTATATAACCCAACTACTCTCACAGTTTTTCACAATCGCTAACACACTGAAACTGGTTCTGTGAACAATATATACAAAACTATTTTGCTAATTTCACGGACTACCCCAACCTATAACCACTATTCACCTGTTTTCAAGTCTCTGCTGCAATCACACTCTTTTTCCTCAAACTCTACACGTAACTCTCTTTGTAAAGGACCAGTGTCACCAAGTTGTCAAGTAGAGAACATGGCCATTCAATAACTAAACTCAAATCAACTAATCAGGCATTTGTTGTCATGAATAACAAGGGCTACAGGAAAGCTCATCTGTGTTTTGGAACAATGGATGACAATGTCAGAGAGCGAGAGAGAGAAAGAGAGAGAGAAAGAGAGAGAGGAAGAGAGAGAGGAAGAGAGAGAGAGAGGAAGAGAGAGAGAGAGGAAGAGAGAGAGAAAGAGAGAGAGAGAGGGAGAAGGAGAGAGAGAAAGAGAGAGAGAGAGAGAGTGGAAGAGAGAGAGGAAGAGAGAGAGGAAGAGAGAGAGGAAGAGAGAGAGAGAGAGAGGAAGAGAGAGAGGAAGAGAGAGAGAGAGAGAGAGAGGAAGAGAGAGAGAAAGAGAGAGAGAAAGAGAGAAAGGAAGAGAGAGAGAAAGAGAGAGAGGAAGAGAGAGAGGAAGAGAGAGAGAAAGAGAGAGAGGAAGAGAGAGAGAGAGAGGAAGAGAGAAAGGAAGAGGGAGAGAAAGTGAGAGAAGGACAACTAAAAATGAGAGGTGGTGGACAAGAGGAAGATTAAGAAGAACAATGATCTCCAGTGACATTCGTGACACTGTACTTGACCATGCTGTACTTGGTATGACAATGAGGGTAAATGGAGTACAGACAAACCTGGTCTACAGTGTTGTCCCTGACATCCTTGGACAGTTCTTTGGTCTTGGCCATGGTGGAGAGTTTGGAATCTGATTGATTGATTGTTTCTGTGGACAGGTGTCTTTTATACAGGTAACAAACTGAGATTAGGAGCATTCCCTTTAAGAGTGTGCTCCTATTCTCTGCTCATTACCTGTATAAAAGACACCTGGGAGCCAGAAATATTGGCCGTTTTCAAATATGTTTTAATGTCTTCAATACATGTAAATATATTTACATAAATGCCAAAATTATAGTTGGTAATATGAATTTAGCATTTACATCGAACTGCCAATTACAGGGGTGTCACTCATCTCAGCCTCCCTGGGAAAGTCTACTCAAAGGTACTGGAAAGGAGGGTTTGGCATATAGTCGAACCTCAGATTGAAGAGGAACAATGCGCATTCCGTCCTGGTCGTGGAATGACCGACCAGCTCTATACTCTTGCAAGGGTCCTGGAGGAGGCCTGGGAATATGTCCATCCTATCTACATGTGTTTTGTGGATCTGGAGAAGGCATATGACCGGGTCCCCCGGGAGATACTGTGGGAGGTGCTGCGGGAGTATGGGGTGAGGAGGTCCCTTTTGAGGGCTATCCAATCCCTGTACGTCCAAAGTGAGAGCTGTGTTCTGGTTCTCTGTAATAAGTCGGACTCGTTCCAGGTGGGGGTTGACCTCTGCCAGGCCTGCGCTTTGTCACCAATCTTGTTTCTAATGTTCATGGACAGGATATCAAGGTGTAGTCGGGGTGGGGAGGGGTTGCAGTTCGGTGGGCTGGGGATCTCATCGCTGCTTTTTGCGGATGATGTGATCCTGATGGCATCATCAGTCTGTGACCATCAGCACTCAGTGGACCGGTTCGCAGCTGAGTGCGAAGCGGTTGGGATGAGGATTAGCACCTCTAAATCTGAGACCTTGGTTATCAGCAGGAATCCGATGGAGTGTCTCCTCCGGGTAGGGAATGAGGCGTTACCCCAAGTAAAGGAGTTCAAGTATCTTGGGGTCTTGTTCACGAGTGAGGGGGACAATGGAGCGGAAGAATCGGAGCAGCGAAGGCAGTATTGTATTCGCTTTACCGCACCGTTGTGACGAAAAGAGAGCTGAGCCGGAAGGCAAAGCTCTCAATATACTGGTCAATTTTCGTTCCTATCCTCACCTATGGTCATGAAGGCTGGGTCATGACCGAAAGAATAAGATCGCGAGTACAAGCGGATGGGATTTCTCAGAAGGGTGACTGGCTTCTCCTTTAGAGATAGGGTGAGAAGCTCAGTCATCAGTGAGGAACTCGGAGTAGAGCCGCTGCTCCCTTGCATCAAAAAGAGGCAGTTGAGGTGGTTCGGGCATCTGGTAAGGATGCCCCCAGGATGTCTCCCTAGAGAGGTGTTCCAGGCACGTCCAGCTGAGAGGAGACCTCGGGGTAAGCCCAGGACTAGGTGGAGAGATTATATTTCGACACTGGCCTGGGAACGCCTCGGGATCCCCCAGTCAGAGCTGGCAAATGTGGCTTGGGAAAGGGACGTTTGGGGTCCCCTGCTGGAGCTGCTTCCCCCGCGACCCGATATCGGTTAGCGGATTAAGATGAATGAATGAATGATCAAACTGATATATTTCCATATTTGTTTTGTTTCCTGTCATGTGTTTATTATGTTATATAGTCATTTCTTTGAAGTACTTTTACAGAGAGGAATGGCATTCATGACACTGTGTTAAAATGTAGGCATATTGTTGTCATAATGAGATTTTTCTTAAATGTAAGCTTGGAGTACAATGTGGTTCATTATAATGAAACTGAAAAAGGTGCTGCTTGACAGTGACTAAAGTCAAAACCTTGGATTATTTACTAAACATTTAGCATTATATTGTGACACAATGATTCTGTGAATGAAGGTCCTTATTAAATTAAGATTACTGACATAAGCAGTTGTTTCTTTAGTTGCATTTACAATGTATTTAATAGAAATGATGGTAAATACATACTGTACAATTTACAAATCGGCTCCTGTTTGTAAAAGATAAGTCTGTTCACAGTAATTCATGTAATGCAATGAGGCCTAGACTGGTGGTTATGGTGGTTTGTTCACATTTTTCTAACGATAATTACAGTTGTGCTAAAAATGTTGCATACCCTTGGAGAATTGGTAATATATGTACCATTTGTAAATAAAACATGAGTGAGCAGGCAAAACCTGTCTTTTATTTCTTATGGGATTTACATTCAACTGTAGGTGATAACAGAATGGCACAATCATAAAACAAAAATGGCAACAAAGGAAAAAATGAACTGACACCAAAATCTGCATACCCTTACTTCTTAAAACGGTGTATTGCCCCCTTTAGCATCAATGACAGCATGAAGTATTTTGTAATAGTTGTCTATGAGGCCACACATTCTTGCAGGTTGTATAGCTGCCCATTCATCTTGGCAAAATGCCTCCAGGTATTTATTAGTATTTATTACATGAAACACACGTTTAAGATCTCCCCAGAGTGGCTCCATGATACTAAGGTCAGGAGACTGATGACTGCTCCAGAACCTTCACCTTTTTCTGCTGTAACCACTGGAGGGTCAACTTGGCCTCGTGCTTAGGGTCATTGTCGTGCAGTAAAATCCAAGAGCATCTCATGCCCAGCTTTCGTGCAGAAGAATGCAAATTGTCTGCCAGTATTTTCTGATTACATGCTCAGGGATGGAAATTAAATTTTTTGTCCACCGGCCACTGTGGCTGGTGGATTTCAAAATCTACCAGCCACTCAATGTTTTTACCAGCCACTTTCTTGTTTTTAACCAACAATGTGAAGCGTGTTGACGACATACAGAGCAGTACATTATCAGATTTGTCTCGTCGTAAACTAACCAATCGCGGGACTCCCCATTGTCTGCTTTTCTCCATCGTTCTTTAAAAAAAAATGTTTGACTTTTGCCTCTTTGTCCACTGGCTCCTTTTTTTTAATGTGCGCCGCCTCTTAAGTGTATGTAAGAGGATTAGTGCCAAGCAATAATTTAAAAAATCAAACCATCTCGACAATAAAGTCATTATAATGCGAGATTAAACTCGTTATATTTCGAGAAAAAAAGTCGAAATACAATCTTGAGAATAAACTCATTAAATATCGAGAATAAAGTCGTTATATTTCGAGAAAAAAGTCGGAATACAATCTTGAGAATAAACTCATGAAATATTGAGAATAAAAGTCGAAATTAAATGTAGAGAATAACGCATTCGATCAGTATGCATTGCATAGCCTACTGATAGAGGACATGGCAGAGTTGGATCAATTAGTCAAGCTATATTATAGACTTTCTTTCAGTAACAAAGAAATACTATCAACTATTAGCTAATTATGACAGAATTATAATTAGCATACGAATTTAAAAGAGAATTTGCAAGTGGCTAGGTCTTTTTAGAAGAAAAAATCTGTCCAATTTGCGCGATGTACTAGCTTTTGTCCAACATGAATTGACAACCAGTGGACAAATGCAAGGTTATCGCTGGCTTCACCTACACGCGATTCATCGAGGTTTCGTGGTTTCCCAGGATACCATAAGACGGATTATTAAACTTTATTCTTGATATTTAATGAGTTTATTCTCAAGATTGTATTTCAACTTTTTTCTCAAAATGTAACGAGTTTAATCTCGCATTATAATGACTTTAATGTTGAGATGGTTTTATTATTTTTATTATTGCTTGGCACTAATCCTCTTCCGTAAAAGTGTCCGGGTGAAACAGTATGCTATTTTTATTTACCCCCACGGTGGCCGGTAGGTGAAGCGAGTTTACCCGCCACAACACAAAATCACCCGCATTTGGCTGGTGGCGGGTGCTAATTTCCATCCCTGTGCATTCATCTTGCCATCAATTTTCATAAGATTCCCTGTGCCTTTAGAGCTCACACAGCCATGCTTCACAGTGGGGATGGTATTCTGTTCACTATAGGCCTTGTTGACCCCTCTCCAAACATAGTGGTTATGGTTGTGACTATAAAGCTCTATTTTGGTCTCGTCACTCCAAATTACAGTGTGCCAGAAGCTGTGAGGCGTGTCAAGGTGTTGTCGGGCACAATGTAACCGGGCTTTTTTGTGGCATTGATGCAGTAAATGCTTCTTTCTGGCAACTTGACCATGCAGCTAATTTTTGTTCAAGTATTGTCATAATGTTCTCCTTGAAACAACCACACCGTCTTTTTCCAGAGCAGCTTGTATTTCTCCTGAGGTTACCGGTGTGTTTTTCTTTGTAACCCAAACAATTCTTCTGGCAGTTTTTGCTGAAATCTTTCTTGGTGTACCTGACCGTGACTTGGTGTCAAGAGGTCCCATCTTCCACTTAATAAGTGATTGAACAGAACTGACTGGCATTTGCAAGGCTTTGGATATCTTTTTATATTATTTTCCATCTTTATAAAGTTCCATTATCTTGTTACGTAGGTCTTTTGACAGCTCTTTTCTGCTCCCCATAGCTCAGTATCTAGCCTGATCAGTGCATCCATGTGAGAGCTAACAAACTCATTGACTATTTATACACAGACACTAACTGCAAGTTAATAAGCCACAGGTGTGGGAAATTCACCTTAAATTCACCAGTGTGTATCACCTTGTGTGTCTGTAACAAACATTCAAGAGTGTGTAAACTCCAGGGCCATTTGGGTGATTTCTGTTATCATGATGATTTAAAAAGGAGCCAAACAACTATGTGATAATAAATGGCTTCACATGATCACTATCGTTAAATAAAATACATTTATTTTGCATGATCAGTCATATTTTTTAAATCAATGCCAAAATCTGATAATTTCTGCCAGGGTATGCAAACTTATGACTGTACTTCTCTAGATTCTCTGGAAAATAATGTCTTGAAGTTTAATTCCATGATGTGTTGATGTGAAATGCTTCAAATTCTGCATATTCATATATTTCATTATGTTAACACAATATTCAACCTTTAAATACATGACATGCATTGTATTATGATATTGTGGGGAGCGCAAGTTATATATTTCATGAACATATTCGGAGCACATATGTTGAGAAATCCTCTACGTATATGTGCATATATGTTTAACATAAGTTCTCCGTGTGGGGACCAATGCTCAATGATTCGCGAGGACAACAAAGGCTATCCCGTCTGGTCCAAACTGACTGATGGTCTACTGTTGCACAAGTCACAGAAAAGTTGAATGATGGTTATGGGAGAAATGTGTCACAACACACAGTGCATCACACCCTGCTGTGTATGGGGCTGCGTAGCCGCAGACCACTCAGAGTGCCCATGGTGATCCCTGTCCTCTGTTGAAAGTGCCTACAATGGACCTTGGAGCAGTGGAAGAAGGTCGTCTGGTCTGACGAGTCCTGTTTTCTTTTACATCACGTGGTTGGCTGTATACTTGTGCAACGTTTCTCTGGGGAAGTGATGGCACCAGGATGCACTTTGGGAAGGTGACAAGCCTGTGATGCTCTGGGCAATGATCTTCTGGGAAACCTTGGGTCAGGGAATTCATGTGGACGTCAATTTGACAAGGGCCACCTACCTAGACATCATTGCAGACCAGGTACACCCTATTAAGGCAATGGTATTCGATGGCAGAGGCCTCTTTCAGCAGGATAATGCACCTTACCACACTGCACACATTGTTTGGGAATGGTTTGAGGAACATGAGTGTTCAAGTTGCTGCCCTGGCCTTCCCCACATATCAATCTGATTGAGCATCTATAGGATGTGCTAGACCAACAAGTCCGATCCATGGATCCACCTTGCAACTTGAAGGATCTGCTGCTAATGTCTTGGTGCCAGATACCACAAGACATCTTCAGGGGTCTTGTAGAGTGCATGCCTCAGCGGGTTGGGGCTGTTTTAGCAACACATGGAGGACCATTAGCGTATTAGGCAGGTGGTCATAATGTTTTGACTCATCAGTGTGTGTATAATCTCACATCACGTGTAAGCTAATTAAAAATATTGTGAGGGAAAAAAGTATTTCATCCCCTGCTTATTTTGTACGTTTGCCCACTGACAAAGAAATGATCAGTCTATCATTTCAATGGTAGGTTTATTTGAACAGTGAGAGACAGAATAACAACAAAAAAATCCAGAAAAACGCATGTCAAAAATGTTATAACTTGATTTGCATTTTAATGAGTGGAATAAGTATTTGATCCCCTCTCAGTCTGGAGCATTTATGGCTCCCAGGTGTCTTTTATACAGGTAACGAGCAGAGATTAGGAGCACACTCTTAAAGGGAGTGCTCCTAATTTCAGCTTGTTACCTGTATAAAAGACACCTGTCCACAGAAGCAATTGAATCAATCCGATTCCAAACTCTCCACCATGGCCAAGACCAAAGAGCTGTCTAAGAATGTCCGGGACAAGATTGTAGACTGGAATGGGCTACAAGGCTGGAATGGGCTACAAAACCAAAGCCAAGCCGCTTGGTGAGAAGGTAACAACAGTTGGTGCGATTATTTGCAAATGGAAGAAACACAAAAGAACTGTCAATCTCCCCCAGTCTGGGGATCCATGCAAGATCTCACCTCGTGGAGTTACAATGATCATGAGAACGGTGAGGAATCAGCCCAGAACTACAAGGGAGGATCTTGTTAATGATCTCAATGCAGCTGGGACCATAGTCACTTAGAAAATAATTGGTAACACATTACGCCGTGAAGGACTGAAATCTTACAGCGCCCGCAAGGTCCCTCTGCTCAAGAAAGCACATGTACAGGCCTGTCAGAAGTTTGCCAATGAACATCTGAATGATTCAGAGGATAATTGGGTGGAAGTGTTGAGGTCAGATGAGACAAAAATCGAGCTTTTCGGCATCAACTCAACTCGCTGTGTTTGGAGGAGGAGGAATCCTGCCTATGACCCCAAGAACACCATCCCCACCGTCAAACATGGAGGTGGAAATATTATGCTTTGGGGTTGTATTCCTGCTAATGGGACAGGATAACTTCACCACATCAAAGGGACGATGGACGGGGCCAGGTACCGTCAAATCCTGGGTGAGAACCTCCTTCTCTCAGCAAGGGCATTGAAAATGGGTTGTGGATGGGTATTCCAGCATGACAATGACCCAAAACATACTGCCAAGGAAACAAAGGAGTGGCTCAAGAAGAAGCACATTAAGGTCCTGGAGTGGCATATCCAAATTAATAAAAAAGAATGGACACACCCACTCAAGGTTATTTCTTTAGTTTACTGTTTTCCACATTGTATAGTATTAGTGAAGACCTCAAAACTATAAATAGATATGGAATCATGTAGCAACCAAAAAATTGTTAAAGATGTCAAAATACATTTCTTACTGTAGATTCTTTAATGTAGCCACTTTTTGCCTTGATGACAGGTTTGCACACTCTTTGCGTTCTCTCAACCAGCTTCCTGAGGTAATCAACTGGAATACATTTCAGTTAACAGGTTTGCGACTAGGTAGGGTTGGTATACAGAAGACCATTTTCATGTCTCTACTGTAGTAGTCCATATGATGGCAAGAGCAGCTAAAATAAGCAGAGAAACAAGAGTCTATCATTATTTTAAGACCTTAAGGTCAGTCAATCCAAAGAAATTCAAGAACTTTTCTTCAAGGGTAGTCTCAAAAACCAGCAACCACTATGATGAAACTGTCTCTCATCATGAATGCCACAGTGTAGGAAGACTCAACGTTACCCCTGCTGCAGATAATAAGTTCATAAGAGTTACCAGCCTCAGAAATCGGAAAACCCAATGAAATGCTTCACACATCTCAATATCAACTGTTCAGATGTGACCGTGTGAATCAGGTCCTCATTATTGAATTGCTGCAAAGAATCCACTGCTTAGTGGGTCTCTTATTTGTTTGTCCAAAAACCCAACTATCAAAGTACTCTTCTGTGCAAGCTTTTTGGGTCAGGATGGACAAAAACTTTGCTGGTTACAACCTTCAGTAGCAACGTTATAGTAAGCCAAAAATAAAACTGTTTACTGTTACATTGCGACTATTTCTGGTGGATTTTTGAATTATGCATTAGGATTTGTTCCGGTTAGACCAAAACATCTCTGGCTACACGATTCTCTTGTCTTTTCACTTGACGAAAAAGTAAGTTATCGTCACCTATATTTATAGTAATTATATCATGTTATTCACGAATAAATGAGTTTTTGTGCCATGAAATGAAATAGTTTTGTCAGTGTTAAATTCATCTTCAGTCTCACTAGCAATTGCCCAATTCTTATGACTATTCAAAGTACTAAGTTATTAAAGACTAGTGACAAAATGATCTAACGTCGAGAAGCTCTACCGACACACAGCGAATATAAAACTCTGTGGCGTAGTGGTTAAAAACATGGCCTCTCATGTGGGAGACCCAGGTTTGAATCCAGTGAGGGTATCAACATTCATCCCTTCTAAATGTGGGTTGGCTGATTTAGGCTTTCCAGGTTCCTTTTCTGGTTACAAATAAACACTTGTTTACCCAAATAAATGGCTTTAGTTCAACTTTCAGGTGCTTAAGACCTTTTCACAGTGCTGTAGGTATGAATTAAAATGTCATACTGTAAATTACATAGCTAGCTATTGTAATCATACACGGAACAAAATTATAAACGCAACACTTTTGTGTTTGTCCCCATTTATCATGAGCTGAACTCAAAGATCCAAGACTTTCTCTATGTACATAAAAGGCCTATTTCTCTTAAATATTGTTCACAAATCTGTCTAAATCTGTGTTAGTGAGCACCTCTCCTTTGCCGAGATAATCCATCCACCTCACAGGTGTGGCATATCAAGATGCTGATTAGACAGCATGATTATTGCACAGGTGTGCCTTAGGCTGGCCATAAGAAAAGGCCACTCTAAAATGTGCAGTTTCACTGTATTGGGGGGGTACTGATGTGAACACCATTTGCCTCACACAGTGCAACACATCTCCTTCGCATAGAGTTGATCAGGTTGTTGATTGTGGCCTGTGGAATGTTGGTCCACTCCTCTCCAATGCCTGTGTGAAGTTGCTGGATATTGGCAGGACCTGGAACACGCTATCGGGGACGCAGATCCAGAAAATTCCAAACATGCTCAATCGGTGACATGTCCAGTGGGTTTGCTGGCCATGCAAGAACTGGGATGTTTTCAGCTTCCAGGAATTGTGTACAGATCCTTGCAACATGGAGCTGTGCATTATCATGTTGCAGCATGAGGTGTTGGTCGTGGATGAATGGCACAACAATGGCCCTCAGGATCTCGTCACGGTATCTGTGCATTCAAAATGCCATCAATAAATTGCACCTGTGTTCGTTGTCCATAACACACACCTGCTCATACCATAACCCCATCGCCACCATGGACCACTCTATCCACAACGTTGACATCAGCAACACAAGCTGTCTGCCATCTGCCCTGTACAATGAAAACCGGGATTCATCCGTGAAAAGAACACCTCTCCAAAGTGCCAGACACCATCGAATGTGAGCATTTGCCCACTTAAGTCGGTTACGACGACGAACTGCAGTCAGGTCGAGACCCCGATGAGGACGATGAGCCTGCAGATGAGCTTCCCTGAGACGGTTTCTGACAGTTTGTGTAGAAATTCTTTGGTTCTGCAAATCGATTGTTGCGGCAGCTGTCCGGGTGGCTGGTCTCAGATGATCTTGGAGGTGAAGATGCTGGATGTGGAGGTCCTGGGCTGGTGTGGTTACACGTGATCTGCGGTTGTGAGGCCGGTTGGATGTACTGCCAAATTCTCTGAAACCCCTTTGGAGACAGCTTATGGTAGAGAAATTAATATTAAATTCATGGGCAACAGCTCTGGTGGACATTCCTGCAGTCAGCATGCCAATTGTACGCTCCCTCAAAACCTGCAACATCTGTGGCATTGTGCTGTGTGATGGAACTGCACATTTTAGAGTGGCCTTTTAGTATAGCCAGCCTAAGGCACACCTGTGCAATAATCATGCTGTCTAATCAGCATCTTGATATGCCACACCTGTGAGGTGGATGGATTATCTCGGCAAATGAGAAGAGCTCACTAACACAGATTTGGACAGTTTTGTGAACAATATTTGAGCTAAATAAGCCTTTTTGTACATAGAGAAAGTCTTAGATCTTTGAGTTCAGCTCATGATAAATGGAGTAAAAACAAAAGTGTTGCGTTTATAATTTTGTTGAGTGTATATTACAGATTATTTTGGTATTAATTACATTCTCATATTAGAGATAACATAGATAAGCATTTAATCTTATTAAAGGTTACATAGGAATGTAAATTAGTTTTAATTATTTTTTTAATTAGAGATAAAATATGCATGGTATTTAATATTTTTTATCGTTTGACAAATGCTATTTAAATGGAATAATTTACTGATATTAGTAATAGTATTATTACTGTCATTGTTGATGTCATACAGCCCCAAGTGAAAAACTTTTTTTTTTCACTTGATTTTCAGCACCAAGCTGGAGTAAACAGGGCTTGATCTACGCTAGCAGACAGGAAGATCTCGGCAAAACATCTGAGCAACCCCCCACACACACTCCCACCCAATCTCACCCTTCTTCAGTTAGCTCTTTCACTTTGAATTAGACTCATGTTCTTATGCCGGTCGCTCCCCCTACTTTCCTCTTCTTAGCTTCCCTCTAGTTCTCTGTCTTTACACTGTCAATCCATCAACCCCTCCTAGTCATGTATCTTCCCCTCTTTATCTCGTTCTCATTAACTCTGTCAGCCCTTCCACAGTTTCTTGTTGTGATGCTCTTTTTTCATCTACTACGTACAACCCAAACACGCCCTAGGGTGGTCTCATTCCACCTGAAAATAATATAGTTGAGACAGAAAGTGTTAAGCAGTGTACTTGACTCATTAGAACTTAATAGTTGGCATGTCACTCAGCCTCCAAGTAACCTAGTGAGCCATTATAGCATCATTTCCAGAGAGCCAAAGACGAACAGACCTGGGTGGGAAATACTGTGCATCTGTGTCCATGCTAGCAATCGGACAGATATAGAGATAACTTTGAGAAGAGTGTTTTTGTTATGGATTTTAGTGTGTATGTGTATATATATATATATATATATATATATATATATATATATATATATATATATATATATATATATATGCAATTAGGAGGAGGTAAGCTTGTAATACAAGATTGGAGACTTTGTGTGTGTGTGTGTGTGTGTGTGTGTGTGTGTTTGTGTGTGGGCCTATACTGGTTAAATACATTTAACCAGGTTGAATAATATAAATAAAACATGCATGCGTGTGTCTGTGTGCTGATTTGTATTTGAATAAGGATTGGAGGTGGGATGGATTTTATGGGAGTAAGCAAAAAAATACCTTTTACATATTGTCTGTGTTTGTTAGTATGAGGGTGAGATAAACCATAGTGTTTAGGTGTGTGTGTGTTTTGAACTAGAATGATAAATAAATCAACACTAAGGTGGGTGGGGAAGGATGTTGTGTGTGTTTGTGGGTGCCACCCTGCAAATTGGCTATGTGTTGATTTCCCTGCATTTGTATCTCAATGTAAAACAGGTGACAAGCCTTGACAGTAAATGTCATATGAAGTGACTGGGGACATACTGAAGGTAACAGTGAAAAGATACTGACCGCACAAGCCTCTAATATCTCCATTAGCCCATAATGATGGTGAGAAAACTCTGAGTTGAGAGGATGTGACAGACACACACACACACACACAGAATGAACAGTAACACAGAGAAAGGACAGAAACATCTGCACAGAATAAACAAAATATGTATCTTCTTTAACTGAAACAAAAAAAGACTGTGACTAGACGGGAGCACTATATCCGTGAAGAGAAGTCGGGACTTACCTAAGAAATAGTTTGAAACTCCAGATAGAAAAAAAGAAAAAATATGCGAGGAAATTCCGGTGAAGAAAGATTTTGGACTAACAGGTGGCTAGGATAAGAGGGAATGAATTCGGAGAGAGAGAAGGAGAGAGAGAAGGAGAGAGAGATGGAGAGAGAGGGAGCGTGAAAGAAGGAGAGTGTCACGGGGAGATGGAGCTAGAGCTCTGGTGATATCATAAAAAATCTAGCGCATGAATAGTTAAAGTTGACAGAAAAATGGAGCGTGGGGAGAGGGGGCAGAGAAAAGGCTGGGTAGAAGAGGAAGACGATAGAGGGAGTCAAAGAGAAGGAAAATTAAATTAAAAGAGAGTAATTCCTTGACAAGCTGTTCAGCGTGTGGTTGACTATCTCTGTCTTCACTATCCATCTATCTATCTATATTTCTATCTATCTACCTATCTATCTGTCTATCTATCTATCTATCTATATTTGTCTCTCTCCTCCCTCTCGCCTTCTCTTCTTTTTTTCCACACACTCGCTGTTGTTCCTTCAGTCCGCTGTTGCAGTTGTCCAGGGCCGCCAGAAAAAAATCTTCTTCCTCCCTTTATCGGTCTTTTCTGATGTGTTCCCTTTCGAAGCCAGTCCATGCAGACTGTGTCTGTATCTGTCTATCTCCCCTCTTTATCGCTCTCTCCCCTCTTTATCGCTCTCTCCCCTTTATATTGCTTCCAGCCTGTCCGTCCCTCCTCTCCTCTCAGTCTCTCTTCTCTCCCTCTCCTAGCATTTCTGCTCAAGTCTGTCTTCCTCTACCCCTCTCAGTATCTCTCCTTGTACTTTCTCCCCTTCTTTCTCTCTCCCCCAGTCTTTCTCTCTCTGCCTCCTTTTCTATCCCCTTTGTCTCTCCCTCCTCCCTCTCTGTTTTATCTTTCTCCCTTCCCCATCTGTTCTTCGTCCATGCTCTCTGTCCTCTCTGTGTCTCTATTTCTACCCTTTAATCCATCGCTGTCCACTCTGTGTTTCTATTTCTACCCTTCAATCTATCTCTGTCCTCTCTGTGTCTCTATTTCTACCCTTCCATTTATCTCTGTCCTCTCTGTGTCTCTATTTCTACCCTTCCATTTATCTCTGTCCTCTCTGTGTTTCTAATTCTACCCTTCAATCTATCTCTGTCCCCTCTGTGTTTCTATTTCTACCCTTCAATCTATCTCTGTCCTCTCTGTGTTTCTATTTCTACCCTTCCATCTATCTCTGTCACTCTCTGTGTCTCTATTTCTACCCTTCAATCTATCTCTGTCCTCTCTGTGTTTCTATTTATACCCTTCCATCTATCTCTGTCACTCTCTGTGTCTCTATTTCTACCCTTCCATCTATCTCTGTCCTCTCTGTGTCTCTATTTCTACCCTTCCATCTATCTCTGTCACTCTCTGTGTCTCTATTTCTACCCTTCCATCTATCTCTGTCCTCTCTGTGTCTCTATTTCTAACCCTTCCATCTATCTCTGTCACTCTCTCCCCTCCATATATCTCATTCTCTCTTCTTCAGTATCTCTCTGTACTCGTCTCTCACCTCTCTCAACCTTTCTCTGTATCCCCTAATTCTTTCTCCCTATTTCACACACTCACACTTTCTCTTTCTCTCTCTCTCTCTCTCTCTCTCTCTCTCACTCTCCGTATAATTAAACTGTAATGGTACTTGAGGCAGAGACATAGACAAACATGCTATTTCCGCTTCGCTCATCTTGGTGAAGGGTAATAATTGCTGTTGTTTACTCTGGTCTTTCTGTTGTCACCCATTGCTCCCTCCCTTCTCGCTGTCCCCTCCCTCTCCATCTCTCTGTCTGTTCTTCCCTCCCTCCAAACTTTCCTGTTCCACTTCCCTCCAGGTCTCGCTTGACCCAGTCCTTGGTCCCAACTCTCTGAGCCTTCATCCACAGAACAACACAAAGGATGTCAAAGTAACACAGGGGTATGGCCACTTTTCCGGAGTAACTGGCATATAGTCAATCTGTTCTAGTCTTTCTATATAGCAGCCCTCTCAAACGTTACATTTATGAATTCACACTCACTATATCTCTGAGACAAGCACACATACACAAAAGGAAAAACACACACAACACGTGTATGCAAACAGCATATTCAGAACATAAAACATGTAATTTCTATAATCTGATGAAAAAGTGTTCAATAATTTTGTCATCTTTCTCTAATCATCTAATATAGCCACTTTTCTGCAATGGTGTCATTCAATAGACACCTTTATCCAGAGCAATATAGACAAGCAATTAAGGTACAGGTTCTTGCTCAAGGGCACAACTACAGGATTCTCACATTGTTGTTTCGAGGAATTTGCACCAGACTTTAACAACAAGGCTACCTGCATTCACACTTGTATTATACACACACCTGAAGGATTATTAGGAACACCATACTAATACTGCGTTTGACCCCCTTTCGCCTTCAGAACTGCCTTAATTCTACGTGGCATTGATTCAACAAGGTGCTGAAAGCATTCTTTAGAAATGTTGCAGTTGATGGAGATTTGTGGGATGCACATCCAGGGCACGAAGCTCCCGTTCCACCACATCCCAAAGATGCTCTATTGGGTTGAGATCTGGTGACTGTGGGGGCCATTTCAGTACAGTGAACTCATTGTCATGTTCAAGAAACCAATTTGAAATGATTCAAGCTTTGTGACATGGTGCATTATCCTGCTGGAAGTAGCCATCAGAGGATGGGTACATGGTGGTCATAAAGGGATGGACATGGTCAGAAACAATGCTCAGGTAGGCCGTGGCATTTAAACAATGCCCAATTGGCACTAAGGGGCCTAAAGTGTGCCAAGAAAACATCCCCCACACCATTACACCACCACCACCAGCCTGCACAGTGGTAACAAGGCATGATGGATCCATGTTCTCATTCTGTTTACGCAAAATTCTAACTCTACCATCTGAATGTCTCAACAGAAATCGAGACTCATCAGACCAGGCAACATTCTTCCAGTCTACAACTGTCCAATTTTGGTGAGCTTGTGCAAATTGTAGCCTCTTTTTCCTATTTGTAGTGGAGATGAGTGGTACCCGGTGGGGTCTTCTGCTGTTGTAGCCCATCCGCCTCAAGGTTGTGCGTGTTGTGGCTTCACAAATACTTTGCTGCATACCTCGGTTGTAACGAGTGGTTATTTCAGTCAAAGTTGCTCTTCTATCAGCTTGAATCAGTCGGCCCATTCTCCTCTGACCTCTAGCATCAACAAGGCATTTTCGCCCACAGGACTGCCGCATACTGGATGTTTTTCCCTTTTCACACCATTCTTTGTAAACCCTAGAAATGGTTGTGCGTGAAAATCCCAGTTACTGAGCAGATTGTGAAATACTCAGACCGGCCTGACAACCAACAACCATGCCACGCTCAAAATTGCTTAAATCACCTTTCTTTCCCATTCTGACATTCAGTTTGGAGTTCAGGAGATTGTCTTGACCAGGACAACACCCCTAAATGTATTGAAGCAACTGCCATGTGGCGTTCCCAGGCCAGTGTCGAAATATAATCTCTCCACCTAGTCCTGGGCCTATCCTGAGGTCTATCCTGAGCAGGACGTGCCTGGAACACCTCCCTAGGGAGACGTCCTGGGGGCATCCTTACCAGATGCCCGAACCACCTCAACTGGCTCCTTTTGATGCAAAAGAGCAGCGGCTCAACTCCGAGTTCCTCGCGGATGATTGAGCTTCTCACCCTATCTCTCAGCCAGCCACCCTTCTGAGAAAACCCATTTCAGCCGCTTGCACTCGCAATCTAGTTCTTTCGGTCATGTTAATGTATTTCCTACAACTGAAAATAAGTACATATGAATCATTATACTGTCTAAAATACATATCATATAATACATTTCCCTTAAAGGTCTTTATATATGGCACTTCTATTACATTTCTTGGAAACTGACACTTATTTATGTTTTTAAACATCCAACATCTCATAGAGAGGACAAAAAACTTTTTTTAAACTGTAAGAAGTGTTTGTACACATTACTTAAGTTATTAAAGTAATTTTTATGACTCAACTTTACAGTTGCAATGAAAATGTATGTTTTTATGTACATTTGCTGGTTGTACCCACCTGACCATGACTGGTTACGCCACCTGTCTGGTTGGGCCATGGCTCAATAACAATTGATTATCACCAAAAAAGTTCAAGCATTTTATAATGGTTTATTTTAAAGAATGGAACAATTTATTCTGCAAATAATTTAATGTCAAATTATATATCGTTCTCAAATATCATTCTAAATCATTGTTTTAATGAAACACTAAAGGCTGTAACTAATGTTTTACTGAACACATCTTTGAACATATTTTTGCTACTTCAAATGTATGAGTTCATAATACTGAACATAACTTCACTGTATTTACTATCAAACATTCAAGTATTGCTCAGGTTCACAATTATATGCTGGGTTTATTTTTTAAGTCGTGCTGATTTCTCTTTGCTTGATAATGGCATCCAAACAAATGTATTAAAATATTTTAGATAATACAATATCATACAGAAAGATGTATACTGACATTAAAATGCAATTAATGTATTCATAAATATCAATTAACATTACTTTTTTCAGTTGGCCTAACTGTAAATCTGGTTGCACCATTTTACTTTTGGTTGCACCACCTGACATTTTAAATTTTATAAAAGGCATTAACATGGACACCTATATTCACTTTTAGCCTTGAAGTAAAGTGTATACATACATTTATTAAATAAAACTGAAATCGCTATGAAGAAAAACATTGTTCATAGTTTACCAGGGGTCATACCACCTGATATGGTAACTTGACCCAACCTCAGCATGGCTCAGACTTTTTAAATAATCAAACATTTGTTAGAGAATTGCTAACCTTGTACCTGCAGCATAGGGGTCGTTTGGGGTGCTCTTACCTGATTCCATATCCTCTTCATGGTTTTGTTAAAGTGATATTACATTAAAATGCTTTTTTTGTTGGTTGCGCTATTTGACGTTTGGAGGAATGCATTTTTCGGTCTAACGTTTTTGAAAAATTATGCATCTAACACAGCACTGTTTCACAAGTTTTAATAATTTGTAAGCAATTTAACATAAAAATATGCCAAACTCTTTATATATGAATTTTATTGAGTAATAAAATTTTTACTACAATTTTGTTCTCTGCGTCTATGGTTCAGACGGTTGCACCACCTGACATTTTGGGGCTTTGAAAAAAAAAAAATCTAATCATTTATTATATTTAAATAAAATAAATTGATACCATAGAATAATGTATTTCTTAAAAAAAGGTAATATTTAAAACAATGGCTTTGGACATAAAAAATGCACGTCATGTCATTGACCCATATACTGTATATGTGCGTACATGTATATACAGCCCTGGAAAAAATTAAGAAACCACTGCACCTTTTTCATTCCTTTCCAGAAATGTTGAAAAGGAAAGTTTTGAGTGAGGTTAGCACCGACTCTTCAGGGCTAGCCGCAGAAACACGGTGAAAAGATAACCAGTGTGAAACGGGGTCAAGAACAAAAACATAGAATGTTTATTGTCCAATCACAAAACCGGCATTTTCACTTAATTTGGTCCTTTCACTCTGCAGCGTTTTGTCTTTTCATTATACTTGCTAAATCTTAGTGAAGTAGTTATTTCAGCTTGCTTTGGACATGAATCTAGCAATTTTGTCGAAAAAATAAAGGTTGACTAGTCACATTCTCTGCCTCATGTTCTTATTTTCACGTTGCCGCTTTTCTCTTTCTTTGTGTAGTTCTAACATACAGTGGGAAGAACAAGTATTTGATACACTGCCAATTAATTAGCATTTTATTGCATGACATAAGTATTTGATACATCAGAAAAGCGGAACTTAATATTTTGTACAGAAACCTTTGTTTGCAATTACAGAGATCATACGTTTTCTGTAGATCTTTACCAGGTTTGCACACACTGCAGCAGGGATTTTGGCCCACTCCTCCATACAGATCTTCTCCAGATCCTTCAGGTTTCAGGGCTGTCGCTGGGCAATACAGACTTTCAGCTCCATCCACAGATTTTCTATTGGTTTCAGGTCTGGATACTTGTTAGGCCACTCCAGGACCTTGACATGCAATGGGTCGTTGTCATGCTGGAAGACTTTATAAAAACATCTAAAATAATAAATAAAAAGAGAGAAGAATTGCCAAAATTCTTGTATGATTGTATGAGTGTGAAAATAGAGATGTCTCCCTCATGAACTAAAACTTTTTTTTGTGTGTGTTATCATCTGTTTTGAGTACAAGTGACAGGTGAACGGATACCTGCTGGATCCACTGATCGGACCAGTAAAGATAATTGTGGATAAGTGGGGCACGGATGTCTCAGGACAAGTGGTATTGTGGCACAAAGTATCTGATTTTCCATTAAAGGGAACATTTAGTTTTAAAAAAAAGTTAAAAGAATGTAGCAGGAAGTTTTTGAAAAGAGTAGGAAAGGAAAGAAAGATAAAGTAAAGTGTCCCACTTACTATGGTAAGTGGGAGAGAGAGGCTGAGAGAAGGACAGAGAGTGGGAGTAAAAAGATAATGGTAAAGGAAAGTGTGACAGAGGGTGATGAGAAAGTGAAGAAAAGGAATAGGAATATAAAGGATGATGAACGTGACATTCCACCTCCTTACTGTACTCCAATCCCTGCAGCTCCTGTACCAGCACCGGTCCCAGGCCCCTCTCTATCTCCAACCCAGGCGCTGCCCCTGCCACTCCTCTACCCAAGCTGGAAAACCTCATGGTCTCCCCTACAGGGTTTAACCCTCCGTCTGCCACCACTCCCTCTTCCCACACCGCCTTCATTCCTTCTCCTGAACCAGCTCCCATGACTACCAGGTCCGGACGATCAGCCGACCCTGACCAGGGTTTACTTCTGGCTCCATTGGTGGCTTACCCTAACCCACAGCCACGGCCAGCTCAAGGACAGGCTGGCCATAACGAATGGAGGCCTGAGGTCAACATCCAAAAGACTTGGAGACAGGATGAACTGAAGGACATTGCAAATGAGATGCCAGATCCCACCAAGGACTCGACTGAGTTTGGGATTCACATGATCAAGTTGGTGTGCCTGTACAAGCCGTCGGGAGCAGAGATTGCACACATCACACAATCCAGGATGAAACTACGCTGGGCAGACGTCCAGGAGGGGTTCAATGAAGACCTTCTCTGGTCTGCAGAGGGGGCATACCAAACTCAACTTACTCTTCTCCTGGAGAGAATAAAGACTACCTACCCCACAGTGACTGATTGGGCTGCAATCCACAGTTGTGTACAGAGTCCTAAAGAATCCCTGGAAGACTACAGAGACAGGTTGGAGAAGTGTTTCAGGAAATACAGTGGCCTGACCAGCTCTGAGAACTTTAATAGCCTGCTAAAGGCTGCCCTGGTGCATGGCCTCCAGCCTGCTATGAGCAAAACTGTGAAACTCAATTGCATTGGGTGGGAGACAGTACCTCTACAGACTGTGATTGAACATTGTAAACATGCAGAACGGCAGCAGCAGTCCACTGATAACAAGGCTACATAAAAATTAGAAAAGGAAAACACCAAGCTCCAGGCTGATCAGCTCATCTATTATCAGGGACAAGGTCAGCAATTTGTCAGAAAGGGGGGAGGAACTGGTGGTTTTTAGAAGAGTGGAAGAAATTAGGGGGGAGGACGAGGCCAAGGGAGAGGTGAACAGGGACGGAGTGGGGACCAGACAAGAGATCAGTCATGTTACAATTGCGGTAAATATGGTCACTTTTATAAAGGGTGCCCTGAACCGGAGAGACAGGAAGTTGTGGGTGGTGGATGGCAGACGGGACCACCACACAATGTCACACTCAATAAACCTAAGGATGACTGAAGTGTAGCAGAGACAGCTGACACATTTTCATAGGAGCAGTTCCTTAAGAGATTTACTAAGTCCAAAGACACCCCTTGTGTTACCCTTCTGGTAAGGTAGGCCCTCACGTTTTCTAGTAGATGCTGGTGCTGCAATGTCTGTTATCATGCATGACTCCATGTTGAATTTTCCCATGTCAAGTGAAACTGTACGCACTGTAGGTGCTTCTGGTGTAGAAATGATTGATGCCTAAATCTGTAGATGGTTTTCCAAATCAGCAGCAATTCATTTTATCAACATTTTGTCCCTGCAATTTGGCAGGCAGAGACCTCATGTGCAAATTGGGCATGAAAGTTACCTGTGAACCGGATGGTCTTGTTATTATACAGGAGGAATGACAGAGATTGATGCTGTCTGACATTCAGACAGTTCCAGATTGGCATTATGCATGGGATTTACGACCAGATGCAGACCTTATGTGCCTTGATGAAATCTACTCCATTGTGTGCTCTTTCTGGAAACAAAATGGTTCGGTCATGCCTGAAACGGGATTGCATTGCACTTCTCATTTCTTCCCATTGGTTAGGGACTAGTCAAACCAGGGTCTGAGACTGTGATATGCAGGAATATGTATATAGGACCAGACCACTGTGTATTAGCGGTCCAAATAACAAGGAAACAACAATCATTGTTTGGCTTTACAGATAGGATACCCCACATTTCAATAGCAAAGACAGATCAGATTAACTAGAAACTGAGCTGGACGTGAATGATTGGATTACCATGAAAGATGTTTGGCGTGTTCCATTCTATTGGGCTGTCCCGGCCCAGCGGGGTGTTCATGGTGTTGACAGATCTATGCCTCTGTTGCAGATGGTCACATTGCCAGTTGTTGATTCCCTGCTGCTTCAGGGCCTTCCTGATACACTGTGGGTTGAAGATAAGTTTGATATTGGACAAATGAAGGGCGTTCAGCCTCTCACAGTGACACCAATATCCACGTTCAGGCCCAGTATGGCCCAGTACCTTCTTAGTAAGGAAGCTGAAGAATGGATTGTTATTGTTTATGATTCCCTGGTAGGGAGGGGTGCCATAATACTCTGCCCTGATTCTCCATGTAACACTGCCATCCTTCCTGTTCGTAAAGCTAATGGGGATTGATGATTTGTTCAAGATCTAAGACCTGTTAATGAAGTAATACATGCTCATTCCTCTGTTGTTCCCAACCCTGTCACTGTCTTATCTCATGATTCCACCCACCGCAAATTGGTTTTCAGTGATTTCACGTATTAAACCAGTGCTGGAACTCCCCAAACCAATAACCAAAGCCCAAATTATGAGCCTTTTGGGTGTGGCCGGCTACTGCAGAGCCTGGCTTCCAGACATTGCTGAAATCAGACAGCCTCTGTCTGATCTCATTCATGGCCAGAATATGGCCATGAAGGACAAAATAGTTTGGACTACTGACGGACTGACTTCCCTGGATCGTCTCAAACACTTCCTGTCTACCTCTCCCTGTTTAGGTTTACCGGATCATGCAAAGCTGTTTAAACTCTTAGTCTATGAAAAAAATGGGTTAATGTCTTCTTTTTTGACACAGGACCACCGTGGGAAGCAGTGGCCGGTGGCGTACTTCTCCAAGCGATTGGATCTAGTCTCTCGGGCTCTGGTCTGCTGCCTACGGGCAATTGCCGCAGCTACTGAGGCTGTTCTGCCTTGTACAGATATTGTTGCCATGTGCCCTCTCACAGTTCATGTTCCACATGCTGTTCATTGTCTCATCTCACAGGCTAAGATAGCACATTTGCACCCTGCTAGGTTACTGCACTACCAAAACATTCTCCTGACAATGTCTCATGTTACACTAAAGAGATGCACTGTTCTGAACCCTGCTACTCTTATGCCTACAGATGATGATGGTGACCCTCACGACTGTGCTGCCATAGTGGAAGAAGTCAGTAAGCCACGACCCGACCTCTCAGACACACCCATTGATAATGCTGAACTTGAGTTTTTTGTGGATGGCTCAGCCCAAAGGGGAGCCCTTGGTAGTATATGCCAACACTTCTGCATTAGAGGTTGTTCAGAGTGCTAGATTACCCTCACACCTATTTGCTCAGGCAGCTGCACTCATTAGAGACTGTATTCTAGCCCAACATCAGTCTGTTAATATCTACAGAGACAGCAGATATGATTTTGGGGTTGTGCATGATTTTGGTACTTTGTGGCGCCAGCGTGGGTTCCTAACAGCATCTGGTAAGACAATCAGTCACTCTAGGTTAGTTGCTAATCTACCGGACTCTATCCTTCTACCAGACTTCATTTCTGTGTGCAAACGTCAGGCTCATACTAATGCCTCTGATTCCGTCTCTAAAGGTAATGCTGTAGCTGACATAGCTGCTAAAGCTGCTGCCATGCCTCCTATCATTTTGCAGATGGTTTCTGTGCCTCCAACAGATGTTTTCTCTAATAATGAGGTTTCTGACATACAATCAGGCGCTGACACTGTGGAGGTCTCTCGTTGGAAGCGGTTGAAATGCTGCTTTGACCAGAAGCTTTGGCTTGGTCCTAATGACCTCCCTGTCCTTCCTCGCTCCTGTTACCCCTACGTTGCTAAGTTAGCACATGGCCAAGACCATGTTTCTAAGGGTGGGGTTGTGAATATTGTTCATAACTTTTGTTTGCACCAGGATTTTCCCTATTTGGCGAAAATGTCTGTGCAAAATGTGTGATTTGTTTGACAAACAGTGTGGGTAGGGGCACACTGAGGCAGATGTTGGCCAACCCAAAGCCTGAAGGGGCCATTTGAGCACTCAGTGATGGATTTCATTGAGTTGACTCCATGCCAGGGATACAAATATTTCCTGGTAATGCTGGATGCATTCTCTAAGTGGGTAGAAGCATTTCCATGCAAACATGCCACAGCCATCGCTGTCGCAAAGAATTTGATGCAGGAAATTATTCCCAGGGTCAGGGTTAGGGTTACCATCAAAAATATCCCTCTGTAAATAGTGTAATTGAATGCATCTCCACTAGTCTGAAGATAGATCTGTGCACACATTGTAGCTATCATCTAGCCAGTGGTGGCTTGGTTGGGAGAGCTAATCAGACTCTAAAAACCAAATTGACCAAATTAATGGCTGAAACGGCCGTGAAGGTTGCTGAGAGAGCTACATGGGTCCACGCCAGCCACTGCAGGAAGGTGCCATACGAACCCGATAATGATGAATCAGCTGATGCCAGGACGACCACCACGATGGCCATGGAGTAGCGAGGAGGGCTTACTGAAGGTCACGTTTATTACCTTCATCATCGGTATTGCTGTTTCCGCCATTACCTGGACTATGGAGGCTGGGGGGAACAACGGAGAACCTCGAGGGACCAACAGCAGCAGTATACTCCAACAGCAGGACTTAAATAATAGACACCTCAGCACCAGTCCATGACAGGCTCAAGACTGGAGTCTAGCCAATAACAGCTGCCCCAGCCGTTACAGGAGGACTGCCGAACTGCATGATTGGGCAACAGCCCACGGGACACGCCACCATGAGAATGCTGATGAACCACATGAAGTTCTCCCACTTCACCTCAATGCCACTGATCTAGACAACAGGCACATGTCATGCGGTTGTATGGGGGATCAATGTGAAGGAAATGGATGACAGCTGTAACAAAACCGAGGAAACATGACTATTTTTATAATCATTGCTTGTTGAAATTGTTTTTGTGACTATAACATGAATAATTAAGTATTTGTCGCCTCCCATTCCTTAGGAAACGGAAAGAAATGTTTATGCATTAATACATGTTTATTGATTGTTTTACATCTAATCAATAATAGTTTGATTATGATTAATGGTAGGAGATAAATTTTTTGGATAATAGTCTGTAGCTTTTGCTGAAATGTATGATGTACTTTCTACTGTTTTGTTTTTCATTAGTTGTACTGTTTATAATTTATTTTTGTTGGAGGGATTGTGGTAGACATTTTCTTATTCTATAGTATATTAATATCATATTGCTTATTCAGGCCATTATGTGTTTTGACTCTGCTGACTTGTACAGGATGTGCCTACAACAGATAGTTATAGTTTTGGTTAAACTTCTCAAGGGCTGTAAACATCTTGTTATCTTTCTAAGCCGACGTTCCCAGAGAAGCTGGTGAGACATGTAGACTAACCATGCATAGGAGGGAGACACAGTGGGCTGTACTGAATGTATATAGACCTCTAACCATGCATAGGAGGGGGACACAGTGGGCTGTACTGAATGTATATAGACCTCTAACCGTACATAGGAGGGAGACACAGTGGGCTGTACTGAATGTATATAGACCTCTAACCATGCATAGGAGGGGGACACAGTGGGCTGTACTGAATGTATATAGACCTCTAACCATGCATAGGAGGGGGACACAGTGGGCTGTACTGAATGTATATAGACCTCTAACCATGCATAGGAGGGGGACACAGTGGGCTGTACTGAATGTATATAGACCTCTAACCATGCATAGGAGGGAGACACAGTGGGCTGTACTGAATGTATATAGACCTCTAACCATGCATAGGAGGGGAACAGAGTGGGCTGTACTGAATGTATATAGACCTCTAACCATGTATAGGAGGGAGACACAGTGGGCTGTACTGAATGTATATAGACCTCTAACCGTACATAGGAGGGGAACACAGTGGGCTGTACTGAATGTATATAGACCTCTAACCATGCATAGGAGGGAGACACAGTGGGCTGTACTGAATGTATATAGACCTCTAACCATGCATAGGAGGGGGACACAGTGGGCTGTACTGAATGTATATAGACCTCTAACCATGCATAGGAGGGGGACACAGTGGGCTGTACTGAATGTATATAGACCTCTAACCATGCATAGGAGGGGGACACAGTGGGCTGTACTGAATGTATATAGACCTCTAACCATGCATAGGAGGGAGACACAGTGGGCTGTACTGAATGTATATAGACCTCTAACCATGCATAGGAGGGAGACACAGTGGGCTGTACTGAATGTATATAGACCTCTAACCATGCATAGGAGGGGAACAGAGTGGGCTGTACTGAATGTATATAGACCTCTAACCATGTATAGGAGGGAGACACAGTGGGCTGTACTGAATGTATATAGACCTCTAACCGTACATAGGAGGGGAACACAGTGGGCTGTACTGAATGTATATAGGCCTGAGCTCCACCTTCAATGGAAAGCATTTGACCTGACTCTGCTGAGTGTTGTTAACTGCTCCAAGTTTATAAATCTTGAATAGAGCTTTACATGTTAAAAGAATCTACAGTCTTTGTGCCTTTCCCATTTAGTGATTTCCATGACACTCGCCCATGCAGCTCATTCATTCATTAATTTTCACCTGTGTGTGTCACCTTGTGTGTCTGTAACAAGGCCAAACTTTCAAGGGTATGTAAACTTTTGATCAGGGCCATTTGGGTGATTTCTGTTATCATTATGATTTAAAAAGGAGCCAAACAACTATGTGATAATAAATGGCTTCATATGATAACTGTCCTTAAATAAAAAAAATGTTGGGCATGATCAGTAATATTTTCAAAATCAATGCTAAAATGTCACAATTTCTGCCAGGGTATGCAAACTTATGAGCACAACAATATAGGCCTAGATTCATATTAGTATTTTTGAGAGATCGGGACTGCACATTAATAAACTCTGTTGTTTCAATCTTTTGGATATTTTTTCGAGAAACAGTGCCAAATCCATCAAAGGAAAAATTCCAAGAGTGACTAGAAGAGTGATGATTGATTCTAATGGAAAATAAAATAATGAACCAGGAACACAGAGAACTGTTGGCTTGAGAGGGAGGGTATGTTTCTTTCATTTTCCTGAGACTAAGATCTTTTGATAGTAAGATTATCAAGTAGAAATTAGTGAAAAAGAAAGCTCTTGTGTAAGAAGTTCTCTGTTACATCAGCTGCATTCCAAATTGCAGCCCCTTCCCTGTAGAGTGCACCACTGGTCAAAAGCAGCCCCTTCCTTGTAGAGTGCACCACTGGTCAAAAGCAGCCCCTTCCCTGTAGAGTGCACCACTGGTCAACAGCAGCCCCTTCCTTGTAGAGTGCACCACTGGTCAAAAGCAGCCCCTTCCCTGTAGAGTGCACCACTGGTCAAAAGCAGCCCCTTCCCTGTAAAGTGCACCACTGGTCAAAAGCAGCCCCTTCCCTGTAGAGTGCACCACTGGTCAAAAGCAGCTCTTTTCCTGTAGTGCACCATTGGTCAAAAGCAGTGAACTTCATAGGAAATTCTCTCCAAGGCATATCCTCTGACCCAGATCCACCCGGGCATGTCGGGTGACTCAGTGACTGACGGAAGTAACAGATGGAATTGTTAATTAATTAACAGTATTGTTAATTAGTCTATTTGTCTATTAATAATACGAGGAGAAAAATGAGCCTGGTCCCTGACTGAGCCTGTTTGTCCTCTTGCCAAGTGCACTAGAGTCATGTTGTTGTTTTTGTTTATTTGGATCCCCAGTAACTCCTGTCTAAGAAGGAGATATCCTTCCTGGGGTCCATGGAAAAGCATAACAGATAACAAAACACTGATTCAGTAATAGACCCAAACAGCCTTGCAAATGTAAAATGCAACTAAAAGCAATTTGTGTAGATTGTTTTCATGTTAGAATGTGTGTGTGTGTGTGTGTGTGTGTGTGTGTGTGTATGCTCGCACGCGCGCACACGCATACTTTTATGTCTGTTGCTGTCCGAAAACGTTAATTTGCTGTTTCCTTGGGTAATTGAGCATGAAGTTCTATGTGATCATTGCTCTGTACAATGCTGCATTGCTGGGAGTTCGTTTTATTTTTGGGAACTATAACATAATGTGGCATGTCTTGTGGGGATACATATGGGTATCTGAGCTGTTTGTTGTATGATTACACAGACAACGTGTGCTCTTCATTACAGTTATATTTTCTCTCATGAACTCTCATCAAGGAAGAGAAGAATGCGTGTTGTTAATGCTATCCCTGCGTGTGAGGTTAAGGCCAATGGTCAGTTAGGGCCAATGATTAGTTAGGGGCAATGGTAGTTTTAAGGTATGGCTGGCAGATTTGTTTTAAATCATGCTTTTCCTAGTTTCTTCTTTGTTAAACCGAACCATACACCTGGATAGTAATACAAATGGGACAAGACCAAAGCCATTACGAACTAGTACAATTTACCTTAGTGCCAAAAATGCAGAATGTCTTTTCACTGAAGACATACTTCTTATCTTCATAATATGTTTGTCAATATGATTTGATTATGACAACTGAACAATATTTTTCTGAATGAATCTCTCAAATCAGGGTTTCGGACCATGTTCTGCACAGAGAATCCCATAGCCAGTCATCAACAACTTCCTCTTTGTCGTTGCCATTTTGACATACCTCTTAAACCTAACCAAAACCTCCATTTACACCATCTTCCACTTCATCTTCTTCAAACGCATGGCAATTGTCCTTTGCATTGCAGAATAAACCCTACACTGGAACTCTTTTGCTAACGTTCCCCTATCACCAGTGTTCCCCTATCACCTTCCGGAACAGGATCCAGCACTTCTCAGATTATGCTCAGTTTGTTCAGCTATTTTCCACATATCATCTATCTGCCTCAAATTATTTGGCTCTATTGACTCCAAGTCATTTTTAGGCTGCTTATAGTTGCTGTTGAGACAAAAGTGTAAGGGTTATCAACATCACATTTTGAAATGTTAAACATTATATTAAATTACATGATAACTAATATATTTATGTCGCCAATAATCACAAAACATTTACAACTTGATCAAATGATTACACTGTAAAACTAGACCTATTTCAAAACTGCTGTTGGTTATGCCAAAAATAGGGGGTTCTACACTAAAAGCTCAAGCAACAGTTTCACATGGCTATTCCTATTCCTATCCCCTATATACAGGTGCATCTCAAAAAATAATATTGTGAAACTATATCAAATATTGTGGATAAAAAAAAGAAATCTGTAATTCAAATCAAAAAGTGACACCTTCATATATTCTTGATTCATTACAAAAGTTAAACATTTCTAAGCTTTTTTGTTTCAATCTTGATGATTATGGCTTACAGCTCATGGAAATCAAAAATCCAGTATCTCAAAATATTACAATAAAATATGTATAATACAGAAATGTTAACCTGAGAAGAGCTCTAATCAGCTAATTAACTCAAAACACCTGCAAAGTTTCCTAACTTTGTTAATTTATGCACTCAATACATGGTCGGGGCTCCTTTTGCACGAATGACTGCATCAATGTGGTGTGGCTTGGAGGCAATCAGCCTGTGGCACTGCTGAGGTGTTATGGAAGCCCAGGTTGCATTGATAGCGGCCTTCAGCTTGTCTATGTTGTTGGGTCTGGTGTATCTCATTTTCCTCTTGACAATACCTGAAATATTCTCTATAGGGTTCAGGTCAGGCGAGTTGGCTGGCCAATCAATCACAGTAATACCATGAGCAGAAAACCAGTTACCAGTCATTTTGGCACTGTGGGCAGGTGCCAAGTCCTGCTGGAAAAGGAAATCAGCATCTCCATAAAGCTTGTCAGCAGATGGAAGCATGAAGTGCTCTAAAATTTCCTGATAGACGGCTGCATTGACTCTGGACTTGATAAAACACAGAGGACCAACACCAGCAGATGACATGGCACCCCACATCATCACTGAATGTGGAAACTTCACACTGGACTTCAAGAAACATGGATTATGTGCCTCTCCACTCTTCCTCCAGACTCTTCTAAATGAAATGCAAAATGTAATATCATCTGAAGAGAGGACTTTGGGCCACTGAGCAATGGTGCAGTTCATTTTCTCCTTCACCCAGGTAAGACGCTTCTGACATTGTCTTTGGTTTAGGAGTGGCTTGACATTAGGAATGCAAAACTTGTAGCCCATTTCCTGGACTCCAGACTCAGCAATGACCTACAGTGGCTTACCCTCCTCGTGGAGGGTGTCAATGAGTGTCTTCTGGACAACTGTCAAGTCAGCAGTCTTCCCCATGATTGTGGTTGTGTGTACTGAAGGCTCAGGGAGTTAATTAGCTGATTAGAGCTCTTCTCAGGTTGACAGTTCTGTATTGTAATTTTGAGATATATTTTGAGATATTGGATTTCAGTTTTTGTTTACAAATAAACATTTACTATCCAAAAAAGGTATTTCTGATTTCCATGAGCTGTAAGCCCTAATCACTGAGATTTAAACAAAAAAGGCTTGAAATATTTTACTTTATGTGTAATGAATCTAGAAAATGTCACTTCTTTATTTGAGTTACAGAAAATAATTAACTTTGCCACAATATTCAGATTTTTTTAGATGCACCTGTACTTATCTTGGGTTGCATTATCACTTCTAGGTAGTGTAATTGCTTTCCTTCCATGCCTATGACAAATCAGAGAGCAGTCTGCTATTTCTCAATAGTTTCCCACATCATCTATAGTTGGTGGCTCGTTATTATTGATTGACAACAATAGATTTTCTACCCTACACAGCCTAACATGCCTGAAAGCAACAATCAACCATTAATATAAGTTAGAACCAGTCGAAGGCAGGGGCCTAGACAACCCGATCTCTGGACACGGAAACTAGCTCTAGGGACGTGGAATGTCTCCTCGCTGGCGGGGAAGGAGCCTGAGTTAGTGCGTGAGGTTGAGAGGTTCCGATTAGAGGTAGTCGGGATCACCTCTACGCACGGCTTGGGCTCTGGAACCACACTCCTTGAGAGAGGATGGACTCTTCACCACTCTGGAGTTGCCCATGGTGAGAGGCGGCGGGCTGGTGTGGGTTTGCTTATAGCTCCCCAGCTCTGCCGCCATGTGTTGGAGTTTACCCCGGTGAACGAGAGGGTCGTTTCCCTGCGCCTACGGGTCGGGGATAGGTCTCTCACTGTTGTTTGTGCCTACGGGCCGAACCGCAGTGCAGAGTACCCGACCTTCTTGGAGTCTCTGGGAGGGGTGCTGGAAAGTGCTCCGACTGGGGACTCTATTGTTCTACTGGGGGACTTCAACGCCCACGTGGGCAACGACAGTGACACCTGGAGGGGCGTGATTGGGAGGAACGGCCCCCCTGATCTGAACCCGAGTGGTGTTCAGTTATTGGACTTCTGTGCTAGTCACAGTTTGTCCATAATGAACACCATGTTCAAACATAAGGGTGTCCATCAGTGCACGTGGCACCAGCAAAAACTCGGGCCTGGGAGGAGTTCGGTGAGGCCATGGAGAAGGACTATCGGCTAGCCTCGAAGAGATTCTGGCAAACCATCCGGCGCCTCAGGAGAGGGAAACAGTGCCCTACCAATGCTGTTTACAGTAGAGGTGGGCAGCTGTTGACCTCAACTGAGGATGTCGTCGGGCGGTAGAAGGAGTACTTCGAGGATCTCCTCAATCCCGCTGTCACTTCTTCCATTGAGGAAGCAGAGGATGAGGTATCAGAGGTGGACTCGTCCATCACCCGGGCTGAAGTCACTGAGGTGGTCAAGAAACTCCTCGGTGGCAAGGCACCGGGGGTGGATGAGATCCGCCCTGAGTACCTCAAGTCTCTGGATGTTGTGGGGCTGTCTTGGTTGACACGCCTGTGCAACATCGCGTGGCGGTCGGGGACAGTGCCTCTGGGATGGCAGACCAGGGTGGTGGTCCCTCTTTTTAAGAAGGGGGACCGGAGGGTGTGTTCCAACTATAGGGGGATCACACTTCTCAGCCTCCCCGGGAAAGTCTATGCCAGGGTTCTGGAGAGGAGAATACGGCCGATAGTAGAACCTCGGATTCAGGAGGAACAGTGTGGTTTTCGTCCGGGCCGTGGAACACTGGACCAGCTCTATACCCTCTACAGGGTGTTGGAGGGTTCATGGGAGTTTGCCCAACCAATCCACATGTGTTTTGTGGATTTGGAGAAGGCATTCGACTGTGTCCCTCGCGGCATCTTGTGGAGGGTGCTTGGGGAATATGGGGTCCTGGGTCCTTTGCTAAGGGCTGTCAGGTCCCTGTACAACCGAAGCAGGAGCTTGGTCCGCATTGCCGGCAGTAAGTCAGACTTGTTCCCAGTGCATGTTGGACTCCGGCAGGGCTGCCCTTTGTCACCGGTTCTGTTCGTAATTTTTATGGACAGAATTTCTAGGCGCAGCCAGGGGCCGGAGGGTGTCAGGTTTGGGGACCACACAATTTCGTCTCTGCTCTTTGCAGATGATGTTGTCGTGTTGGCCCCTTCTAACCAGGACCTTCAGCATGCGCTGGGACGGTTTGCAGCCGAGTGTGAAGCGGTGGGGATGAAAATCAGTACCTCCAAATCCGAGGCCATGGTCCTCAGTCGGAAAAGGGTGGCTTGCCCACTTCAGGTTGGTGGAGAGTGCCTGCCTCAAGTGGAGGAGTTTAAGTATCTAGGGGTCTTGTTCACGAGTGAGGGAAGGATGGAACGGGAGATTGACAGACGGATCGGTGCAGCTTCTGCAGTAATGCAGTCGATGTATCGGTCTGTCGTGGTGAAGAAAGAGCTGAGCCGCAAGGCGAAGCTCTCGATTTACCAGTCAATCTACGTTCCTACTCTCACCTATGGTCATGAGCTTTAGGTCATGACCGAAAGGACAAGATCCCGGATACAGGCGGCCGAAATGAGCTTTCTCCGCAGGGTGGCCGGGCGATCCCTTAGAGATAGGGTGAGAAGCTCGGTCACCCGGGAGGAGCTCAGAGTAGAGCCGCTGCTCCTCCACATCGAGAGGGGTCAGCTGAGGTGGCTTGGGCATCTTTTTCGGATGCCTCCGGAACGCCTTCCTGGGAAGGTGTTCCGGTCCCGTCCCACCGGGAGGAGACCCCGGGGAAGACCTAGGACACGCTGGAGGGACTATGTCTCCCGGCTGGCCTGGGAACGCCTCGGTGTCCCCCCGGAAGAGCTGGAGGAAGTGTCTGGGGAGAGGGAAGTCAGGGCATCCCTGCTTAGACTGCTGCCCCGCGACCCGGCCCCGGATAAGCGGAAGAAGATGGTATGGTATGGTATGGTATGGTATAAGTTAGAACTGAAGTAATTTTTTTGGATAGTAAATTTATTTAGATAGTAAATGTATAAATACAATAATATTTTATATTATTGTATTTACACTACTGTTCAAGATTTGGGTCACTTAGGAATGTTCTCACATTTAATGAGTTTGAATAAAAATAAATAGGAAATACAGTAATTGACAAGGTTAGAAATAATGATGTTTAAATGAAATAATAATTGTGTTCAATTAATGATTTTGGTAACACTTTACAATAAGGAGACAGTAATAATCATTATTAAATACATTGATTGACATGGATTCATGACTTATTAATGCATCTATAAAGCCTTGATTATGTGTGCATGTGTTAATAAACACATTAACATAGTGTAAACTAATAGTTAGTTAATGCATCTACAAATAATGAACTGTGTGTGGTTGTGTCAATAAACATGTAAAGATCTTACATTTTATTAATCTTTAATTATAATCAAACAAATTATTATTGTCTGCAAGTGCTTTTAAGCTATGAAAACATAGTTATGACTTTACAGTTTACAAGGATCACAAAGCTACTTAACTAATACTTAATTATCAGAACTTAATAGTTTAAAACCATTTGCAAGTTCTATTCAGCAATTAATAAACAAAAGAATAGTCGTGACTTTACAAAAAGGATAACACATTAACTTAACTATTTATTAATTATCAGTATGTAACAGTTCATAATCATCTAAAAGCATTAATAAACTAGAAAATACTGATTTACAGTCATTAGCATGAATAAATGAGATCTGCATTTTTGCACAAAATACTATAAAAAGCATCAGACATTTGGGTAATATTACTTCAGAGTTAATGAAATGCTGTTTTTTGTGAGAACATTCAAGCATGTTTAAAGTATATATATATATAACAGATTCTTGAAACAGTAGAATTATACATGTGATAATTAAGCAATACATTTGGAGTGTAACAAATGAGTTCTTGAACATCATGACATATCAACAAGAAATAATAAACAGGATTGACAACAGCTAATATTGTTCATGATGGACACAAGAAAATGCAAGTAAGTAAGCAACAGGTCACTAAGTAACAAGTAAGGTAATGTTCACGAAGGACAAAAGCCTGGCTTCTGTGACTGGACAGTATTCAGCAACAAATGACAGTAGTTGGGGGAAAGGTGTTGTTGGTTAAAGGAATTAGGGTTATTCTATATTTTGCCTTCTAAGAAATTATTTCATTTGAACTGATTATGTTCAATAATAAACGTTTAATTGTTTTTGCTATTTTGAAAGACACCAAATCATGAATCTGTAGTTGCATTATGTCATCATGAAATCATTTTAATTAATGTATGAATTCATGTTTTTTATTGGGCCATTCAACAGTTAACTAGCTATATTAATGTTTATTGACACATGTACACCAATTATAGTTTGCATCAATTAAAATTTGGATTGCAATATAATAATGTATTGATTGATGTTTTTTAACATGTCTTTTTTTAGTTACCTATTCATTTGGTAACATGTTTATTGACACAACCAAACACAGTTCATTATTTATAGATGCATTAATTAACTATTAGTTTACACTATGTTTTAATGTATTTGTTAATGTTTATTGATATGTGTTCAACAGTTACCTAATACTCGGTTAGTGTGTTCATTAACACATAGTCAAGGCTTTATAGATGCATTAATACGTCATGTATCCATGTCAATTAATGCAGTTAATAATGATTATTACTGTATCCTTATTGTAAAGTGTTACCATGATTTTTTATTCAAACTTTGCTATCATCCAAGAATCTTCTATTTGCAACAATTACAACCTTGCAGACCTTTGGCAATCTAATGGTCAATTTGTTTGGGTAATTTGAAGAGATTTCACCTCATGCGTCCTGAAACACCTCCCACAATTTGGATTGGCTGGATGTGCACTTCTTACGTACCATACGGTCAAGCAGCTCCCACAACAGCTCAGTAGGGCTGAGATCCAATGACTGTGCTGGCCACTCCATTATAGACAGAATAACAGCTGGCTGCTTTTTCCATAAATAGCTATTGCATAGTTTGGAGTTGTGCTTTGGGTCATTGTCCAGTTGTAGGAGGAAATTGGCTCCAATCAAGCATTGTCCACAGGGTATGGTATGGTGTTGCAAAATGGAGTCATAGCTTTGCTTCTTCAATATCCCTTTAACCCTGTACAAATCTCCCACTCTTCCACCACCAAAGCACCCCCAGACCATCACTTTGCCTCCACCATGCTTGACAGATGGTGTCAAGCACTCCTCCAGCGTCATTTCAATTGGTGATCCGAACATCTCTAACTTAGATTTGTCTGTTCACTGTCATTTAATGCCTATTCTCTGGAAACCATTTTTTATTTGACCCATTGAATAACCAATGTTGTGGATATGTTTTCATAAAGATATTTTGCCTTTTATCTTTAATTTATAAAGGGTAACTGTAAACAACGAGGGGCCCTCACAAATGGCACAGTGGTCTGAATTACTGCAGTTTTTCTGCACTGTTATGACCTCAGTTCACTCCTAGGCTTTGCCATAGTAGACTGTGGCCAGGAGTTACCAATGGATGTTGGATCCCACATGGAAGTATTATACAGCTCAGGAAAAAATTAAGAGACCACTGCAAAATTATCAGTTTCTCTGGTATTACAATTCATAGGTATGTGTTTGATTAAAATTAACAGTTTTGTTTTATTCTATCTTATCATATACTTAAAACATTGCTTCCAAATTCCAAATAAAAATATTGTCATTTAAAGGATTTATTTGTAGAAAATAACAACTTGTCTAAATAACTGATTTGTAATCAAATGCTCTCCACCAGTCTGTTACATTGCTGTTGGGTGACTTTATGACACTCCTGGCACAACATTTGAAGTAGCTTGGCTTTGTTTGATGGCTTGTGACCATCCATCTTCCTAGGCTGGCCATGACAGGGTCTTGATCAGTTGGTCCTCCATCCACACCTAGATTGACCTGGCTGTGTGGCATGGAGCATTGTCCTGCAGGAAAAAATTATTCTCAGAGTTGGGAAACATTGTCAGAGAAGAAGGAAGCAGGTGTTCTTCCAGGATAACCTTGTACTTGGCTTGATTCATGTGTCCTTCACAATGACAAATCTGCCTGATTCCAGCCTTGCATCCCAAGATCATCACCGATCCTCCACCGATCCTCCACTCTTCACAGTGGGTGTGAGACACTGTGGCTTGTAGGCCTCTCCAGTTCTCTGTCTAACCATTAGATGACCAGGTATTGGGCAAAGCTGAAAATTTGACTCTTCAGAGAAGATGACCTTACTCCATTCCTCTATGGTCCAATCCTTATGGTCTTTTGCAAATTTCAGCCTGGCTCTTCTTTGCCTCTCATTGATTAAGTGATTTTTTCTAGCTTTGCACAACGTCAGCCCTGCCCCTAGTAGCCTGTTTCGAACCATCCTCGCCGTGCACTTCACCCCAGCTGCTGTTTGCCATTCTTTTTGTAGGTCATTTGATGTCATCCTACTGTTGTTGAGTGGCATTCGAATGAGTTGACAGGCATTTCAGTCAGAGGACAGTCATTTTCACCCTCTGCCTGTAGCTTTGTTGTCCCTAATGTCTGTTGCTTGACCTTGTTCTTATGAACTGCCGTCTTTAAAACTTTCAGGATGGAAGCAAGCTGACGCTGACTGTATCCCTCTGCCAGTAAAGACAAAATGTAACCCTTCTTTTCCTCACTCAAAGCTTTTCTTATCAACTATTTTGTCATGCTGAATTTTTTTTTAAATTACCTTTGAGGTACTACTTGCACTGTTTTTGCCATCCAGCTGGTCCTATTACAAGAGGATATTGATGACAACAGCAGTGTTTTTTCTACTTTTCCTCGTAAAAAGATTTGATTCAGGTAATTACCTAATCAGCACCTCATTACGTAAAATGAGGTGTGCCTGTGTTGGCATTTAAGAAAAATTAGGAGTGGTCTCTTAATTTTATCCAGAGCTGTATGTGCATATATAATTTGCAAGAGTTTTCCGTGTGGGATATTGGCCCAGTGCTGTCCAAGTGGAGGGAGGTTGTCAGCAAGTGTTATTCTGTGTTGTTATGCGTTAATGACTCGGGTGCCTGTGTAACATTTCTTTATCGGTTCACACACAACAAAATCTATTATTGCATAACAACCTGTACTATTTGTGGTACTGTTAGGATAAAGAGATGGAGAAACTAGACTGGGGTTGCACCAAGGTAGAATATCAAAACATGTACTGCAAAAGAGCCACCTACACACACTAATCTTTTTCTACTTCTCTTCTACTAATATCAGGTCAGTATAACTGCACAAAACATCTTATCTATATTTGTGCATTAAAGATAATTAATATAAACGTGTTTGGAGTAAGTTATGATTATTGGAAAATGTTTTGTTATGGTAACTGAAAAGTTATTTTGTTTGCTGTGATTGGAATATGTTGTTTGAAAGCATGTATATTGTTATGCAATGTATTCATTTTTCCTAAATATGCACGGTTGAGTTCAAGAGCTGTTTTGTGTAAGTACAAAAAAGGATGGTAATGCGCACATAATATGGTGGTGCCAGGGTATTAAATTAGGATAGTAGTCTAGGAGAGGACCACCCTGCGCGCAAGTTAGTTAATTTGTCTGCAGTGAAATACTTCCTGAGGCCCTATTGTAAGGGCACACTACACTTGTTAATCTGTAAAGGTTGCACTGTTATTTAATTAAAGGCTCATTTAGGAAAAGGAAAGTCAAATGTAAAGTATTGTACTTTTTTTGGAAATATTTCTTTACATTAGAAGAATAAGAATTCATGGTGAAAGTGTTTGAACTAAGAATATTGAGAATATTAGAGAAAAAACTGCAAAGGAGCAAGCTACATACTAATCTTTGTCTGTTTCTCTCTCAGACAGTGTCAGCTCAGACAGTGTCTGAGGCCAGTAACTCAAAATTACTGGTAGCCTAGTGCTTATGAGTGAAGGGCCAGTAAACAAAAAGTCATTGGTTTTAATCCCTGAACAAGGTGAGAAATCTGACTCTGAATTCATCTTTTCTCTTCTAAGTTCTCTTCTAAGTTTTCTCAATTTCTTTCTCACTATTTATAATTTTTTTCCCCTGCTACAGCTCCTGTGACAAAGTTGGGAACCCTCAGGTCAAAATCTAAGGTGTAATGGCAGAATATCTTTAATGCCCGAGTGAGAGCCATGGGTGGTAGTTGCACAGACCATTGGAGGGGCAAATGCAGAGAGAATTTTTTTTCCAAACAAAAGTATTTTCTTCTCTCAGAGGTTAGGGAGTTCATTCTCAGCCGGAACCCAATCACAGCTGGGCTCGGCCTTAAATTCTGATAATGTAGCTGGACTTGCGACAGTGATATTTTTTAAATAAACACAACAATAAATAAAAATGTAATAGAAAAACTCTCTCTGTTAGCTGCAAGGATGGCATGCAGTTAGTGCTGGATTGTGCATTAGGCTATTTGTATCAGCTAGTGCCGTAGTTGTGTTAAAATATTCATATTTTTATAGACGTTTGGAAAAGTTAAATCATCCTATATTATGGGGTCAGATTTTCAGGCACGATAAAATCTTTAAGTTGGAATACATTCTGCTTTTTAAATATATAGCTAATCTATTAATAAGCTACTGCTCTGGAAAAAATTAAGAAACCACTGCACCTTTTTATTTCCTTTCCAAAAAAGTTGAAAAGGGAAGTTTTGAGTGAGGAACAGAATTTTGCAGTGTTCAATTTGCAGTGGTCTCTTAATTTTAACCCTTTGGTTTCTCACTCAAAACCTTTATATAACAGCAGCTCTTCTAGCTGCCGAATGCTTGGTTATACAATGCCCTTTTTACGCACATCAACAGTCTTGTAGTCCATATCTAATTTTCTGTTTCTTTATTTACAAAATGCAAACATTAAACATACTTGAGAGACCGTGAATATCCAACTTAGTGTGAGGTTGAACAGTGCATTGGAATTTGAGTAGAATTCTTGGGCAACAGTAGTTGTAGAATGTGATTCAGTGAATGTGATATTTTGCATTTTGAATCATCAGAGAGTGCTCTTCTACTACTTCCATCCTGCATGGTTGATAAAACTGACAACATTGGCTGCTATTTTTGCATTCATCATGAGTTGTTCCTTTTGTTTGATTTTGTTCACTTGATTTAACTTCTGTTTTCTAGTCCTTTGCAAATTTTGAAATAGCAGAGTAACCCCTTTAGCGGTCATTTTTCTCAGTCTTTTTTGCACATCATTTCCATCAACATCACAATCATCATTTGCAACCTTTGTCTGAACAACATCTCCACCATCAACACCAGTAGCCATCTCAGAATCTGATTTCTCCTTTCCATCCATAAACAACAATACAACCAGCACATAATATCAGCGCAGCATGTCTCTGTTCAATTCAAACTTCAAACTCCATTTTATGAAGCCTTTAAACAAAGTAAACAGCACCCACCGGCCTTCCTTTGTTTCCGTCCTGTGTCCATGTTGCCAACTTACAGCGAGCAGGATCCCTTTAATCCTCATTCATCGTCCTTTGTTTGGAGTTGATACAGAAACCACTTCAAATAGCGCTCCACGTATAATCCATTCAACGCATCTTCGCGATCCCACGGGAAGCCAGGGGGGTCCGAAAACCAGTCAGTATCTGGTGTGACCACCATTTGCCTCACGCAGTGCAACACATCTCCTTCGCATAGAGTTGATCAGGTTGTTGATTGTGGCCTGTGGAATGTTGCTCCACTCCTCTTCAATGGCTGTGCGAAGTTGTTGGATATTGGCAGGATCTGGAACACGCTGTCGTGTACGCCGATCCAGAGCATCCCAAACATGCTCAATGGGTGACATGTCCAGTGAGTATGCTGGCCATGCAAGAACTGGGATGTTTTCAGCTTCCAGGAATTGTGTACAGATCCTTGTAACATGGGACCGTGCATTATCATGCTGCAACATGAGGTGATGGTCGTGGATGAATGGCAGAACAATGGGCCTCAGGATCTCATCACGGTATCTCTGTGCATTCAAAATGCCATCAATAAAATGCACCTGTGTTCATTGTCCATAACACACGCCTGCCCATACCATAACCCTACCGCCACCATGGGCCACTCGATTCACAACGTCGACATCAGCAAACCGCTCACCCACACAACGCCATACATGCTGTCTGCCATCTGCCCTGTACAGTGAAAACCAGGATTCCTCCGTGAAGAGAACTCCTCTCCAAAGTGCTAGACCCCCTACGAATGTGAGTATTTGCCTACTCAAGTCGGTTACGACGCCGAACTGCAGTCAGGTCGAGACCCTGATGAGGGCAACGAGCATGAAGATGAGCTTCCCTGAGAAGGTTTCTGACAGTTTGTGCAGAATTCTTTGGTTATGCAAACTGCATGTTGCAGCAGCTGTCCGGGTGGCTGGTCTCAGACGATCTTGGAGGTGAAGATGCTGGATGTGGAGGTCCTGGGCTGGTGTGGTTACACGTGGTCTGTGGTTGGGAGGCCAGTTGGATGTACTGCCAAATTCTCTGAAATGCCTTGGGAGACGGCTTATGGTAGAGAAATTAACATTAAATTCACGGGCAACAGCTCTGGTGGACATTCCTGAAGTCAGCATGCCAATTGTACGCTCCCTCAAAAATTGCAACATATGTGGCATTGTGCTATGTGATGGAACTGCACATTTTAGAGTGGCCTTTTCTTGTGGCCAGCCTAATGCACACCTGTGTCTAATCAGCATCTTAATATGCCACACCTGTGAGGTGGATGAATTATCTCGGCAAAGGAGAAGTGCTCAGCAACACAGATTTAGACAGATTTGTGAACTGTATTTGAGAGAAAAGGCCATTTGTGTACATAGAGAAAGTCTTAGAACTTTGAGTTCAGCTCCTGATAAATGGGGGCAAAAACCAAAGTGTTGTGTTCATTATTTATTCAGTGTATGATCATATTGATCACATGAACTTTTCAATTCTATGCACATTCAATGTACATTAACACATTTTAAGGTAACAT
The DNA here is from genome assembly GCF_011004845.1 of Esox lucius. Lineage (NCBI taxonomy): Eukaryota > Metazoa > Chordata > Actinopteri > Esociformes > Esocidae > Esox > Esox lucius. Next base: position 33,281,491 of record NC_047573.1, on the reverse strand, counting down.
TCATAGGCGCTATTATACTTACATTCATAATATTTAATACTTCTTTCATATTTTCTATATTGTCAGGGCCTTTTTTACACTCTTTGGAATTGTTGCCAGTGGAAATGTTCATGTATATAAGAAAAAAAAATTTTGCTCTACAGCTCCGGAAAAAGTTAAGAGACCACGGCACCTTTTTCTTTCCTTTCCAAAAAAGTCGAAAAGGAAGGTTTTGAGGGAGGAACAGAAGGTTTAAAATTAAGAGACCACTGCAAATTATTGATTTAAATTGAACACTTAAAACCTGGCACAACAAAGGAATAAGGTAAATCAGTTCACCTTTTTTGAACAGTCTTTCATTTTATTTTACATTTAAACGGTTTACAGGTAAACGGTACACACATACATGGCCGTCCACGTGATGTAAAAGAAAACAGGACTAGGCGACCTTATCCACTGCTCTGAGATCCAGTTCCAACACTCGTGTGCCCATTGTAGGCACTTTTGACAGTGAACAAGGTACTGTGGGCACTGGGACCGGTCTGCAGTTACGCAGCCCCATACTCAGCGATGCATTATGTGTTGTGACACATTCCTGTCTCTCTTCGGACCACTGTTGGTATGTATTCACAATTGCTGACAGGGAGCACCCCACAAGCCTTGTCATTTCAGAGATGCTCTGACCTAATCATCTGGCCATATCAACTTGGATCTTGTCAAAGTCGCTCAGGACTTTTCTCCTGTCCATTTGTCCTGCATCCAACACATTGGAAACGCTGTATTCAGGAATCTGAGTTGACAATATATCCCTACACACTTCAAAATCCATCCGGCTGCTTCTGTCTTCTGTCACATCATCAATAAACACTAGTGACCCAGTGCCATTGGAAAGGTAAGAAAAAGGTGCATTGGTCTCTTAATTTGTCCTGGAGCTGTATACATTGCTCCAAAAAACTTAATCACACATAATCATCACGGTATAACACCAAGTCAGTTGAACTTCAGGGATATCAATCTGTCCAGTCAGGAAGCATAAGCGATTGTGAATCAATGTCACCTGTTTTGGTGCAAATAAAAGTGACAGAATATGCACTGGACAGGCAATTGCAAGATAATGGCCAAAAAGTGAATGGTTTATGCAGTTGGTGGCCACAGACAGATGCTCTCTCCTTATCCTTACTGACTGATTCTTCTCTAGTGTTGCATTTTGCTAGTGTCCTTGCCACAACTGGTAGCATGAGGTGGTACCTGCAGCCCATTTAGGTTGCACAGGTTGTCCAGCTCCTCCAGGATGGCACATCCATACGTGCCATCACAAGAAGGTTTGTTGTGTCTCCTAGTACAGTCTGAAGAGCTTGGAGGAGTTACCAGGAGATGGGCTGTTACAGAAGGAGAGCTGGGCAGAGCTGTAGAAGGGCATCAACCCAGCAGCAGGACCGGTATCTGCTCTTTTGTGCAAGGAGGAACGGGAGAAGCACTGCCAGAGCCCTACAAAATGACTTCCTGCAGGCTACTGGTGTGCATGTTTCTGACCAAACTGTCAGAAACAGACTCCATGAGGGCCTGACGTCCTCTAGTCGGACCGATCAATTGGCAGAGAACACCAGGATTGGCAGGTCCGCCATTGGCGCCACGTTCCCTTCACAGATGAGAGCTGATTCACACTGAGCATGTGACAAACGTGAAAGAGTCTGGAGATGCCATGGCTATCCAGCGGTATCTTAACTGCTGTTGGGTACCGGCATGAAATCCTCAGACCTTACACCGATGCAGTGGGCCCTGAGTTCCTCCTGGCGCAGGATAATACCCAGCCTCATGTGGCCAGTGTGTGTAGGCAATTCCTGGATGACGAAAGCATTGATGTCATTGACTGGCCCTCACGTTCTCCAGACATTAATCCAATTGAGAATCTCTGGGACATTATGTGTCGGTGCATTCAACGCCGCCAAGTAATGCCACAGACTTTCCAGGAGCTCACTGATGCCCTGATCCAGGTCTGGGAGGAGATCCCCCAGGACACCATCCGCCGTCTCATCAGAAGCATGCCCAGAGGTTGTCGCAGAGGCGTGCGTCGTCCATCTTTTTAACGCACGTAACTCACTCAGATGGGCATGTGCCCGTCTTTTTTTGAGCGCCACTCAGTCCAACACATCGTCCATCCATGTGAGCCGACAATTCCGCCCACTTTTTCCCTTGGAAGGTCTGTGCATGGTTCTGAGTGGTGGCATGGGGGGGCCTCCATGGCAAATGTTTGCAGCCATGGGAGAGAAAGCTCCGTCACTGGGTTTTCGGGAGTGCATACAGGCACGTGGGAGCCATACACACTACTGTCACATTATGAGATGCCTTGATGAAATTCACACAAGTTGGAGCAGTCTGTGAATTCAATTGTTTACTTTGATATTTGGTGTGAGTTTGAATCCAGCCCTCAATCGGTTCGGGATTTTAGGTTTCATTGACCGTTGTTGTGTCATTTTGTTCTCAGCGAATTACACAATGTACGGTAAAGATTTTGATCTTTAATATATTTCCTTCATTGAGATCCGAAGTGTGATTTAAGTGTACTGTCCATCTGTGTGACTCGTGTCACTCAAGCAGACAGGCATGCATCTATTAACTTTATGAGTATGTGTATAAGTATGTATGTACATGTAAATACAGTAGTACCAAGAACCCAATGGCAACTCTAACAGAGTTTCAGGTTTTCTCTGGAGAGATTTGAGAGCCTGCCAGAAGGACAGTAAAAGTAAAATGACATGCCGTCTGAAGGACTCTCAGAGTATGAGGAAAAAGATTCTCTGGTCTGATGAGACCAAAGTCAAACTGTTATTGTCACATCCACCCCTGGGGCAAATTCTCCTCCTGTTCCGTTCAAGCGCAGGCGGTCGGCGTCGCCAGCCTTCTAGCTGGCACCACCCTAGCCATCATTATCTTTTCCCGGACTGTCTTTGTGCAGTCAGTGATCACACCTGTTATCTTTTCTCCCCCATTAGCTGTGTGCATATAGGTCCCTCTGCTCCCCGTGTCCTTGTGGGTTATTTGTTTGTGTGTGTATGCTGTGTGCTACACCTTGAGAGTATAGAGTTGCCTTACAGTAGTATAGTTATTTTGCATCCCAGGTATGGGCTAGATTTACATTGGGTTACGTCCCAACTCCCCTTTGTTTCAACTTTCCTTTGGGTTCCAATAAACACCCATTTATCCAGCCACTGGCCCTGCCTCCATTCCTGTAACGTGGCAGTTATGCAATGCTGGAGTGGCTTTGAAAAACGTTTGTGAATGCCCTTGACTGGGTAGTCAAAGCCTGCATTTAAACCATTTTAAACATTTGTTTGGACAACCAAAGATCGCAGTTCACCGACACTCCTTATGAAATAAGACAGCTTGAGAAGATCGACAAGAAAGAAGGATAGAAACTGCCCAAATTCAGATGTGCAATGCTGGTAGAGACATACCCAAGAAAACTCTAAACAGGGTCTGAATAATTATGTATATGAGATATTTCAGTTTTTTTATTTTATATAGTAATGTACAAAAATGTTAGGCCACTTGAGAAAATTCTTTAAAGTAATTACTTGAGCTGTTTAAAAGTGTTAATTTTGTAGACAAAATGTAAATATTACATAATAATAAGCATTCATTCAATGAAAACTAATTAAAATTAAAATATTTTCTTGTGATTTTAAAAGCAAAAGGTAATCTAATTTCTTTAAGAAGTCCTTAGGTAAATTCTTCTAGGCTTTTTTGGCCTTTCCATAGATGTTTAGTTTTGCTCCTTTATGTTCTTTTCCCTTTCGTAGTGATCCCACAGCTTTAATTATGTTGAGTGTCTGTGTTCCATGTGCAGAATTCAGCTCCATGTAGGCCTCAGTCGTCATTACGGTGTTTAATGTCATTATCGTTTTGAAACATTATGTTTTTCCTAATCTTAGACATCTTATTAGACGTCTCACATTTGAAGCATTTATTTTCATACCAGATGATTCACCCAAATATTTAGTAAGCACAGCTTGTTATTTTCTATTTTCCCTTGCCCAGCATCTTCACATTTCTTTATTACATTTCTTGCATATTGATTACCTTCAGAACAACACAAGCAATTCTTATAAAATTTTATTGTATTAATGTGTATTGAAATTATGCTGTAAATGCACCATTTCTTTAAACCAACTTATTTATTTATTGTCCATCCAGGATGTTGTAATAGTTCTTACAATGAGTTTCTTAACAGGCAATTTGCATTAATCATTTAAGAAAAACAAGTGCCTCATCAGTATCCTGTTCAGTATCAGTATAATCTTTTATGTATTAAACTAAAAAATAATTGGAAACATTTTCTATGAGCTATTAGAAATTACTTTAAAAATGTATTTTGTTAGGAGCACAGCCATGTTATAATTATTGGAACCTAGTGCCACTCTCAGCTATAGAGCTTTGTACAGAAAAAATATCAATACAGGTTGATGATGGTACCAGACTTATTAGTGAATGTTGTGGTTGGTAGTGTTATCAAGTGGGTCAGGTTACATATACAGTGGAGAGAACAAGTATTTGATACACTGCATGTAGAAGTCTGTAATTTTTATCATAGGGACTCTTCAACTGTGAGTGAAGGAATCTAAAACAAAAATCCAGAAAATCACATTGTATAATTTTTAAGTAATTAATTTGAATTTTATTGCATGACATAAGTATTTGATACATCAGAAAAGCAGAACTTAATATCTGGTACAGAAACCTTTGTTATGGAGCCACTCCTTAGTTGCCCTGGCTGTGTGTTTCGGGTCGTTGTCATGCTGGAAGACCTAGCCACGACCCATCTTCAATGCTCTTACTGAGGGAAGGAGGTTGTTGGCCAAGATCTCGTGATACATGGCCCCATCTATCCTCCCCTCAATACGGTGCAGTCGTCCTGTCCCCTTTGCAGAAAAGCATCCCCAAAGAATTATGTTTCCACCTCCATGCTTCACGGTTGGGATGGTGTTCTTGGGGTTGTACTCATCCTTCTTCTTCCTCCAAACACGGTGAGTGGCGTTTAGACCAAAACGCTCTATTTTTGTCTCATCAGACCACATGACCTTCTCCCATTCCTCCCTTGGATCATCCAGATGGTCATTGGCAAACTTCAGACGGGCCTGGACATGCGCTGGTTTGAGCAGGGGGACATTGCGTTCGATGCAGTATTTTAATCCATGATGGCGTAGTGTGTTACTAATGGTTTTCTTTGAGAATGTGATCCCAGCTCTCTTCAGTTCATTGACCAGGTCCTGCCGTGTAGTTCTGGGCTGATCCCTCGCCTTCCTCATGATCATTGATGCCCCACGAGGTGAGATCTTGCATGGAGCCCCAGACCGAGGGAGATTGACCGTCATCTTGAACTGATGCTGCCACCGCTATGCTTCACAGTAGGGACGATGTTCTTGGGATGATGTGCAGTGTTAGGCTTGAGCCAACTGGTGCTTTGCATTGAGGCCAAAAAGCTCTATTTTGGTCTCATCAGACCACAGAATCTTCTACTTGTTATCAGTCTCCCACCACATGCCTTCTAGCCAACTCTGGTGAGATTTGATGTGTTTCTCAACAATGGATTTATTTTTGCCACTCTCCCATAAAGGCCACCTTTGTGAAGCATCCTAACTGTTGTTGCATTATCCACAGTCTCTTCCAGCTCACCCTAGGATGACTGGAACTCCTTTAAGGTTGCCATGGGCCTCTTGCTGGTCACCCTGAAGAGTGCCCTTCTCACCTGGATACTTAATTTTTTGAGGGAGGTCTGTTGTAGATAAATTCAGTTGTCCAAAATTCTCTCTATTTCTAAATTGTATTTATTGTTCCCCAGGGGATATTCAATGCCTTGATCATATTCTCTTATCCTAGCCCATATTGGGGCTTTTGAGTTTTTGTTAAGAATTGTATTAACCAACTGTTTGAACTCCCAGAGACAGGTGTATTTAACCTGACATAAACACACACAGGAAGATTTCATTAAACTCATTGTCTGACTTGATTTGTGTTGATCAGTGGCAAATAACCCTGATTAAATACATTTTTATTTAATGTTAAATGAGGAGTCCAAGGGGGTAAATACATTTCAAAACGGTTGTATATAATTCCATGTTTTCATCCAATACTTCATACAACAAGTGACAACAATATATTACACATCAGCAATAGAAGGCCAGAAGCAGCCAAGAAGGATATGTTTAAAATATGGTGAATGCACTTCTACCATCCATGGAGCCTTTATCTTGCTCAGCATTAAGTTGTTGTGCTGTTTGGCTGGATTATGACTCTGCACATGACCTGCATCTCCACTAGCATTCCAATGCTTTTTAAAAAGATTGTTTCCATGTACTAATATTGCTATTATATTAATATTGTTTGATTGCACTAAACAGCAAATTTCATTAATCCTATTCCATAACCTGCATATATTAAAATGAGCAATCAACAGACCTTGTTTTGGTAAGTGTGAGGTATTTGATTATCCAAGACTGAGTAAGCAGTTGTAGTCAAAGACAATTTGTGTTTGTTCATGTGTGCACATGTGTTGCCAGGGGTCTTGGATTACTGACCCTAGAGATTGTTTCTGTCACTTCAGTTTCTGTCACTCCTTATAAGCCTGTGGTAGAGATGAAGGATAATGAGCTTGTTACAGCCGTTGAAAGCTATGTCTCCACATTCATTGACAGTTTTCATGGCTGGGTATTTTGTCTGGTGCACAAATTCCAGAACAGCTATCTTTTATACCATAGAAATTTGACCATTGCTTTCACTTGGGCCAGTTACAGGTTTTGCCCAGGAGTTGGTATTATAGCACCAACAGGCTGGCACTCTGACTAGTTGAAAACCTAGTCATGACTTGTATGATACAGTCATAACAATCTGAAACATTTTAAATGCTACCTAACAATGTTATTTCCAAGGTAATAGCCTAGATTCAGGATGAAAAAATAATGCAATTTTAAAGAATTGACTTGTTTTAAATGGCTTTCATGTATTGGTGAGATTAAAGTTAGTGGTATGCTCCTGGAAATGATTGATGGAGAGTTTTAAGGCGAACAGCAAATATCGAAAATGTGTCTACTATGTGCCTAAATATCCGCTTCTGTCAAAGTGCAGTTTCATCAATCATGTATTGCTGGAAGCAAGTGTTTTAGCATGGACAACTTCACGTAAGCCCTGTTGCTTGGCAGACATTTCAGAGTAAAGTAGTCAAATGTATATTTCAATTAGTACACTGAACAAAATTATTAACGCAACACTTTTGTTTTTGCCCCCATTTATCATGAGCTGAACTCAAAGATCTAAGAGTTTCTCTATGTACACAAAAAGGCCTATTTCTCTCAAATATTGTTCACAAATCTGTCTAAATCTGGGTTAGTGAGCACTCTTTTGCCGAGATAATCCATCCACCTCACAGGTGTGGCATATCAAGATGCTGATTAGACAGCATGATTATTGCACAGGTGTGCATTAGGCTGGCCACAATAAAAGGACACTCTAAAATGTGCAGTTTAACTGTATTGGGGGGTCCGGGGGGGTCCAAAACCAGTCAGTATCTGGTGTGACCGCCATTTGCCTCACGCAATGCAACAATCCTTCGCATAGAGTTGATCAGGTTGTTGAATGTGGCCTGTGGAATGTTGGTGCACTACTGTTCAATGGCTGTGCGAAGTTGCTGGATATTGCCAGGACCTGGTACACGCTGTCGTATACGTCGATCCAGAAAATCCCAAACATGCTCAATGTGTGACATGTCCAGTGGGTTTGCTGGCCATGCAAGAACTGGGATGTTTTCAGCTTCCAGGAATTGTGTACAGATCCTTGCAACATGGGACCGTGCATTATCATGCTGCAACATGAGGTGATGGTCATGGATGAATGTCACAACAATGGGCCTCAGGATCTCATCACGGTATCTCTGTGCATTCAAAATGCCATCAATAAAATGCACTTGTGTTCATTGTCCATAACACACGCCTGCCCATACCATAACCCCACCGCCAACATGGACCACTCGATCCACAACGTTGACATCAGCAAACCGCTCACCCACACAACGCCATACATGCTGTCTGCCATCTGCTCTGTACAGTGAAAACCGGGATTCATCCGTGAAGAGAACACCTCTCCAAAGTGCCAGACGCCATTGAATGTGAGCATTTGCCCACTCAAGTCGGTTACGATGATGAACTGCAGTCAGGTCGAGACCCCGATGAGGACGACGAGCATGCAGATGAGCTTCCCTGAGAGGGTTTCTGACAGTTTGTGCCAAAATTCTTTGGTTCTGCAAACTGCATGTTGCAGCAGCTGTCCGGGTGGCTGGTCTCAGATGAGCTTAGAGGTGAAGATGCTGGATGTGGAGGTCCTGGGCTGGTATGGTTACACGTGGTCTGCGGTTGTGAGGCCGGTTGGATGTAAAGCCAAATTCTCTGAAATGCCTTGGGAGACAGCTTATGGTAGAGAAATTAACATTAAATTCACGGGCAACAGCTTTGGTGGACATTCCTGCAATCAGCATGCCAATTGCACGCTCCCTCAAAATCTGCAACATCTGTGGCATTGTGCTGGGTGATGGAACTGTACATTTTAGAGTGGCCTTTTATTGTGGCCAGCCTAAAGCACACCTGTGCGATAATCATGCTGTCTAATCAGCATCTTGATATGCCACACCTGTGAGGTGGACGGATTACCTCAGCAAAGGAGAAGTGCTCACTAACACAGATTTAGACAGATTTGTGAACAACATTTGAGAGAAATAGGCCTTTTGTGTACATAGAGAATGTCTTAGAAAGTTTTACTCATGATAAATGGGGGTGAAAACAAGAGTGTTGCGTTTATAATTTTGTTTGGTGTATGTTGGCCTCTTCAGAATGTTTCTTTATTTTCGTATACTTGCTTTTTTCAACAAAGTTGTCTGTAGCATTGCAATGAAAGAAAGGGTTAAATAACCTTGTGGCATACCATGCATTGTTGCGTTACCAGACTCTGTGACTGAGAGATGTGCTCACTGTCCAACATAGGTCAATGCTTTGGCCTGTACTCACTTTTGTTGCCAGCGATTTAGACATTAATGGCTGTGTGTTGAGTTATTTTGAGGGTACAGCAAATGTACACTGTTATACAAGCTGTTCACTCACTACTTTACATTGTAGCAAAGTGTCATTTCTTCAGTGTTGTCACATGGAAAGATATAATCAAATATTAGCAAAAATGTGAAGGGTCTACTCACTTTTGTGAGATACTATAGATGCTTTTTTTTCAAATTTGCACTTGTTCCCTTTTGTCTTAAGACTGCCCTTAATTTCAATTTCAAATATGCCTTTTGGAATTGTTCCACCGTTGATTCATCAATTCAGTTTAAAGACCTATGTAATTCTGCAAAACAAAAAATTAGGAGAAATTACAGTGAAATTAGCATTTACTGTTAAACTGAAAAACCCATATGGCAAAACAGAGAGTAGAAAAACGTATTATCAACTCATGAATAAGAAATGTTTCTTTTAGAGTTGTTTGAACACTTTCCCCATGGCACCCTTTCTGTCATTTATTACGCCATATGCTGCATGCATGTCCACCATTAAAAAATTAACTATACTTAGCCTACCTATTAGGATTTGGAAGCTTGAGTGTTAGTAGCTTGTGTCTCAATGTTCATTTTAATGTAAAGAAATCTTCTAGCCGAAAACTAAAGATTGGATCTTATTCCATTCATTCAGGACTCAAAGACTACATAGTAGTTAAAGTGTAACTTAGTTTCTAGCTCCAATGCTTGGGGTTCCACAAACAATTTTGAAACGTTTTTTCCCCTGATCAAACAATGTATTTCCAATGCCCTATGCAATTAGATTCCCAAATGGCTAATACTGGCAGATTCACGAACCAGACAGACAAAACACACACACAGTAAATTATTACAGAATACACCAGACTAATGACACCAGACTGTTTTCATTGGCAACATGATCAACCTCTGGGGTCAAGTGTTAACACTATTGACAACATGAAAAAGACCATTCACACTGTTATTGATGGCACTTGGAACACTCCTCTCTGGAGAGCTTCATTCTTGTACACACCAGTGCAAGTCGGCACATATGTGCCGCAGAGGCGAATGTGCTCAGATCTTGTTTGTGTATGTTTCTGTGTGTTTGCTGAAGCTCTGTTAGTCTAGGCCATGTCTATCTCGACGTGTTTTGTAATCAGATTCCAGCTGTCGTCTAGGCTAATATTGTTTTCTTTTTATATCACATTCCACTCACCCCAATCTCTTCAAGAAGCCAGGACATTTAGAGTTTTGAAATGAAATTCTTCAGGAGCACAGCAATACAGTAGCCCTCTGGTCAGAGGAGATAAAATACAAACAGCAATAGGAGGGGTGAGAGAGTGAGTATTATAAAGTAAGGAGATGCTGAGCTATTGTTTACAGAAAGAAATAATTCACCAAGTGAAATCCATACTGCTTAACTCAAAAATGATAAGCAGAGCCATATGTTTACTAAGCCCTGCTAAACGTAGAATAGTGAAAGAAGTATGAAGGTAGCTGTCATGTAATGTGCATGAAATTAGGTCCTAATTGGAGAAAACTCAATAATGAGTGATTAGTTGTAATCTTGACATCACTCTTGCAGTGTTTCTGTTCAATTAATTGCTTCATTACATAAACCTTGAATTAAAATGTCTAGGGAAGAATCTCAGGAAGACTGCCTGAGCACTGATAATGAGCTAGTGAACGAGAGAGTGAGAGAGAGAACGGGTAAGATAGAGACAAATCGGAGAAAAAATAGGGCGGAGGAGAGAGCGGAAAGAGAAAATATGGAGGAAGATCAGGAGGAAAAGTAATCTGTAACATTTCCTTAAAGTTGCGTACACAGATTGGCAGGTATACCAGCAGGGTGTAGCCAAATGTTTCAAGCTTCTGATAATGCAGCAAATAACAGACATTAGTCAAGTGTCAGCTTATAGTGAAGGCAGAACATAAAAAGGCAATCCATTAGATTGGGCTATGTTAACAATTGGTATATTGATAGATAAGCTTAGTGGAGAGTTTCTTAGGTACAACCATCTAGTACCGAGTTGGACCCAGAACAGGATAAATGATTCAAGGAATGGATTCTACTAGGTGTGAAACATTCCAAATGGATGTTGGCCCATGCAGATGCTATAGCGTCATGAAATTCCTGCAGATCAGAGGTTTAGTCATGATGCTAACAGCCTGTCCCATCTCATCCCGAAGATGCTCTATTGGGGTGAGGCCTGGGCACTGAGAGGGCAATTCAAGTAAACTCAAGATTTTTGCAATTCTGAATAATCTAGTGTTGGTAATCACAAGCCCATGGGTGCCACTTCTTGTTTTTAGCCAATAGGAATGGAACCTGGTATGGCTATCTGCTGCAATAGCCCATCCGTGACAAGGAACGATGAATTCCGAAATGCAGCACAGTTGTACTGCGCCATTATCTGCTTGTTTGCGGCCCATCTGTTAGCTTGCATAATTCTTGCCATTCTTCTTCCAACTCTGTTATTAATAAGCTGTTATCACTAACAGGACTGTCGCTGACTGAATTGTTTATTTTTTGGCTCAGTTCTCTGCAAATCTTTAGATGCTGTTGTACATGAAAAGTCCAGAAAGACGTACATTTCAGAGATAAATCTGTTAGGTCACTTGTTTTTCACGTTCTTATGTTTAATTGAATGCCTGTCTACCTGCACAGCCACTTGACTCCATCCAGAGGAGCAATTCATTTTTGTGAACAGGGTGGTGCACCTTAATAAACTGGCCACTGACTGAACAACAAGAAAAAAATACACCAACTGACTGGTGGCTTGGGTGAACCACGACACAATAGAAAATGGACGTGGGCAGACCATCAGACTGCAAGTCGGCTGGGGACGGCTATTCAGCAGCATAATAGCCTGAAAAAAGTAGCTCCTTTTCAGTCTCTCGGTCACTGCACTGACGCACCTGCACTGATGCAGCCTCTTAGATTGTCCCAAAGGCAAATTTACTCAGAAGAACCATTTCCTTCTCCTGAGTATGTCTCTTTAGCTTACATTGCACTCCCTGTACTCCACAGGTCATGTGGCAGTGACAAGTAGTGACTATGATTGGAATGTTAGCTGGAGAGACTGGAACACAAACTAGCTAGCTATTTCTGCCCCAAACTCCAGAGAAAAGTAGAAGCATCTCTGCCTAACCTAATGAACAAATGTTTGGCTAATGGAGAACTGAAGTATTATACTTGGGGAACAGAAACACACTCACACGTTAGCTGGCCTAAACTAGCATTAATTCTCTACTATATACGGTCCCAGTCAGTTGCTAGGCAACCATGGAACTCCTACCATTGGTGTCATGACTGCAGGTCTAGTGGGGAGCTGGAAAGGGGGGTTGGGGGGGGGCTGGGAATAATGATGACAAGGGGTCTTTTATTTAGAACCTGTTTGAAGGAAGGGATACACAGACAGGTCTGCTACTTCTCAGCCCTAGTCTTTCTACTACTTATTGTCTGCTTACAGGAAAATGTTTTTTACATAATATTTCAGACACCACAATTTTTATAAAATGTAGGTGAATGGTGTCTCATCAGGGAGATTGGTATTTGAAAAATTACACTGGTTAGGCATCGGAGAGAACCATAGTCAAATACTGTACTTCACAAATTTGAACAAGGATACAATATCTCCTGTAATGTTTCAGATATTACATACAGTGAGGGGAAAAAATATTTGATCCTCTGCTGATTTTGTACATTTGCCCACTGACAAAGAAATGATCAGTCTATAATTTTAATGTTAGGTTTATTTGAACAGTGAGAGACAGAATAAAGACAAAAAAATCTAGAAAAATACATGTTATAAATTCATTTGCATTTTAATAAGTGAAATCAGTATTTGATCCCCTCTCAATTAGAAAGATTTCTGTCTCCCAGGTGTCTTTTATACAGATAACGAGCTGAGATTAGGAGCACACTCAATCAATCAATCAGATTCCAAACTCTCCACCATGGCCAAGACCAAAGAGCTGTCCAAGGATGTCGGGGACAACACTGTAGACTTACACAAGGCTGGAATGGGATACAAGACCATTGCCAAGCAGCTTGGTGAGAAGGTGACAGTTGGTACGATTATTCACAAATGGAAGCAACAAAAAAGAACTGTCAATCTCCCTCGGTCTGGGGCTCCATGCAAGATCTCACCTCATGGAGAACGGAGAGGATCATGACAATGGTGAGTTATCAGCCCAGAACTACACGGGAGGATCTTGTCAATGATCTCAAGGCAGCTGGGACCATAGTCACCAAGAAAACAATTGGTAACACACTACACCATCAAGGACTGAAATCCTGCAGCACCCGCAAGGTCCCTCTGCTCAAGAAAGCACATGTACAGGCTAGTCTGAAGTTTGCCAATGAACATCTGAATGATTCAGAGGAGAACTGGGTGAAAGTGTTGAGGTCAGATGAGACCAAAATCGAACTCTTTGGCATCAACTCAACTCGCCATGTTTGGAGGAGGAGGAATGACCCCAAGAACACCATCCCCACCGTCAAACATGGGGGAAACATTATGCTTTGGGGGTGTTTTTCTGCTAAGGGGACAGGACAACTTCTCTGCATCAAAGGGACGATGGACGGGGCCTTGTACCATTAAATCATGGGTGAGAACCTCCTTCCCTCAGCCAGGGCATTGAAAATGGGTCGTAGATGGGTATTCCAGCATGACAATGACCCAAAACACACAGCCAAGGCATCAAAGGAGTGACTCAAGAAGAAGCACATTAAGGTCCTGGAGTGGCCTGGCCTGTCTCCAGACCTTAATCCCATAGAAAATCAGTGGAGGGAGCTGAAGGTTCGACTTGCCAAATGTCAGCCTCGAAACCTTAATGACACGGAGAAGATCTGCAAAGAGGAGTGGGACAAAATCCCTTCTGAGCTGTGTGCAAACTTGGTGGCCAACTACAAGAAACGTCGGACCTCTGTGATTGCCAACAAGGGTTTTGCCACCAAGTACTAAGTCCTGTTTTGCAGAGGGGTCAAATACTTATTTCATTAATTGAAATGCAAATCAATTTATAACAATTTTGACATGTTCACTGTTCAAATAAACCTACCATTAACATTATAGACTGATCATTTATTTGTCAGTGGGCAAATGTATAAAATCAGCAGGGAATCAAATACTTTTTCCATCACTGTAGCAATCAATTTCTCATGGGAACCAGTAGTCATTACATCCAATGCTTAGTTAACATAACAGCACTTACATTTCTCCAGCTCCATTCCTCAGCTGTTTACTACTAGGTCCGGGGTTACCTTTTATTGTTTGCCCAGCAGAATGCTCCTTTGTGGAAAATGTATTTTTCTAATGAACACGAGTCCTTCAGACTCCCTGTTATTCTGTTTACCTAATGCACTATGAATGACAATAGCTATGTCTTCCATGGTCAATTTATTTTCCTTTTCTGTATCCAGGCACATTGTAATGAATGGAATGTCAGCTAAGCAAGGCTCCTAGTCTTCATCTGAATGTGGAAGACAAGGCCTTGGGCCTAGCAGAACACATTAGAAGAAGACTCTCTTTTAAAGGAATCTTAAATAGCAGCATGGGCTCCTGTTCCTTGTATTGTACAGGTGAACAGGACTCTATTCCTTATTGGAAGAGCTGAGTTAGCAAAACCACCAAAAGTAACATGCCCCAGCTGTCGTGTGTAAGCTTTCACTAAGTTGTCTGGGCAACCGACATTCTAAAAAAAAGGGTTTTTAGGGGTGGTATTGCTAGGTATAACTCAGAAAGGGTTGTTCAGCATCCTTGTGAGACACCAGGGTTAAATGGAGGGATCTTTCAAAAGGAAACAATAACATGACAATATACTGGGAAAGATGATGAGTCATGATCTGTGGACATTGTAGGGTTGAAAATCAATTAACTGACACCATTGTCAGGTTCTGGCTGGGGTGCCTCTATGCATCTCTATGTGTCTGGAGGCCACAGTCGGCAGAGGTGCCTCTAGGTGCCGCTAGGCATCTCTGCACTTATGTTTAATTATACCCAATCAGAGGCAGCTGCTCCCTATTGCCTCTGGTTGGGGAGCCTATTTAAATTGAGCTAGTTGGGGGTTCATTTGTTGGTTATTGTTTGTGTTGTTCATGTCAGTTCATGGTTGTTGTTGACTGTGTTATTTTGTCCCTAAAGAAGAGTTAAGTACATTAAAATTATGGCTACATCAACCCTCTCTGTGCCTCATGTCCTTTACCTTGGCCGTGACAACCATTCATTTGAACAATGGATGTCTGGAGACAAATGGGTATATTTTTATATTTTTGTCCAGTTTGATAGGTTAGGATGGGATGAGTAGCAAAACAGAAAAAATAAATGATTCTAAAAAAGAAAATATGACTTTTCTTAAGAAAAGAATTTTGGGATTAGAAATTGTGCAATAATTTGATGATTATATTTAAAATGGTTAAGCTGATCTACTCCATATAAAATGTATTAAATTACATTACAAAAACAAGTAGGGGACAATTTGTCCATCTGCATAAGGTATATGAGGTCAAAATACAGTCACTTGCATCCAAAATGGCACACTATCCTCTATATAATGTTCTACCCTGTGGGAAATAGGGTGCAATTTTTGATGCCAGGACTGCCTTACAGTCCAGACTCATTCAGGCATTCACATGCTGCTTCAGCCATGTGACTTTTTCCTCAGCCTCACGGCTGAACTGGAAGGACGTTTTACAGATGAAGTCAAGCTTAACTGCATAGTTTGGTACACTGCTATCTCTTTTTGCTCAGTGAAGCCAAACTGCGCTGTAGAGGGTAATTTAAAAATAACCACATTAAGGATGATCGCAAAATAAGGCTTGTTAGTTAATGTTAGTGAATCTGAATGTCGTATCAACTTCAATTGACTTTGACACATCTTGGTTAGCTGCTGTGTTGGATCATTTGTATATATGTATATGTTAGTGATGTGGAAAACAACATATTGAATTAAATCATGCATGCCTCTGAACTACAGACATACATGAATACAAACAGACAGTTAAACATTTAGAAATTGTTGTAAATGAGCTGTGTTTTTCATTTAAGTGTGAGATTTTCCATCTTCTGTGTTTTGTACGGATAATGTTCATACAGTGACAAAAAGGCAAAAAAGTATATTCACACGGATCAAAGGTACCACTTCATTTTACAATCTTCCATAACCATTATGGCCAGTGACAACTATGTAACAATTACCTCATGCTACTGTATCTTCAATTGCAAGCTCTTTGAGCTACTGTATCTCCAATATAAGACACCCTGTGAAACTATCTATAAACACTGGTATTTTAAAGTTCAGGTGCCAATGGATTGCCCAAAGTGACAATACGAAATCCTAAATAATTTTGGTACTTGAATACTGAGAATTTTGCAAGAAACTACAGTTCAGAGAAACCATGCCACCAAGTGGAGGCCTTTGTTAATAAGATGATGGGGAGAGGCCAAGGAAGGGAGATGAAAAAGAGCGCTGGGGAGCAGATAGAGACAGAGGGAATTTCATTTCCTGAAATTAATTAAAATCGAGAAATGTTAGTATATAGTTCAAAAAGCACAAGTATATCAGCAATCTTTTGAAAAGTAATCTAAGTTGAGTCCGTCCCTCTTGTTAATGTTGGTTTCGTCGTTGTTAGTGTCAAATCCATATACTTCCCATTAAAGCCCCTAAAGATTTTCTAAGCTCCCTGCCAGTGACAAGCATAGCCATAGAATGGGATTACCATCAGAATATTTATTAAAGATCAGTAATGTAACGGTCCCAGACTAATGGTGCTTCGTGTTTTCTGTATGTCCTTGGCTTGTCATGTCCTTGTATGGTCTTTCCTATTCTTGTTTCAGGTAATCGGTCTATTCCTTTCACCTGTGTTTAGCCCCCACCTGGTTCTGTTCTCCTTGTTACTCTGTGTATTTAGTTCAGCCATTTCTCCCTGTCCTTGTTGGTGTTATGGACATTTTTAAATTAAACATTTGAGAAATGTCTGTCTTTCCATTGGCTGGTATGTAAATCTTTACTTTGATTGAGACACACATGTCTGTATAATATCAGAGGATTATTAGGTATTTGGGCCATGTCCTCCTGCCTAGACAAAGGGTGTCAGTCATTTCTGTTCCTTAGGAATGTAGGAGAGAGGGATCTGGTATATGTCTTAGGGGTCATTCTTGATTGGTCACAGTAGAGTATAGGGTTAATCATCTACCTATCTGTAGGTTGTCTTTATGTTCCCCTCAAGGGTTGAGAAAGTTAACCAGATGGGGGAAGACAACATGTCCCTTGTGTCAAGCCCAGGACATGTGATAGAACAAAGGGCATGTGTTTCATTGACAAGGCAGATGGGCAACAACTTACCACACCCCTTTTTCTATGTAATATGTACGGATTATGCATGTATTGAGTTAGACTCCTCGGACGATTGTTTGTAAGCGATTGACGCGTCTCATTTGCAAATAATAATTAATCAACTGTTTAATTGTGCCGAGAGTATTTCGTCTCTGTACTTCCTTCTTAAAGCGATCTGATTGATAAAATTACCGTCACATTGGTCATTGTGTTCGTACGTGTCACAGTTTGTGTTCCTGATTCCTGATGGTATTTTGTAGTGCACGGCACTCCGTTTTGTTTTTCATTAAATACGCCTCCAACTCTATGCTTGCAGTAAGTAACGTGGTATTCACTCAACATTGTTGGCCTGAATGACAAAGTCAAAAGAATGAAGGTTGAAAAGACATTCTCTCCAAATCATCCTATTTGCAGGAAGTCTGTTGAGTAATACAACACATTAACCTTTTCACCCAAAGGACCCCCAAACATGCCTAATCCACATCCTCAAATTTGTAATACATTTTTTTATTTAACCTAAACAGATGGACAGTACAGGAACCTAAACCAACATACAGTGAGGGAAACAATTATTTGATCCCTTGCTGATTTTGTACGTTAGCCCACTGACAAAGAAATGATCAGTCTATAATTTTAATGGTAGGTTTATTTGAACAGTGCGAGACAGAATAACAAAATAAATCCAGAAAAACAAATGTCAAATGTATTAATTGATTTTCATTTTAATGAGTGAAATAAGTATTTGATCCCCTCTCAAACAAAGATTTCTGGCTCCCAGGTGTCTTTTATAGGTAAAAAACTGAGATTAGGAGCACATTCTTAAAGGGTGTGCTCCTAATCTGTTTGTTACCTATATAAAAGACACCTATCCACAGAAGCAATCAGATTCTAAACTCTCCACCATGGCCAAGACCAAAGAGCTGTCCAAGGATGTCAGACAAGACCATCGCCAAGCAGCTTGGTGAGAAGGTGACAACAGTTGGTGCGATTATTCGCAAATGGAAGAAACACAAAAGAACTGTCCATCTCCCTCGGTCTGTGGCTCCATGCAAGATTTCACCTTGTGGACTTGCAATGATCATGAGTTACCAAATGTCAACCTCACAACCTTAATGACTTGGAGAAGATCTGCAAAGAGGAGTGGGACAAAATCCCTCCTGAGATGTGTGCAAACCTGGTGGCCAACTACAAGAAACGTCTGATCTCTGTGATTGCCAATAAGGGTTTTGCCACTAGGTACTAAGCACTAAGTTATGTTTTGCAGAGGGGTCGAATCCATATTTCACTTATTAAAATGCAAATAAATTTATAACCTTTTTGACATGTTTTTTTTGTTCTTGTCTCTCACTGTTCAAATAAACCTACCATTAAAATTATAGACTGATCATTTCTTTGTCAGTGGGCAAACGTACAAAATCAGCAAGGGATCAAATAATTGTTATCTGCCTTGTCAATTTTCTAACTAAAGAGTACAATATGATACAATACAGTTAAATTCTATAGAATATTGTACTTTTTAAAAGATTTGTGTCTAAACAATATGCTTTATTTGATTAGAAAGTGGGTAAAGATGGAAAGATGTTTTTGTATAAAGAGCAGAGGATTAAATTGCAACAACAGTATATGTCAATCGGCTTAGCTTTGAGTTCTGAAAGCATATTGGCTGAATGCTGTGAGGAAGTATACAAAGTGAATGACCCAACCTAGTCTCAGAATGATGACGTAGACTATTTTACGTAAATTTTAAGATAATGTTAGTCGGTATGAAAAAAAATAAGCAAAAGCAGTGGTTCAAACTGGCGACCTTCCACACCTAACACAGGCACACCACCCACTGCTCCACTGGGGAATCTGCAACTGGTATTTTCTAACTAGATTTTCTATGTAATCCAAACCATAGCCTTAACCCCAGTGCTGTGATAGCTAACCATAACCCAAACCCTAACCTGAACCCCAGAGCTTACATTAAAAATGATGATCCTGTAAAATGTAGGATGATTTCCATTCTCAAAATATTCATGTATTTTGATACACATTTCATATTGATGTGAAAGTGTTTTTTTAAACAATTAATTGTTTCAAGCACGACTAATGCCAGACATGGCTCAACATAGATCACCATTTCACATAGCTAAAAGCTCAGATATTCATTTGACAAGCTATGTTGATTTCTCAATAATATTATATATTATATATAATAATATTATTATATTGATAGCAGTACAGTAAGCCTAAACTGTTTTCATCTAGAAGCAATCTGTGTAGTTGTCTTTCTCAGTGTAAATAGAAATTTGTGACTAGACTAGCTACTAATAGTAATTGCACACCTGCCTTACTAGCTATCTCAGCAGCTGTCCAACATGCAGCAACAATCAGTGCTAATCTGATAACGCAAGCTACTTATTTCACAAAGTAAAGATGATATATACAGTTTTAGTTCTGAGTCATCTTTTTTGCAATGATATAATGGATGATCATGTATTTTTTGTTTCCTATGTTATGCGTGCCATAGAATGGCCAAATTAAGAGAAACTTGGTGCTCAATTTGCTGGCTGGTATTTTATAACTTTTGAATCTAATCTGTTATCTTGTTGTATTTCTGTACATTAAAGCCATTTAGTTGTCAGGGGCCTAGTAAGCTGCAGGTTGAATAGTTTATTGAATAGGCTAATTGTTTGACTTGTGAGTGCTCCTTTTTGAACTGCTTAAAAAGTTTGTCATTTTATGAGTGTTATTTTTGTAAAGCAAGCTTTGTCTTTTTTCAGATATTGGGTGAGCGTGCTGTTCTTTAATGTAGAACTTATTGAATAATAATGTGTAAATGTAAAGTGAGTTAATTTGTAAGGTAATTAATAAATGTAAATGTATATTAATGAATCTTGGCCACTCAATTTTTTTTACTTCTATTTTTGCAATGCAAGTCTGTTTAACACAGCCTTCTGGCTAGCTAGCCTTAATGTTACTTAACTGTCAATACCGTTGCCTCTTTGTCGTCCTCATGTGAACGCATGGAATGAAACAAATTCCAGAATCTGTAAACAAATTTGAGGGAGGAGTAAATGTAACTTCAAGGATTAAAACATGATAATTGAACTTTTTATGTAGAAAGACCATATCAGTTGTAATAAGTTATTATTCAAAGTATGATACTAAAAAGGTTAAATAATGTGGTTTTTGAATCTGCAATTCAAGTTGTTTATTTGTAAGCTCAAAATCCTCCTATTTCACTCAATGGTCTTTGTGCCCTGGCTTATGTGGCCTTGGTGCCCTTAACATTTTTGTGACACTGAAGGCCAAATGGCCTTGCCCCTAAAATTACGAAATTCCAAGCCTGGTGCTGAGCTAAGATCACGTTTGTCTTCTGTGGTTATAGCCTATAGGCCTACTATCTACTACAGTGAATTGTATTTCACCTTTTAATAGAATTATTAATTGGCCATGTGCATTTAAAAAAACAGGGGAGGAACTTTGGGTTTTGAATTTATTAAAGGATGAACTATAGCCTAGTTTTCCTGAATGAACAGAACTTTGTCCTACAAATATTTTTCAAATCAATAGTTAAATAAAAATGCAAAATGTTTAAGACTGTAAAACAAAATGTTGAACTACTTGAAATAATTTTCAGGTGTTTACACTGCAACACACTACTGGAAAAGCAAATCTAAAAATAGAGGGAGCAAAGTATAGGATGGCTTCAGATGCGCTAGGTACGTATAGGAAACTGAGTAGATGCAAGTAAATAAAATAATATAAAAACAAAAATATAATGCAATTTAGGTCTTATCAATTCTTCAACAATTAAGAACACTGAATTACACTCAATGAATTACACAATGTACAGTAAATATTTAGATCTTTAATATATTTCGTTCATTGAGACCTGATTTAAGTGTTCCTTTAATTTTTTTGAGCAATATATTTTAAACAATCACTTGGAAATAGTTTAAATTTTTTTAGATAATCATCCCAAATTGCATCAGTAAATTCTACATGACATTATCTAACAGCCTCAACTTTATTTTTAAAATCTCTATATTGAAAAACTTAATTAATAACAAGCTTAATAACAAGCATAGATAATTTTTAGATAATATGCGTTTTGGGATGATTATCTCAAAATTTAAAAAAGATATTTCAAAGGGAAGCTTTCAAAAATTGCTAAACGATCTATGCTTGTTATTAATCCTCCAGAATGGCACGTCAGTCTGTACATGTATGTGACCTGTATGTAAACCTCAACAGTATTGCATGACTTGTATTTTCAGAAGTGTTACTTGTATTTGTGAGAGATGTATGTTTGCTCCATGTACTGTTTCTACTGTGTGAAGATAAGTGCGCTGCATTTGTTTATAAAATTCAGTTATTTTATTGGCTTGTTACGCCCCCTTCAACGGCTCACATGTTAGGAGGAGAACGTAACTATATCCAAGGTCACGTACACCAGATGAGGGGACTGAGTGTTCTGACTAAATGATAAACAGACAGACAACCAAATAGACGTTATCTCTTATTGTCGATGAAAAATATATAACAGACGAACGACACTACTGACAACACTGCTAAACAGGGTAAAGAGGGCAGCAGGTTGAAGGGATAGAAGTAGGGCAATGCCAGCGGTCTATCAAATCAAAGAAACAATACACAAAGACACTACACGACAGCTGCTGGCTTCTAACCTAGTGTGTATAACAGTGGGTTAGCTACAGGTATATGTAAACCTGAAGGTGTCTTCCTAACCTTACTCCATAGAGATCTAGGATAAGAAGAAGGTTGACACATAACACCACTACCAACCCAAATACACCTCTTTCACACAAACCGCACTCTAACCTAACTCTAACACTAATACAAATGATCTCTTTCTCTCGCTCAAACAGATCGTGAGCTAACCTAACCAAACATTAACTGAAAGACTATATGGCGGTGAGCCGCTCAGGATTGGGTGGAGACTGAAGGCAATACGCACACGTCATCTGCAGCAGCTCACCACACCTGGGAAGGAAACCGAGGAGAGACAGGGACAACACATAGACAGAGGACGTAAAATAGCTGAATTATCAATACTGATTTCAGCAAAGACCCTGTACCTGGGTTACACCTAAACGACCCTACAGTCTCCGCCAGCCCCACTAGCCACTTAACCCTGAGGCCTCTGAGGGAATATCACCTGTGTTCAAAGCATTACATTTTGTCTTCTGCTATCTGTGATTGTTTTGTTTGGTCTGTTCACTGGTTTTTTCTGTTTGTTTTTGATCATTGTATGTGTAAACATGGATATACAGGGCCCAGCTGTAAAAGAGAGCTTGGTCTCAGTCTGTGTTCATTGTTAAAATAAAGGTATAATAATTTTGTGAAAAAGTTTGCCAAATAATGTCATGTAGAATATACTGATGAGATTTGGGAGTATTATCTCAAAAATCGAAAAGGAAAACTTTATAAAATTTCTACAAAATTCATGCTAAGTTGAGCCAGTTAGATAATGTCATGTAGAATATACAAACGTTATTTGGAAGGAAGATCTCAAAATGGGAAAAAGGTATTTCAAAGTAATTATTTTGAATATTCCTAGAAAAATATCTATGCTTGTTATTTTTAATAAGTTGAACCTGTTAGATAATCTCAGGTAGAATATACTGATGCGATCTGGGATCAATATCTCAACATTTGAGAAATCTATTTCAAAGGGGGAAAGCTTTCAAACATTTCAAAAATCTATACTTGTTATTTTGGAAAGAATCTAATTTGAGGCTGTTAGCGCCATGCAGAATGTACTGATGTGATTTGAGATAAATATCTCTAAATGTTAAACAGCTATTTTAAAGGGAAGTGTGTTTTTTAAAACTATTTAAATCTATACTTGTTATGTCGCGAAAAAGCGAAGTTGAAGCTGTTAGATAATATCATGTGACATATATACTGATGCGATTTATGAAAATCTCAAAATTTGAAAAAGCCATTTCAAAGGAAGCTTTTACATTTCAAAAAATATCTATGCTTGTAATTGGAAACTATTAGATACTGCCATGTACAATATACTGTAGTGATTTCAGATGAAAATCTCCACATTTGAATAATCAATTTCATGTTATATTGTACTCATGAAAAGCCATCGTTCTGGGGACTGTACTTTTATCCAGGTCACTAAGTAGCTGGTCACTAAGTAGCTACTCACTTCGACAGTCCGCGCAGTCGGTAGTCCAATGACAGTGGTATCTTGATTTACAGGAGCTGGCGAAAGTGAATACTGGACGTTTCTTATTTACTTTCTGCCGAATGTGTCGTTTGTACCATTGAATTTTGTCAATATATAATATCTATGTTGAACGGAACTAGGAAGGAGTGAAAAGCAAAGTTGGGTAGGTCACAACCTAAATTAACGGACTATTTAGGAGTGCGGAGCCGCGGTGTAAACTTCAGTTTGTTTGTGCCACTAAAACACTATCTCCGGGAGAGAAGCCTCACAATGGACGGGTGAGTGTAGGGTACATTGCGACCGCAAGTATTAGGCTAAATGTAAATCATTTTACAGTATTAAGATGATTTCAGGCTAAAGCGAGTATTAGGTCAAATGTGCATCTTACAAAAATCAATAGTTATATCTAGAATGATATTCTGATGTAATAGAAGTTGGTTTGACTTGAGATATACCATCATTGCACCAAATTACCCGAACCACCTCAGATTCACAACTGATGATTCATCCTCGTCATAAGCCCCCCCTCTATCTCCCCTTTGCCAGGCCTGCCACCCTCCAGGACTACAAAGCTGCAATGCTGCTGAGCGGAGTTGGCGATGCCCTGGGCTACCGCAACCAGCTGTGGGAGTATAATGAGTCAGGGCCAGCCATTCACCAGGTGGGCATCCTGGAAATTACCACGAAATCCCCAGCAGAACAGGTTACGTTGTTGTATCTAGCCTGGATCCCAGATGCTGTTGGACTTTAAAGTGATGTGAAAGGGAAACTGTTTAGATCCAGGCTATAATTGCCTGGAACTTAGTACTTAGACCCTACGGTTTACACATCCAGTGGTTGATTAAATCTGGAAGGATTGTGCTGAATCACTGCCTCCAGTGCACACACTACAGCAGAATGTGTGTAAGCTCGGGCCACTGGTACTTTAGCAAAAACGTTCTCTAATTATTTATAAAACAGTCCTGATGAAATAGCTTTAATCTGTAAAGATTGGATAATGTGTAGTTAGTATAATTTCTAACTACCTAGCTAGCCATTTAGAGAGAAGTTGAGCGAATGGAATGCTTTTCCAACAGTCTTAAAATAGTTCCCACCTATGTTAAGTACTTTTTGGCAGCTTTTCTTTTACTCAGCGGTCCAGCTCATCCCAAACAATCTCAATTGGGTTGAGGCTGGGTGACAGTGGAGGCCAGGTCATCTGATACATCATCATCACTCTCCTTCCTGGTTAGATAGCCCTTACACAGCTTGGAGATGTTTTGGGTCATTGTCCAGTTGAAAAACAAATGTGCAAACCACATGGGATGGTGTATTGCTGCAGAATACTGTGGTAGTCTTGCTGGTGGAGTGTACCTTGAATTCTAAATAAATCATAAACAGTGTCACCAGCAAAGCACCCCCACACCATCACCTCCATACTTCACAGTGGGAACCACACATACGAGATCACCCGTTCACTCGCTCTGTGTCTCCCAAAGGCACAGTGGTTGGAAACAATCTCAAATTGGACACATCAGACCAAAGGACAGATTTTCACAGATCTAATGACAATTTATTGTTTCTTGGCATAAGCAAGTCTTTTCTTCTTATTGGCGTCCTTCAGTAGTCGTTTCTTTGCACCAATTCAGCCATAAAGGCCTGATTCACACAGTCTCTAAACAGTTGATCTTGAGATTTGTCTGTTCTTCTTTTTGCTTATTTGAGCTGTGGACTATTAATATGGACTACTAGAGTGAAAACATAGTGATGGTCTTCTGTATACCAACCCTACCTTGGTATACAGAAGTCACAACACAATTGATTGTCTCAAATGCATTAACAATGAAATAGCTACCACATGAAGCAGATTGAGAGAATTCAAAGTGTGTGCAAAGCTGTCATCAAAGCAAAGGGTGGCTACAATGATCCATTTCACACCCTTTTGGTTGCTACATTATTCCATCTGTTATTTCATAGTTTTCATTCTTCAACTAAAGAAATACCCTTGAGTGAGTAGGTGCCCAAACTTTTTAATTGGTATTGTAAAATATATTTAAAAAATTGGACACATGGATATCTGAGCTAATTTCCAACCACATTCATTGATAAATCATACTTTGAAACCATTTATGAATTTACAATGAACAAAAATACAATATAAATTTCCTTATATTGAGAAGGTTAGAGCACCAAAAACTAAAATTAGAAATAGGTACACCAAACAGATGCAAATTATTAAAAAGACAGTAATTTGTGAGGGTCCAGAATTACAAACTTAGTCTGGTTTGGCTATAACCATATGGGTGTATGGTTACACATCATGCCAAGAAAATAATATATTTTTGAGAAAGCTCAAAATAAATATTATTGATACCTGGCAGGTGAGGGGTTAAAGTAATTCCCCAAGCAATTCCAAATACATCAATCCACTGTCCAACAGATCCTCCACAATTGAATAAAAGACCACTTGCAATCTACTTAAACAGATAGTCCCATCAAATTCAGCCTAAGAGCTGACCGAAAGATGCTCATAGAAGTCTCTATGAAGTCTTAACAACCCCAATCCCAAGGGATCTACTGGCCTCTCTTGCCACAATCAATGTCAAAATGCATGAGTCTACTGTCAGAAAGAGACTGAACAAATCTGGCCAACAAGTAGACTCTCCCCTCAAAAAAATATGAATCCACCATAGACAATTTCCAGACAATCACCTGGTGTGCTCTGGACAGATGAGTGAAGGTGGAGTGGTTTGGCTGCAGAGCCAGGCACCATGTTTGTCAAAAACAAAACACTGCATTTGAACAGAAGAATCAAACTGTAAAACATGGATTGGGGATGCTTTGCTGCCTCAGGGCCTGGACATCATTTAGTTAACCATGAATTCCATATTGTAACAGAATTCTTGAGGCCATTTGTCAAAACATTGAAGCTGAATCAAGCATGGATCTTGCAACAGGACAATGATCCAAAAATCACAAGCAAAGCCATAACAGAATGGTTCAAAAAGAAGAAATAGACAGTTTTGGAACGACCAAGTCAAAGGCCAGATCTCAATTCTGTTGAAATGCTGAAAAGGGAAGTCTTCAAACATGACACAGTTGAAGCAGTACTGTAAAGAACAGTGGGTAAGTATTTGTCCCAGTCAATGTACGAGTGAGGATAATAAACATTTACATTAAGTAATTTCAACTAAATGAAGACCAGCTATTGAAGCTAGGTGTAATAACTTTTTCTGCACTCTACGTTTCTGTAGATTTTTGATCAATGAATGACTGCAAAGTGTCATTCTTTTAAATTTGGTTATTTGGATCTATAAGTAGCATTGAAGTGAAGATTACATATCTGTATATACAGCCCTGTTTATAAAAATGTTGGGTGCTGTGTAAAGAAATAATAACAGAATGCAATGTAGTACAAATCATTTATCCCTGTATTTAACTGAAAATAGTACAAAGACAACATATCAAATGTATTTATGCCTAAATATCCGCTTCTGTTAAAGTGCAGTTTCATCAATCATGTATTGCTGGACGCAAGTGTTTTAGCATGGACTACTTCACGTAAGCCCTGTTGCTTGGCAGACATTTCAGAGTAAAGTAGTCAAATGTATATTTCACAATCAATTATACTGTCTGACTTTAGTACACTGAACAAAATTATTAACGCAACACTTTTCTTTTTGCCCCCATTTATCATGAGCTGAACTCAAAGATCTAAGACTTTCTCTATGTACACAAAAGGCCTATTTCTCTTTCACAAATCTGTCTAAATCTGTGTTAGTGAGCACTTCTCCTTTGCAGAGATAATCCATCCACCTCACAGGTGTGGCATATCAAGCTGCTGATTAGACAGCATGATTATTGCACAGGTGTGCCTTAGGCTGGCCACAATAAAAGGCCACTGTAAAATGTGCAGTTTCACTGTATGGGGGGGTCCGGTGGGGTCCGAAAACAAGTCAGTATCTGGTGTGACCACCCTTTGCCTCACGCAGTGCAACACATCTCCTTCGCATAGATTTGATCAATGACCGCATGCAGTCTTTTGTAATAGTTGTGGTATAGCTGCCCATTCGTCTTGGCAAAATGCCTCCAGGTCATGCAAAGTCTTTGGTCGTCTTGCTTTCGTGCAGAAGAATGCAAATTGTAAGGGCGATAGACATCGTTGTTGTTTTTGTTTCCTTAGGAGTTGCAAGAGCTTGGGGGGCTGCAGAACATCACAGTGCAACTTCCTGATTGGCCGGTCAGCGATGACACGGTCTTGCACCTGGCAACTGCAGAAGCGCTCACCACAGGTTTGGCAAAAAAAGTTTCCAGATGTTTGAATTTGTTTTTGATGGTGGCCTCTGACTTTTTTGTTGTTGTTGCATTCTTTTGCAGGTAAAGAAGGGGAGGAGCTTCTGCAAGATGTGGCTGCTCGTTATGTGGAGGGCATGAAAGATATGGAAAGAAGGAAACCAGGGCCTTCAAGCATCTTAGGTAACACGGGTGCATTTAATATATCAAAAGGCTAGTTGATGTTGTGTTCCTGAATGTATTCTTTCCACAGAAAACATTTAGATACCCATTTGTGGTCTCTTATGCCCTTAGGAGTGTCCCAGTTGAGGCCAGGAACAGCAGGGGGCTTCAGAGTGCCCTACAATCCTGACAGCACAGGATGTGGGGCTGCCATGAGATCTATGTGCATTGGTCTGAGGTGTGTGATTAAAATTGCTTATAGAGTGATTTACCTGTTCAGACATCATGGCTTGTATTCATAAAGTACATGACCTCCGAGTAGGAGTGTAATGATGATAATCACCTGATTAGATATACTTCCAGGACACTGGATATACCACCCCGACTCATAATCCGAGCCCTTGGATGTTTAATAACCACAGAGTCAGGACACCCATTTAACATATAAGGGGCAGTTTCTAGTTACCATTTGTCTGGTTAATGGAAATGGACTCAAAGCAACATTGCAGTAACTCCACACGGTGCATTCTGGAAAGATATTGGGTTTACCTTTGTAATCATAAATGAAGCTTCCATCTTGATGTCACGGTCCACTTTTCTAGGTACCCGTGGCCCGAGCAGCTGTCCACACTGGTGGCTGTTGCCGTGGAGACGGGAAGGATGACCCACCCTCACCCGACCGGTTTCCTCGGTGCTGTGGCATCAGCACTATTCACTTCTTACGCTGTCCAGCGCCGGCCAATCACAAGCTGGGGCTTTGGCCTGCTTAAGGAGGCCTGTCCAATCGCTAAGAGCTTTGTCCAGTCGCAGGGCTTTGCTGTCAATGAGACGGAGAGGGATTGGGGTTATTTCCCTCAGAAGTGGGAGTGGTAAGATTAACCAGTAGCCTCCATCACAACAAAAAAAAAATAGAGAACGTGGCTGTATATTGGTTGAGCCGCAATATAAATTACAATTATTTTTTAAATCAATAATGGCACACTTTTTGGTGTAAAGTTTGACAACATAGGATTACAGGACTTTTATAAATCAATTAAATTACATAGCAAAAAAAAATACAGACCAATACAGATCTTATCTTTTTAAACATACTCTTAGTAAAGATATAAAACTGAAATAAAAAATAAAAAAAATCCATTCTGGTGTGATGCAAAAAATAACATAAGTTGCTCTGGATAAGTGTCAGCTAAAGGATCAAATGCATAGAAATCACAACAAATTCTAGAATCATCTTCTCTTCCCCTAATCCTACTCTTAACCAATAGAGCGGGAACTTCAAAACAGATCCAAGATCAGTATCAGGGGGCCATTTCAATCTGCACGCTTTTTGACCCATCCCCCTCTGTAGGTACCTAGAGCTGAGGGGCCTCTCTGAGGGGAAGGGCCCTGTCTCTTGGCCTGTCTCCTTCGGGCCACTGGAGAGAGACAAGGCCTATAAGAGCTTCAGCCTAGATGGGTGGGCGGGGCGCAGCGGGCACGACGCTCCAATGATCGCTCTGGATGCTCTTCTTGCAGCAGGGTCGGACTGGAAGGAGTTGATGAACCGAGGCGGCTTCCACGGAGGTCAGAGTTCACTTGGCATTCTGAAGTCTACTATGTTCTATGCCTGGATGGTGGCCCATTTTAGGGGTTGTGGTTAACACCGTTTAAAAATACAGTAATACATAAACTCACCTAAAGGATTATTAGTAACACCATACTAATACTGTGTTTGACCCCCTTTCGCCTTCAGAACTGCCTTAATTCTACGTGGCATTGATTCAACAAGGTGCTGAAAGCATTCCTTAGAAATGTTGGCCCATATTGATAGGATAGCATCTTGCAGTTGATGGAGATTTGTGGGATGCACATCCAGGGCACGAAGCTCCCGTTCCACCACATCCCAAAGATGCTCTATTGGGTTGAGATCTGGTAACTCTGGGGGCCATTTCAGTACAGTGAACTCATTGTCATGTTCAAGAAACCAATTTGAAATGATTCAAGCTTTGTGACATGGTGCATTATCCTGCTGGAAGTAGCCATCAGAGGATGGGTACATGGTGGTCATAAAGGGATGGACATGGTCAGAAACAATGTTCAGGTAAGCCGTGGCATTTAAACGATGCCCAATTGGCACTAAGGGGCCTAAAGTGTGCCAAGAAAACATCCCCCACACCATTACACCACCACCACCACCAGCCTGCACAGTGGTAACAAGGCATGATGGATCCATGTTCTCATTCTGTTTACGCCAAATTCTGACTCTACCATCTGAATGTCTCAACAGAAATCGAGACTCATCAGACCAGGCAACATTCTTCCAGTTCAACTGTCCAATTTTGGTGAGCTCGTGCAAATTGTAGCCTCTTTTTCCTATTTGTCGTGGAGATGAGTGGTACTCGGTGGGGTCTTCTGCTGTTGTAGCCCATCCGCCTCAAGGTTGTGCTTGTTGTGGCTACACAAATGCTTTGCTGCATACCTCGGTTGTAACGAGTGGTTATTTCAGTCAAAGTTGCTCTTCTATCAGCTTGAATCAGTCGGCCCCTTCTCCTCTGACCTCTAGCATCAACAAGGCATTTTCACCCACAGGACTACCGCATACTGGACGTTTTTCCCTTTTCACACCATTCTTTGTAAACCCTAGAAATGGTTGTGCATGAAAATCCCAGTAACTGAGCAGATTGTGAAATACTCAGACCGGCCCATCTGGCACCAACAACCATGCCACGCTCAAAATTGCTTAAATCACCTTTCTTTCCCATTCTGATATTCAGTCTGGAGTTCAGGAGATTGTCTTGACCAGGACCACACCCCTAAATGCTTTGAAGCAACTGCCATGTGATTGGTTGATTAGTTAATTGCATTAATGAGAAATTGAACAGGTGTTCCTAATAATCCTTTAGGTGAGTGTATAGTGCCAGACCACAACAAACTGTATTTTAAGTGTTTTAGAGACATGTCTAAACAATGGGAAAACACATTTGAGATATCACACATGGTGAACATTGATTAGGACAACATAGTGTAGGAAAAAAAGGAGTCACTTGCCATTCAATTGTTTATACCGGCTTTGTTTACTTTACAGGAGTACAAGTCCTCCATTTTGTCTTTGTCTCCACTTTGCATTCCTCTCCTTCCAGGTGACAGCGACAGTACAGCGGTGATCGCGTGCTGCTGCTGGGGACTCCTCTATGGAACAGATGGTGTCCCGCCCGCTAACTATACCCACCTTGAGTACAGAGAGCGCCTGGAGAGAAGTGCCGAGAAGCTATATGCCCTGTCACACTCAGGCCTAGCATAATCCCCAAAGCAATGAAGGGATTGAGAGAAATGTGAAATTGAGACTCCTTAATGTTTTTGAAATGTTGAACAGGGAAATGTTCTTCAATGTAGGGTTCAAATTGCACCTGCTACCCTTGAAATGTTACTGAGCCACACCTACCAGACTAAATACATCAACATTTGTTATAAATATTTAATATGTGCTATAGGGGCCCTGAATGGCGGGAGTGTGATACAAACTAGAAAAGCATTGGATGGGTTTTGGAAAACATTAATAGTCCAGAGTCGCCCTGGGAGTTGCTGCAATTGTCTAAGCAGTATCATTTGATCCTTTCTGATACTGCCCCATGTAACCTATTTCTGATCACAGGTTCAGATATGGTCGGGAATAAAATTAAGATATTAAACTTTGACTCCGAAAAATGTTTTACGAACAATAGAACTTGAGTTTTGAGGTTCGGAGCAGCTTCTTGCTGTAAAACAACTACACAACTCTAATCCTGACCACACTGAAGTAGTTAGCTGGATGAAAAACCATCAGTTAGGCACAACTGTGGTTAGAGAACCAACAGGATTGTTGCTCTCTAGGAAAAGGGTTGGGCAGCCCTAGTGTTAAGGTGTGTTAAGTACAGGGCAATCGCTTAATCAAACTGAATAGATCTCTACTGTACTCATGTCCCCCCCCCTTTTTTTTTACCAACCAAAATACTGACCTTTTGCCAAGGCCTCACTTTGACTGTGGCTATGTTTTTGGCAGTGGTTAAGTACAGGATTAAGGTTAAGGGATTTGGGTTTAGTTTAGAGAAAATGTTTTTTCTAATCCATTGGTACTCTCTTAAAGGTCTTCACTTGTAATACAGTACAAGGCTGTGTACATGTTTTACTATCCTGGTCAGGACAAAATCCTAACAATAGTAAAGTAAGAAATGTAACCTTGTCTACTTTCGCCTTAGATAAAGAGTAGTAGTTAGGATTAAGATTAGAATTCAGTTGTTTTTTTTATTATGGTTGAGCATTAGGGAAAGGTTTTTCAATGAGATTTACGTTTGGGGTGCTCACAAGGATAGTTCAATGTTAACTGTTGGTGTGGTAGAGCAAGACAAGAGATCATGCACTGCGTCAAATAGTCATTTTTGGTAGGAGGAACATTCAGCCGAAGTAGGGCTGCCTCAGAGTATAATAAAAAGATCATGTTCAAGTGGAGTCTGGAGGGAATAGTTCCATTCCACTGGCCTATGTTAGGGAAAGGTAGAGTCCTAAATTCAACTATAACTTTAAGGCGATGGTTTAAGTGCACTACGACATGGGGCACCATTTGGCATGCAGACTAAATTTACACGATCATTCATCGAAAAGGTTCCCTATTGAAACAAGGCATGAGAAATGGAGTGTTAAGAAAAAACAGATCTAGATAACTCACAAATGTAAACATTTAGACAAGAACACAAGAAATTCCGTAAGCACGCTTGAAATGTGGAGGCTGGTTAATTTCTGAAGGTTAATAAAGGTTTACACAGTAAGCACAAATGTTTCGTTGAAAAGTAACAGGCTAAAGTACAATGCATGACCATACCTAGAATTGCTTAAACCTTTGTTCTGACTTCAGTTACAGCATTTTGGCTGTATATGATTTCTTAGTCTTGTTTTCTTTCAGTGAACGTAGCCCTTATGACATTAGACCTGACAACCCTTCATCCCCAAAAAAACAAAGATCTACAAACAAGGTGTTTCTGTAGTTAAGTTTAAAACTTTATTTTTTTGGTCATTGTAGTTTTAATAGTTTTTTTTTGTATTTTCCATGTTTTATTTAATATTCATAATTCCCTATAACAGAGGGGGAAGGGAAGGATATGGGAGACAGGTCACTACCAGAAAGTTAAAAAAGGGCGAAATGTTTTTTGTGCTAAAATCCCCCCTCCCATCCAACTCCCTCCTCTGTAATGCCTTCATGTTATTCCTTTTTGCAACACAGTGATTTCTGAGGAAGATATTTTCTTACATCAGTTTGCCTAATAAAAATATGAAGGAACATAAAATCATTTTCAAAGCACATCTCCGGCGTTGAAAGTCTTCTGCTCTTTCGGCGCTCCTGTTGTCTGCCCACTATGACGACCCCGTGCAGCGGCATACGTCCTCTTTCAAACGGAAGGAGTTGGAAGGGAAAACAAAGCATAGGACTGGACACTGCTGCTGGCGGCACCATTTGTCACCATCTTATGTAACCAAGGTTTCAGCAACAATGAAGCTGGGAGCTACGGCCAACCAATGACATCCTGCTGCTTCTCCTCGACACATTGTCACATGATCGCGTCACTTCCTGGGTGGGCATGGCCCGGTGGACAGTTCTTTTAGAAGGGGCAGGGGGTAAAAGAGGGGGTCAGTTTCCAGGAGGGTGGAAGGGAGAGGGGTGTGTCTGGACCGGCATTGCTGTGGGACATAGATGAATTTAGTATTGAGAAACAGACAGTTACACTACAGATTCACTTGTAGTTTTCATTCACATTGAGAAACATACCATTTTGATGTTTTGAGAGCAATGGACACCAAAATCAGCGCTCTGATATTTATTGATAATCTCAAAACATTACAATGGTATATTTCAAAACAAATTAACCACAAATATCTACATTTCCTTTCAGTTGATTCAGTTGGTAAAGTAATTGTTGGACTCTTTAGTGGGGGTGAGCAATATAACCAGACTACACTGTATTGGCACTAGCTCAACCCTGCTCTATCTGAATGAGAGTTACATGCATAGAGAGATTAAGCAATTTAAGAACTAAGACAAATTGAAGATAAGCACTGTTATTCCCCTTGAAAGCGAATATTGGCAAAGAGCTCCAGAAAACACAGATGCTTTTAATATACATTGAGACATTTTTTAGTTTTTTGTTCAGTATGATGGATAGAGCTGAGCAGAAGGTCAGATTTGAACCCAATGCTGGGCCTCCCAGGCTGCCACGGGGCACCTTTGATTTATACACACATACCGTTCAGCACAAGATGATTAGATGACATTGTTCTGCATGAGCATAGCTAGCTAACTTCGCCACGGCATAAATTACAAAGATGGATATTAGAGGAGCAGTTTAATATCTTCAGAACTCCAAGCCTTGGCTCCCTTGCTCACCTTGTGGGTGTCCAATATAAAAGTGTTGGTGAGCCCCTTGCTGCGGGCCATGTTGAGGGTGCTGTGGGACCTGCCCGGGTCCCTGCTGGGGGGGCGGGGCCTGGAGCATAACTACTTGGGGGTGTCCGTGTTGACCCTGGTGGTGCCCTTGGTGCATGGCCCCCTGGACGTGAGCCTTTGGAGATGACAAACAAGGGAGCGTGTTTCAGTTTACACAAAACATCTAGGTAGGCATGCATCAAATGTTATGTCATCAAACATGGTTTCTGGAATTAACCATAATAATACATACAACAAGGAAACATAAGTGGTAGTAAAGGATATCACCCCCCAGGATGAACTGCATTGCTCTGGATCAGAACAACAGAGGTTTCAACTTGCCTGCCCGTGAATTCGATTCAGCAATAGTTTGGTTAGTGGTCAGCTGCTGTAACTAAACTACCTGCCGTGCAAAATGTTTTTCCTCCCCCACAGCAGTTTTGCTTTTAAAAAGTACTTTCAAAGCTTTTTGGTCCTTTTCTATTAATCTGGCATTATTGCATTTTTATATGGGCTTCCAATAGATACTTAACACTCATTTAATGCATCCAGGAATCTGAACACCAAAGCAAGACAGATAAAAAGGTGATTCCTGATAAGGTGCCTTGTGTGGATATTTTTGGGTTGTGGTTAGCTTCAGAGTTCTGGTCACTTCATCAGGGCAGTAAAGGTGAGATAAAGGTCGTGAGGCATGTGTTAAAATCCATTTCTAGTTACCCTCATTACAGGGTTGTTATAAAATAAATAAAAGGACTGAAACAGGATTTTGACAATGCATTCCTTTTTTTTTTTTTATGTTTGCCTCCAGCAGCACATCTGTACCTGTGTCAACTGTCCCAGACCGGGGTACGTGTGCGGGATGCCCTGGTGGCTGTGAAGACTATAGCCCTGCAGGGAGTAGGATCCCTGGGGCGACGTGTGTCCGGGGGGCATGTTGGGCGGGGTGGGGGCCGAGAGGGAGACTGGGTGATACAGAGACTGGGGGCCCGACTGGGGATTCTGTGGAGAGTGGAAAATACAGTCATTAGAGAAGTGAGGCTGTCCAAAAAACAACTCCGACTCAGCTTGAACATGGGAATATATAACAACGGTCTCACCTGTCCAGGGCTGGGGGCATGCTGCTGAGGGGGGGGCTGGTTCCCCGTAGGGGTGCTGGAGGGTTGGGGTGGGTGCACTGCGCCCTGATGATGGTTGAAAGACTGGGGAGCTGGGGAAGAAGGGAGTGAGAAAGAGAGCATAAATATTTTATGTCTGGAGGTTTTACTTTCTACAAATATTAGGCTGGAGATCCACTGGGATGTCAAACTTTGCTGTTTGAGACAGCGGAGAATCTCTGTTCTTGTAGTTCATAAAAACAGCTACTCTCCCGGTGATTGATCTTTCCCATGTGTGTGTGTTTTTCTTTAGACAAAAGGGGTCATTAGATTACTTGGGCGATTGTACACCAATATATCAAATGTGTTATAAATCCCTTTTTACATCAGAAGATACCCTGACGGAAACAACTTTCTCAACTTTTTAGTAGTTATGATTTCAAATGACAAATGGCTTGCAAAAGAAACAGTTAAACAAGGAGCGTTTCCATTTTCTTTATTTGCAAGCTCTAGTTCCATTTTCAGCAATAACTCAGCAAATGACTTTTTAACCTCCTTTTCTACTTTCCCCAATTTCTTCTGTATAAATGTTTGTCTATGGCCCTTCCTAATAGCAACAACTCCCAAAGTATTGGAAAGAGTTGAATATCACAAACAATTTCCAGATAAGTAGCAGCGCCTATCCCTTCTTGTGCTGTTTTATGAACAAATAATCCAGCAGCCTGGTACAAGATCTGTTTGCACAAAAATAATATTGTTTATTGGGTAAACAGCTAAACTGAGTGGGCTAGAACACAAAACAGTGATCCAGTCTGAATCCAGCAGTGCCACTTTTGACCGGAGGTTTGGGACTCACTGTAGATCGTCTGCTGTGGCCCCTGAGACCCGTCACCCTGGCCTGGAAACTGAGGGGCCCCCAGAGGTCCCATGGCCTGGGGATGACCCCCTCCCTGGCCCAACATCCTTGCGCTGCTCTGCAGCATGGAGTACATTGGCTGAGGGAGGGAGAGAGGAAGAGGAGGGTGAGACGTGAACAAAGAGGCATCATCCCAGACAAAAACACTTACCCAACACACACCGTGTCCCAACACACACCTTGTCCCAACACACACCTTGTCCCAACACACACCTTGTCCCAACACACACCTTGTCCCAACACATAGCGTCCCCCCCAACGCACACCTTCACCTGACACACAGTCCCGCCAGACACTGACCTGTCCAGGGTAGGGCGTCATGGCCTGGATGACCTGCTGCTGGCTGTACTGCTGGGGGTTGTACTGCAGGTAGGACTGGGGGTAGGGCGAAGCCACCAGCGGGGTCCCGGCTGCAGACGCTGCTGCTTGCAGCATGGCCTGGGGCGGCCCGGAGTTGGCGTGGTCTGAGCGGGGGGGCCCCACCATCGAGCCTGGGGGAGGCCAAAACATGACTGCATAACAACGTTGACAGGGAGGGGAACTCGCTCATAGTCACATAGACCATACTGTCACACCAGCAGCTATCAAAAAGTGTTTGAAGAATAGTAAAGACCCATGCTGACCCAGGCGGGGGAGGGGCAGTTAAGGCACATCTTGACAATCAACCCAGGGAATGTGGAGGCATTTTTTTAAATAGTTAACTTTCTCAAATAGCTCATCCTGCAGTACTAGACATCCTTCTTCCAAGAACTTGACAATAATTTACAAGGTCTATTATGTACACGTGTGAATTTGGAGGAATAAAGAAAATTGCATATTGGACTGAGGTCTCACTCAGGAGATCATTCAATTGACAGTGACCCTGGAGCAATTAGGGTTAACTGACTTGATCAAGCACTGAACGACAGATTTTTCACCTTGTCCTCTGAGGGATTTGATTCAATAACCACTTGATTACTGGCCCGACACTTAACTGGCTAAGCTACCTGCAGCCTCACTTCTGCCTAACTTACAAAAGGAGAAACTACTGTGCCATATGCCTTGGCTTAACCAATCATCTCCCACAACCCCTTCCTCATAGACCCTCCCACAAATATCCAGGCCAGGTCCTGCCTCCATTTGGAGTCCCACCACTCGGTCACGTTTGGCTAAATTTAAATGACAAACACTTTTGACTCGGTGTGGTCACATCCAAGGTCACTCAAACCACTTAAAAATAGTTTGTATGTTGGGAGTACACTTTATGAGCTTAGTGGATAAGAACAAGGTAAGCCTGCCTTTATGTTCAGCCAGCTTGGTCCCAGAACTGCATGGCATTCAACTACACTTGATATTGACTACCGTAGTTGCCCAGATAAAATACAATGCATGCAGACTGGTAGAGAGATCAGGCGTGGAGAAAGCGCGTACCTTTGGCCCTTGGGTATTTCCCCTGGTTGACTGTAGACACGGTGTACTGGTACATCTGCGGAGACTGGAAAGGACCAGAAACAAGGACGAGACAAAGGGTCAAACACAGAGCTAAAAGCCACATTGTGGAGCTGTTCAGAACTACATTTAGGCAATTTCCATTATTGGAAACATCAACTCAGTGCAATGTACTCTGAGATTTAACAATGGTGGCAAATCCTGTCATTAATAGGGATTCATTTTCTCTCAAACAAAACATTTAAAGTGGTATATACTCTATTCTGTACACATGCATGCAGTGTCTTCAGAAATTATTCAGACCTCCCCACATTTAGTTGCAATATACATTTTCTTAATCAGTCGACACACAATGCCTCATAATGACAAAGGGAATATAAGTTGATACATTTGTGCCAATATATTGAAAGAAGAACCAAAATCTCATGTACGTAAGTATTTAGACCTATTAGTGGTCTTAAGACCTATTATTACTACCAAATATTCATTATTTAGCAGAAGCGCCTTTGTCAGTGATTACAGCATTGAGTTGTCTTGGGTATGCCTTGACCAGCATTGAGTTGTCTTGGGTATGCCTTGACCAGCATTGCACACCTGGATTTAGGCCGTTTCTCACATTCTTCCTTGTAGATGCTCTTAATCTTTGTCAGATTGGTAGTGAATGGGGATTTTCAGATTCAATAGGGTTCAAGACCAGGCATTCGCCAGGCAGACCAAGGGCTGGGTGCTTCAGTTGTTGTCCTGAAATCTTCACCCTCAGTGTGAGGTTCTGTGTCCTCTGGGTCAGGTTTTCAAGGACCTTTGTATTTTTCTCCATTCATACTTCTATCAATCCTGATCAGTACCCAAGGGCCTGCCACTGAGAAAATCTCCATAGCTTGATGCTGCCGCCACACAAGTTTGACAAGGTAGACAGAGAACCATCATTTTGTCTGTAATGTGGTAGTCCGTACTATGGCAAGAACAGGGCAAATAAGCAAAGACACGAAAGTCCAACATTACTTTAAGACACAAAGGTCAGTCAATCCAGAAAATTTCAAGGGCTTTGACAATTTCTTCAGAGCTATGATGAAACTGGCTCTCATGAGGACCTCCACAGGGAAGGAAGACCCAAAATTCTCTGTTGTAGAAGATAATTTCATTGGAAATTGTCAATTGACTTCACCTCAGATTGCAGCCCAAACAAATGCAGAGTTCAAGTAACTGAGTTCAAGTAACTGACAAATCAACATCAACTGTTCAAAGACTGCGTGATTCAGGCTTTTATGATTACTGCAAAGAAACCACTACTGAAAGACAACAATAAGATTTGCTTGTGCCAAGAAGCATGACAAATAGACATGAGACTGCTGGAAATCTGTCCTTTGGGCTGATGAGTCCAAATTTCAGAAATGTGATTCCAAACGCTGTGTCTTTGTGAGACGCATATATGGATGATCTCCTCAAGTGTGGTTGTCACCATGAAGCATCAGGTGAAGGTGTGGGGGTGCTTTGCTGGTGACGCTGTCTGTGATTAATTTAGAATTCAAGGCACATTCAACCAGCATGGCTACCACAGAATTCTGTGGCGATGACCCAATACACACCTCCAGGCTAGAAGGAGTGTGATCGTGATGCCTCACATGACCTAGCAACCACAATCTCCTGACCTCAACCCAAATGAGAAGCCAACAAGAGCTGATTGGACTGTTGGAAAAGCATTCCAGGTGACTACCACAAGAAAATGGATGCCAAGAGTGGGAAACGCTGCAATCAAAAACATTGTGGCAACCATGAAGAATCTAAAAGATAAAATGTATTTTGATTTGTTTAAAGTGGCAATTCAACCTGAAGCACCTTAGGTGGGGTGTATTCTGTCAGAGATTTACAGTGCAGTAAGATTAGTTTAGTCATAACTGGCTAGGAGGAGCAAGGTTTATTTTCTGCATACCAACAAACACATACTATTGTCACTGAATGAATTGATCTGATTGAGTGAAATATGAATGTAGTTTCATTTCGCGACGATAAATTGTATATGTAGTGGTGTTTGTCCTTGACAGAGATGTTTCAGAGATGTTTTCTGTCAGCAGATACATGGATACATGTACGAGATGTCAAGACTTTCTCCTTTACATTGCAACCTACTTACATTATTAAGAAAGCACACAAACATATCAGTTGATACATTGCAAAAAGGTGTCCAGATTTGAGTTTTATTTGCTTAATTTTTTTTATTTGCTTGTGTAATATTCTAAGCCACACCTACAATATTATTTTCGCAGTATGCATTTCCCTTTCAAGTGAACTGTAGAGTTACTACCCATGATTGTATTTGTTAATGACAGATGGTTATTGAACTCATTCATTTTCAATAATTCAAATTCCCAGACAGTGGTCAACACTTAATTCTGTCATTATGGGGTATTGTGTTAATTGATGGGAAACAAAATATAGTTAATAAATAATAACATAAGTCTATAACAACAAAACGAAATAATGGGTTGATGGGTGCCTGAGTACTTAAAGGGCTATGGTTGAAGTTAGCTGAAGTTTGTCATGATTGTAAAAATAAACCATGGACTACAGTTCCTCTTGGTTCATAGGCTACTTTCAGGGTGAGGAACCATCCAACATCAAGGAGTACACAACAGAAGGTTGAGATTAATTACTAAAAGGAAAAATTGCTATACATTGTGGAAAGTGTTTTTTTCTGTGTGCGTCAATGCCAGTGTATGGGCCCATCATGTTACCTGTACAGAGTGGATCTGAGAGACGTAAGAGAGGTAGGGGGTATTGTAGATGGGTCCCTGGCTTCCTGGGTGTTGTGGGAGTGCCATCGATGGACTCGGAGGGGTTGGCCGAGGTGGCGTGGGGGAAGGGTTGGGCTTAGTCTGCAAACAGAAAGGGAAGGGGGGGGACAACTGTTCAAAATAGTCCATAACATCCATTGGATTGCCAGTTGAGCTAGACAAGAAATGAAATGTATCTCATGGTTTCTGAGGAGACAATTTTTCCCAGTATTGTAAGGATTATGTTCCCTTGGATACAGATCTAGGGTCAGAGTCTCCTATCCCAACTGAATGACATGCACAGGACTGAATGAGAAAAAACAATAACTTCACAATTTCACTTATATTAAAGCGCTTACTCCTACAGCAATCGTAAACCTTAGGGGGAGTGTATATTTTCCCAAGATAAGGATATCGGGGGCAACTTAAGGGCAACTTGCTATGTTGAAAGCTAGCTGGTACGTAGACAGCTAGTGGATACCTAGCCACCCTTGTTCTTTTTGAATATGGCGCTATTCCAAACATTTACTTACCAAGGCAAGTGCAATTTTGTTGGGGTTGAACTCTTTGGCATTGGGATTCAGAGTTGACTTCTTGATTTGACTGAGAGAGAAATTAGAATGTTAGTCAATTATTAAATGATATTCTGTCCTTAGAATGCAGTTTGACAAACATCTACCTATAAAGAAATGCTTTCAGTTCCACCAAAACTCACTCATTTACTCCCTCCCCTCTCTCTGCTGTCTCCTGTCCAAGCTCCTCACTTCCTGGGGTCCTGGCAGGCTGGGGATGCCCTGGAGATTGCCTGTCTGAAATGGAGCCAGCAGTGGTGATGGCTGGGCTAGAGTCCTTGGTGGGATCTGCTGAGGGGGAAGCCGAGGGCTGGAGTTGGGAGGGACTGTGGGGAGCGAGGGTTTGTTTGGAGTCTGAAGAAGTGGGGCTGGGTTCAGATGAGGATGTGGCTGCTTCAGAGGAAGATAGTGGTGTAGTGTTGGAGCAACTCCCACTAGGCTGGAGCTGAAGAGAATCACATTAAACCCCTCTTTATGTAAAGTAAAACCCAACAAAAACAAAATGCAACAAAAAATGCTGCAGTTTGAAAATACTTAGGGCTCTCAAAAGTATCCCCGTTATAAAACAGTTGGAAATGTACCAGAAATATCAGAATAGTAAGAAGTATTTAAAAATATTTTTAATACACAAAAACTCAATCTGTTGACAAAGACATTTCCTATAAAGGGCATTTAACAGTGCCAGTTTGTCCTGAACTATATATTTTCAACATTCTTAATTATATGGAATGCATTTCCAACAGCTTATAAAAGTTATCGTATGTTCAGGTTGGTCCTGCATCTTTAAATATCACCAGTCTCAGACTAGACAGAACCAAATGATCTCAAGCAGATTATTTCCACTGGAGGTGGTTACGGACACTGCCTCGGAATTCATTTACAATTTCCTATTTCCAGGAGAGGCGACAAAAGTCTTACCCTGAATTCTTTGCCAAATTTCCGCAGCTCTTCAATTTGTGACCTTTGCTGAATGGAGGGAACTGGGGAGGGGTGGGCAAAAGAGTCAACCTTGTTACAAGTACTTGAATAGAATATAAAGTGGTAAGACTTTTTTTAGCTTCACTATTCTTTCAAACAACACCTATGGAAAACTGAAACATAAAATGCTTTTTTAGAAGAGCTGTTCTCTTCACTTAGGAAAGCAACTCTGACTGACACTCACACCTAATGTCTGTCAGGGACTGGGGCCACTTATCAATCTGATAAAAATGTTCATACAATTGTGGAAAAAAATAACACACAGATCAATGAAACATTTATTTGAAAGCTATCAGGGTCCCCCTTTTTTAAGGTTGGAAACACTTTTTTTCTTTTCTAATCAGCACAAACTGTCAGCATTTGTTAACACAGACAGGATCTCTCAAGCTGTGCCCAAGTTCACACACACCTTTACTCTTGCTGTCTTCCGTGCTCCCTGGACTCTCTGCCGACCGCTCTTTGGCTG
Source organism: Esox lucius (assembly GCF_011004845.1). Taxonomy (NCBI): domain Eukaryota; kingdom Metazoa; phylum Chordata; class Actinopteri; order Esociformes; family Esocidae; genus Esox; species Esox lucius. The sequence continues at coordinate 33,238,841 of NC_047573.1, read as the reverse complement.
CCGTGCTGAGAATCTCGTTCACTGTAGTGGAGACAGAAGAAAGGACAGATACAAAGACACAGGGGACCAATTAGGCTATTGGAAAGACCCAAACGCTTCAACAATTGTTCACAAAAAGCCCATCTGGCCCTCGTACAGGTGGCCCTTTCAAGATGACAGTGTGGCCTTTGTATTAGCGTGAAACAGCTAATATGGACACATTAAGCGAAGTGGAACAAATGACGTGGAGGATGTCTGGCTCTACACTTCCGGACATTTCAAAGTGAACCAGTGGCTGAGGTTATGGTGCAGACAGTCATCTTTAATTTGAGGGTATTTACTATTGAGGGGGAATCCAGGCAGTTTTAGTGAGCAGGCTCTTGTGGCTCTGTTCACCTGGAAGAGACGGCTCATTTGACTCCCAAACGGCTCTATCAACAAATTGCTCTATAACAGTCAAAGAGCATCACTGGCCAGATTACTTTAACAAACATGCTTAAAAAACACAGCATAGCTAACTCGTTTACTTGGATATTATATTTATATATTTCAGATATCGCTAGCCATCAATTACGTATTGCAAGAGCGAAAGATAACACGCGTGGATTGTTGTGCTGGTCCATAGTTACGTACCACAGCAACAGAGAAAGATTGTTTCAACTTAAGTCTTTTGAACAGACAGTATACTGTATACAGATACTACTGTACTTAATACTGGGAGTGCCACGGGACAGCCGTAAATGAATTAACGTGATCTACAGAGCTCGTCAAGTATAACGTTTTGGATGCATGAAGGGCTGGATAGAATGACACAACGGGCCGTGTCTGGCCTTATCTCGCCCAGGTTTGATCCATAACCCCAGAAGCATTAAAAAAGTATTCAATTTGAATCCAGAGAAGTAGGCTACAATTGTTAGAGTGAAAAGCACATCCAGGTAAGTCCATTTTAGGGGAACAGGCAATTTGAGTAATTCTCATAAATGTGTCATATGATACTTGGGTGAAAATCCTTTACATTGATGACTGCTTGAAGTCTTACTAGAGGGTTACATCTTGTGGAAAAACCAGACGTTACGAGAACAGTTTTAGTGGGTTAAAATCTGTTGTTGTTCGTACCATCAATAGGGAAAAGCGGGGCAGGTCCAGAAGTTTTTTGGGCAGGCATAGAGACGGACGACGTGTCCAGGTAGGGCACAGATTCCTGTGTGACTGATTTCGGGGAGCGGGAAGCTGAGACGAGACAAGAGAGGTTGTTATTTTTATTCCCATTTCACACATTGACAACAGTGTAGAGTGTATAGAATAAATTTGTATTTTTCTGGGAATTATCGAAATATTTCTGCATTTTGTAGGTATTTGTTACAAACATGCAAAAAAGAAACCCCGGCAATAAATCTGTGGAATTCCAGGGTTCCCCCGGACCTCAGTTTGAGAACCACTGTATCAAGGCTACATGCAGCTTGAAAATGGGCTTTGGTCCATGACACAGAACGATTGTAGCTGGACCTCTGGAGTGTGTTTTGAAAGTTCACCTGTGGACTGGGTGTGTGCGTTTGGGGTTCGGATTGGCCTGTTGGACTGGATAGGTCTCTGGGCTTTGGGGGATGTACGCGATGACACTGAGAAGAAAAATGAAAATGACATTCCACTTCTACATTCTACTGCTCACCGCCACACAAAATATGAACCCACAATATTTTGACAAGCTGTCATCCGTCACTGAGACTGCGCACATAGCTTAAACAACGACTGCCCGCAAACCTTTTAACATTGGTTGTAGACACACAGGCACCCCTTTACAAGATATTTTACCACCCCGAAAACATCCACACACTTCACTGACCTCCATTGACCGGTCTGCCTGTCTCCGACAGCGATTGGGAAAGGGCTGCAGTGTGACCGTGCTGGGCTGGGGGACTAGCGGTAGAGAGGATGGCGTTCGCGGGGGGAGGAGCCCCAGGGGAGTAGGCTGGACCTGGGCTGGGGCTGCCCTGGGTAGGGTGGTGTGGGGCGTGACCACCGGCCCGGCCGGACAGCGGGCTCACACGCTCTGAGGAGGGTGGAGGGGGCTGAGGTCCGCTGGTGCCCGAGGGCAACGGGGGTCTGGGAGAGGACGGCGGGGCCGAGCGGTAGCCAGGGCTGGCGCGGTTGTGGGCCGGGGGCCCGCCGGGGCCGGTGCTTCCGCCGCTTCCCGGGCCCCGTTCTGCCCGCTCGCCTCGCACACCGCCACCCATCTCCCTTGCTCGTTGGGGTAAGGGAATGTATTTGCCCTCCCTGCACGAGAAAGACAAAGAGAAAACATGGATTGTAGCGGAGTATTTTGCGGAATTTGTATATCTGAGATTCCGCACAGCCCCAAAACACCCAAACCCTATTTCGCATGCGTTCTCGCAATGCCCGTCAGGAATTTGTAAAACACTAGATAGATGTAATGATCAAACGGATCAAAATGGACTGGATGGAGCGCTTACCTGCTGACGATTCCTGGGCTGTCGCGGCCCCTCTCTCTGGGGCTCTCCCTCCCTCGCTGCTCGCCGCCGTCTCGTACCACCGCACTGTATTTTTCCTCCTCACTCTTGCCCTCCTCGTTCTCCAGTGACGCGCGGTGCCGGTAGTGGGGGCTGGACTCAATCTCGCTGGCCAGGCGGGTGGCACGGGCCTCCCGCTGCCGGAAGCCCTCCGTGCTCCCCTTCTCCAAAGGGAACCTGAGGATGGTGACAAAGAGACCAAGATGAGTGGACAAGGAGAGATGAGTGGACAAGGAGAGATGAGTGGACAAGGAGAGATGAGTGGACAAGTCCAGCACCTGATAAAAAGCCTGCATTTCACTTGGGACAATGCTCTATTTAAATGCAGGCCTCTGATTGACGTCCACCAGTTGGTCCGACCTAGCCCCTGCTCGACCCCATTGTAAAAGGCAGGGTTGAGTTTACACGGCCAGTACAAAAAAAGCATAGGTGTGTAGTCGCTGTTCGTGAATTGCTAAACGCGAGTGTCCATATCACAGTAGGTGTGAACAAGGGGTGGGAGGAGATGAGAATTTCATGCAACGATTATCCCGCCCAGAATTATCCCGATTTACGATTTCATCCCGATTAATAACAACCTCAATAATCAAAATGGCTGATCGGATATTCTTCCATTACATAAATATTGTTCTTGTGAATTTAAAAAGCCATTACAATAAAATTATATCAAAGCTTTTTAATAATTAACTAATACTATTATAACATGTAAATCACTAAATGTGACTGCCAGCTTCATTGACAATACATTGCAGAGGTGTTTAGTGGCATTTAGAATTGCCCTTTGTACAGCATTTGACTTAATTGCACATCAATACATCCGTATCATACATTACACTTAATACAAGTACATTTTCTGCCCTCTTCTATTAGCACTTCTTTAGACGCTAACTGCATTTCATTGTACTGTAATTGTTCAATGACAAAGTTAAATCAATTCTTAAAAGAAAATGTATATGTGCTCCACCAGTTCAATAAAAGTAGTAGTCAGGAACACTTCGGTGACTGGCAAGAGATTTTTCAAGTAACATATCTGAGGATCGGGGTGAAAATAGATTTCATTTCAGTACCGGTACTGACCGGTTGGTGCATGCACTTCCGTTACGCATTTTATGTGCCTTATTAGCCATGTATAGTCCTATTTGATGTGTCAATACTTTATAATTTTATAATTCATTATAACAGCTCCCCGTTATGTCGTGTGCATCATGTATTGTGCAGATCACGCAGATCGATAAAGTTATTTTGGCCGGCAAAAATTATATTCCATTTGCCTTCTCTTGTCATTTTCAGCAGGGAAGCATTAACAATTAGCCTACATTATAAACAAAATTATAATTAGAAAATCAAATGAGCTGTGTATAATGTATATCCTATTCACATTTTCCAGAAGTTTTTTCTGCATGCATCATAGCTGCATGTCTTCTGGGATATCATTGGTTTGTTTGAGCTCAACATTGTTTCAACTGGTTATTAAGCTAGCCGAGCTTCATTGACCATACATTGCAGAGAATGTTTATTGGTGTAGTACAACGTAAGACGAGATGTGCGCCGGGCAGTACCTTTTCAAGTCACTCGTGAGGATTATCCTGATTTACGATTATCCTGATTATGGAATTTACACTATTTAATCGTGAGTATTTTCCATGGTGATTACTACTAAACCCGTCCATCCTCCATCCTAGTGCAGACCTGTAAGGTGGACTCACGTGTACATGGACAAGCTGGAGTCGTAGGTCGACTTGACGCCGTAGTTCACCTCGTTGTAGCGGAACATCTCGTTGGCGTCCCAACCGTTGGACTGCGAGGGAGAGAGAACATGTAAGAAAGTTGGCAAAGTGAGTGGCGGTATGGAGTACCAAGTTGGGTGTGTGTGAGAAAGTAAAAAAAAGTGTGAGAATGAGAACGCACGAGAGTGACCATTCGTGTGAGTGACAAAGTCAAAGAGTGTGTGTGGGATTGTCTGAGGGAGAATAAGCATGCAAGTGACCGTGTGTGTGTGACTGTGTGTGTGTGTGTGACCGTGTGTAACTCACAGCATCCTTCTCCAGATCAAAGGCCTCTCCGTTGCTGTCCCCTCCCTCCCACCGCTGCAGAACCTTCTCTTTGTGCTCGCCGTTGACTCGGGTGGCGCTGATGGCCGTGTCCGTGAAAGTGTCTGCACACAGAGGGCGGGGATACAGCCGTTACCCAACAGGCCGTGTGGGAGTCAGAGGATGTCTCAGCAAGCAAGACACAAAGCAGAGTAGCCAAATACAGCCTTTGGCTGACGTGTATTGGTCGCGCACCACAAATGCCTGAGGTGCCTTATTTGCTGTTATAAACTAGTAAGCATCAAAACTGAAGAAAACAGGTTACATCTCAGCTTCAGGGCACACCGCACCAGCCGGCCCTCTACCCAACAGTAACACGTCCATCAGTACCACAGGACTCTTCTGGACCGACCCAGGGACAGAAACCTGCCAGCAGCCCCAACCCTCTAGGGTGAATTCCGGCTGTCAAACACAGGAGAATACCCAGGACTATTTAAAATTGCAAATAAACTGATTCCGTTGCCTTGTACTTTTGTGTCATGTGTTAGCTTGGAAACCCCTGGTATAAAATGATCTAAAACGATCAGGAAGTCCTGAGCTAGTTTTGGACAGCAAGAAATGTGACCTGCTTCACCATACTGAAAGACACTTGGGGGAAACTTGATCATGAGTCTGCAGGAACATAATCGACTCTTAGAGACATTTCTCAAAAAATGGAAATCCAAGAAAAGGCCCTAATCCATACCCCGAGTGGCAAAGTTGAGGTCAACATCACGGCACATCATGGTGACCACGTCCGAGGGGCTGAAGACCATGGTGTCAGTGATGTCCTCCCTCCGGGGTTGGACGGTGGAGTGGCCCTCATCCGCTGCATGTTTGTGGACTGCATCCACCGCCAGCTCGCACTGCGGACATCAGAACATTACTTAACTTGATGTTGGACGGTTCCTCACCTTCGACCAAAAGTTGATGTTCTATTAAAGGTGTTAGACATGGGATTTGTCCATGCAGCTGAAGATTAGTAAAAAGAGCATTAGGCTTCATTCAAAACTAATTCACCCTCTCCAGCTGCATTTCTGCATGCTGGCGTCTTACTTCGGTCCTCTATTTTTAAACTGTTAAAATAACTTTTTTAAAGGTTGAAAATAAATGTCTACTTAAAATGGTAACATGATCTCCTTTGGTTATCAGTGCATCTGTTTCTCACCCGGGAGCCGAGCGTCTTGAAGATGCCCTCGTACACGTTGCCGTTCTTTACTCTTACATCACAGGTGGAGCCCTATAATGCACACAACAAAAAAGGGGGGTTGGAAAGAGGGAATAAAGGCAGAATGAGCTCGAGGCTGGTCCTGGTGTAGCTCCCCCCGACAACGAAGAGTCAAGGACATCTGTTTGCGAGTGTCATCGTCCTCAACCAAGAAGTAACCACAAAATAACCAATAATTAATTTACCAACAAATCAGAAACAAGACTGAAATCAAGTATTGGCCAATGAGAACAGATCTATGGGGTTGGCCAATGGGGATAGTGACAGGGCAGGAAATAGAAGCGGAGTGTCTTTTCCCTCTCTGCCCCTCATGTAACCAGTAACGTTTTCATTTGGTGGTCTTAGTTATTCCTAAAAGACAAAATTTGCCTTTCTGTCTGCTGATGTTTGTGATCTTATTATACAGCCCTTGAAATGCCTTACATAGGCATACATTCTATTAGTTCAGTAAGCCCAAATGAGTTAGCCATGGTAAAATAGTTTGTCTCATGTCATCTCAGTAATCTGTCAGCCACAGTATTTACATGGTTGGCTGAAATAATTTTTGTCATAAGCCTAGGTATGTTGAGTTAATCTGACAACTCCAAATGTAATGCAGGTATTGTTGATGGTGAATACTGCCCTTTCTTAGTTGTTACTTCTGTCAGTTATGTGTTTGTGTGGTACTAATGTTCTGGAGTAAATTGCAACCTTAGGTAGATTTTGCTATACAGAGGGTACTGGAACTGTCTTACTAAATCCAACTCCAGGCCATAAACAGCTCAACTCTCTACCTGCATCCACCAATCCTTGTCCATCTGGTCATGCTTCTGACCTGGATTACATTTTATAGACTCTGGACACAGCCCACATGTACTTACTAATTACAGCTTGTACTCTTAATATCTCACCCGGCACAGCCAGAAGGACAGGTCACCCCACCCGAGCCTGGTTCCTCTCTAGGTGTCTTCCTAAATTTCAGCCCCTCTTAGGGAGATTTTCCTAGCCACTGTGCATCAACATTGTTGTTGCTTGCACCTTGGGGTTTCAGGCTGGGTGTTTTGTAAAAGCACTTTGTGACAACTGCTGATGTAAAAATGGCTTTATAAATAAATTTGAACAGACATGCTGTCTACCTGCACAACCTGTTGTTTACCTGCACAACATGCTGTTTACCTTCACCTCAAGAGGTAACTTGCACTGAGTCTCACACACAAGCCTTTTCTCATTTAAGTCGATAATCTCTTCTCTTTGACACAGAAACCAATTAGGGGTCAAGGAGTCTGTTCCCAATGTACTCTTTCCTTAGCAATTTCTAATGGAGGACACTTGGGTACCCTACCATGAAATTGGTTTAAAATCTGCCACACCCTTTTGTATCAGTTGTTTTGTTGGAGGACAGAAATATGCTTATCTGTTCATTTTCTGTATTCTAACAAAACAAAATGTGCAATGCTATAATTGTCTTTAGTATTTGTAAATTGATGTTCATTGGCATGGCACATTCTACAGTACATTCTCTTACTACTACCTTTATACTATCTCATATATGTATCCCACTAACTGCACAGCAAGCAAAGCATTGTCCTTGTGTTTAAATCACAAGTTTTTTGGTTCAACCCACTAGGAGGACCTGGTGTGTTGTCATCAGTGAACCGAAAATTAACAAAATACAGCTGTGTGGTACCTGGCATTCCAGGAACAGGGTTGCATACCATGACTTAGTGTCTTTGGTGTAAGTTTGTTTTCCTGCATGGTTAAAAGGTAGCTTCCAGTTAAGTATCATTGCAATGTTTACACCCCCTAACAAATAAACTTTGATTTGACATTTGAGAGTAAGGATGCGTCTTCAAACTCAGACCCTCCAAAATTCTGTTTTAAACATTCTGTGTTCTAATTTAAACAAGAAACCAGACAAGCCTAGTTCAGCCGGGCCGCAACAGAAAATGTTGCCACCTCAGAGATTCGAACCCAGGTCGCCCGCATGAAAGTGTCATTAACCACTACACCACTGAGCTGTACAGTTGCTGGTGTCAGTATAGCCTCGTCTCTATCCTGAACAAATCCTTGTCAGTATAGCCTTGTCTCTATCCTAAACAAATCCTTTTCTGCCACTGGCCGTTTTAATTGTTAATTGGCCATTCGTGAATGACATTGATACAGTTGAACTGACTAACGTTTCTTACTATGTATTGCGTTTGCCACTGGCAGTTTTAACAGCGTATTACCATCATAAGCTTCACCGCTATCTACTAACTTACTGGAATAGTCATTAGAATTAAGCAATTGCTAGAGAGTCTTCCAAAGCTATTTCTTTACATGGCATAAGAATGTAATTTTTTATTTCATGGCAAAACAACATACTTTTCATCCGTGAATGACATTTATACAATAACTGTTAGTTAACGTCACCTTTATTGATATTTTCATCAAGTGAAAAGTCGACAGAATTGTGGAATCTACCAGAAATAATTAATGTTGTTGCTCTCAATAGATTCGAACGTAGGTCTTCCATATGAGAGACATGGTCTTTCACCACTACGCCTCGGCACCACAAGTTTCAGCAGTCACTAGACTCCATTGAGGATTGTGTTAAATAGGCCTCCTAGTATCTACTAACTTCCTAGGAATAATCATAAGAATTTAGCAATTTCTAACTATTCCATGCCAGAATCAGTCGCAACATAACCGTATACAGTTTAAGGCTTTGGTTTTAGCCAGCAAAGTTTACGCCAATTCAGAATAATTAAATTGCGTATTTTGCTTCCCCTGCGAGGAGATATGAACTTGGGACCTATAGTTCACAAGTCCGCTTCTCTAACCACTACACTATTTAACAAGGGGTATTCAGTCAGGCAGGCAGTCAGTCAGTGAGATTCGCTCTTCTTAGACAGCTCCGCTTACGCTGTCCGGCAAAAACGAACATGGTGCACTCAGGCCTCTAGAAATCTAAACGATATTATAGTGATTGTACTCTATGAACATTGATGACTAGATCTGAACACTAATAGCGTTTCAGGAAAAAGGACACGCTCTGGACACACATTAATTGAATGCTTTATTTCTAGTTTGTTTTTAGTGTAATTCATTCTACGTGCAACAAAACCTCCAGCTTGGGATTTAATTATTTGATTTAATTTGTAGTTACAGAAACTACAATTATATAGTTAATGATATAGCTAAGTATGTTCCTAATGAGGACTACATCCTTCATCACATATCACTAAGATATTAACAAAAGGAGTTTTAGGAGCGACATTAGTGAACTAGACTCAGGTGTTTTTAGGTTTCGGAGTTGTTCAGGTATCAAATATATTTCACCTTACTAAAACATAGTGCCTAAACAACAGCACCGATTTCAAATATCACACTAGCTATTCTTGGGTGTTAGCCAAGGAAAAGTTCATCCCACCCCCCTCCGGTAACTTATGTTATAAAATGGACACTTAGCCTAGCAACAGAAATGCTAATCAGTTTCCCCCGCCACACACCCTCCCTGCAATGTGCAAAAGGGCACAGAAGAGTGTGCATGTAGCAAGGTTGGCACCATCAGTTTTCAGATTACTTTATTTTTAAAAAAAAGTTGGAACTTGCAATTTGAAATTGAATCTCTGGGTCAATAAACATGCGTTTTCAGAATGTTTATTTTTCTTAATTTTCTTACTGCCTGAAAATGCAGAATCCTGCGTTAGCACAACCTCTGAGCCAGCAATCAATCTCACTCCATTCTTAGTTAATGATATACAATTGTAGTATATCACTGGGAGGCAGGGAAATGTTTGTTCCCTGATGTTTATCCAATTGTATAAAATCTTTATCACAGTTAAACAGTAAATGTTATGTCATAATTAACATATCCTTCCATTCCTCTTTATTCACTGAGCACATTCTTGATTCAAAACAACTTAGCTAATGTTACATTCTTTATGTACAATCATAAATTAATAGACTAGATTATGCCTTTAACCTTAATTGGGAGAATTTAATTATAAAATTAACCTCTAAGTTTTAATCCTGATGAGGGAGAACACTTTAAATAGAGCTTTTCCAATTAAAAAGTATGTACTAGGACCAAATTATGGAGCAAGTACACCAAGGATTGTTGAAAGAAGTCAGCTGGTTTTCCACAGTCATACTTTTTATTGTAAGGAAAATAAAAACAATAACGTGGCTTGGAAAAATAAAACCCCATTGTAGGCTAAATCAGAGCAGCCCATGTCAGGATTCAATGCAGTGTCAGCAAATATATTTACCTTTTCTGTAACAACTGCATCACCCCCCGCATTTGATAAAATACTGATTATTCGTTGCTCAACGTCCACTACTGAGCAATATCCTTCTCAGTTGCTAGAGCAAGGCTTGTGCAAGGCCAGGGTATTAGGTTCGATTCCCATGGGACACCAGGACAACAAAACATGAACTTACTACCATAAATTGCTCAAGATAAACATCAGTTAAATTAATTAAATGTATAATTTACAGACGGCTCTACAGAAGAACAAACTAGTGTGAGCAATGTCAACATTTTAAGGTTAGATGTATCCAACAAAGATGCTAGAAAGTGCCAAGAAAGCCCATAGAAATGGCTGCGCCTACCACATCTCATTCAGGATTAAGAGAGATCCCAGCCAGGATTAACAGAGGCAAACGTGCTGACATTGACACAGGGTAAGAGTGACTCACCACCACAGCTGTGAGAAAATGGATCATTCTGGCATTGTTGTAGACACCCTCAAACACCTAAAAGTGGGACCAGAATAAACTCAGATAATTACACTTGACTCATCCTTCTGACTGCAGCTATGCACTGTATGACCAATCATTCAGAAATCTGCAATATGGTATAAATATACTGCCGTTCAAAAGTTTGGGGTGATTTAGAAATGTAGTGCACATTAGGGAGTAGTACACATCGTTGTGTTTCTGGACATTTTGAGCCTGTAAATAAACCCACACGAGATACTGAACAGTGGATATAAAAAGTCAACACACCCCTGTTAAAATGCCAGGTTTTTGTGATGTAAAAGAATGAGACAAAGATAAATCATGTCCGAAAAACCTTACAATAACCTGGTTGCATAAGTGTGCACACCTGATATCTGGGGATGTGGCTCACATTCAAACTCATGTTAAATAGAAGTCATTACACACCTGCCATCATTTAAAGTGACTCTGATTAATCACAAATAAAGTTCAGCTGTTCTAGTAGGATTTTGAGTTATGGTCTGATGAAACCAAGGTTGAAAAAACAACGCTGCACATCACCCAAAGGACACCATACCCAAAGTGAAGCATGGTGGTTGCAGCATCATGCTTTGGAGCTGTTTTACTTCAGCTGGAACCAGGGACTTTTAGCATGACAACGACCAAAAGCACACATCCAAATCCACAAAAGCATTGCTTCACCAGAAGAAGATTAACATTCTGGAATGGCCCAGCCAGAGCCCAGATCTGAATCCAATTGAATCTTATTTTTCCCCCTCAAAGATTTGTTTGTTTTTCAACTGATCACGTTATAGGTCACATTAAAGTGTCTCATTCTTTTACATCACAAGAACTTGGCATTTTAACAGGGGTGTGTAGACTTTATATGGGCAATTCCAGCGTTATGGACGTGACATTTGCAGTCAAAACATAAAATATAAATTCAGAAAATGCATTTAATACCAATATATTTAAATGTCTGTTTATATGTCCATACTCCCTTAATAAAGGAGTACAGACATTAGAAAAATATCAATCGACACATGCGTTTTATATTTAATATGAGGGAAATACACATGCGTTATGGACGTGACAAAAAAAAGACGGGAGTTTGTGGGAGACAATATACTTTGTTGAAATTCTGTGAATTAAAATGCACAAGCCAAAATAAATAATACTAGCCGAATGGATGAGTGTCGGCTCTCTATAGAACATACATTATTTATTTTATTTTAGTTTTAAAAAATCTATTTATGAGGAAAAACGGACGTTACGGATGTGACTTCTTTCCGTTATGGACGTGACCGTTCCGAAATCATCACTTGGCTGACTCTGGAAAACTTGAACAGAGACCTTTTTGTGTGTCTCTTTTTATTTGAAACAACAAACATCTGAGACATCAGTAAGGTAAGTCTGCACAATTAATCAAATTTAAACTGAAATCACCGTGTTATAGATTAGTTCACGCATATCTCTCATGCTGCTAAACTTGAACCGGCATGTGAGCATGTTCAAAACTCAATTCGGGCATGATATTGCTTGCTTGATAATGTGTTTTTATCATCAAGGTGTTTACTTTAGACCCCGAAAGATATGGAATTGATAATGCTAAGATACATAATCATTATATATGCAGTTTATCATATCGATATTCTCCGGAGTTAAGAGCACCGGTTTCCCCTCAGTCCCGTCAGTGAATTGAAACGATGTCTGATTGTAACAGTGTGTTGGCCTGTGTCTATATAGAACCAACAGTCTGGAGAGCGTTTTTTTTTTTTGCATGCAAAAAAGTAATCATGTCACAATGATCGCAATATTATGTTTTGTGTCAAACTAATCGCAATGTTTATACCCGTTTTGCGTTGTTGAATGCGCAATCGTGCTTTAAAATAGCCACATTATTGCAAAATTAGCCAATGCATTGAAATAATAATTGAAATGTTATTGTCTTTAGTCAAAATCACAATGATTACTTCATTTCATTAGGCCCGATGGGTTTTTGCCACGTTTATATTGGGTTGGATGTCAGGAGGATCAAGACGATCTGTGTGAAAGAGACGCCCGAAATACTTACCAATTACTGCAAATAAAGTAGAGATTTTGTCCAGAAATCGCAGATCTACAATCACCACAGAAATAACTGCCTTTGACCACAGAGGGCGTGCGCGGGAAAGAAAGTGAGTCATCACAGAAGGCGCGTCTCATATTTCTCTCTCTCACACACGCGCACGCACACTCCATGGTACTAGTATTAATTGATTTCTAAAAAGTTCTGATGTACAGTAATAGAGATCAATTTAATATATGTGTGGGGTTTTTTTAACAGTAAAATTATGAAAGACCAAGGTGAGTTTAAATAGGTTTGACTTCTTTCCACTCCATTTCAAGCAATATATCGATTTATATTGTAAAGTTGATGAATTTATCTTTTCGTATTGATTTAATCAGAATGCTTCTTGATTGCCTTTGTTATGTGTCATTATATTGTTTGAAATAAATAAATAAATTAATTAAACAAATATAAGCTGGTCAAATCATGCATGATTTAATGTGAAGCGTCCGTCACGTCCGTAACGCATAATTAGGTTGTTTATAGCAATTAAGTGAGATGATTTGTCAATCATAACTAGAATGGACATATTTTGGCTTTGTACATAAAGTTTCAAATTAATTGTAATAATAATGATTATACAATCTAAACTTATTCTTTAAATCGTTACGGACGTGACACAGCACTTAAGCGTCGTGACTTCCTAAATATAGCCTTTATAAATTTAAAGGGAAATGCAGTTATAACAAAGTGAGTGTATTTATATCTCAGTCATGCCCCCATCTTTCTGCAAAATCCTTACTAACAACATAAAGTATAATTAAAGGAGTCTTTGATTCCTCTTTTTAAAGCATGAAATAGGTTTGTATAAAAAAAGCAATTTTAGTATCTGTGCACACCTTATCTGAGGTGAATAAACAGAAATGTCTTTAAAATTTACATGACAGCACATCAATACAATAAAATACAGATCTAAATGGACAACTTAGAAAGGGTTTTGATTTTTTTATGATAACTTTAATTTTTCACAGCAAGGTTGACATTTGCGTGGAATTGCCCATATCCATTGTAGAAGGTCAGGTTTATTGCTTCTTTAATCAATCAACAGTTTTCAGCAGTGCTAACAATCACAGAAGGGTATTCTTATGATGAATTTGCTTTCTAAAATGATCAGCTTGGATTAGCAAACAATGTGCCATTGGAACACAGGAGCGATGGTTGCTGATAATGGGCTTCGGTACACCTATTTAGATATTCCATTGAAAATCTGCCATTTCCAGCTACAATAGTAATTTACAACATTACCAATGTCTACGCTATATTTCTGATCAATGTTATGTTAATGGACAAAAACATTTGCTTTTCTTTCAAAAACAAGGACATTTCTAAGTGATTCCAAACTTTTGAACGCATGTTGATTTATCTTAAAACCTTTGGTCCTAATTACATTGGTCTTGGATTGTTGCTGCTCTGCAACGTTTTAGTAATACTCACAGAAGAAGACTGGAAAGGTGCCTTCACAGAAGTTCGACTCCTGAGTGAAAACAGGTATATTCAATTAAGTACAGATGTAAAAAAAAGGTCCTTTCTTGGCACACAATACATGAAAGGCCGGTCCTACTATATATACACACACACCAGACATTACTACAATATTAACACACAAAGCTCTTTACACTTGTATATGAAAGATTGAAGACATAAAACAATTTGAATGTGAGGACTATAGTGAAATACCACGCTGACAAGCCTAAAACCTGTCAGTGCAAATTATTACTTTATATTCTCATATCATAACTTCATGATCACTATATGATGACACTATCCAATAAAGTGTTTCACCAACAGGCAAGAACAAATTCCTTGTTTGTTGTGAAACGTACATGACAATAACTCTGACTCTGATAACTCTCCAGTTGTCACCAACCAATTCCCTTCAATTCCTACCATAGTACCATCCAAGTTTTTTCAGAACCTGTGTAATTAAAATTCCAATGTATCCATATGGTCAGTTCCAATTAGTGTAATGCAAACCACATCAAAAATATAACATTTCAAATCAAAGTCACATTCCTGAATGTGCACCTAGCAGTTATTAGAGCTACCTGACAAATATAGAACTTCCATAATTAGTACAGCACTCTGGTTGAAAATTGATGTAAATTTATATCCCTATGATGAAAAACGTAATATCTTAAAACCATTGTCAAAACAGATTGTTTACTATGCCATCAATAAATCTTGCTTTGTTTCAGTCGGAGCTTGCAAGAATTCTAGAAAACAGCAAAAAAAAAAGTTAGGTGAATAAACCTTGTAAATGAGTACGTTCAAACCAACGTACTAATCACTTGCAGTTAGTCAACACTTGCTGCTTAGAGTCAACGCCCTCCTCTGAAACAAGTAATGTGGCTGGCAGACCTTTCTATCTAACCTAGTCTCCCGCCTTATTTGCTTCTCCATGCTTTCAATCAAACTTAGATCTCTCTATTTGCCAAAGAGAGCGTCAGTCTTGATATACAAACTCTGATTGGTAGTCAATCAAGCGGGATCGATTCTCATAGGCCCATTAACAAAATCCTATTTCACGCCACACACCCACTTTAACAAGCTACACTTGACCGGTAGGCCTTGAAGCCATGGGAAAATCCCCAGGTTTTCCTATCTGGGTATCCTCATTTCACTCACCTCCCAACCGATGATCTGTTGTTAGTGTTGATCCCACTGACCGTGGAAGACATACTGACGGGGCCTGCGGTCCCATTGGAGGTTTTTCGCCCGCCGGAACCGGGCTGTTGTGGTTTCAACATGACCAAGTAGCAAGCTTCAATAAAATCGAAATATTATTAAATCCAATATTTGGTAAGGGGACAGCCAGACGTTTTACTACCAATGAAGAGTAGCATGTAACGTTAGCCTATAACCTCAATGACTGACAACAGTTAGCTAAGCCTTGCCAACTAGAACATGGTACATAAAACTATTGTAAGATGGAACACAATTAAATATACCTTGATTTCTGATTGTATTCGGTGGCTGGCTACTGTGTTACGAGCAACTTGATACAAAACAGCAATGTTTTCACACGATATCGTGGTTTAGGCTTCTTCTGATCCTAGCTAGCTGTCTTCAGACATTCGCTTGGTAGCTTCCCTGTCTGGATTACTTTCTTCGTTAAGTCGACTAGCAGTGTTCTTCTTGAAGGTTAAACCTCCAAATCCAGTTATGATGCTGGTGCAATTGTCATTAGCTGTTAAAATAGATATTTTTAAGGTTTCGGGATGAAAACCCGCGGTCGGTCACCACCTCTCGAGGTAGGCTTCACTCGATCCGCGCGCGGTTGAGTGGAAACCGGGTGGGTGGGGGGCGGGGGCTGACTGCATGGATGTGCGTACGCGTCCATGAGATATGAGAACGTGGACGCACAAGTATAATTTCTAGAGGGATGCAACCTTGGAGCTGAATGGCTGAATGGCGAATATTGAGGGGTTTTATTTGTCGTAATACTTAAAAGTTCCAGAGTAAAAACAAAATCAAAACGTCCCTGTTCCCTTTCGGTCTTCAGTGCTACTCAACCGGATAGACACATCGTGAATGTGTAACAGTGATAACAAATACACTCATACCTGATAAAGCCCAGCAGGTGCAAAGCACCCATCAGCTGTGCTTTAAATACCCATCAAAGACCTGCACTCACTGATTTTCCAATAACCACGTGCACAGTGATTGAGTTTGGCCTGTGCATCTCTGGTCGGTATGATTGACAGTAAAAAGAAGTCTGCCAAGATTTCCAAGTCGTGTCCATCTATTACACCATGTCCTCACTCATGCAGCTTCTGCATCACGGACAAGGATCCCCACAAGGTATGTTTGTTGTTTTTCAGTCTAGAGCATGCTGATGTGGCTCTTCTGCAGCAAACCCTCAAAGTCCTGCTTTTCTCCCTGATAGACAGACAATGCTTGCTTGAGCCAGCTTAAGCACATTTTCTTAGTGCTTTGTCCATGTTCCAGGTCTCAGTGTTGTTGGAGTTTGACCAACTTTGGTAACTGGTTTCCCCAGCTCCTATCTTCTTAAGGAAGCATCGGCAGCATGAACCGCTGTCGTTATTGGACGGCTCTATTTCCCCCACCTCGTTGACTCATTGGGCGACCTCCACACTTATCTACACGAGTGAGAGGCAAGGAAGATAATGCTCTGTGCATACCTTTCTCGGCTATGTCCTGGTCCTTCTAGGAAATGGCATGGGAGACCTACCCCTGGGAATGTTCAGTGTGCGTGCCTCTGTGTTTAACTGATTTGTGGCTCTGCAGGCTCGTCAGGCCCAGTACGCCCTCCCTTTACCCTCTAACTTGATGCTGTGTCTTCCACCTCCTCCGCTATGAGAGGATGCAAGATAAGTTCCTAATAATCAATGTGAAGAGATGAGCAGGGTGTCAGCCCCCCCTCTACTGTCTCCTCAAAGGTGGGTAACACCCATTGTGTCACCTGTGGTGACCCCGCCCCAATGCATTCTTTCTCCTCCGTGAGTGGTTTGCTCCGCCATGAGCTCCCACAACAGAGCCCCTACCTTCCTCCCAAAGAACCCTGCGTTCCTCTCTCAGTATTGACCCAAGATGTTACATCCCATTTTGGACAATATTTCCTTCATAAATCTATCAGAAAAAGTATTTTGACAGATTGCATTGTTAGCTAGATCATTTGGTACACACCCAACAACATACTGTTGCTAGATAGCTAACATTATTCTGCATATAAAATTAATGAGGTGAAATTAAAATGATGATGAAAAGATTTAGGTACTTGCTATATTTTTCCTTCTTTACAGATGGCATCAAGCTCCGCTGTAATTGAGGATGCGCCGAGTGGAATGCTCAGTTAGATAACCCTCAAACAGGGAAATAAGCAACCCCATGCAAATTGGTTATGCTAAAGGCCTAGCCTACTGGGCATTGCCAACATTTTGTGTTAGCCAAAGAGCTATAGTTGCAATTATGTAATTGCCAAGTCATATACAGTATATATTTAGCTAATTAAGCAACTAAGAAAGTATAAGAAATATTTTTTTCTCAGTCACTGCTTATGGTTTTGTGAGTACACACTGCCGCTTCCTGCCATTGTCCTGCCTCCATTTAGAGCCATGCCTTGCCGTATTGTTATTCAATAATATTAAACAACAAAAGAATGTCGCTTAGTAAAGTCCCTCCACAAGGCCAACTTTGAATGAAAGGTGTTCCAGGCTTAAAAATAGATAACGAATTAAAGGAAAAACCAACTTAATGCATCTCAGTAAGGTTTTACAAGTCTCTGGAACTGTACTGGTGGGATGGAACACCATTCTTCCAAAAGATATTCCCCCAATTAATGTTTTGAAGATAGTAGTGGAGAGCACTGTCCACAGATCGGTCCAAAACCTCCCATAAGTGTTGGGTGGAGATCAGGTGACTGTGAAGGCCATAGCATATGATTCACATAAATTTCATACTTTTATTCAGTAACCCCTTGTGCCCTGTGAATCGGGGCATTGTCACCCTGGAAGAAACTACTTCCTTCAGGATAGAAATGTTTCACCATAGGATTAAGTTGATCAATCAGAATAACTTTGTAGTTTTGATTTGCAGTGACCCTTCACTGTAAGGGGACATGTGGACCCAAACCCTGCCAGGAAAATGCCTCCCCACAGTGCTTTAGATCACAATTTCCAACCCTATTTACTGATGTCTTTCCCACAGATCAAAATGTAGATGTAAATTAAGTCAATATTCCTACTGAAAAACTAGCAGTATTTGTGTCTGAAGCTCCTGCCATCCATACCCTTGCCACTCTGCATCTGTGTGGAATTGTCCGGGGGTTCTGGAACTGTGACCAATTGTTTGTGTCTTTGTTACAGGACTGCCACTTTCTATGCAGCAATATTATAAAAAGTATATATAAAAAGTTACAGTTAAATAATGACTCTCTGCTATAATTTCAGGGTATTCACATCCACATTGGAGGAAGGGTTTAGAAATTACAGCTCTTTAATATGTAGCCCCCTCTTTTTCAAGGGACCAAAAGTAATTGGACAATTGACTCAAAAGCTGTTTCATGGGCAGGTGAAGTACTCCTTTTCTACTCCTATTTCTTCATCAAATAAGCAGGAAAAAGGTCTAGAGTTGATTCCAGGTGTGACATTCGCATTTAACTGTTGCTGTGAACCCACAAACCACAACAGAGGTTTTCACCTCAATATTCAACCTCTCCCTGTCTCTGTCTGCAATCCCCTCCTGCTTCAAACAAACCACCATCGTCCCTGTACCAAAGAAACCTTCCATCACCTGCTTGAACGAATACCACCCTGTAGCACTGACCTCCACCATCATGAAGTGCTTTGAGTGGCTGGTCAGAACTCTCATCTGCTCCAACCTTCCTGACACCTTGGACCCCTTTCAATTTGCATACCGCCCCAATAGATCTACGAATGATGCCATCGCCCTGACAACACACACCGCCCTCTCCCACCTGGGAAAAGGCAACACATACGGGAGGATGCTGTTTTTGGACTACAGCTCTGCATTCAACATTATTGTGCCTGCTGAGCTTATTCCTAAACTCAGGATTCTGGGATTTAACACCTCCCTCTGTAATTGGCACCTGGTCATCCTGACAGGCCGACCCCAGAATGAGCAACCTCACGTCTTCTACACTGACCGTGAGCACTGGAGCCCCACATGGCTGCATATTAAGTCCCATCCTGTACTCCCTGTTCACACACGACTGCGTGGCCACACAGTTCCAACATCATCCTCAAATTCATGGACAACACTTTCATCCTGGGTCTCATCTCCAACAAGGATGAGACCGCTTACAGAGAGGAGGCAAGGAACCTGGCTACATGGTGCCAGGACAAGAACCTCTCTCTCAACGCTGTATGACTAAAGAGATGATCGTGAACTTCAGAAAGCTGCATGCCCCCAAACACATTGATGGAGCTGAAGTAGAGAGAGTCTCCAAATTCAGGTTTCTCAGTGTGTTCATCATGGATGACCTCACTTGTTCCAGACAAGTGAACTTGGCTGTGAAAACTGCCCAAAAACGACTATAGTTCCTGAGGAGACTCAATAAATTTGGCATGTCTGTAAAAACTCTCACCAACTTCTACAGGTGCACCATTGAAGGCATTCTCTCAGGCTGCATTACTGCCTGGTACGGCAGCTGCTCCACTGCTGATCGCAAGGCCCAAGAGGGTGGTAAAGTCTGTGGAGAGTGCCATTGGCTGCCATCTTCCCTCCGTGCAAGGCATCTACCATACAAGATGCCTGAGGAAAGCACGGAACATCATCAAAGATTACAGCCACACAGGCTATGGTCTGTTAACACTGCTGCCATTTGGTAGACATTACTGGAACATCGGGGCACTCAAGACTCAAAAATAGTTTTTTCCCTCAGGACTTAAGGCTCCTCAATCAGTAACACTGATCCAGGATCATACTGATCACACACAAAAATTCCAGATGCTCTGATGCCCTTTCAGGTACTTTAATGGACATAAAATATTTTAAATCGATGCTAGTTTACATTTTCTTTTTCAATGCATATTACTTCCATACTTGCCATTTCTACAATATTCAATACAGTTACCAATGTTGCTGCTAATTTACAGGACTCTTTATAAACTGCTGCTATGTACAGTGTTACAGTTGTGCTCATAAGGTTGCATACCCTGGCAGAAATCGTGAAATGTTGGCTTTGACTTATGACTGATCATGCAGTGACTGACCTTTTATTTAAGGATAGTGATCATGTGATCACATAGTGATCAAATGTATTATCACATAGTTGTTTGGCTCCTTTTTAAATCATAATGATAACAGAAATCACCCAAATGGCTGTGATCAAAAGTTGACATACCCTTGAATGTTTGGCCTTGTTACAGACAAACAAGGTGACACACACAGTTGGAAATGGCAATTAAAGGTGAATTTCCCACACATGTGGCTTTTTAAATTGCAATTAGTGTCTGTGTATAAATATTCAATGTGTTCTTCCAGGATAACCTTGTACTTGGCTTGATTCATACGTCCTTCACAAAGACAAATCTGCCCGATTCCAGCCTTGCTGAAGCATCCCCAGATCATCACTGATACTCCACCAAATTTCACAGTGGGTGCGATACACTGTGGCTTGTAGGCCTCTCCAGGTCTCCGTCTAACCATTAGACGACCAGGTGTTGGGCAAAGCTGAAAAAACTTTTTAGCACAAAATGCCTCCAGGAAACCCAGCGTTTGGTGAGGTCCATGCGTTCCAGACTTCAAGCAGTCCTTGCCTGCAAATGATTCTCGACAAAGTATTCAAAATGAACATTTTATTTATGATTGTGTTAATTTGTCCAATTACATTTGAGCCCCTGAAAAATGGGACTGTACATGAAAATGGTTGCAATTCCTAAACATTGTCATTGTTGTGGCGTACTGAGACAAAGTTATGAAAATTGTGTCAGTGTCCAAATATTTCCGGACCTAATTGTATATATTTTATCAACTAAAAATAACAGAAATTTCAAAGTTTCATCCCTCCCTTTATATGAGCATTTTGATTGAACTTACAGGTTGAGCTCACAGGTGCCCTAGCCACCACAAGGAGTTGCTAGTGCGCAATGAATCAAGTTAACCATATTCAATTACTAAACCCCCAATCCCAGATGGTGCTGTCTCATTGCACCACCCCCTGTGGGACTCCTGGGCTAATCTAGGATTAAAAGTCTTCTAATTTAGAACCTACACTCCACAATCTAAAATCTGACGTTTTGCAAAACTGTAAAGTAGATTTATAAATATACATATACTACTGTTCAAAAGTTTGGGGTCACTTAGAAATGTCTGTTTTTGAAAGGAATGCACATTTTTCGTCAATTAAAATAACATCAGATTGATTAGAAACACACTGTTAATTCTGAAATTACTATTATAGCTGGAAACGACAGATTTTCAATGGAATATCAAAATAGGCATACAGAGGCCCATTATCAGCAACCATCACTCCTGTATTCCAATGGCACATTGTGTTTCCTAATCCAAGCGTATCATTTTAAAAGGCGAATTGATCATTAGAAAACACTTTTGCAATTATGTTAGCACTGCTGAAAACTGTGCTGATTAAATTAAGGCTATTCCATGCAAGAAACTACCAAGAAACTGAAGATAAAAATATGACTACTCCCTTCACCGAACAGTGCAAACTGGCTCTAACCAGAACAAAAAGAGGAGTGAGAGGCCCTGGTGCACAACTGAGCAAGGGGACGTATACATTTGTGTCTAGTTTGAGAAACTGACGCCTCACAGGTTCTCAACTGACAGCTTTATTAAACAGTACCCACAAAACACCAGTCTCAACGTCAACAGTGAAGAGGCGACTCTAGGATGGCTAGCCTTCTAGGCAGCGTTACAAAGAAAAAGCCATATCTCAGACTGGCCAATAAAAAGAAATGATTAAGATGGGAAAAATAAAACAAACACTGAGCAGAGGAGGAATTCTGAAAGAAAAGCACTCTTTTCCTCCTTTGGACCTGGTAAATTGCACATCATTAAAGGAACAGTAAATTTAAAGGTATACCAAGAGATTCTTGAACAGAACATCAGACAATCAGTCAATGAGCTTAAGCTGGGCCAGAAATGGGTCTTCGAACAAGACAATGATCCAAAGCATTCAAGCAAATCTGCCAAAGAATGGCTCAGGAGAAAAAGGATTTGTGTTTGGGAAGTCTTGACCTTAATATAAACATTTGAAACAATGAGGAGGCCACAAGAAACCCTGGATTAGACAAATCAGACAAAATTAAATGTAAAGTTGATTTAAAAAAAGTGGAAAAATTTACATAATTTTATAAATGTTTATAATGTACAACTCTGACAAATCTTACTTCATGATGAAATGTTGGAAGGGGCATGCAGTAGTGTTTTTTTTTTTAAACAACGGCTCTTGGAAATCTGTGAGCATGGCACAGACATACTGCAGCTGGTTAAACGACCCAGTGACTGTAAAAGGGATCAAAACACAAAATATTTAGTGCACTTTTATCCTTCTGATTGGCCTTTCCATGTGGATTCTAAACATGACAAGGTAGTAACTTTATATTTTATAGGACCTTGGAGCAGGGTTTCAAGATTGTAATCTCTGTGCAGTCCTGGATTAGTTTTGTGCATGGATAAGGTTGTCTACTACAGCTCTATCGGGCCATTGTAGATGTAGTGATTGTATAAGTTAGTGAACTGTTATAAGCTGTTGTAACCAATGTAGATGTATTGATTATATAAGTTAGTGAACTGTTATAAGCTGTTGTAACCAATGAAACAAAATATTAAATGTCTGTAATATGAGCCGAAACTGAAGGAGCAAGTAGGAGAATAGGAAACCCTGTTTAAGCAGTTGCCGGGGAGAGAAAGATTTAGTATGTCTGTTTTGTGAGAAACAGGTCACAGGTCAGAGACACACACACATAGTCTGACAGGCCAGACAGATACCAGGAGGAGACAAGAAGATACTTGCAGTTATCCTATAAGGAATAAAACTGGGATTGGGCCAATGGCACACACTTTGTAAGTTAACGCCTCTATCTTTTTGGGCGTAGTAGAAGTATAAAAATGATGTTTTGAATGTTGATCCTTAGACATTGTGCGGCGACACGTGTCTCCAGAAGCTTCTGTAATAAATGGACGTATAACTACGGTAATTGCCCTGACTCCCTGTGTTTTATTCTCCTTTCCAACAAACCAACTCGGGGAAGTGTTATACTTCAACAATTTGGGGGCTCGTTCCGGGATTGGAAAGAGGAGAAGGAATTCGATCTTGTCCAGACAACCTACGCGAGATTCACAGGTTCCGAGCCGGCTCATGATAAAGGTAAGCAGAGCCTGTTATATCTAAATCTGCATATTGGCTATGAACTAAATTTTGAACCTGTGGAAAACGTATTGGGAGGCTGGTTTAAATTCAGGGGGTCAGGGGAACGGTCTGTGAGTTAGAGTCTCACTATAAGTCGGGTTAGAGGCCCGTTACCGGTGTGTGAGTTAGAGTCTCACTGTAAGTCGGGTTAGAGGCCCGTTAATCGTTCTAGGGTTGACTACCCTACGCCACTTCCCGACGGGGACGGTGGAGAGTTGCGAGTTAGAGTCTCGGCAACCAGTTGGGTTAGAGTCCCGGGGAGTTTTGGAACTCCCCAAATTCTGTATCTGGGTTAGAGTCCCGGGGAGGTTTAGAACTCCCCAAATTCTGTATTGGGTTAGAGTCCCGGGGAGTTTTAGAACTCCCCAAATTCTGTATTGGGTTAGAGTCCCGGGGAGTTTTAGAACTCCCCAAATTCTGTATCTGGGTTAGAGTCCCGGGGAGGTTTAGAACTCCCCAAATTCTGTATCTGGGTTAGAGTCCCGGGGAGGTTTAGAACTCCCCAAATTCTGTATCTGGGTTAGAGTCCCGGGGAGTTTTATAACTCCCCAAATTCTGTATTGGGTTAGAGTCCCGGGGAGTTTTAGAACTCCCCAAATTCTGTATCTGGGTTAGAGTCCCGGGGAGTTTTATAGCTCCCCAAATTCTGTATTGGGTTAGAGTCCCGGGGAGTTTTAGAACTCCCCAAATTCTGTATTGGGTTAGAGTCCCGGGGAGTTTTAGAACTCCCCAAATTCTGTATCTGGGTTAGAGTCCCGGGGAGTTTTAGAACTCCCCAAATTCTGTATCTGGGTTAGAGTCCCGGGGAGTTTTATAACTCCCCAAATTCTGTATCTGGGTTAGAGTCCCGGGGAGTTTTATAGCTCCCCAAATTCTGTATCTGGGTTAGAGTCCCGGGGAGTTTTAGAACTCCCCAAATTCTGTATCTGGGTTAGAGGCCCGGGGAGTTTTAGAACTCCCCAAATTCTGTATCTGGGTTAGAGTCCCAGGGAGGTTTAGAACTCCCCAAATTCTGTATCTGGGTTGGAGTCCCGGGGAGTTTTAGAGCTCCCCAAATTCTGTATAAGAGAACTGGGTTCAAGTCCCAAAAAGTGTTGGGTCAGGTACCCGTTAATCATTTGTTAATTATTCTGAGTCCCGGTAACGTAAGTCAGGTTGAAATGGACGGGAAGTGTGAGAGAGAAGTTGATGACGATGGGCGGTGTCCAGGCACTGGGAAGTGGAAACAATTGGGGATACAGGTGGCAAATGTAATGACTGTTGTAGGCAGGATGGACCCAATTCAGAAAGAAAAAGAAGGGATAGAAGAGAAATTGCGACAAGTGGTGAGCGAGGCAGGATTAAGGATGGAGGAAAGGAGATCATTACATGTTATTTTGTGGAATAAGGAGAAGGAGTGTTCTAAAAATCGAGATAGAGTTAGAGACAAGAAGGAAACAGCCAATTTGGTCAAGAGAGGGAGATATAGAGAAAAGGAGAAGGAATGGGAAAAGCACAGAAAAGAATGGTGTAAATTAGCAGTGTGGTGTCAGGGCGTAGACCATGTGAACAAAGAGAAAAAGGGACAGAAAATTAAGGAGAAAAAGGGAGGAGAGATAGAACCCCCAGCATATGAAGATGACCTGGTGGTGCATGGTACCGTGTACCATTATATCCAGCGTTATGTTTAGAGAGTGGGATATTGTCTTTAGACACACAGAACAGCAAGCCCATAACTCAATTCACAGGAAAGCAAGATAAGAGAAAATTAAGTAGGAAGGCGGAGTCAGAGAGCGAGACAGACACTGAGGGGGAGGTGAAACCGTTCAAGGCAAGGGCAGAGAAAGAGGAGCGAGAAGGGGAGACGACTAGGAAAGAATAAACAAGAGGAGATTACAGGGGCCATAAAGAAAAGATCAGGCCGTACTAAAGGCAGGTTAGGTGAGGACTCAAGGTTGGGGTCGGACGATAGTGACACAGTAAGAAGGACCAGAACTAGGCAGAAAAAAGGGAATTCACATAGAGGACGGGTGGTACTCACGGGCAAAGCAGTAGGGAGATGGACTGACTCAGACGAAGACCCCGACACAGACAGTAGTGGAGACGGGAGTAAGGGAGACGTAGACGTATACCCTCTGCCACGTACGCCCCCACCAGAACATAAACTACACCGTGACACAGTAGAATCAATTCAAAAGACTCAAAATAAAATGTATACGCGGTCACAAGCAGGGGAAGCTGGTTGTGCTGGGTTTCAGCTGCCTCTCTTTAGAGTGGGAGGCGGAGAACCGCGATATAAACCATTGGAGCTGGGACACGTACAGGCACTGGTAGATAAATTACCCCCGATGGGAGAGGGAGGTGGACTATGGTTGTCACAATTTGATAAACTCACAGCTGGTCAAATGTTGGCACTGGGGGACTGGAGGGCAGTAGCCGCCCGAGCCATGTCCGCCCAGGCTATGACTGAGATAGAAAAAGGGGCCGCCACTAGGCGGAGCCCTGATGACACTCCTTTCAGTCAGGTGGTCGGGCGCATAGCCACGGCCCTGAGGGGACGATTTCCCTTGCCCGCTGGGGCCCCGATGCCCAAGTTACCTTGGGAAAAAGAGCAACACCCTAGACAGTATCTAGAAGCATGTAAGGACACATGGGCCAAACACACAGGGCACCACCCGGGGAAGGGGGGTCTGCAGCAGGCGTGGTTTAGAAGGCCGGTCTTAGAGGGACCTCCAGAGAAAATAAAAGAGGCAATGATGGCAAATCCTGACTTGCCGGGTAGTGAATCACACGTATGGGAAAGACACATAGTACATAATTTACAGAGGGCAAAAGATGAGGAGACAGAGAAAGACAAACAGATACAGGGACTGGAAGAGAACCTGTTGCGCTTACAGCTGGGTGAAGCCAAAGGGAGGCTCAATGAAGGGAAAAAGAAACACAGACAGATGGCAGCTCTAGGCTCAGGAGAACCTGACACACCCGATTTATACCCTGTTCCCACATGGGCACCCCAACCTCACGGTGGCCGGGGGGCATTCACCGCGCCCTACCAATCAGGGAGGGGAGGTTATGGTAGGGGGAGGGGGCGGGGTAGAGGCAGAGGGGCTCCAGGAGCCCAAGTCCAGTACGGAGTCTGCTTTACGTGTGGTGACCCGAACCACTGGTCCAGAAACTGCCCACAGAACACTGCAGGGGGCAGAGGATACCCAAACCAAGGGGCAGCTCCAGTTCCCAACCCACACGCCGTCCCACCACCTAGCGCACCTGGACAATACCCACTCTCTTATGAGGGAGGGTGGGACCAGGTGTGACGGTCTACAGGGGGGGGAGGGGACAGCGGGGGAAGGGCAGACCCTATGCTGTCCCTGAATGTCGACGGGAAGGACTTCTCCTTTCTGGTTGACACAGGGGCCACTTTTTCCACCATCACCGCCCCTCCCGTCACAGGACTACTATCCTCCAAGACAGTGGAAGTTGTGGGGTTTGAAGGAGTGGGACAGACTTTGCCAGTGACATTTCCTCTTAAAACGATACTGGGTAAACAGGCCCTCAGCCATCCGTATGTGGTGTCGACAAACACACCAGTGAACTTATTGGGGAGAGACTTGTTGATAAAACTGGGGGCTAATATCTTGTGTTCTCCAGATGGACTAACTGTCACGTTACCAGACGGGACATCGACTTCAAGTGGAGGCCGTGGATCTCCCTCCTCGAGCCGTACTTTCCTCCGCCAGACCCCCCACATGTAACCCTATTTTATGATCGGCAGGGCGATGAGGTGTATAGAGAGGGGTTTGGGGATGTAGTGTGTGGGGACACGTGGCAGGTCGGGTCTAAATTCATATATGTAGGCCCTGAAGGGGTAGCGGCAGATGTACAGTTGACAGAGGAGCAGGATCAGTGGTACATGATGGCGGAGGAGTCCTTCCCACATGTGTCACTGGCACTGCATCCTAAACACCAAGCAAAAGACCTGGGGCCCATGGTTAAAAGGGCGGTCAAATGTACTGATTGGACACTCACTCAGGCGCCAAACGTATGGTACTCACACAGCTGTAAGACGTAAAAATGGTACACCTGCATTGACCTGGCTAATATTTTTTCTGTCTCCCACTAGCAGAGGAACTTCGTGATATTTTTTCTTTCACACATAGGGGCGACAATGGCGGCCCCAACGGTGGCCGCCTGCATCCAAGCTACAATGACGGTCCTCACCAGACTGGCTGAGAAAGGGTTGAAGGTGTCAAAAGAAAAGCTACTGCTGGTAAGGACGCATGTCTCCTTTCTGGGCAGAGTAATCTCGCAGAAAGGAGCGGGGCTTTCCTCAGCTCACCGCACAACCATCCTCCACCATCCTTAACCCACTACTGTTCAGGACATGCTATCATTCCTGGGGCTCACGGGGTATAGCCGGAATTACATCCCAAACTATTCAGGGCTCACAGAGCCACTTAGAGCGCTAGTTAAGGAGCAGGGAATGCGTAAACTTAAAGCCACTCTCGATTGGACTTGCCCGGCCGACAAGGACTTCATTTTGCTGAAACAACAACTAGCCACCGCAGCTGATCTGGCCATACCAGACTACACAACACCTTTTTTCTAGATTTTTCTGAAACAGGATGAGTCATGAACGGGGTCCTGTTTCAGAAAAAGGGGGGAGAAGGCTCTGAGAGAGACGAGCTAGTGAGACATCAAAAGGGGGCTTCCCTACAAGAGAAAACAATTTGGCAACAGAGAGGAGCAACAGAGACGAGCGGGCTCTGGAGAGGGCCAGACGGTAGAGTAATACTTCCACCAGCCATGCGGGGAGATAAATTTGCAGAAGCCCACGGGTTGGGCCATGTAGGGCCAGCACAGATGTTGAGGAACCCGTTTATGGTAGACATGGTACGTAACTACACTAGGACATGCACCATCTGCACACACCCCAATCCTAAACCGACGATCAAACCTGAGATGGGGGCGTTCCCCATGACGACGAGACCTGGACAAGAGATAGTGATAGACTACACTGACATGGGGGAAACTGTACGGGGGTGCCGTTACATGTTAGTGTGTGTGGACATGTTCACAGGGTGGCCAGAAGCCTGGCCAGCAAGAAGGGAGGACAGTCAGATAGTGATCAAGTGTTTAGTGAACCAGTACATTCCCAGACACGGCTTCCCAGAGAAAATCAGGTCAGACAATGGGACTCACTTTAAGAACAGTGATTTACAGAAGGTAGAGAGCTTATTGGGCCTAAAACATGCTTTTGGCACTGTGTACCATCCACAGTCCCAGGGAAAGGTAGAAAGGATGAACCAGAACTTAAAAAACAAGTTGGCTAAGATATGTGCGCAGACTAAATTGAACTGGGTGGATGCACTACCACTGGCACTCATGACGATTTGATGCTCGTTAAATCAGACCACTGGGTTCACCCCATACGAGCTGCTGACGGGGAGACAGTTTCCAGGACCAGCCGCGGGGCCTGCGGTCCCGGAAGGGGAAAAGTGGCCCAAAGATCACAGAATGTATTTTGATGAATTGCGAGCTCTCGTTTCAGAATTCACCAACAGAGTCGGAGAACGGAGGGACCTGCACCCGCTGGACCAGAACCTGCCCCAGGCGGAGTGGGGGTTGCTGAAGGTCATCAAGCGGAAGTGGTCGGAGCCAAGGTGGAAGGGTCCTCATCAGGTGGTGGAGAGAACGAGCCATGCGGTCCGCCTGAGGGACAAAGGAGAGACGTGGTACCATTGGAGTCAGTGTACACCAGCGCAGGAGCCAGGAAGGTCGCTAACGGACCTCATCCAAACCGGAAAGGAGGAGCTTTCCCCAGCGTGGACGGAAGGAGGACCAACACCAGCCGGACCGGTGCCAGGAGCGGACCACAGGACACGGCAGGACCACGAGCGAGTGAAGGAGACAAAGGACGACGCCAGGGGAATAGACTCTTAGGGGAAAGAACTGAAAAATACTGTAACTAAAGGGGGTATAGGACACCGAGTGGCTCATACCACTCGTACCAAGATGACAGGGTTACAGAGAAAGGTCTGGGGAGATGATAGTAGAATGAAGTGGTATATGGGAATTGGTAGAATAATGATATGTGTGTTGTGTGTTGTTACAGGTTTCCCAGGTTGGCATCGGGTCTTCATTCCCCCAGCGAAGAGGTTCGCGACACCACCTGAGGACACCCGTTTGAGGAAATTTGGGGAATTGAATTGGACTATGTCAAGGGGTCGCATACGAGCATTCTGGGATAGATAATCCGCTGGAGGAATGGATGATCTCGATGTTCGGCCAGTGGAAAGGTTTGATAATGTCTGTTCTTTTATCGCTTTCTACATTTGGTGCTATAATGGTTACTTGTGGGTTTTGTTGTATCCCATGCATAAGAGGGCTTGCCATGAGAGTGATTTCTACAGCCATTGAGAAGGCTCCAGGATCGCCATCAGGGATGCTGATGCCTCTACTGGAGCAGCATGACCCGGGAGAACTGGAGCTTGGCGAATAGGGGTGATCTCTCTGGGGAGAGATCAAAAGGGGGAATTGTAGATGTAGTGATTGTATAAGTTAGTGAACTGTTATAAGCTGTTGTAACCAATGTAGATGTATTGATTATATAAGTTAGTGAACTGTTATAAGCTGTTGTAACCAATGAAACAAAATATTAAATGTCTGTAATATGAGCCGAAACTGAAGGAGCAAGTAGGAGAATAGGAAACCCTGTTTAAGCAGTTGCCGGGGAGAGAAAGATTTAGTATGTCTGTTTTGTGAGAAACAGGTCACAGGTCAGAGACACACACACATAGTCTGACAGGCCAGACAGATACCAGGAGGAGACAAGAAGATACTTGCAGTTATCCTATAAGGAATAAAACTGGGATTGGGCCAATGGCACACACTTTGTAAGTTAACGCCTCTATCTTTTTGGGCGTAGTAGAAGTATAAAAATGATGTTTTGAATGTTGATCCTTAGACATTGTGCGGCGACACGTGTCTCCAGAAGCTTCTGTAATAAATGGACGTATAACTACGGTAATTGCCCTGACTCCCTGTGTTTTATTCTCCTTTCCAACAAACCAACTCGGGGAAGTGTTATACTTCAACACCATTTAATCAAACAGTTGGGGATGAAGAATATAGTTGGATGAGGGATTGTCCTGCTAACAGTAGACTATAACATATTGAACTGTGTGGCTGGATTTTACCCCATGCAACCTGGTCTCAGGGACCCATATAGATTGTCCTCAGTGGAGCAGTGGGTAGTGTCCCTGTGAAAGATGCAAAAGGTTCCTGGATTGAACCATGGTTACAGCTCTAGCGTTATTTTACGGAATCCCCTGGCTAAATTGTACGTAAAATAGTCTACGTCATCATTCTGAGACCAGGTTGCCCCATGAATGCCTGCATCACATGACAGAACCTTGAATAAAAGGTCAATCAGGGGTAGGCTGTATGCTTTGAACCCAGTAAAGTGTGTTTATTTCTTGATCTCTGCACTTGACTGGACGTCACCACACTCTCTACTGTGGGGCAAAGTGCTGTAGTAATAAAGAATGTCAGCATTTGAATACTTTTTTCGTTTGCTACAAGTCAGTTTCGGTGGAAACTTCAACAAACATTTGCTTGTGAAATGCACGTTGACTTTTTATGCAAACTTTAGAGCTTGCGAATAAAACGTCCGATAAGATGATGGACACATAACTGTTGTCACAGTTGAGATACCCAGCCATAAAGCATGTGCTATAAGACAGCACTCAGCGAATGTGTTGGTCAGGTAGTCTTTTACTCATTTCAATGAAAGTCATTTTTGTAATTTCAAAATTAAATCTACATGTTTTTAATATCTTTAAAATGTTTATGTGTAACAATTATTTCTCTATAGGTACGATGAAGCCGGATCAAGACATCGGTGCTCACGCGGAGAATGCGCATGGAACCCGTCGTGACGTAAAACGTAAGGCCCTGCCCTTGGGTGAAATGCCGTGTTTTAAGGAGAACCATTTGTTACCACAATGGCGGCCCCCTGTATACACGATTAGATGAAATGCTAAGCTACTTGTTATCAATTTACGTGTGGTGCTGATACTTTTGAAAGCCTGTATGATTGAAAACGGTTAAAGGGACCATATTATTCACATATGCTATACGTTTAATAGGTAAGTCAAATGATGTGTGAATATCAAATACATAAATAAAATAGAACTAAGGTACTGACTACAGAAAGCAAGCCTCGTCATGTAAATGACCAATCGAGTTAATTGCTTTAGTAGTTTAAAGCGTATATTCTAAATATGTGTCCAGTCAGATATTTTATTTTGATAATTAAGTGTTACTTTTCGTCAATAACAAGAAAAGGAACCAAGCAAGCCTAGTTCTGCCGGCCCATGATTAGAAGGGATAATTGATAAGCCTGGTTGGATTCGATCTAGGATTTCCTATGTGTCTTTAACCATTGGATGCCTAGCCAATAGCTATACAGTAATGAAACAACAAAGAATGAAATCACTCCGTGGCTGGTTCGTTTCTTTAGAAAACAATGACAGTTACATAGCCGATCACTTCGCTATGTGAACTACTAACATTTAAATCGCAAGCAATGGTGAATCTCTTCTTTGAAGTTTTACGGCGGTTGGAAACCAACATCTAATGGTGTATTACCGCCACCCACTGTACTGGAAGGCGAACCGGAGATGGAAAGCTGTATTATATTTGAAAGCCCCGTGTCCTTTAAAAACCTTAACACGTGAGCTAACAATATATGTAACATTTTACAGTAACCCTCTAAGTGACAGCATTTGAACCCCGTGACTTCTTAAACTCTGTCTCAACTTGAAATGTGAATCTCAAATCGCGTACTACAAGTACGTTCTTCGCGGATGATTGTGAAGTAAGTACTTATTTTGACGGACCGCGTAAGCAGAATGTATCTTACTCCGGCACGCACGCTGCCTCGGACGGATACAAGTCATCAATGAACAGCGTCAAGGCGTTGTTGAATGTTGCGCAAAGCATCTCGGGAAGGCAGCGCGGCCGTTTGAGCTGTCTAGGAGTATCCATCTGGCGCGTTTGCAGGCGAATTCGTACCGGAACAGTGGACGTGCACCCACCGTTGGTCGACACATCCACCCACCTAACCCTTTTTAAATAGCTTAGTGGTTAGTGACGCGGCCAGCCATGTGGGACTATTGGTGTTCGAACCACTTCATGGACAGAACAAAGTATGCATTAGTATTTGTTCAGGATAGATAAAAACTCATGTGGCCACGTATAGTAAGCCTAAAATAAAACTGTTTACGGTTATATTGCGACTGTTTCTGGTGAAATTTTTGAAGTACGCATCCTTGCATGCTTTTTGGGGTGGTATAGACCACAACCTTTTGCATAGTAAAAGAAGTTTCCTATACTTGGAATTGAGCACTTACTAGCGAGACTGAAGATGAACTTTACACTGCCAAAGCTATTTCATTTGAAGGCATAACAACATGCTTTTTCTTTCATTCTTGAATGACATTGATAAAAAAACTATTATTATAGGTGATGAGAACTTACTTTCGTCAAGTGAAAATAAGTGAGAATCGTAGAAAACACTTTTAGTCAGCCAGCCAGCCACCCACTCATTCAGAAAGAGACATTTGGTGTTCTTGGCCGGCTCTGCTTACACGGTCAGTGGTCATTGATGAGACGATTACTCATTTTCATTTTGGACAAAAAACAGATGACACAAAATACTTTGTGACAAAATTCTTAACTATCATAATTGGATAGGAGGATTTTGGAAAGAGAGCTTCACAATTGGTCATTGGTGGAAAAAATGTCATGCCCATGTTATTCCAAAGATACCTCTCTGACTGTTCCCTAATCAGGCAGCAAATGATTACCTGGGTTCACTATGGCTACTCTCCCTATACAAATGACAGGTAGAAAAATACTACGAACATCAGAAGACACCCTAAAGAGAGCAGCCATTCCAAGATACACTGATGAGCCAAAACATTATGACTACCTGCCTAATATGCTGTTGGTCCTCAGCATGCCCCCAAAACAGTGCTGACCTGCTGAGGCACCTCTGAAGGTGTGCTGTGGTACCTCTGAAGGTGTGCTGTGGTATCTGGCACCAAGACATTAGCAGCAGATCCTTCAAGTCCTATAAGTTCCGAGGTGGACCCATGGATCGGACTTGCACATCCCACAGATGCTCAATCAGATTGATATGTGGGGAATTTGAATGCCAGGGCAACACCTTGAACTTTCATGTTCTTCAAGCAATGTGTGCAGTGTGGCAGGGCACATTATCCTGCAGAAAGAGCCCACTACCATCAGGGAATACCCTTGCCATGATGGGGTGTACCTGGTTTGCAGCTACCAGGTACCCCCAGGGTTTCCCAGCAGAACATTGCCCAGAGCACCAAACTCCCTCCACTGGCATGATGTCTTCCCACAGTGCATCCTGGTGTCATCACTTCCCCAGTTAAACGGCACACAAGTACACAGCCATTCACGTGATGTTAAAGAAAACGTGCTCATCGGACCAGGCGTCCTTCTTGCACTGCTCCAAGTTCCAGTTGTGGCGCTCACATGTCCATTGTAATTGTGTTTTCGACGGTGGTCACAGAGGTCATCATGGTCAGTCTGACCGGTCTTCGGCTATCCCGCTCCATACGCAGCAGTGTATGCACCGTGTGTTTTTTTGAACTCATCCGTTAAAATTATATTGTCTTATAGTTAGGGGGCATGGTCTATTAAGTGACAGGTGTGGTGGTGGCGCTATCACTTGTGTCACTCCTAGTGGTTTGTCTTTTCTGCTATCGCCTCAGCTAATTCCAGTCACTGACAAGTAACGTTATGTTTAACTGACAAGTAACGTTACAATCAATTGACATCCAAATAAACGATTCTTAACCATACAGTCCGCTCATAACTAAAGTTATGTTATTATCTAATATCAAATCTGAAGTCTAAATCTATTTTTTAAAGTCTATATCGTCTGAAAAAATCTAGAGTTGCAAAATGACATTTTTATATATATATTCACACATTCATCATCATCTTCCGCTTATCTGGGGCCGGGTCGCAGGGGCAGCAGTCTAAGCAGAGATGCCCAGACATCGCTCTCCCTAGACACTTCCTCCAGCTCTTCCTGGGGGGACACCGAGGCGTTCCCAGGCCAGCCTGGAGACATAGTCCCTCCAGCGTGTCCTAGGTCTTCCCCGGGGTCTCCTCCCGGTGGGACGGGACCGGAACACCTTCCCAGGAAGGCGTTCCGGAGGCATCCGAAACAGATACCCAAGCCACCTCAGCTGACCCCTCTCGATGTGGAGGAGCAGCGGCTCTACTCTGAGCTCCTCCCGGGTGACCGAGCTTCTCACCCTATCTCTAAGGGATCGCCCGGCCACCCTGCGGAGAAAGCTCATTTCGGCCGCCTGTATCCGGGATCTTGTCCTTTCGGTCATGACCCAAAGCTCATGACCATAGGTGAGAGTAGGAACGTAGATTGACCAGTAAATCAAGAGCTTCGCTTTGCGGCTCAGCTCTTTCTTCACCACGACAGACCGGTACATCGACCGCGTTACTGCAGAAGCTGCACCGATCCGTCTGTCAATCTCCCGTCCATCCTTCCATCACTCGTGAACAAGACCCCTAGATACTTAATCTCCTCCACTTGAGGCAGGCACTCTCCACCAACCTGAAGTGGGCAAGCCACCCTTTTCTGATTGAGGACCATGGCCTCGGATTTGGAGGTACTGATTCTCATCCCCACCGCTTCACATTTTGCTGCAAACCGTCCCAGTGCATGCTGAAGGTCCTGGTTTGAAGGGGCCAACACGACAACATCATCCGCAAAGATCAGAGACAAAATTGTGTATATATTCACACATTCATTCTGTATATATAAAAAGCTAAAGCATTTTAAGCATACGTTTTGTTGTATAGTTTCAGGTTAACTTACCTCAATTGTAAGCTGGTAACATTACGGTGACTGGCTACCAACCGACGGCTAGCAACGCAGAATAACTTACTGGTAGCATTTAGCCTAGCATCTTAGCTTTAGCTAACTTGGTAATGTTGTATTAGGTGTGTATTGTTTTAGAAACCAGGCACCTCAGCTGCACTCACGACCCACCTCTTTTTGGTTTTCTGGGAGTTAGGCAGAGTGACGCGCTGCCAAGATGGCAACGGCCATCTCTGCCAAAAATTAGCTTAAAAACGGGTCTTCAGACACCAATGGGTGACATTACGGTTACTACATCCATATTCATTTATAGTCTATGGTTATGATCTGCGCATCTTCACTTTTCTTAACTTACTCATCTAAACTTTTCCTCTTCACTGGCTTTGATAGCTGCCATGACGCTTTGACATGTTGGCCAGGAAACTCCCCCTCATTCTACACAACTTACCGTGGTCAGTGTCCTCTCGGGCTGGCAGTGACCTTGCCAGGCGCCACTATGATGTCATCGTGGTGGGAGGAGGTCATGCGGGAACAGAGGCAGCGGCCGCTGCAGCCAGAGTTGGAGCAGAGACCCTGCTTATCACCCAGAAAATTGCGACTATCGGTGAGAGTGAATAAATGTAATATGTAGTTTAGTTTCTAGACCATGATTACTAGTGGCTGCAAGTACAAAAGGTATAGACTCACTTCTTTAAATTAATTTGGATAAGATCTACTAAATCAGTGGTTCCCAACCATAGGTACTTAGACCCCGCCGGGGTACCTGGTCTATCCACGGGGGTCCATGGCTTACTGGTAAAATGCACGAAGGGGTATTTTTGGGGTATTCCAGATAACTTACATTTTTCTGGTCATACTTTGAGTGGAATTCTGGTTTTGTTTACAATGTTTTTTGTGCTTCTGTGGTTGCCCTCAAATTTAGCTGATGTGATGGTACATTACACAGAATTGAATCTTACAGAAATGGTAGTTTGTCAGTGTTAGTCTTAGAATTATTTGTGGATCTATATGATATTTGTGAAATATTTGTCCCTAATGTTCACACATTTGCCAGACAATCCAAGCAATTAGGAAGTGCAGCTCAGTTTCCACTAATTTTTTTTAGCAGTATGCAGTATGTCTTCCCTCTTTAGCCAGGGCTGTCAATGTTGGCCTTTCAGTAACATGCTGAGTGAGTATGTACATAGCCAATGCTTTAATAAATGAGTCAGTCACAGTGGTCAGGTATTCTGCTGCTGTATACTCTTAGGTAGCAGTCATATAGTCATGGTGATGCCAAAATGTTGGTGTTTTAGTTTACA
This sequence comes from Esox lucius, assembly GCF_011004845.1. NCBI lineage: Eukaryota > Metazoa > Chordata > Actinopteri > Esociformes > Esocidae > Esox > Esox lucius. Next base: position 33,202,168 of record NC_047573.1, on the reverse strand, counting down.
AATTACTTGGAACTAAAACCAAGTTTGCAACTTTCTTTGTATTTTACATTTAATTATCAGTGTCAGTCTAACAACTTTTAAAATCTGGGCCAGTTTATACTTTTTAATGAATTTAACTGTGTTATAGTTCTCTTTTTTCTCATTATGTAGTTTGGTTTAACTGTGCTGGAGTCCTTTGGCTCTGTGGGGTCAGTCTGTTCACTCTCTTTCTCTCCCAATTTCACAATTTTTCCTGGTACACAAGGGGCCCTCTCCTGTAATCCCTCTCTCGGTGGTGTGGGGAAGGGCCATCTGGTGAGAGAGTTGGATGCTCTGGACGGCCTGTGTGGTCGAGCAGGCGATTGGGCCGGGGTCCACTTCTCCATCCTAAACCGCAGCAAAGGGCCCGCTGTTTGGGGCCCCCGTGCACAGCTGGACCGGGAACGCTACCGCCAGTTCATCCAGGTACCATTGCTCAGCGCAGCCAGGATCTTTCAAAGGTAGATTAGTCGAAAAACAGGAATTGGACAGGTTGTTCCTGTGTGGGCTTGATTTTATACTTCTCTGAACATAAATGGCTGCCTGAAGTGCTGCATAAAGGGGGCGTTTGAGAAACTGTAGCTATTCTGGTACCGGTTTCTTCTTTGTTTTGTGTTGATTACGACACTGCCCTCAAGGGCATACATTAGTGCCACGTGCAAGTACAGTGGATATACAAATTCTACACACCCCTGTTAAAATTGCATTTTTATTTGTGATGTAAAAGAATGAGAGACAGAAATCATTTCAGAACGTTTTCCACTTTTAATGTGACTTACAGTGGGGAGAACAAGTATTTGATACTCTGCCGATTTAGCAGGTTTTCCCACTTAGAAAGCATGTAGAAGTCTGTAATTTTTTATCATAGGTACACTTCAACTGTGAGTGAAGGAATCTAAAACAAAAATCCAGAAAATCACATTGTATGGTTTTTAAGTAAATAATTAGCATTTTATTGCATGACATAAGTATTTGATACATCAGAAAAGCAGAACTTAATATTGGGTACAGAAACCTTTGTTTGCCACTACAGAAATCATACGTTTCCTGTAGTTCTTGACCAGGTTTGCACACACTGCAGCAGGGAGTTTGGCCCACTCCTCCATACAGACCTTCTCCAGATCCCTCAGGTTTTGGGGCTGTCGCAGGGCAATACGGACTTTCAGCTCCCTCCAAATATTTGGAGACTGGCTAGGCCACTCCAAGACCTTGAGTTGCTTCATACGGAGCCACTCCTTAGTTGCCCTGGCTGTGTGTTTCGGGTCGTTGTCATGCTGGAAGACCCAGCCATGACCCATCTTCAATGCTCTTGCTGAGGGAAGGAGGTTGTTGGCCAAGATCTCGCAATACATGGCCCCATCCATCCTCCCCTCAATACGGTGCAGTCGTTCTGTCCCCTTTGCAGAAAAGCTCTATTTTTGTCTCATCAGACCACATGACCCTCTTCCATTCCTCCTCTAGATCATCCAGATGGTCATTGGCAAACTTCAGACAGGCCTGGACATGCGCTGGCTTGAGCAGGAGGACCTTGCGTGCGCTGCAGGATTTTAATCCATGACGGCGTAGTGTGTTACTAATGGTTTTCTTTGAGACTGTGGTCCCAGCTCTCTTCAGGTCATTGACCAGGTCCTGCCATGTTGTTCTGGGCTGATCCCTCACCTTCCTCATGATCATTGATGCCCCACAAGGTGAGATTTTGCATGGAGCCCCAGATCGAGGGAGTTTGACCGTCATCTTGAACTTCATCCATTTTCTAATAATTGCGCCAACAGTTGTTGCCTTCTCACCAAGCTGCTTGCCTATTGTCCTGTAGCCCATCCCAGCCTTGTGCAGGTCTACAATTTTATCCCTGATGTCCTTACACAGCTCTCTGGTCTTGGCCATTGTGGAGAGGTTGGAGTCTGTTTGATTGAGTGTGTGGACAGGTGTCTTTTATACAGGTAACAAGTTCAAACAGGTGCAGTTAATACAGGTAATGAGTGGAGAACAGGAGGGCTTGTTAAAGAAAAACTAACAGGTCTGTGAGAGCCAGAATTCTTACTGGTTGGTAGGTGATCAAATACTTATGTCATGCAATAACATGCAAATTAATTATTTAAAAATCATACAATGTGATTTTCTGGATTTTAGTTTTAGATTCTGTCTCTCACAGTTGAAGTGTACCTATGATAAATATTACAGACCTCTGCATGCTTAGTAAGTAGGAAAACCGGCAAAATCGACAGTGCATCAAATACTTGTTCTCCCCACTGTATATGACAAACATTTGAGTGACCCAACAAGCTCAACAGAATGCATGCTTGTTGTTGCCACTGATTTACGGTTGATTCTTGGCCAGTAAACATTTTTTTGTCCATTTGCTACTAAAGTGACATCAGTACTTCACATTTCTGGAAAGTGGAAGTTCTTCATTTTTCATAAAGCTTAATTATCTGGGAACCGATAATTCTTTTGGTATCTATGGCAGAAAATCCCATCCACCAGTCTTTGGAAAAGTTCACAATCTTCATTTACTTGGAAAGATGCAACACTTGTTTACTCTAACACTCGCTGTTTGTTTGCCACTACAGAGATCATACGTTTCTTGTAGTTCTTGACCAGGTTTGCACACACTGCAGCAGGGATTTTGGCCCACTCCTCCATACAGACCATCTCCAGATCTTTCAGGTTTCGGGGCTGTCGCTGGGCAATACAGACTTTCAGCTCCCTCCAAAGATTTTCTATTGGGTTCAGGTCTGGAGACTGGCTAGGCCACTCCAGGACCTTGAGATGCTTCTTACGGAGCCACTCCTTAGTTGCCCTGGCTGTGTGTTTTGGGTCGTTGTCATGCTGGAAGACCCAGCCACGACCCATCTTCAATGCTCTTACTGAGGGAAGGAGGTTCTTGGCCAAGATCTTGTGATACATGGCCGCATCCATCCTCCCCTCAATACGGTGCAGTCGTCCTGTCCCCTTTGCAGAAAAGCATCCCCAAAGAATGTTTCCACCTCCATGCTTCACGGTTGGGATGGTATTCTTAGGGTTGTACTCATCCTTCTTCTTCCTCCAAACACGGCAAGTGGAGTTTAGACCAAAAATCTCTATTTTTGTCTCATCAGACCACATTCCTCCTCTGGATCATCCAGATGGTCATTGGCAAACTTCAGACGGGCCTGGACATGCGCTGGCTTGAGCAGGGGGACCTTGCGTGCACTGCAGGATTTTAATCCATGACGGCGTAGTGTTACTAATGGTTTTCTTTGAGACTGTGGTCCCAGCTCTCTTCAGGTCATTGACCAGGTCCTGCCATGTAGTTCTGGGCTGATCCCTCACCTTCCTCATGATCATTGATGCCCCACGAGGTGAGATCTTGCATGGAGCCCCAGACCGAGGGAGATTGACCGTCATCTTGAACTTCTTCCATTTTTAATAATTGTGCCAACAGTTGTTGCCTTCTCACCAAGCTGCTTGCCTATTGTCCTGTAGCCCATCCCAGCCTTGTGCAGGTCTACAATTGTATCCCCTGATGTCCTTACACAGCTTTCTGGTCTTGGCCATTGTGGAGAGGTTGGAGTCTGTTTGATTGAGTGTGTGGACAGGTGTCTTTTATACAGGTAACAAATTCAAACAGGTGCAGTTAATACAGGTAATGAGTGGAGAACAGGAGGGCATCTTAAAAAAAAACAGGTCTGTGAGAGCCGGAATTCTTAATGGTTGGTAGGTGATCAAATACTTATGTCATGCAATAAAATGCAAATTAATTATTTAAAAATCATACAATGTGATTTTCTGGATTTTTGTTTTAGATTCCGTCTCTCACATGCTTTGTAAGTAGGAAAACCTGCAAAATCGGCAGTGTATCAAATACTTGTTCTACCCACTGTATAATGTGAACAATTAAATTGAAAAACAAACTGAAATCTTTGAGGGGGAAAAATAATCAATCAATCAAATGTATTCATGAAGTCCTTTTTATAAAAGCAGTTTGGCCTTAAACCCCAAGGAGCAAACAACAGTAGTGTTGAATTTCAGTTGCTAGGAAAAACTCCCTAAGAAGGCTGAATTTTAGGAAGAAACCTAGAGAGGACCCAGGCTCAGAGGGGTGACCAGTCCTCTTCTGGCTGTGTCCAGGACCAGGACCTCATGTCCTCCTAATGTTTAAAATGGGAGGAGACTGGGAAAATTAAGAAAATGTATTCCTCATATCAACAACAATTTATAGTGGAGGAGAACTTACTGGGAAAGGAGAACTGACCCAATCCCCCAGCACAATAGTATAGCAGCGTAAGACCTTGGAACTGAGACAGGGGGGTCCGGCGACACTGTGGCACTACCCGGGGGAGGCCCCGGACAGATCTTTTTTTTTTTTTTTTTTATAATAACCTGGTTGCATAAGTGTGCATACCCTTTTATAACTGGGGATGTGGCTGTGTTCAGAATTAACCAATCACATTCAAACTATTCAAATGTTAAATAGGTCATTACACACCTGCCATCATTTAAAGTGACTCTGATTAAGTTCAGCTGTTCTAGTAGGATTTTCCTCACATTTTCTTAGTTGCATCTCAGAGCAAAAGCCATGGTCCGCATAGAGCTTCATTGTTGAAAGATATCAGTCAGGAGAAGGGTAAACATTTTTTTTAAAAGCATTAGATATACCGTGGAACACAGTCATCATTAAGTGGAGAAAATATGGCACAACAGACATTACCAAGATGTGGACGTCCCTCCAAAATGTATGAAAAGACGAGAAGAAAATCTGTAGAGGGCTGTGCACCGGAGATCCGTCCGATTTGGGACGCTTTTTCAAAGAAGAGTGGGCAAATATTGCCATGCTAATAGACTCCTACCCAGTGCTTTAATAAAATCTAAAGGTGCTTCAACAAAGTATTAGTTTTAGGGTGTGCACTTATGCAACCAGGTTATTGTGAGTTTTTTATTTTTCTCCCTCAAAGATTTCAGTTTGTCTTTCAATTGAATTGTTCACGTTATAGGTCACATATATATGTGGAAGGGTGGAAAAAGTTCTGACATGATTTATCTTTGTCTTAATCTTTTACATCACAAGAACTAGCATTTTAACCGGGGTGTGTAGACTTTTTATATCCACTGTATATTGGAAAGCACTTTTGCAACTGTCTGCAGACGAGACCAGCTCATGCTTGCACAGGCATGGTCACGTAACTAGGTAAAGACCATTAGTTGGTAAAACTATAGCTAGCAATGCCAATGTGGGGGTGGTTCAGTTCCCACAGGAGTCACAAATATTTACAAAAATATTTGCATTAACTGTACTGCAAGTTTCTGTAGATAAAATAATTTCCGATGTGACATGAGAGAACAAACAGTAGCCCAAATTACATTTCACGTTTTGATCTCTAGAAAATATGGAATGTAAGGAAAGCTTGTTTCCTTGTTGGTCTCACTCCTTTTTAGTCAGAGCTGTTGTCCACTCCCAGACTGACAGTGTTGGAGGGATCAGTAGAGGAGCTGCTGGTGTCACAATCCAACCCAAATGAGCCTGGACACCACAGAGTCACTGGGATATGTCTAGGTAGGGAACATGTACACTAGGTGTCTCTGTACTTGTAGGAACACAAACCGTTACTACCATTCTAAATTCCCTCCTAACCTTAACTTTACACTAAACCTAAGCCATTAATAGACAAATTTCCTCCTCGTTTTCATATCCTTGTGGAGATTTTTGGTCCTAGCCAGTATAGAAAAATCAACCAACTCTCTTCCCTTTGCGTACATATAACACGGGTTCACACTTCACAATTTCGTGCTATGCATACGCCAAAGTCCTTATTTGCGTGCGGTACAGACGCAATCTCCTCCCATTAAGAACTATGGTGAATAAATGCGATATTAAAGTTTTACCTTTACCCTTTGACGTTCTTTCAAGAAAAAATTTAATCTATGGCTTTTAAACGATTAGTCAATCTTCGGGAAATCGGTGCCTCGATGTTGGTGACGTCAAATAGGTTTCAGTTGGTGCGTGTCAATGAAACTATTTTATTGACCATTATTATTAATGGGAGGAGATCAAGGACTTTGGCGTATGCATAGCACGACATTGTGTGAACCCGTGTTGTATGTACGCAAAAGGAAGAGAGTGGGTTGAGAAAAATATACGCTACATTATTTAGATTGAAAAATGTAAAATTTCAAGAAGCATACACATCTCAAAGCTCTCTGAATGTATGGACACCTGAGTATCTAAAACAGCTTGAAACTGTAATGAAACTCAGAAGAAGCTTGCTTGCTAATAAAAGACTTCCCAATGTTTCGTATTTATTTATGTTTTCTCTTTCTTTTGTTCATTTAGTGAATGGAAGCCAGCCCATCTTGTCCAGCTCAGTTGTACTTACAACTGGCACTTTTTTGTCTGGCTCTCTCTTCATGGGCCAGACCACCACTCCCGGGGGCAGGATTGGGGATGCCCCTTCCTGTTCTGGACTGTCCCACACACTCAGAGAGACATTGGGGTTAAGGGTGGGTCGGCTTAAGACTGGCACGCCCCCTCGGATAGTGAAGGAGTCTGTGGAGCTGTCATTGGTTCAGATCCAAACTCCAGACAAAGAGCCCACTCCCTTCAGTTTCCTCAACACGCACACCCACTGCAAGGTAGAAATGACAAAATCTGACTATAATAATAGATTAACAAAATGTTGCATAGTGAGAGCTATTAATGCTGTAGAAGCATGCTGTGATACTAATAAGGTATTTATTGGTTAATAACATGATGCTATTATGTTATTTATCCACGCTATGCCACTTAGCCAGAAGAGCAACTCCCTTGTTATCTGACCCACACCACACCTGGAGTGGAGAGAGTGGTCAGGGAGAGTCTCCACCTCAACTGTCACATACAACAGGACTCCAAAGGTCCAAGGTACACTCACAGAGACACATTTGTTATTAAAAATTATGCAGTTATATATTCGCTTGTATAACATTTTCTGTGGACCCCTATTGTGTTATGGCGGTGATGATTGTAACAGTCCATCCAGGATTCCCCTATTTCCATAGTATGCATGGGCATCTTGACTTATACAAATCTGTTATTGTGGAATTCTGGAGGAACTGGCTTGTAACTTCAAACATAAAGAGATACAATCTTTGTGTTTCTATGCTAATGGAGATCCTAATAAACTAAACTGTATCCAAATACCATTCAGTGGCCTCTTGGGGTCCAGTAACACTGTAATGACATCACAATACACACAAAATAAAATGTTGTTATCCCTTTTTTAGATACTGTCCCTCGATTGAGTCGAGGGTGCTGCGGTTTCCAGGTCGACAGCACCAGGTGTGGCTGGAGCCGGAGGGGTTGACCTCTGACCTATTGTACCCACAGGGCCTGACTATGACCATGCCTCCTGACCTTCAACTCCGCCTACTTAGAGAGATCCCCGCCTTGCACCGAGCTGAAATCCGTACTCCTGGTAAGCAGCCAGCAGCCTGACTGTGTCCTAATAATCAACCTTTTCTCCCAAAATGTGCACTTATTCACTTCTCAATCAAAACTGGTCACCTTAGCCCATCCTGGCCTCTACACATTGTCTCACCTTCACAGCTTTCTCTAAGCAATTTAAGGAAGTCTTCCCAATTTGGAGCAATCCACCAACTGTTAAACAAAATAACATAGATACTCTAAACTAAAAACATTTATATTTGGTCAAATGGTCAGACCAATCTTCCCAACAAGAACAGTATTGCTTGCCATCTGCTTTTCAAAAATGAAAGTAGTATTTATGATTCCAACAGTTCACCCATAAGTAATACAATTCAACCCTAGCGACATCAATATCAAACATTACTTTTCTAGTGGTTTAGATGGAGATACACAGATATCAATCTTGATTAACCTGTTAATGTTTACTGTGTGGGTGTTTTGTAAAGACTGGAGAGAGACTCTGATCTACAAATACTAAATTCTTGTTTTGTGATTTCACATTTTAAAGATTAGAATTGCGTGTCTTACTTAGCTCCAACAAATTTCCTTTCCAGGTTACGGGGTGCATTATGACTTTGTTTGCCCAACCCAACTCAACCCATCTTTGCAGGTGAAGAGCACTCAGGGACTCTTCCTTGCAGGTCAAATTAACGGTACCACAGGCTATGAAGAAGCAGCTGCACAGGTAGTAATTAAAATCCAACCTACTGTACTGCCCTTTCAAATAGTACGCCTCGAATCTTGACTAACCTACTTGCAGAAATCACATGGTAAACACAGAATAATTGGATTCAGGCGAATGCCACATTCTTCTGAATCCAAAGCTATACTTTTCTGGAAGCAAAGCAGGGAATGGGTGTTCAAGTTGACATATCAAGAATGGTGAACTTTAAGACTAACATTTTGGTGAATAAGTGAAAGGTTATCTTTTTCCAGCACCGCCTCTATCTTACCCGTCTGTTCGGTAAAGTCCAAAAACACCTTTGAAGGATATTAAAAATTTTGTGTGTAGTGGAATTTTTTTCAAGCATTATTTTCCAGTTTTATAATCTAACTTGAACTCAACACAGATTTGTGAACTCTGGCCAACATTCAGTGACATTAATTTATAATTTTACTGTGAGATACAAAATATAACCCCATTCTCTTCACGCCCCAGGGCTTGTGGGCAGGGGTGAATGCTGCTCGGGCAGCCCTCTCCCTGCCCCTTTTGGCACTGTGTCGTACCCAGAGCTACATCGGGGTGCTGATTGATGACCTGGTGGGCCGAGGAGTGACGGAACCTTACCGCATGTTTACCAGTCGCGCAGAGTTTAGAACCTCCCTCAGGCCTGACAATGCAGACATCCGCCTCACCCCCAGAGGTACCTTTAATGTGTGTCATTAATAGACTATTGTGTGGATGGCACTTTGTCTTACATAAGCACTGGATGGGCCACATTTCTGAATATTCCACTGGCCCTAATGTGACATTTCCACACATTTTCAGCACATGCACAGAAGCTTTGGTAGCTAGTGTGGTCTAAACTGTTGTCCCTGGTACTCCCACTATCTTCCTCGTCTTTCCAGAACTGCTCTTTAATATTTATTATTATTATTTATATATATACACTGATCAGCCATAAAATCTTTACAACCTGCCTAATATTGTGAGAAAAAATACATTTTCCTCAAAAACAGCCCTGGCCCATCGAGGCATGGACTCCACTAGACCTCTGGAGGTGTGCTGTGGTATCTGGCACCAAGAAGTTCACAGCAGATCCTTTAAGTCCTATAAGTTGCGAGGTGAGGCCTCCATGGATCGGACCTGTTTATCCAGCACATCCCACAGATGCTCGATTGGATTGAGATCGGGGGATTTTGGAGGCCAAGTCAACACCTTGAACTCGTTGTTTGTTCCTCAAACCATTCCTTAAACATTTTTGCTTTGTGGCAGGGCGCATTATCCTGCTGAAAGAGGCAAATGCCATCAGGGAATACTGTTGCTCATGGTCTACAACAATGCTTAGGTAGGTGGTACGTGTCAAAGTAACATCCACATGAATGGCAGGACCCAAGGATTCCCAGCAGAACATTGCCCAAAGCATCACATTGCCTCCGCCGGCTTGCCTCCTTCCCATAGTGCATCCTGGTGCCATGTGTTCTCTAGGTAAGCGACACAGATGCACCCGGCCATCCACGTGATTCATCAGACCAGACCACCTTCTTCCATTGCTCTGTGGTCCAGTTCTGATGCTCACATGCCCATCGTAGGCACTTTCAGCATGGGTCAACGTGGGCACCCTGACTGGTCTGCTGCGGAGCCCCATACACAACAAACTGCAATGCACTGTGTTCTGACACCTTTTTATCAGTACCAGGATTAACCTTTTCAGCAATTTTAGCTACAGTAGCTCGTCTATAGGGTTGGACCACATGGGCCAGCCTTCGCTCCTCACGTGCATCAATGAGTGTTTGACGCCCATGACCTTGTCGCTGGTTCACTGCTTTTCCTTCCTTGGACCACTTTTGATAAGTACTGACCACTGCAGACCAGGAACACCCCACAAGGGCTGCATTTTTGGAGATGCCCTGACCCAGTCGTCTAGCCATCACAATTTGGCCCTAGTCAAAGTCGCTCAGATCGTTACGCTTGACAATTTTTCCTGTTTCTAACACATCAACTTTGAGGACAGAATGTTTACTTGCTGCCTAATATATCCCACCCACTGACAGGTGCCATGATAACAAGATTATCAGTGTTATTCACTTCACCTGTCAGTGGTCATAATGTTATGGCTGATTGGTGTATGTAGATATTATTTGAATACAAAGGGCGGTGCTGCCCCTCTCCTTAAAAAATGCCTTTTAAAGGTAAACACCATTCACGCGATCATCCATCCTAAATCTCTTGCCTCGAAGTTCCACCTTGCAACTGATTCTAATTACAACTAAATAATTACAACTGATTCTTGTCCGCTGCAAGCAGTGTATCCCCACCCCCAAATTACCTGCTGCACACCTGGATGTTATTTAGATTGGGATTAATGGGGATCTGTCTGAGACAGGGTGAGTTCATGTTCTGGAAGAGCTTAGACATTGAGTTGTAGTGATGTGACTGGGCGGGGTAAAAGAAAGTTGGGGAAAAGTCAGATCTGCACCCACAGCCAGACAGGAAAATGGCCAGGGGCCATTGAGAAAAATATTGATTTTGAATGTCTGTGGCCAAGTTTACTAATTTTAAATAATATTCAGTAGTTATTTGGATGGAAAGTGACTTGGATAATAAATAAGTTGCTCTCCAACTGCCGTGAAGTCATGTCTATACACAGTCAGATTTTTGTGATCCATTACTTTGCTTACTAACGTGACGTTTGACTTCCGCCTGCCAGGGTTTGAGGAGGTGGGCTGCGTGTCGTTGCGGCGATACAAGGAGGCAGTGAGGGTGAGGGACAGCCTCCAGGAAGGACTGGCGGCTTTGAAGTCAGTGACTCTGTCCTCCACCCGCTGGAGAGAGAAGCTGGGCAACATCAGTCTGAGTGAGAGCAGAAATGGCAGCTTGAAGTGAGTAAGATTAGGGCTGTCCATCACGTTCCTGGTGGCATGTGCTCACCAGGAACACCACTTGGTTGGTTGTTCAAATAGAAATGGACATGAAGAGAAAGGAATCACATCAGGGATCTCTGTAGCTCTACAGTGTTTAGGGAGCCGTAGTTTAAATCATTTTGCAATGTTTGCCTTCTAAAAGCAGCCCTGACTTTGTTGTTCTTTATGGAACGGAACTGACTGTATCCTTGAAACATACTTATGTCGTGGTATTTGTCTATGCACACTGTCTGGTCAAAACAATGTGATCAGCTTTAGAATATGGATTGACTAACAATTTTGATATTTTTCTCAAGAAATTGGTCTTTTAACTAATCAAATCAGATATTTTCATGTCAGTTGAAAGATTGCAGGTCATTAACTTTTGCTCTTTTTCTATCAGCGGTTTGGATCTGCTGCAATACAAAGATGTATCCTTTGAAATGTTGGCTGCTATCTTCCCGGAGCACCTTTCACCTTATCTTGAGTTCTCACAAAGACTCAATATTGAAGGTACCTGCTCTTTTAAAGTGTCAATTACAGTCTGTGTCCAAAACTGCTAGAAGGGTTCCTGACCCTCAATTTAGTTAGCAGAATCTTTCACATATTGTCAAGCATGTATGCTTTATTGTAGAAAAAGAAAAGCACTGGAGGCTTCAGCTTGGACTGTTGGACCACCCTAGGATGTCAGTTAAACAGCATAGTACTGACCTTCTTTTTTTTCTCTCAGCTGTCTACAGACCACACTGTGAGAAGCAGAGTCGAGAAATTGAGAGAGTACAGGAGGAGGAAAGTCTGTCTCTCCCCCCGGACATGGACTACCTCTCCTTACCCACATCTCTATCCAGTGAGGTCCGAGAATTACTGGACAGAGTCAGGCCCAACACTGTGAGTCTCAGTTTTACAGCTCAACCATAGGCCTCATGACCAGGACTAATGCAATGTTTTTATTCTAGCCCTCTAGCTCTGGGGTCTTACCTACTAAATGAAGGGCTGCTGAATAATCGCTAAATACAATTTGATAAATTGTAATGTTGAGCAGACTGAGATTATTTTGAGTCAAGATGCTTTTTGACAGATTCACTTTTGTCTCCGTAAATTAGCTGGGCGCGGCTACCCGCATACCAGGGATGACACCAGCTGCGATCGTCCACCTTCTCCACTACGTCCTCAGGACTGCGCAGAGGAACCAACACACAGGGCAGAGAGTGAAAGCTGCGTGCAAACCATGAACCAATATCACAGTGAAATAATGTATGACAGCTGAAACTGTATTCTAAAAAGTACAAATAAATGATCATGTTGTAATAACTCTTTTAATTTTGGTGTAAAATGTTGAGTTACTTGAGAATTTAAAAATTCTGTAAAAAAATAATTCACTGTGGTCATATTTGCTCTACAATGCCCCAAAAAATGCAATAAACAAACTATCATGCAGGCTGAACTGACAATGTCCACTGCTGTTAACATTTTTAGTGCAACCAAGCCAGAAATGCTAGTGCAATCAACATTAAGTTACATGTGACCTTTCTGGGGTCCCTACAATCGCTGGTGTCTGTCCATCCATCCACCTCGCCTGACCCTCTGGAGAAGAAGTCAAATGGGAACTTCCATGTGGGCAGTGGTGTGCCCCTGGGGGGTTCTAGGTAGACAGTGGTGTCGACAAACATCACTTCCGTAGTGACAGTGAAAGGAGAGACGAGGGGACACTAAAAGAAAGCATACAGGGGGAAAAAATTAATAAATGTGCTTCCAGGTTCTTTAATTGGCCATGTCAGCTGATTACTGTGTCATTTCTGTGGTTCTGGCGTTGTTAAGTTAATTATCTGCTTAGCACGAAAACAGAAAATCCTTCACACTAGATCCCTATAAGTGTTCATAAGCCCTTTTGGAGGTTATGTGTGGAGGTTATGAGGATAGCCCAAATTACCCATGTGTTTTCTTGGTTAACCTCACCTGTAAAATCTAGTGCAATTGTTAACTTTTAAAATAGCCAAGGATTGAAATAGACTAGAGAAACGGAAAGAAGTTTGCTCTCAGAAGAGATTATAAATAACACTGTTATTTAACACAATGGCCTGGTTGCTGTCTTGTTGTCTTTTCCTCTAACCATTCACACTGTGAATGCCCTTTCATTTCTCTTATAGCATTGCTGAATTACGTATTTGCAAATTTTTGTGATGACAGGGACCAATAGCTAAGTTAAAAGAAAATAGATTTATGGTTTTACATATAAGGGATTTGTCTTAAGTGTTCTGTTTTTAACTTTTCACAGGTACCGTATATGTACAACTGTTTTTGCAAATGAAAACGAGCACGGGACTGGATGAGAGTTATTTTTATCAGGGTAGGACAGGAAAGTTCTGTGGTTACATAACTTTTGTGGGATCAAGACATTATGAAAAAAACAGCACAGGAATGAAAATTCAAACCTGTATTTATTTGTAATGAATATAGTTAACTATTTTTAGATTTAATTGTTCACTTTGACATTATGGACTTGTGTTGATCAGCAGAAAAACTCCTAATTCAATTATTTAGATTTCATGTTGTAACAAAATCTTTATTGGAAATGTTGTTTTTGCTAAAGAGCTGTGGGCCAGAGTAAAACCCATACTGCTGTTTTTATTTGTTAAACATTAAACATACATTCACACTCCAGTTGTTTCAAGTGTAAATCAGTCTGAAGGAATATGCAAGGAATAATGCAAAAGAAAATCTGTAGAAATGGCAAGAGAATATTAAAGTCCTTTGCTCAACTCTTACCCTGAATCTCTGACAATGGAAGAGGTATTTGGCCCCTAAGATGAAGTTCTGGGGGAGGGCCAGGAGACCTGTTCGAGCCCATAGCACCTGGACAGACAGAGAATGAGGGAGGACACACCCGGACTCACACGACTCCTCCTGAGATAGAGCAATCAGAATACAATTATGCACCTGCCAGAGACTGAAAGTAGCATATTTACGACAAGCAGAAACTCAGTTACATGAAATAGTGAGCTAGTCGAGTAACTAAACATTGTAGTAATGCACACAAAAAACATGTCCCAAAAACTTAAATCCAAGTCAAGTCACAAGTTTCGTCCTAGCCCTTTCCTTCATACTTCAACAAACAGACAAGCTTTTGTGCTATGGTTGTTGTCTGATATTAATAGAATAGCACAACGTTTACCAAGCTAGTTTTAATGGGGCCTCCCAGGGGTGCAAACTTTTATGTTTTAACGCTACAGGGGCACTAAGCCTGATCATGAGTTAGTTAAATATTTATATAATCTTCATATTAAACTTTTTGTAAATTTAATTTTAATATGAAGAAATTAAATGATTGTCTTATTAAGTTGCTTGAAAGGAGCAGTTTGTTATCCATTTAACAGATCAGACTTACCTGTGTCGTCACAGTGCACACCTGTGTTATGACTCTGGCCCAGTTAGGCTGTGACCCTGCAGTCATGGCAACCAGGGTGGGTGCTGCAGCCCCCCGTAAGACCTTGTAGAGCTTTGAGCGCAGCTCTGAGCAGTTGACCGAGGGAGAACTAAGGAGAGGGAGGGAGAGAGAAATAAAATTGCATAATGGCTGAGTATGGTCATGCCAAATGTTGTTAGTAAACAATATCACAATAATGTTTTGATAAAACAAATAAGTAAATTCAAATAAGCAAATAAGTAAATTAAAATTCTATAAACAGGCCCACAGTGGTATAATTATCCAAGTCAGTGCCTCACATTACTGCTCGTACAGTTTGTGTCCTGGTCGCACACACAGTGGGGCAAAAAATAATTTAGTCAGTCACCAATCGTGCAAGTTCTCCCACTTAAAAAGATGAGAGAGGCCTGTGATCATCATAGGTACACTTCAAATGAGGAAAAAAAATTCAGAAAATCACATTGTAGGATTTGTTATGAATTTATTGGTAAATTCCTAAGTAAAAAAAAATGTTTGTTCACCTACAGACAACCCAGATTTCTGGCTCTCACAGACCTGTAACTTCTTCTTTAAGAGGCTCCTCTGTCCTCCACTCGTTACCTGTATTAATGGCACCTGTTTGAACTTGTTATCAGTATAAATGACACCTGTCCACAACCTCAGTCACACTCCAAACTCCACTATGGCCAAGACCAAAGAGCTGTCAAAGGACACCAGAAACAAAATTGTAGACCTGCACCAGGCTGGGAAGACTGAATCTGCAATAGGTAAGCAGCTTAGTGTGAAGAAATCAACTGTGGGAGCAATTATAAGAAAATGGAAGACATACAAGACCACTGATAATCTCTCTCGATCCGGGGCTCCACGCAAGATCTCACCCCGTGGGGTCAAAATGATCACAAGAACGGTGAGAAAAAATCCCAGAACCACACGGGGGGACCTTGTGAATGACCTGCAGAGAGCTGGAACCAAAGTAACAAAAGCTACCATCAGTAATACACTACGCCGCCAGGGAGTCAAATCCTGCAGGCCCGTCTGAGGTTTTCTAGAGAGCATTTGGATGGTCCAGAAGAGGATTGGGGGAATGTCATATGGTCAGATGAAACCAAAATAGAACTTTCTGGTAAAAACTCAACTTGTCGTGTTTGGAGGAGAAAGAATGCTGAGTTGCATCCAAAGAACACCATACCTACTGTGAAGCATGGGGGTGGAAACATCATGCTTTGGGGCTGTTTTTCTGAAAAGTGACCAGGACGACTGATCCGTTTAAAGGAAAGAATGAATGAGGCCATGTATCGGGAGATTTTGAGTGAAAACCTCCTTCCATCAGGGCATTGAAGTTGAAACATGGCTGGATCTTTCAGCATGACAATGATCCCAAACATACCACCCAGGCAACGAAGGAGTGGCTTCGTAAGAAGCATTTCAAGGTCCTGGAGTGGCCTAGCCAATCACCAGATCTCAACCCCATAGAAAAACCTTGTGAAGACGTTTGACCTCTGTCATTGCCAACAAAGGGTATATAACAAAGTATTGAGATTAACTTTTGTTATTGACCAAATACTTATTTTCCACCATAATTTACCAATAAATTCATAAAAAATTCTACAATGTGATTTTCTGGATTTTTGTTCCTCATTTTGTCTCGCATAGTTGAAGTGTACCTATGATGAAAATTACAGGCCTCTCATCTTCTTAAGTGGGAGAACTTGCACAATTGGTGGCTGACTAAATACTTTTTTGCCCCACAGTATTGCCCAGGGGTCTCTCATAGGGCATGCAAATAGGCTGAACACTGCCTGTGGTTGGTAGGATGAATATAGGACAGCGTTGCATTGTCTTGCAGAAAGCCATCAGCATATTCATACATTTACAGTTACAAAACTACAAACAGATAAGCTAGATTGATAAGTATTGTACTCAGACCTTAAGGTACATCATGATGTACACTCCCGTTTGGGGTCCCTTAGAAATATCCTTGTTTTCCATTAAAACATACATGAAATTAGTTGAATAGGAAATATAGAAAATGAATAGGAGACAAAATTAGAAATAATGATTTTTAGTCATACATTTTAATTGTGTCATTCAAATTGCTTTCATCAAAGAATCTTCCATTTGCAGTAATTACAGCCTTGCAGACATTTGGCATTCTATTCTAAAGAAGGCCAGTTTTATTGCATATATAATCAGCACAACCGTTTTCAGCTGTGCAAATGCAAAAGGGGTTTCTAATGATCAATGAGACTTTTAAAACAATAAACCATTGGAACACAGAACTGATGGTGCTTCCAAAGAAATCTGCAGTTTGCAGCTAAAATAATCAGTTACAACATTAACAATGTCTACACTGTATTTCTGATCAATTTGATGTTATTTTAATGGACAAAAAAATAAGCTTTCTTTTCGAAAACAAGTACATTTCTAAGCAACCACAAACTTTTGAACAGAAGTGAATGTATAGATAGAACTGACAAGCCATGTGGACAGCTACAATGAGACAAGGCATGTGGACAGGACAATGACACTAAGTGCTATGGATGATGGGTAGTGTAGTCTTACTTGAAGGTACAGCCTGTGATGGTGTTGTGCATGAAAAGAATGGGCATTCTGGGGTCAATGGAGCACTCCCCACCTTGAGACACACCTAAAACAGATAGCTGACTCAGAGTCAAAGGAAGAAAATAGTAGCACACTACTCTCTTCATCTCATTCTCAAAACCCATTGGATAACAAAAACCAGATGTCCCACCCCATCTGAACTGCTCTTCCAGTGGTTTTTGAGGCATCATTCAAACTAAATTTTAATAAAATAAATATTAATAGGTATAATTAGTGCAATGGTTGTTATGAGCAAATCTTGAAAGGGACTGCAGTGTCGGCCCCAACATTATTATTTTGTTTACAAAAATGTAATAAGTATCTTTTTGGAATAGTCTTTAAATTGAACACAATGTAACACAATGTAAAAGTCACAATGTAAGAACTCTACCTGGCAGCCTAATGGTTAGAAGATCTGACAGGCAACTGAACAAGGTAAAATAATCTGTAGTTTGGCGCTCACAATGATAGCTCACTGCATCTGAATATAAAAGGGGTTTTCTTTTTATAGACAAATTAAAACACCCAAAAAGAAAAAATATTGCCTCGGCATGTAAAGTGTGCTATTCCTGTAGGCAAGGATACATCTTGGGCAGTGCTGCCAACCTGACCAATCACAGGAGTCCCCTCTGTCAGTCCCACTACAGGGGTTGGTCCAGGAGTTGGAGGGGGCGTGGCTAACTGAGAGAAGAGATTACATTAAATTACATTTTAATATTGAGCCATAACATAGTCTAACTGGGGAGGGGGCAAATCCATTTCCAATTCAGTCAGTTCAGAAAACAGAAATTCCCAGATTCAAATGAAATGGAATTCACCAGAACCCTGAGACATTGATTGGAAGCTTACCTGGAAATCGACAGTGTGCTGCTGCAAAAACTTCATGTTGGAGTCTGCGTCAGCTAAGACCACATTCACTGTTGCCATAACAATTTCCCCTATAATTGTGTACCATAAAAGATATTCCACCTGTATGAAAAAAAAAAAAGTATGGGAGGAAATGTGAGCTAGAAACGTACACAGATTGTGTCTAAACACCCATTATTGTGTTCTAAATTGTAGGCATTTTGGGGGAATGTGAAAGTAAATTAAATGTACAAATCGAGTATGCTTTAAAGGCCAGGACGCTAGATCGTCTGTTAAATATCTGAAAATGCCATGAGCGTCTCAGTGGGGATGTGGATTAGTAAATTAATATTTAATTAGCTAACTACACTGATGAGCCAAAACATGACCACTTACAGGTGAAGAGAATAACACTTATCATCTCTGAACAAGGACACATGTCAAGGTCTGGGAAGATTAGATGGTAAGTGAACAATCAGTTCTCATAGTCAATGTGTTGGATGCAGGAGAAATGGGCCTGAGCAACTTTGACAAGGGCCACATTGTTATCAATCAATCAAATGTATTTATAAAGCCCTTTTTACAACAGCAGTTGTCACAAAGTGCATTACAGAGACACCCGGCCTTAAACCCCAAGGAGCAAACAACAGTAGTGTTGAATTTCAGTGGCTAGGAAAAACTCCCTAAGGTCAAATTTTAGGAAGAAACCTAGAGAGGACCCAGGCTCAGAGGGGTGACCAGTCCTCTTCTGGCTGTGCCGGGTGAGATATTAAGAGTCCAATTGGAATAATAAATACATTTCTCTGGGCTAATTATAGAGTCTATTTGAATTTAGACTAGGTCAGAAGTATGACCAGGTGGACAAGGACAGGGACAGCAACGGGCCCCCCAAACCAGGTAATCCGCAGGTGTGGACCAGGACCTCATCTCCTTCTAAAATTTAAAACTGGAGGAAACTGAGAAAAGTTAGCAGTACATCCCTCATATCCCCCAGCACAATAATATAGCAGCGTAACACCTTGGAACTGAGACGGGGGGGGTCCGGTGACACTGTGGCCCTACCCGGGGGAGGCCCCGGACAGGGCCCAACAGGCAGGAAATCAATCCAACCACATTGCCAGGCATCAACCAAAGGGACACCCACCAACCGCAACCCCCCTGAATGAGGGCCGAGTATTGCTAGCGGCGTACAGCCCAATTGCACAAGTGCGCAACAGAGAATCAACAACAAGCCAGTGACTCTTCCCCCGAAAGGCATTGGAGGGAGGGCATCCCAGTGGCGACGAGAGCCCACCTGGCAAGACAGCAAGGGTGGACAGTATCAAGCCTACTGGTCACCTTCACGCCCCCGAGCCAGGCTACACCTAATTATAAACCGTGCTGTAGAGATGAGTTTTTAGTAGACACTTGAAAGTTTGCACTGAGTTTGCATTTCTAACCTTAATTGGCAGATCATTCCACAGGAGTGGAGCTCTATGAGAAAATGCCCTGCTGCCAACTGTTTGTTTAGAAATTCTAGGTACAATTAAAAGGCCTGCAGCTTGCGATCTAAGGTTACGTGTAGGTATGTATGGTTGGATCATTTCAGCCAGGTAAGTAGGAGCAAGTCCATGTATTGATTTATAGGTTAAGAGTAAAACCTTAAAATCAGCCCTAACCCTAACAGGCAGCCAATGTAAGGACGCCAGGACAGGAGTAATGTGTTCAAATTTTTTTGTTCTAGTTAGGATTCTAGCAGCCGTGTGCAGCACTAATTGAAGTTTATTTATTAATTTGTCTGGATAACCAGAGAGAAGAGCATTGCAGTAATCTAATCTAGAAGTAACGAAAGCGTGGATGAATTTTTCTGCATCAGTTTTTGATAGAAAGTTTCTAATTTTTGCGATGTTTCGAAGATGAAAATAAGCAACTCTTGAGACATATTTTATATGTTCTTCAAAGGAGAGGTCAGGGTCAAGGGTAACGCCAAGGTTTTTTTTACAATTTTTTTGGGATAAGACCATGCAGCCGTCGAGGTTGACAGTGAGATCTGCTAGCAACGCTCTTTGTTTTTTGGGTCCTAAAAGGAGCATTTCTGTTTTATTTGAGTTTAAGAGCAAGAAATTCTCTGTCATCCACTTCCTAATATCTGAAACGCATGCTTCCAAAATAGCTAATTTAGGGGCTTCTCCATGCTTCATTGAAATATATAACTGTGTGTCATCAGCATAACAGTGAAAGTTAATATTGTGATTTCGGATTACATCGCCCAGAGGGAGCATGTATAGTGAGAACAATAATGGGCCCAGAACCGAGCCTTGAGGAACTCCAAAGCATACCTTTGACTTGTATTTTTAGTGAGTTTGGTACACATCCAGAGGAAAGGGAGCAATTTATTATGTTCAGCATTGGCTGACCTAGAACAGGAAATAACTCCTTAAGTAATTTTGTAGGAATCGGGTCTAGCTGAGAGTTTGTGGGTTTACCATTGACACCTGGTCAGGGAGGTTCAGGAAAATGAGATTTTGAGGACCATAACTATTTAAGGAGTCAGTTATTTGTTTTCTAATGGTGACGATCTTTTCATCAAAGTAGTTCATGTATTCATTACAACTAAA
The DNA here is from genome assembly GCF_011004845.1 of Esox lucius. Classification (NCBI taxonomy): domain Eukaryota; kingdom Metazoa; phylum Chordata; class Actinopteri; order Esociformes; family Esocidae; genus Esox; species Esox lucius. The sequence continues at coordinate 33,181,677 of NC_047573.1, read as the reverse complement.
GTGAAGACCCACTTCACTTGCTAAGCTTTGCTTTTTTGTTAACTTTGCAACTGTATCAAAGAGAAATTTTGGATTGTTTTTGTTCGCCTCAATCAGGTTGGAGAAATAAGCTGATCGAGCAGACGTGAGTGATTTTCGGTATTGTACTGTACTGTCTATCCAGGCTAGTCTAAATACTTCCAACTTGGTGGAGCGCCACTTTCGCTCCAATTTTCTGGAGGCTTGCTTAAGTGCTCTAGTATTGTCGGTGTACCAGGGAGCAAGTTTCTTGTTGCGTATTTCTTTAGTTTTTAGTGGTGCAACTATGTCTAATGTATTTCGCAGTATTGAGTTTAGATCCTCGATTTGATCGTTTACAGATTTATTTACTCTGTCATTAATGAGCGAACTAGTAAGAATATCAAGGAATTTATTTGTAGTCCGAGAGCCTGACCTTATGGCCAGACAACAGGGTCAGAACATCTCTGAAATGGCAAGCCTTGTGGGGTGCTCCCGGTCAGCAGTGGTGAGGTCCAATACATACATTAAATGTATATAGCATTTTCTGGGACCCAAAGACGCTTTACATCAGGTACAAACAACATCCAAGAATAGCGACTGGACAATACACAGACAAACATAAAGAAAAGGACTCAAACATGACTCTGGATGAAGGGAACATGCAGAGGCTACCGGCTTGTTTGAACAGATGAGGCTTGAGGCGGTGGATGAAGATTGTCCAAGAAGGGACAAACTCCAATCCGGAGACAGGGTGTTGAGCACCCAAGGATCATCAACACGCGAGGGCAACAAAGGCTATCCCATCTGGTCTGAACCAACAGAAGATCTACTGTGGCACATGTCACAGATCATGTTAATGATTGTTTTGGGAGGAGTGTGTCACAACACAAAGCATTGTACCCTGCTGCGAATGGTGCTGCGTCTCTGCAGACCGGTCAGAGTGCCCATGATGCCCCTTGGCCACCGTCGAAAGTGCCTACAATGGGCATGCGAGTGTTGGAACTGGACCTTAAAGCAGTGGAAGAAGGTTGCCTGGTCCGATGAGTCCTGTTTTCTTTTACATTATGTGGACGGCTGTGTATGGGTGCGCTGTATACCGGTTAAAAGATCTGACGGACAACTGTTCACCTAGATTGAGGCACCAGGATGCACTGTGGGAAGACTACAAGCTGGTGGAGCGGGTGTGATGCTTTAGGCAGTGTTCTGCTAGGAAACCCTGGTTCTGTGCATTCATGTGGATGTCGGTTTGACACGGGCCTCCTAATTATATATCGTTGCAAACCAGGTACACCCCTTCATGCCAATGGTATTACCTCATGGCATTGGCCTCTTCCAGCAGGATAACGTGCCCTGCCACACTGCACATATTGTTCAGGAATGGTTTGAGTAACATGATGAAGAATTGCACTGGCCTCCAAATTCCCTACATCTCAATCTTACTGAGCGTCTGGGATGTCCAATCCACGGCAGCTCCACCTCGCAACTTATAGGACTTAAAGGATCTGCTGCTAATGTCTTTGTCCCTGATACCAATGGACCCCTTAAGGGGTCTTGTAGAGTCTGTGCCTCGGCGGGTCGGTGCTGTTTTGGCGGCACGCGGAGGACCAACAACATATTAGGCAGGTGGTCATATTGTTTTGGCTCATCAGTGTACAGAAAGTACACATTTACTAAATATTATGCAATACAATTAGTACACAGCAAGTTGATAAAGAAATAGTAGGCAAGACAGATTTTGAACACGGCTGTGGTCATTCTGTCAAATATGCCAATATTCTTGGGCTATTTAATTGGTTCATTGCCAACCTTTGACACCAAGTTGAGACAGGAACCATTCTGTTCTTTCGGCTCAGACCAACCGGACTCAAGCTTGGGATGGATAGAAATCTAAGAGAGCGAGACAATAAAAGGTCAATGACTGCTAGCCAAGTTTTCACCTTCTCCCAACGTAGGCAGTTCTTCACTGTTGTTCATTACTTTCCCTGAAGTATGTACATTTTCTCAGCATGCATCAAGTGTCAGGACTGGTGTAATCCTGACACACTCCAGAATGAAGCTCAAGAACGGTGTCGCAGAAAGAATCAATTGAAAACCGGTCACAAGACGTTTCCCTCTAATCTGTGTGAAATCTTACCAGGTTATCTGGGGTTAGCTGAACACTCTCACGAACTGGAATCTGTAATGATGATAATCATTAGAAGTGTCTTAAAGTGTTAAAATTAGAAAAATTTATACTGCAAGGCAACTCATTCGCGTTATTAGTATTTTTTTTTTAAATAATGTATGCTTTATTGTTTAAAGACAGTGGAGAAAAAATATTTTTTCAGGAAGAGCAGTGTGATGGATTTGTCACTACCCTCTAACAGTACATGTGCATCAAAAGCAGTGGACCACAGAACCAACCCGACCACTTTACATTAAATGTCAACAGAGTCATTGAAGACAATCATCCTATTCATGAACAAGTTCACACTGCACACACAAAAATACTAGGATGCACACAGACACAAACTAACCTTGAGCAGTCTGATGTCAGTGAAGTAAGACTTTGCGTTAAGACTGGGGTCTGTTGCACAGGACTGGGGAGTTAGAGTGCGGGTGCAATAGAGAGAAATGGAACGAAGGAACCCTACAACAAAAAGACAAAAGTACAAATAAAGAAAAAAATGACATAAAACGATTTAAAGTACTGGGTTGTGGTTGATAAAGCATTCAAAGGAAAACAGAAATGAGTGATTCACATTGGACATGTCCCTTCCTGTCACAATCATCTTTCTTCCATTTGATGCGTAATAAAAAGCACCCTGGCCTCCCAAGACTACCCACCATCCAGCATTTCACCTGCAGCTGTCAGACTTCCACTTATTTCAGATTAGGGGGGTGCGTTTTGCAGAACTTAACACTGGCCCATGTTCTAGTAGAAATACTCAAATACGTAGACCCAAAAGCCCCCTCTGACACGTTTAACAAGCAATGGTGCCAGCTCAAATTATGGAATGTTTTTCTGCCGGATTCGACTATGTTTTTGCAACAGAACGTGGCGGCCGAGGCGTCATCTTACTGGCAGGGTTACGGTCGACACAGAAAGATGTGGTGGCCCCTGGTGAAGGCTGTCGCAGGACCCCCCGAACGGAGGAGCGGATGAAATGGGTCATGATGGTGTCATCGACCTGGGACAGAGTAACAAGAACCATCAGAGCTGGACAGGGGAGGAAAAAAAGTGAATGAGCCCGTCTGAACGATTCAGTGGCTGGTTAAGATGGTTAACAGCAAATCTCAACATACCCTGTAGAAATCTCTGGTATGGGTAGTATAGGTAGCAGATCCCTTCCAAGAGAAGTGGTAGGAGTAGTCCAAGGTTGGTGCATTTTTTGTGAGAGCTGAAAGTGTCTGAGGGCCTGTGGGGTTCTCTGCACAAAGAATGGACAGATCACCTTCTGGAACATTCTTGTGTTTCAGAGCTATTTCTATAAGGAGCATGTTTGTGCTTAAGCTGAAAAATAAAGGCGTACAGAAAAGAAACTGAAATGCACCAAAAAATACAATTATGCTTTTACAATTGGATTTTTCATTTAGGAGCGAATTTGAGTAAAATGGGTGCAGGGTATTAGCCTATTTGTGTGTGTCTGCAAAAGTATTCACCCACCTTCCATGTCAAAAGGTCAACAAGGCAAGAGTAAACATGTCATCTCACACAAAAATGCAGCACATCCACATTTGATACTTCAATACAAATCTAGAAACTTTTATTTTTGTCTTATAGCCCTACATAATGTGCCAGGCCTAATAAAATTAGCATTTAGATGTTTATTTCCTAGATGAAAAACACAGAAAAACATATTTAAACAACCAATATTCTTTAGTTCAGGGATTGGCCAACGGCAAACTCCCCCCACCAATAAAAAACCTTTGTGGGGGAAAAGTCACACTTGCCCAACTACCAATTGTTGCCCTTCTTTGGGAGGCACCGGAAAACATTCTTGTTTTTTGGGGTTCAATTTGTGCAAGAAATGCAGAATTTAACTGAGTTGCACAGAGTATACTTGTGGAGCCAATACATTTTCATGTCAACTTTGATACTTTGAAGACATTTCCAAAGAGAAAATGTAGATATACTTATGATAATCTACACTCACCTAAAGGATTATTAGGAACACCTGTTCAATTTCTCATTAATGCAATTATCTAATCAACCAATCACATGGCAGTTGCTTCAATGCATTTAGGGGTGTGGCCCTAGTCAAGACAATCTCCTGAACTCCAAACTGAATGTCAGAATGGGGAAAAAAAAGGTGATTTAAGCAATTTTGAGGGTGGAATGGTTGTTGGTGCCAGACGGGCCCGTCTGAGTATTTCACAATCTGCTCAGTTACTGGGATTTTCACGCACAACCATTTCTAGGGTCTACAAAGAATGGTGTGAAAAGGGAAAAACATCACAGTATGCGGCAGACCTGTGGGCGAAAATGCCTTGTTGATGCTAGAGGTCAGAGGAGAATGGGCCGACTGATTCAAGCTGATAGAAGAGCAACTTTGACTGAAATAACCACTCGTTACAACCGAGGTATGCAGCAAAGCATTTGTGAAGCCACAACACGCACAACCTTGAGGCGGATGGGCTACAACAGCAGAAGACCCCACTGGGTACCACTCATCTCCACTACAAATAGGAAAAAGAGGCTACAATTTGCACAAGCTCACCAAAATTGGACAGTTGAAGACTGGAAGAATGTTGCCTGGTCTGATGAGTCTCGATTTCTGTTGAGACATTCAGATGGTAGAGTCAGAATTTGACGTAAACAGAATGAGAACATGGATCCATCATGCCTTGTTACCACTGTGCAGTCTGGTGGTGGTGGTGTAATGGTGTGGGGGATGTTTTCTTGGCACACTTTAGGCCCCTTAGTGCCAATTGGGCATCGTTTAAATGCCACGGCCTACCTGAGCATTGTTTCTGACCATGTCCATCCCTTTATGACCGCCATGTACCCATCCTCTGATGGCTACTTCCAGCAGGATAATGCACCATGTCACAAAGCTTGAATCATTTCAAATTGGTTTCTTGAACATGACAATGAGTTCACTGTACTGAAATGGCCCCCACAGTCACCAGATCTCAACCCATTAGAGCATCTTTGGGATGTGGTGGAACGGGAGCTTTGTGCCCTGGATGTGCATCCCACAAATCTCCATCAACTGCAAGATGCTATCCTATCAATATGGGCCAACATTTCTAAAGAATGCTCTCAGCACCTTGTTGAATCAATGCCACATAGAATTAAGGCAGTTCTGAAGGCGAAAGGGGGTCAAACACAGTATTAGTATGGTGTTCCTAATAATCCTTTAGGTGAGTGTATATCTACACAGAGTCAAAATAAGTACACCTGGAAAGGTTTTTTAGGACATATTTTGAGATATGGATATATAATCTTCAGTTCCAAACAATAACAACAACATGTAAAAGGTACCTGATTTAACAGATGACAATGAAAAATTATACTAAACAGTAATTTCTTCAAAAACCTACAGAGAAAGTACAACCCAAGCTTCAATATCTGATGTTGCCCCATTTGGTTGAAATAACTTGCATGTAGCCATTTCTTCTAACTGTCTATCACTCTCCTACATCGTCTGGGAAGAAAGTTTGCCCGTGGCTCTTTATAGTACTGCTTCAAACGTGTCATGGTTTAGGGCATCCTTGCGTGCAGAGCCCACTTCAAGTCCACCCCCAGCATTTCGATAGGAAATTACATTTCCGTTTATTAATTGCATAAATGGCTTTTAAAGTAATTGTTGTGTGATTTGTTGAATTGCCTTTATCAATTAATGTATTTGGAATTTAGCATAAACATCCATGTGTCAAATATGTGGAAAAAAAAAACTTTCCAGGAGTATCATTATATTTTCACAACTGTAGACAGAGAGAAAGTGTGATTACCCTCTTCTGGTTGAACGCAGAACAATTTGTTTGTGACAGTGACACGTGAAGGATCCACATTGGCTCTAAACAACAACCATCTCTCAATGCAATCTCCAGATCTGCAAAACATCAAGTCATTAAACTGGTCAAATTCATCTTTAAATCCCATTTATTACACGTACCCCTAAAAAGACATCTCTCATGCACACATTTAAAATATAGAACATTCCGTCTTGTATTGAATAGGTTTATGTGGATGTACTCCTGCAATTAATGTATTGATTTTAGCAACAAGTCTATGAATGGTGTCGAATTGCTTGATACTACCACCCCTCTCCAAATCAAAACCAAACATAGTTTCCATGTTATTTTGCTGGTTGTGCACACCTGTCAGTCTAGCTGTTAGACAATCCGCCTTGCGATTGGGCAACACGCTTTTGAAGACAGAGTTGAACAGAAAGTCCATATGCAAACATTAAGGACCATTTCATTAAGGTGACTCAGAGGGGGTGGTTGCATCAAACAACTGGATTGTTGGAGTGTGCTGCTATCAGAGGTAAAAAACATATCATGGCACACAGCTACAGTGCTCTCAATAGCCAAAGTGATCTCACTGCCATTCCATTAATAAAACCCCATTTCCAAAGAAGTTGTGATGTTGTGTAAAATGTAAAGAAAAAATGAATGTAATGATGTGCTAATCATTGAAACCCTATATTCAATAGAAAATTGTACAAAGACAACATATCAAATGTTGAAACTACCATGCAAAGAAGAAACCATATATAAACAAGATCCAGAAACGCTGCCACCTCCTCTGGGCTAGAGCCCATTTAAGATGGACTGAGGTGAAGTGGAAATCTGTCCTGTGGTCTGACTAATCAAAATAATGAAATCATTTTGGGAATCATGGACAACACGTCCTCTGGGCTAAAGAGGAGAGGGACCATCCGGCTTGTAATCAGCACACAGTTCAAAAGCCAGCATTCGTTATGGTATAGGGGTGCATTAGTGCATTAGTGCATATGGCATGACATGCAGTCTCTGTGAAGGCACCATTAATGCTGAACAATATATACAGGTTTTGGAGCAACATATGCTGCCATCCAGATGACATATTTTTCAGGGAAGGCCTTGCTTATTTCAGCAATACAATGCCAAACTACATTCTGCACATATTACAACAGCATGGCTCCGTAGTAAACTGGCCTGCCTGCAGTCCAGACCTGTCACCCATTGAAAACATTTGTCGCATTATGACAAAGGAGTCCCCGAACTGTCCCCGAGCAGCTGAAATCCCATATCAAGCAAGAATGGGAATACATTTCACTTTCAAAACTGGTAAAATTTCTCAGTTTCAACATCTGATATATTGTTGATTTGCACATCACTGCATTCTGTTTTTCTTTGCATTTTACACAGCGTCACAACTTTTTTGGAAACGGGGTTGTAATTTATAAAAAATATTATTGGGCTAGTGGGAAAGCAAGGACAGATCTACCAGAGCAAACTCATATAAACGCACATGACTTCATCGGAACATCCACTGAAGACAGAGCTTAAGTCAGGGATGTCGCAGTCCACAATGTCACAGCAGCAGCCAATATCACAGAAGTCAGGGGTCAGATCACATAAACACACTGAAAGAGAACAAAAGGTTAATTGCAGTACATAGCGTATTTTCCTATGATTTTAGGCTTGTGATGTGTACTAGCTATATTAGCAATGTACTACTCTAAAAGTTTTAGAACAATGACACATTATTTGTTTTCCTGGATCTGTATTGCAGCACATCGATTTAGAAAACGATGCAATGACTATGGGGTTAAAGCACAGACGGTCAGGTTTAATTTGAATGTATTTTCATCAATATTGGATGAACCCTTTAACAATTACAGCAAACACCCAGTGTCTAGAGATGCCTATGTGTAACAGACTTTAGTCAGCCATTGCATGCAATAGATATGCTACCATATACTAAACATGACCACCTTATTCTGCATAAGTTTGATCTGTCCAAATACATGTCACCCTAACATGGGGCAACTATGAACAAAAGGTGCTGTCATTTGTAAATGGCTCATTTAATATGGATGAAAATACCTTAGAATTGAAGGTGCCAGTCTGCACCTTAACCCTATAGTCATTGTATAGTTTCAAATGAAAAGTGCTAGAATAACAAAATAAATGTCACTGTACAAATAATCTGAGTGTAGTAAATATAAATATGAATGAATACAATAAAAAGTAACAATAATTTCTTGTGATTTCCAAAATATACTCTATATACAATACTAAAGTTATCAATTTACTTATGGGATGGCTTTAAAGGGGCATTTCACCACAGCAAAACTAAATGTACCAATTACTAATGTTAGCAATGAAACATTTGTGTCATAAAAACACAAGGTCTTCTCAACACAATCTAGAATTTGTGAACTTGAGTTTTGCAGTAGCATCAACTTCCACTGTATTAGTCAGTCCATAAAATACCACAAGTTCCAGAATATATTGTGAACGTAGATACTGCCTCCCCAATAAAATGGTGATCGGAGGAAACAATCCTTGTTAAAAGATAAAAAATACACTTTTAAAGAATAGATCCATTACCGCTGAAAGGTTTGGTGTCACATAGAAATGTCCTTGTTTTTGATCAGTGATCAGAAATACAATGTGGCCATTGTTAATGTTGGAAATGACTATTGTAGCTGTCAGCTTCATTAAATAGGCTAGGACCCGCAAAACACCAGTCTCAACATCAACAGTGAAGAGGTGACTCTGGGATGCTGGCCTTCTAGGCAGAATCCATCCTCTGTCCAGTGACTTAATCTTTTCTTTTTATTGGCCAATCTGAGATATGGCTTTTTCGTTGCAACTGTTTTGGCTTTCCAGTAGACTACATGGTAATGGACATAGAGTTATCTATAAAACATTTAATGTATGTCTCCACTGTTTGCCAAAAGTTGCTAACAACTTTAACTTCAACACACCCACGCTCTCCCGGATCAAATAAATGTGTGTTTATAGCCAAGAAGAGGGTTTTCAAACCCTTGTAAATATGCTCAAGCCATGTTAAGAAACATGGCTTGCATCACAGAAAGCAACGGGAGCGAACCAGAAGTCCCACCTACATGTTAAAATCAGAAAGGTGGTGTCCTTTTTTCAACACTACAGCTACTCACATCTTCAGGATCAAGCAGGAGATGTTTAATAAACTCCCTGCACAAGCACTGACTTGCCCCCAGACATGAGCGCAGTTTACTCTGCACTGACAGTCAAGGCTATCAAGAAAAATGTCAAAGACATCGGCAGCTTGACTAACAATGAAGTGAGAATGTCAATATCTTTCCAAGCAATGAACTGTCTAGATAAATTAGCTGGTGTTTTGCAGGTGGATGGATTATCTCAGCAAAGGAGAAGTGCTCACTAACACAGGTTTTGATAGATTTGTAAAGAATATTTGAGAGAAATAGGCCTTTTGTGTACATAGAGAAAACCTTAGATATTTGAGTTCAGCTAATGATAAATGGGGGCAAAAACAAAAGTGTTGCATTTATAATTTTGTTCTGTGTTTATAGAGCCCATATACATATATAGGCTGTATGGCACACCTACCTTTTGGATTCAGAATTGCTTTAGTAGCAGTTCCAACATGAGAAGGGACAGTGATTGACCCGGTGGTGGCTTCTGATGATGAAACCATGTCCTCGGTAATCGTGGTTACGGCCTCTTGAGTGACAGTTTCAGCAAAACCAGTTTCAAAAGGTTTTAATGTATCAGTTGATAATAAAACGGTGTACGTCGGGTCAGTGCGACTAAAATGCTCATTTAATGATTGACGTTTTGTGGTTATTGGAGAATCTGTATTATCTCCTCTATCTGTGCCGGCATGAGTCACACATACAGATATTAAAATAAAAAGCTGCATTGCACGATACAAATTGTTTTTGAACATTATTGTTTAACAGTACGCTCTCTACACCAGCTACTTGACTAACAGCCTGCTAGAGAAAAATAGAGTTAACTTATTCCCAAAAATGTGCATGTGCTAGCTTGCTACATACCAAACAAGTTAATTTGACTGTAATAATGCGCCATACTGTGTATATGCAATGCTCGTCGTTTGCTTGTACGTACATCTGCATCAGGTTTGCTAGAACCACAAAACAACAGCTAACATTACTTTTGTCGATAAAAATGTGAAACATGAGAAGAATCCTTGCATACGCATTTATCTGCAAGAAAATACATTTCGAAAACAAGAAAGCATCACGTTGCCAAGGAAGTTAAAGATTTACACACATCCGCTTCTCTGGTTCTTCTTCTGTGGGTTTTTACGGCATTGGCATCCAACACGATCCAACACATCACTGCCATCTACTATGTCGGAAGTGTGGGCCAGCTTCTGAAATTATCTAACTCCGTCCTGACAATTGTCTCCCCAAGGAATACAAATAAATATTTTAACCTTGTAACTGAAACCACACCCCAAATATTATTTAAACTCAACTCTTGTATCCCTTCTGCTCTAAAACCTAGACTTAATGTCGCCCTCACTTCCTCATAGCGCCCACATTGCCATCACATGATGGATGCACCCTGTCTATCATTACTAATGGTTGGGGGTCAGAATTTTGTTTCCAAACAAATATATTCGTATTTTACTAACTAACTTTTTGTTAACTAATTAGTTAACTTTTACAGTAAACATGTAATATACCAAATTTGTGTCAAAGCAGTCATTAAGAAAATATGCACTCAATATTTGTCATTCCCTATACCACCTAAAGCAAAAGAACTGCACTTCAAAATACTTAATAATCTATATTGGGTGATATCTTAGAGGTAGATTTAATCGTATTCATAATAATTTTGTGTTTTCTGCAATACTGATGTTGCAACAATGGATCTTATGTTATTTTACTGTATACACTGTACCTTTTGGAGTGATAGGTATGATTGGTTAGATACAAAGATTCTTCCCATTATGCAATTTTCAAGGGATTATGCAACTTTTGGTATGATAATGGAAGATAAAAAATATAATATGTCCAGAATGTGGTTTTAATTTTAGGAAAACTTTATATTCATAAATGTAAATATAATAATACTCAACCTCTTTTTGTTGCGTTTAAACGTTAACAAAATTATTACTTTTATTCCTTAATGTTGTTGAAAAACCTCTTCTGCCATGAAACTTTATCAATAAATAAGATAATTTAATTAATATATGGACTAGATATTTTATTTTATTTATAACTTTTTTTGTTGTTATTTTGTGTATTCATGCCACCTATACGGTGCTCTGTTACATAAGAAATATGTAAGAATGTTGATTATGCCTATTATTTGTAAATAGACCCTTTATGTGTTGGTAATAAGCGATTACATATTTTATGGGGGGAGTCGAACTGGAAAACAGTGACATTTAGTGGTGTCACTGTCAGACCTCTTAACAACAAATTAATTAGTGATGGGAAGTTTGACTCTTTCTACTGACTTGGATTTTGTCATGTCATTCAATAAAAAGTTTGAATCTTTTGAGTCATTTTGTTCATTTGAATCAGTAATGACTACCAGTGGCTGGTCATCTTCGTAGGTATGAAAGAAACACTCAAGGAATACAAATCTCTTGACGCATATCATTTTGTACATTGTGGCCATTTCCAGTAGTTTGAGTATCGAGATATGTCGAATGAATTTTGTGTATTATGGACCGACGAAAGTAGTTAATATAAGGCATATTCTATTCTTTGGATAATTGATTGACAGGTAGGTGGGACATCCGGTTTGGGGGTGGGACTTCCGGTTTGGTAGGTGGGATTTCCTGTGTGACGTGTGCAGGGGTGGGACATCCGGTGTGACATATGCTTGGGGGTGGGACTTCCGACGTGACGCATGCTCCCGGTTGGTACTTCCTGTGTGACGTATGTTAGGGGTTGTAACTTCCTGTATGACGTATGCATGTCCGGGGAATGAAATATAGTATGAGGGTGTATGGTTTGTAATTCATGGTGGCTTTGATGTTTAACAATAGGGCTCCAGGGTTCTGGGAATGGTAAATTCACCAGACATTCGATTTTAAAATAAATAACAATAGGGAGCCAAAGTTGAGGAATGTTAAATTCCCCAGAAATTTGATGTTATGATAAGTAGTGTGATGTTTGTTGTTTAACAATAGGGCACCAAGGTTCAAGAATTTTTAATCCCACAGGCAATCGATGTTCCGATATGTTCTAAGTGTGTATTTTGCTCGAATTCATCAACTACACCAGGATATTTTAGCATAGGAGTGGAAGATGGAAGACAGATCAATTGGTGGATACATTTTCAACCCCAAGATTCCAGAAGTTGCATTTTATGAATTGCCCGAAGGCGAGGTGTTTAATCAGGGTTTGACTGATCAAATGACCTTTAGTGGCTAAGGACTGGCTGGGTGACACCTTGGATGACAACGCTGAATCCGGCTATGCTGTGTCGGACCCTGACCCCTCTATTTAACCGTCTTACCCACCAAGATACTACCATTGGCTTGACCAGATTGGCGCCAGGACCTCTTAATCTATCATACAGTGGATATAAAAAGTCTACACACCCTATCATTTTAAGTGACTCTGATTAATCACAAATAAAGTTCAGCTGTTCTAATAGGATATTCCTGACATTTTCTTAGTTGCATCACAGAGCAATATTCATGGTCTGCAGAGAGTTTCCAAAGCATCAGAGGGATATCATTGTTGAAAGATATCAGTCAGGAAAAGGGTACAAAAGAATTTCCAAAGCATTAGATATACCATGGGACACAGTGAAGACAGTCATCATCAAGTGGAGAAAATATGGCACAACAGAGACATTACCAAGAACTGGACGAAGAAGAAAACTGGTCAGGGAGGCTTCCAAGAGGCCTACAGCAACATTAAAGGAACTGCAGGAATTTCTGGCAAGTACTGGCTGTGTGCTACATGTGACAACAATCTCCCGTATTCTTCATATGAATGGGCTATGGGGTAGGGTGGCATGACGGAAGCATTTTCTTACAAAGAAACACACCCAAGACTGGCTGAAGTTTGCAAAAACAAACATCAAGTCCCCCAAAAGCACATGGGAAAATGTGGTATGGTCTGATGAAACCAAGTTTGAACATTGTGGCCATAATTCCAAAAGGTATGTTTGGTGCAAAAACAACACTGCACATCACTCAAAGAGCACCATACCCACAGTGAAACATGGTGGTGGCAGCATCATGCTTTGGGGCTGTTTTTCTTCAGCAGGAACCAGGGTCTTAGTCAGGGTGGAGTAAGCACAGCAACGACCCAAAGCACAAATCCAAATCAACAAAAGCATGGCGTCACCAGAAGGAATTTAAGGTTTTGGAATGGCCCAGCCAGAGCCCAGACATGAATTCAATTGAACATCTGTAGGGTGATCTGAAGAGGACTATGCACAGGAGATGTCCTCGCAATCTGACAGATTTGGAGCGCTTTTGCAAAGAAGAGTGTGCAAATATCGCCACGTCAAGATATGCCATGCTCCTACCCAAAATCACTGAGTGCTGTAATAAAATCAAAAGGTGCTTCAACAAAGTATTAGTTTAAGTGTGTGCACACCTATTTTTTCCCCTCAAAGATTTCAGTTTGTTTTTAAATTGAATTGTTCACGTTATAGGTCACATTAAAGGTGGAAAAAGTTCTTACATGATTTATGTTTGTCTCATTCTTTTACATCACAAGAACCTGGCAGTTTAACAAGGGTGTGTAGACTTTTATATCCACTGTACCTGTCAAATGTTGGCAAGAGTCACAAAATGGACAAATACCCTACACCACAGGTTTTAAAGCAACATTGGGTATGATCCCGGAAAACTTTGTTGGGCTATTCTCCACAAAGGATGCATTGGATGTGAAGCGGAAATTCCTGGACATTGTACGTGCACTCCAAAGAGTTGAATAAAACAATGTAAAACACGTATTACTTCTCATTATTGACTCAATGCTCTATGATGTCTGAAAAGGTTGTGAAAAGTATTTACTACGACCCATCAAACCCTGGTGCTTACAGTGGGGAGAACAAGTATTTGATAACGAGTTCAAACAGGTGCAGTTAATACAGGTAATGAGTGGAGAACAGGAGGGATTCTTAAAGAAAAACTAACAGGTCTGTGAGAGCCGGAATTCTTACTGATTGGTAGGTGATCAAATACTTATGTCATGCAATAAAATGCAAATTAATTACTTAAAAATCATACTAATTTTTAGATTCTGTCACTCACAGTTGAAGAGTACCTATGATAAAAATTATAGACTTCTACATGCTTTTTAAGTGGGAAAACCTGCAAAATCGGCAGTGTATCAAATACACTCACCTAAAGGATTATTAGGAACACCATACTAATACTGTGTTTGACACCCTTTCACCTTCAGAATTGCCTTAATTCTACTTGGCATTGATTCAACAAGGTGCTGAGAGCATTCTTTAGAAATGTTGCAGTTGATGGAGATTTGTGGGATGCACATCCAGGGCACGAAGCTCCCATTCCACCACATCCCAAAGATGCTCTATTGGGTTGAGATCTGGTGACTGTGGGGGCCATTTCAGTACAGTGAACTCATTGTCATGTTCAAGAAACCAGTTTGAAATTATTCCAGCTTTGTGACATGGGGCATTATCCTGCTGGAAGTAGCCATCAGAGGATGGGTACATGGTGGTCATAAAGAGATGGACATGGTCAGAAACAATGCTCAGGTAGGCCGTGGCATTTAAACGATGCCCAATTGGCACTAAGGGGCCTAAAGTGTGCCAAGAAAACATCCCCCACACCATTACACCACCACCACCAGACTGCACAGTGGTAACAAGGCATGATGGATCCATGTTCTCATTCTGTTTACGTCAAATTCTGACTCTACCATTTGAATGTCTCAACAGAAATCGAGACTCATCAGACCAGGCAACATTCTTCCAGTCTTCAACTGTCCAATTTTGGTGAGCTCGTGCAAATTGTAGCCTCTTTTTCCTATTTATAGTGGAGATGAGTGGTACCAGGTGGGGTCTTCTGCTGTTGTAGCCCATCCGCCTCAAGGTTGTGCGTGTTGTGGCTTCACAAATGCTTTGCTGCATACCTCGGTTGTAATGAGTGGTTATTTCAGTCAAAGTTGCTCTTCTATCAGCTTGAATCAGTCGGCCCATTCTCCTCTGACCTCTAGTATCAACAAGGCATTGTCGCCCACAGGACTGCCGCATACTGGATGTTTTTCCCTTCACACCATTTTTTGTAAACCCTAGAAATGGTTGTGCGTGAAAATCCCAGTAACTGAGCAGATTGTGAAATACTCAGACCGGCCCGTCTGGCACCAACAACCATTCCACCCTCAAAATTGCTTAAATCACCTTTTTTTCCCATTCTGACATTCAGTTTGGAGTTCAGGAGATTGTCTTGACCAGGGCCACACCCCTAAATGCATTGAAGCAACTGCCATGTGATTGGTTGATTAGATAATTGCATTAATGAGAAATTAAACAGGTGTTCCTAATAATCCTTTAGGTGAGTGTACTTGTTCTCCCCACTGTATACACATCAATCAACCTATGATTTATTCTACAAATACCTGGCATACCTTTACTACCTTTGTTTTCAGTAGAAATTCTACTTAGGATTTAGTAGAATTTCCTGAAATCGCTAATAGTGCAATTAAAGCTTTGAAAATCAGTAACTTATTCATTGATTGACATATACACATCAACCAACGTCTGATTCATTTTAGAAATGCCGGGCATATTTTAACAACCTTTGTTTTTAGTAGAAAAACGACTTAGAATTTAGTAGAAAATTCTGAAATCTTTTCAAAGCTTTGAATTGTGCAATTAAAGCTTTGAAAATCAATAACTAATTAATTGATTGACATGTACACAAGAACAAACATCTGATCTATTATATAAATGCCTGGCATACATTTATAAACGTTGTTTTCAGTAGAAATTCCACTTAAGATTTAGTAGACATTCCTGAAATATAATAGTGCAATTAAAGCTTTAAAAATCAAGAACCTATTTTTGATAAGGGTGGTCAGGTCCCTGTAAAGGGCGGTCAGGTCCCTGTACGACCGAAGCAGGAGCTTGGTCCGCATTGCCGGCAGTAAGTCAGACTTGTTCCCTGTGCATGTTGGATTCCGGCAGGGCTGCCCTTTGTCACCGGTTCTGTTCGTAAATTTTATGGACAGAATTTCTAGGCGCAGCCAGGGGCCGGAGGGTGTCAGGTTTGGGGACCACACGATTTCGTCTCTGCTCTTTGCGGATGATGTTGTCGTGTTGGCCCCTTCAAGGCAGGACCTTCAGCATGCACTTGGCCCCGGATAAGCGGAAGATAATGGATGGAACCTCTTTTTTGATTGACAAATACACATCAAAAAACATCAGATTTATTCTATAAAGGCATACTTTTACAACCTTTGTTTTCAAAAGACAGTCTACTTAGGATTTAGTAGAACCTCCTTAAATCTGTAATAGTGCAATTAAAGCTTTGAAAATCAATAGCTTATTCATTGATTTAAATGTACACATCAACAAACATCTGATTTATTATACACTGAACAAAATTATAAACGCAACACTGTCTAAATCTGTGTCAGTGAGCACTTCTCCTTTGCCGAGATAATCCATCCACCTCACAGGTGTGGCTTATCAAGATGCTGATTAGACAGCATGATTATTGCACAGGTGTGCCTTAGGCTGGCCACAATAAAAGGCCACTCTAAAATGTGCAGTTTCAATGTAATGGGGGGGTCCGGTGGGATCTGAAAACTAGTGAGTATCTGGTGTGACCACCATTTGCCTCACGAGGTGCAACACATGGGTGACATGTCCGGTGAGTATGCTGGCCATGCAAGAACTGGGATGTTTTCAGCTTCCAAGAATTGTGTACAGATCCTTGCAACATGGGGCCATGCATTATCATTCTGCAACATGAGGTGATGGTTGTGGATGAATGGCACAACAATGGGCCTCAGTATCTCGTCACGATATCTCTGTGCATTCAAAATGCCATCAATAAAATGCACCTGTGTTCGTTGTCCATAACACACACCGGCCCATACCATAACCCCACCGCCACCATGGGCCACTCGAACCCACAATGTTGACATCAGTCTGGTGGACATTCCTTCAGTCAGCATGCCAATTGCACACTCCCTCAAAACATGTGACATCTGTGCCATTGTGCTTGTGTGATGGAACTGCACATTTTAGAGTGGCCTTTTATTGTGGCCAGCCTAAGGCACACCTCATCATCATCATCATCACCATCATCACCACTTTCTTCCGCTTATCCGGGGCCGGGTCGCGGGGGCAGCAGTCTAAGCAGGGATGCCCAGACTTCCCTCTCCCCAGACACTTCCTCCAGCTCTTCCGGGGGGACACCGAGGCGTTCCCAGGCCAGCCGGGAGACTTAGTCCCTCCAGCGTGTCCTAGGTCTTCCCCGGGGTCTCCTCCCGGTGGGACGGGACCGGAACACCTTCCCAGGAAGGCGTTCCGGAGGCATCCGAAACAGATGCCCAAGCCACCTCAGCTGACCCCTCTCGATGTGGAGGAGCAGCGGCTCTACTCTGAGCTCCTCCCGGGTGACCGAGCTTCTCACCCTATCTCTAAGGGATCGCCCAGCCACCCTGGGGAGAAAGCTCATTTCGGCCCCCTGTATCCGGGATCTTGTCCTTTCGGTCATGACCCAAAGCTCATGACCATAGGTGAGAGTAGGAACGTAGATTGACTGGTAAATCGAGAGCTTCGCCTTGCGGCTCAGCTCTTTCTTCACCACGATAGACCGATACATCGACCGCATTACTGCAGAAGCTGCACCGATCCGTCTGTCAATCTCCCGTTCCATCCTTCCCTCACTCGTGAACAGGACCCCTAGATACTTAAACTCCTCCACTTGAGGCAGGCACTCTCCACCAACCTGAAGTGGGCAAGCCACCCTTTTCCGACTGAGGACCATGGCCTCGGATTTGGAGGTACTGATTTTCATCCCCACCGCTTCACACTCGGCTGCAAACCGTCCAAGTGCATGCTGAAGGTCCTGGCTTGAAGGGGCCAACACGACAACATCATCCGCAAAGAACAGAGACGAAATCGTGTGGTCCCCAAACCTGACACCCTCCGGCCCCTGGCTGCGCCTAGAAATTCTGTCCATAAAAATTACGAACAGAACCGGTGACAAAGGGCAGCCCTGCCGGAGTCCAACATGCACAGGGAACAAGTCTGACTTACTGCCGGCAATGCGGACCAAGCTCCTGCTTCGGTCGTACAGGGACCTGACAGCCCTTAGCAAGGGACCCAGGACCCCATATTCCCGAAGCACCCTCCACAGGATGCCGCGAGGGACACAGTCGAATGCCTTCTCCAAATCCACAAAACACATGTGGATTGGTTGGGCAAACTCCCATGAACCCTCCATCACCCTGTAGAGGGTATAGAGCTGGTCCAGTGTTCCACGGCCTGGACGAAAACCACACTGTTCCTCCTGAATCCGAGGTTCTACTATCGGCCGTATTCTCCTCTCCAAAACCCTGGCATAGACTTTCCCGGGGAGGCTGAGAAGTGTGATCCCCCTATAGTTGGAACACACCCTCCGGTCCCCCTTCTTAAAAAGAGGGACCACCACCCCGGTCTGCCATCCCAGAGGCACTGTCCCCGACTGCCACGCGATGTTGCACAGGCGTGTCAACCAAGACAGCCCCACAACATCCAGAGACTTGAGGTACTCAGGGCGGATCTCATCCACCCCCGGTGCCTTGCCACCGAGGAGTTTCTTAACCACCTCTGTGACTTCAGCCCGGGTGATGGACGAGTCCACCTCTGAGCCCTCATCCTCTGCTTCCTCAATGGAAGACGTGACGGCGGGATTGAGGAGATCCTCGAAGTACTCCTTCCACCGCCCGACAACATCCCCAGTTGAGGTCAACAGCTGCCCACCTCTACTGTAAACAGCGTTGGTAGGGCACTGTTTCCCTCTCCTGAGGCGCCGGATGGTTTGCCAGAATCTCTTCGAGGCCAGCCGATAGTCCTTCTCCATGGCCTCACCGAACTCCTCCCAGGCCCGAGTTTTTGCCTCCACAACCACCCGGGCTGCAGTCTGCTTGGCCTGTCGGTACCCGTCAGCTGCCTCAGGAGTCCCACAAGCCAACCAGGCCTGATAGGACTCCTTCTTCAGCTTGACGGCATCCCTTACTTCCGGTGTCCACCACCGGGTTCGGGGATTGCCGCCTCGACAGGCACCGGAGACCTTACGGCCACAGCTCTGAGCGGCCGCTTCGACAATGGCGGTGGAGAACATGGTCCACTCGGACTCAATATCTCCAACCTCCCTCGGGATCCAGTCGAAGCTCTGCCGGAGGTGGGAGTTAAAGATCTCTCTGACAGGAGACAGTACGCTTGGGCCTGCCGAGTCTGTCCAGCTTCCTCCCCCGCCATCGGGTCCAACTCACAACCAGGTGGTGATCAGTTGACAGCTCCGCCCCTCTCTTCACCCGAGTGTCCAAGACATACGGCCGCAGGTCAGATGAAACGACAACAAAGTCGATCATCGACCTGCGGCCTAGGGTGTCCTGGTGCCACGTGCACTGATGGACACCCTTATGCTTGAACATGGTGTTCGTTATGGACAAACTGTGACTAGCACAGAAGTCCAAGAACTGAACACCACTCGGGTTCAGATCAGGGGGGCCATTCCTCCCAATCACGCCCCTCCAGGTGTCACTGTCGTTGCCCACGTGGGCGTTGAAGTCCCCCAGTAGAACGATAGAGTCCCCAGTCGGAGCACTTTCCAGCACCCCTCCCAGAGACTCCAAGAAGGTCGGGTACTCTGCACTGCGGTTCGGCCCGTAGGCACAAACAACAGTGAGAGACCTATCCCCGACCCGTAGGCGCAGGGAAACGACCCTCTCGTTCACCGGGGTAAACTCCAACACATGGCGGCAGAGCTGGGGAGCTATAAACAAACCCACACCAGCCCGCCGCCTCTCACCTTGGGCAACTCCAGAGTGGTGAAGAGTCCATCCTCTCTCAAGGAGTGTGGTTCCAGAGCCCAAGCCGTGCGTAGAGGTGATCCCGACTACTTCTAGTCGGAACCTCTCAACCTCACGCACAATCTCAGGCTCCTTCCCCGCCAGCGAGGTGACGTTCCATGTCCCTAGAGCTAGTTTCCGTGTCCAGGGATCGGGTTGTCTAGGCCCCCGCCTTCGACTGCCGCCCGATCCTCTCTGCACCGGCCCCTTATGGTCCCTCCTGTGGGTGGTGAGCCCACGGGAGGGCGGCCCCATGTCGCTCGTTCGGGCTGGGCCCGGCCGGGCCCCATGGGGAAAGGCCCGGCCACCAGGCGCTCGCGAACGAGCCCCAACCCCGGGCCTGGCTCCAGGGTGGCCCCGGCTGCGCCATGCCGGGCGACGTCACAGAACACAAGTTAGTTTTCATCATTAAGGGGTTTTTTGAACCGCTCTTAGTCTGACCCGTCGCCTAGGACCTGTTTGCCTTGGGAGACCCTACCAGGGGCATATAGCCCCAGACAACATAGCTCCTAGGGTCACTCGGGTACTCAAACCCGTCCACCACGTTAAGGTGGCAGTTCAAGGAGGGGTTATTAAGGCACACCTGTGCAATAATTTTGCTGTCTAATCAGCATCTTGATATGCCAAGATGGATGGATTATCTCGGCAAAGGAGAAGTGCTCACTGACACAGATTTAGACAGGTTTGTGAAAAATATTTTAGAGAAATAGGCTTTTTGTGTACATAGAGAAAGTCTTAGATCTTTGAGTTCAGCTCGTTATAAATGGGGGCAAAAACAAAAGTGTTGCGTTTATAATTTTGTTCAGTATATAAATGCCTGGCATACTTTTACAACCTTTGTTTTCAATAGAAATTCTACTTAGGATTTAGTAGTATTTCCTGAAATCAGTAATAGTGCAATGAATGCTTTGAAAATCAATAATCTATTCATTGATTGACACAAACACATCAATCAATGTCTGATTTATTCTATACATGCCTGGCATACTTTTACATTCTTTGTTTCTAGTAAGAATTCTACTTAGAATTTAGTAGAAATTGCTTTAATTGCTAATAGTGCAATTCATGTTTTGAAAATTAATAACTTATTTACAGCAACATCTGATTTATTCTATAAATGCCTGGCAGACTTTTACAAGCTTTGTTTTCAATAAAAATTCTACTTAGGATTTAGTAGAACAAATCTGACATTGTTGTTGTTGTTAAGACGTGGGTTAGGTTCTGTTTTGTTCAGCTTCATTTTGGTTCCTTTTTTGCCCTCTCGTTATGTCCCTATATAAGTTCCTCCTGCCCTAGTGTTTCTTGTCTGTCATTGTCTTGTGTAATGTCTGTGTAAGGTTGTTGTGTTGAAGTTCTGTTATGTATCTCAAGAGCCTTATATGTTTAGTAAGCGTCTGATTAAATACCCTTTTTCTGAACCTCTGTGCCTGTGTCCTGCTGCAACCACTATTAAGATGTGACAATATGTTAATCAATGAATTACTATTATCGATTTCAGGAATTTCTACTAAATCCTAAATAGAATTTCTACTGAAAACAAAGGTTGTAAAAGTATGACAGGCATTTGTAGAATACATCAGATGTTCTTTGATATGATTATGTCAATCACTGAATATAATGAGTTAGTTTTCAAAGCTTCAATTGCACTAATACCGATTTCAGGAATTCCTACTGTATCAATAGTGCAAGAAAACTTGTCCAGCAACAGATATAATAAAATTACAGTATTTGAATGTGAAAAAGTACAAAATAAACATAATACAATACAAAATAAACAAGGGCAAGAATGGCAGTAATATACATAAGTATGACCTAGCAGCAATCGATAGTTATTGAATCATAGATACATCAGTGCAATAAGCTTTTGAATGGTGGCATAACACTACAACTACAGTCAGAATTAAGGACATTCACACAGAGCTTTAACTATATTAAGAGGATAATGCAATCATATATATAACACTGTACATAGCAGCAGTTAAAAAAAAATACAAATAATAGACTACTGTAGCTTAGCAGCAATATTTGTTGTGCTGAAGATTTCATTCATATTCACGGCAGGTCCCTCACGGCAGGTACCGCCGCAACGTCTTCTCCCACCTGCACGGTCAGCTGCCCCTTTCTGGTACCTGGGGACCTGGTTCTGGACAGCATTGTCAGTGGCATCCCGGTTGGAAGGATTCTTACTTATGGCTCCTGTAATACAGTAATCAGATATTGTACTTAAATGGTCGGACATGATTTTGAGAATTGCATGACATTCAAGACAAATGAAATGTTTCATGAACATGCTAGCACAACTATAGTCTTGTTTTTAGCTGATTGTAGAGCCAGCTGTGCCCTCAGCCTGACACTCTCTGCAGTCAGACGTTTATCAGAAGCTAAAAAGCACAATGAAATGTCAATAGCGTAATAGCAAAATACATAAATCTGCCATATAAATGTAATTTCAGAAAGGCTGTACAATATTGCATTTTAGTAAAGGGCACACATTCAGACAAATGCAGTTTCATGAAGACAAGGTGCTAGGGTAACTATAGTCTTGTTTTTAGCATAGTAACTATAGCCTTTTTTTCAGCATAAGACACACACAGGCTAGCTAAGAACAATTTGAATACAAAAAGACACATCAGTAACGGAATTGTAACAAGTGCAGGTTTAGCTAGTTTAGCAAAGTTTACTGCAAAGAGTAACGTTATCCACATCATGTGGATAATGTTGCACAACGAAACACGATTTAGCTAACGTTACGTATCAGTTGATAAAAGTTACAAGGAATAAGCACATATAACATTCTAACTTGTTGATACACTAAGAAACACGATTTAGACAAGTTAGCTAATGATTTTATCATACCTGTTCAACTGTTGATATGCGAAGAAGTACAAAACATCCGAACTTGAGGATAAACGAAGAAACACAAGGGTTACTGTAGGTATTTCATCTCAGGCCAACACTGCTTTTTTCAAGCTTAGTTTCTATAATTTGTTTATAAGCTTCTTTTCTTTGCAACATGCTATTACTTTAAATAAGAAACAACATTACTACCTACCTCCCTGCGTTTGGCTCCTTCCTCGCACACTACAACAACAAAACCCTTGACAGAATACCTCACCCAACTACATGGAGTCAGCAGGTAGCGACCAACTCCATCAGCACGGGGAGATGATTGCATCCCTGAGGGAGGCCATGAACACCAAGCGATGCGGCGGTTGGAAGCGAGGATGCCGGCCGAGCAGGTGCCGGCGGGGGTTAGCCCAGCAGAGGTGCCTTTGCCATCGTCTCCTCTGTCGCAGAGGAGGACCATCCAGCTGAGCCTTCCCCAGGGATTTGAGGGAGACGCGGAGTGCTGTTTGGAGTTCCTGCTACAGCTCGACCTCTATTTTGCCTCCCTCAACCCACACCCGGGTGATAGGGAGAAGGTCTCGACCCTTGTCTCCTGCCTGAGGGGCAAGGCGTTGGACTGGGCCAACTCCATCTGGTCCGCTAATGGGCCGGAGTTGGCTCATTACGAGGTGTTCGTCAGCCTCTTCCGGGCCGTTTTTGATCATCCGCCCGATGGCAGGGAGGTCGGCGAGCGTCTTGTGCACCTCAGGCAGGGGACGAGGAGTGTTCAGGCCTTCGCCCTGGAGTTCAGGACCCTGGCGGCAGGGTCGGGTTGGAATGAAAGGGTGCTTATGGATCATTTCCGTCCGTAGGGAGCTGGCATGCCAGGACACCATGTTGATGTTTGACCAGCTCGTTGACATAGCGATCCGGATGGACAACCTGCTAGCCACCCACATCATCATCTTCCGCTTATCTGGGGCCGGGTCGCGGGGGCAGCAGTCTAAGCAGAGATGCCCAGACTTCCCTCTCCCTAGACACTTCATCCAGCTCTTCCGGGGGGACACCGAGGCGTTCCCAGGCCAGCTGGGAGACATAGTCCCTCCAGCAAGTCCTAGGTCTTCCCCGGGGTCTCCTCCCAGTTGGACGGGACCGGAACACCTTCCCAGGAAAAACAGATTGAGTTCCACGTTATTCATTCTCTTGCTTTCCCAGTGGTGTTGGGACTTCCGTGGTTGTCGGGAAACGATCCAACTATGTCCTGGTCGCAGAGAGTGTTGACAGGGTAGTCTCAGGGGTGTCAGGAGAGGTATCTGGGTGTTTCCGTTGGTGCGCCGTCGGTGGAAAGTCCAGACAATGTTTCCGCAGTGCGCATTCCCTCGGAATATGAAGATTTGGCATTGGTATTCTCATGGCTAGTCTGGGGATTGCGTGATAGACCTAAAGGTAGATGCTGTGCAGCCTTATTGTCATGTGTATCCCCTGTTGCAGGCAGAGACGGCAGCGATGGAGACATGGTTGAATCCCTGCAGCAGGGGCAGATTTGCTGTTCCACCTCTCCTGCCTCCTCAAGTTTCTTTTTCATGCGGAAGAAGCATGGGGGTTTGCGCCCATGCATTGACTACAGGGCGTTAAACAAGATGACGGTCTGGTACTCCTATCCTATCCCCCTACCATACCATCTTCTTCCGCTTATCCAGGGCCGGGTCGCGGGGGCAGCAGTCTAAGCAGGGATGCCCAGACTTCCCTCTCCCCAGACACTTCCTCCAGCTCTTCCGGGGGGACACCGAGGCGTTCCCAGGCCAGCCGGGAGACATAGTCCCTCCAGCGTGTCCTAGGTCTTCCCCGGGGTCTCCTCCCGGTGGGACGGGACCGGAACACCTTCCCAGGAAGGCGTTCCGGAGGCATCCGAAAAAGATGCCCAAGCCACCTCAGCTGACCCCTCTCGATGTGGAGGAGCAGCGGCTCTACTCTGAGCTCCTCCCGGGTGACCGAGCTTCTCACCCTATCTCTAAGGGATCGCCCGGCCACCCTGCGGAGAAAGCTCATTTCGGCCGCCTGTATCCGGGATCTTGTCCTTTCGGTCATGACCCAAAGCTCATGACCATAGGTGAGAGTAGGAACGTAGATTGACTGGTAAATCGAGAGCTTCGCCTTGCGGCTCAGCTCTTTCTTCACCACGACAGACCGATACATCGACTGCATTACTGCAGAAGCTGCACCGATCCGTCTGTCAAGGGGGATCCTATCCCCCTGATTTCCCATTACATCGAGTCAATGCATGGGGCGCGCTTCTTCACGAAACTGGACCTCAAATCGTACTATTTGGTGAGAATCCGAGAGGGAGACGAGTGGAAGACGACCTTCAGCACCACCACGGGGCACTACGAATACCTGGTGATGCCGTATGGGTTGATGAATGCCCCGGCAGTGTTTCAGTCCTTTGTGAACGATGTGTTTAGGGACATGCTGGGGCACGGAGTAGTGGTTTACATCGATGACATCCTTGTGTGACATCCTTGTGAGGCGGTTGTTGGAGCATGGTCTGTACACTAAGACAGAGAAGTGCATGTTCTTCCAGCGAGCCGTTTCCTTTCTCGGGTTTTGAATTTTCGCCGGTGGGGTGGAGAGGGAGGTTGATCGCGTGTCGGCCATGTGTAATTGGCCTGTTCCTACCACGGTTAAGGCGGTACAGCGGTTTATTTGGGTTTGCCAATTTCTACCCTAGGTTTATACGAGGCTTCTGCAAGGTAGCAGCTCCTATTACATCCTTGTTGAAGGGTGGGCCGAGCCGGATTACTTGGACGACCGAGGCAGATGTCGCGTTTCGCACCCTTAAGAGAATGTTCACCTCTGCCTCGGTTCTGGCTCACCCCGATCCATCACTGCCATTCATAGTGGAGGTGGATGCCTCGGAGGTGGGGATTGGTGCGGTGTTGTCCCAACAGAACCCCTCCTAAGCGTTACCCCTGCACTTTTTACTTGCGGAAGCTCAGTGAGGCGGAGCGGAACTATGGCGTCGGTGATAGGGAGCTGTTAGCTGTGTTCAGAGCCCTGACTGTTTGGAGCCATTGGCTCGAGGGAGCGAGACACCCATTTGTAGTCTGGACTAACCACCATAACCTGGAGTAAATCCGGGCGGCGAGGAGATTGAATCCTCGCCAGTCCAGCTGGGCGTTGTTTTTTACCCGGTTCGATTTCACGCTTTCGTACGTTCCGGTTACAAAAAATGCCAAGTCAGACGCACTGTCCCGGCTATGTGATGCGGGTGGACGGCGAGTGGATAATACACCGATTTTGCCTACCTCTTGCTTTGTGGCGCCGGTAGTGTGGGACGTGGACGTGGACATTCAGTGAGCACTACGCAGCAATCCCAGGCCTCCTCAGTGTCCTGCGGATCGCCAGTACGTGCTACTGGATGTTCGTGACCGTCTCATCTACTGGGCCCACACGCCCCCTTCCACGGGTCACCCGGGCATAGACCGTACTGTGCGCTGCCTTACCGACAAGTACTGGTGGCCTGGTCTGGCCAAGGATGTGAGGGTGTATGTGTCCTCCTGTTCGGTGTACGCTCAGTGTAAGGCACCTAGACACCTTCCGGTGGGTAAGTGACTCCCTTTGCCCGTTTCACAACGACCATGGTCTCACTTGTCCATAGATTTTCCGACTGATCTTCCCCTCTCACTAGGCAATACTACGATCCTGGTTGTTGTGGACCGGTTTTCAAAGGCCTGCCGGTTCCTTCCCTCTCCCCGGTCTCCCGACGGCTCTACAGACCACGGAGGCACTGTTTACCCATGTCTTCCGGCACTACGGGGTTCCGGAGGACATTGTCTCTGACCGGGGTCCCTAATTTACATCTAGGGTATGGAAGGCCTTTATGGGCCGGCCGGGGGTCTTGGTCAGCCTCACCTCCGGGTTTTGCCGGTCTTGGCACCGTGGCAGAGCCAGCCCGAGACTGGGGCTCCAGCGGTGGATGACTGGTTCCGGCGCACCGAGGACACCTGGTCAGTGGTGCATCGGCACATTCGGCACGCCAGGGAACGCCAGAAGTCTGCTGCTGATTGCCGTCGTAGCGACGCCCCGGTAAACGCTATGGGCGACCGGGTCTGGCTCTCGACCCGGAACCTCCCTCTCCGCCTGCCCAGCCGGAAGCTGGGGCCGTGGTTGGTGGGGCTGTTCAAAGTCCTGGGGAGAGTGAACGAGGTAACCTATATGTTGCACCTTCCCCTTGATTACAGAATTAACGCCTCGTTTCATCCCGGTGTTTAAACACTGTTCCCTATGAAGCATTAAGTCGAGTAGTTAGGCGAGTAGTTGAGCCGGTACCATGCAGTGTAAAATGGCCATTCGTTCAGGAATATATTATGGTAAGCAATCGCGAGAGACAGCTGTTTCTATGTGTTTACTTTACATATCTACACACAGGTCCTTTACACAAGCAATAGTGCAAAAGTCAAATACTATTTTATTTATAAACGACCAATGTTGACCAAGATTCTGTACACTAAGATTAACAATATTAAAATAAAGTTAATACAAATAATCAGTACAAGAATAAAAGGGGTACAATAGCATCTCTGCTGGAAGAAAATGGCAACACAAGATACAGCAAATCACAGCATACTCCATCACTTCGGCGGCGAGCTGCCAACGTAAAGCATTCGTGCCTCCGGTAGAAAGCTGCCTGAGATGCAAATTAGCTTATGCAAATTGAGATCAGGAGAAAAGTAGCAAAAGCTGGAGGCCCGCTTGCTGTAGGACATTATAGCCTTCTGCGGCCCGCCAGCAGCAAAACGCTGGCAGGCCGCCATCGATTGCTCACTGGGCACGGAATAAGTTATTGGTTTTTAAATCTTTAATTACACTATTACCGATTTCAGGAATTTCTACTGAATCATAAGTAGAATTTCTATTGAAAACTAAGTTTGCAAAAGTATGCCAGGCATTAATAGAATAAATCAGACGTTGTTTGATGTGAATATGTCAATAAATAGGTTATTGATTTTCAAATACGTAAATGGCTATTAGCGAATATCTTTCGAATGTCTGTTGAATGTTGAATGTGCGAATATAAAACCAATTTTACCTCCGTTATTTTGGGATCGATCCGCCTACACATAGTATCTGCTTCTCAACATGGAAGAGAATCGTACACTGGACCAGGGGCGGCGCCAGCCGATTTTGCCGGGGCTTCAGCCCCGGATGTTTTGAGTGTAGCCCCAAATCTCTTTTTTTTTTTTTTTAAGCCTATGTAAACCAGCGAAATCATAAGTTGTCCTATTTCGTTGCGCTTTGGCTTTGCACGTACTGCATACAGCCTGTAAAAATATACCTTAAAAATAATCTAGCCATATAGGCCTACATTACTTTGCTGCCGTTTCTTCCTCCCTTTTGAATATGTAGCAGGTAGGGGAGGGGCTAGCCTAGTAGCAAAGTCAAGTGTCTGAGCGTGCGATTTAATAACGACAGACAGCGAGCGGGAAATGAAAAATGAAGCAAACAAGACTTTGGGGATCCTTTGGAAAGAAGTCAGTGGGTAAGAAATTAATTCAGTTTTTTTATCCTTTAAATCTAAAGATCATCTTCTGGCTGTCTTTCACTGTATGTCTATTTGTTAACTACTGTAGCTAGTTATTAGGCTACTAGCATCACTTGTATGTTACTAGTAGCATCTGATATAAGTTAGTATGATACTAGCAAGCAAGTGATAGAAGATTGCTCAATCAAATATAAAATAATGTGATCATCATCATCAATCATTAAACAGTGTGTAAATCAAAAGTAAAAAAAAACCGCTTAATATTACCAAATGAAATGAAGGGTAAGTTAACCCACAAATAGCCTATAACAACTGTCTGTGAAGGTTTGGACTGTGTCATCCATCTGTGTTTTTTATTATTATTCTGAATCCGTTCTGAATCTGATCAAGGTGTAGTCTTTAACTTTTTTTGTTTAAAATGTTGCCTTTCTTTATGAAAGTTACCAACAATCAAGTGTTGATAAAAAAAATGCAACATGAAGCTAATGAAATTAAGGTACAGTTATAGTTATTTTTTTAATGAAAATAAATCTTTTTTTTATAAAACAATATCTACATTTAAACATAATAGTATACTGTGCAAGTGCAAACATAATACAAAATAGTGAACTATAAGTATATTTTTATGTTGACTTATAAGTATACTCCCTGCTGAAAAATCCAGCTAAAACCAGCCTAAGCTGGTTGGCTGGTCTTAGCTGGTTTAAGCTGGAAGTAGCTGGTATATCAGGTTGGTTTTAGGGGGGTTTTGAACATTTTTTAGCTTGTCTTAGCTGGTCAGGCTGGAAGACCAGCTAAAACCAGCTAGGCCAGGCTGGAAGACCAGCTAAAACCAGCTAGGCCAGGCTGGGAGACCATCTTAAACCAGCTAAGACCAGCCAACCAGCTTAGGCTGGTTTTAGCTGGATTTTTGAGCAGGGCTTGCAGTATACAAGACAAAAGCAAGTGGTGAGAAAGACAAAAGCAAGTGGTGAGAAAGACAAAAGCAGGTGATGAGAAAGACAAAAGCAAGTGATGTGAAAGACAAAAGCAAGTGATGTGAAAGACAAAAGCAAGTGATGTGAAAGACAAAAGCAAGTGATGTGAAAGACAAAAGCAAGTGATGTGAAAGACAAAAGCAAGTGATGTGAAAGACAAAAGCAGGTGATGTGAAAGACTACAACAGGTGATGTGAAAGACAAAAGCAAGTGATGAGAAAGACAAAAGCAGGTGGATGAGAGAGTAATATAACAAATATAGAAGGACATACCAGATAGACAGCAAGAGTTGAATAGTGTATGTTGTATGTTGACTCTGTGTATGTGTATTGAGCATAATGTAAAGATGTACTGTATATTGTTATCATGCTCAGTTGAGCAATGGTTATGTTTTCCATATCCAAAACAAAGGTTATGCTCAGTTGAGCACTGAGAGGATGTTAGCCTGCCTTGAATATAATGTTAAAGATTTATTTTGACTGAAAGTAAAGTGTTACTGTAATAAAAAAAAACTCTTCGAGTGATCCCTGTATTTGCATAAAATGCTCTGGGCTAAGCCCCGGATGTCCTTCAATGCTGGAAACGCCCCTGCACTGGACAATGTTAGCAGAGTTTCACGTGTCCGCCTGTTGACCCACGCACTGTCTGCTCTCCTCTTCCCTCTTGACCCGCGAAGTTACATACGCTCTCTCACTCTCCTCTTGGTCCACAGATATCGCTCACACCCTGAACAAGCGAAGCATCTCTCCAGAGCCTCTGTTCCTCTCTTGATTGACAGCAGTCCCCACAATTGAAGTCGGCCGCGCTCTCCGCTAACTAGTTCGCTCGACTGAAAGGAGGTACAGTACTGTAGGAGGCAAACCCCATTTCTTCTCCGATGTGTTAGCTAATAACCCGTCGGTAAAACAAAACTTTACTCGTGACAGGTGCCACTATTAGTTCTTCTAACGTACACACGCCACACAAAATAAACGCAGGATATAATACATTTTTAACACTCATGAGTTATTTCGACCTTCCAATTCCTTCCACATGCACCTTCTCCTTTGTCCATCTCTTCCCCAAACTACGCTTCCTTTTGACACCTCTCATGCGCCCTCCTCTCTCACACTCTTTACCATTTGATTTGGATTTAAAAGCTCACGATTTGCATATTTATCATCCTTTGCATAGGCGCGGATACCGTGGGTGCTCCGGGGCTCGAGCACCCACGGAAAATAGCGAGCACCCACGGAAAATAGCGAGCACCCACGAAAATACCGAGCACGAGCACCCACGTGTGCCAGACCGCCAGTAGGCTACATTCATTTAAAATTAAACATGCCGTTGGTGATATGTAAAGCGTCTGTCACACTGTGATTGGTTATGTCGATGTTAGTGACAGCGACATAACCAGTCACCTGCTCCGGGTGCTCCCTATCCACCAATCACAGCGTTTCTCAGATGAAAAAATGCCACTATCAAAAACTCGTAGCAGAAATTAGGGAGAAACTCCCAGAAACTATATGTGTAGTTTTTTTTAATCGATATTTAGATAATAGCGCAAAACATTAATTTCCCACGAACTGATCGCGGTTAGGCCTACGTGTCAGTTAAACTTTTCATCTCCAATCCTGTATTTGTGATAAGTGGTACATTTTGAAAGATCTACTTTACGGCTTTATTAATAAGTAAATGAATAGGTGTGCGTAGTGCGTTTATATATGTATATATAGGTGTATATATAGGTATATATAGGTGTGTATATATAGGTATATAGGTGTGTGTATATATATATATATATATATATATATATATATATATATATATATATATATATATATATATATAAATGGCGTGCGCCTATGAGCACCCACAGAGGAAAACATAAATCGGCGCCTATGATCCTTTGCACATGGACATCACCAAATGCTGGGTTTCTTCCTTTGTGATGCTTTGCCAGGCCTTTACTGCAGATGTCCTCAGTTGTTTGCTAATGGGTCTTTCTGTCTTAAGTGTTGTCTTATGTTTTTGTCTTAGGTTTTGTCTTAATTTTGTATTTATTTTGTATTTTTCTTTATTTTTTCTTTAACCTTTATTTAACCAGGTAGGCTGATTGAGAACAGATTCTCATTTGCAATGGCAACCTAGCCAAGACAAGCGCAGATGTGCAGGACAACGTACAATTACACAGAGTACACATTATACAAAATACAAAATGAGGTAGAGTTTGAATGAAATACAAAACAGTACAGAGTCTATATACAGTTAGTGCAAAAGTGATAAGAGTACAAATGCACTAGAAAGTCTAGCTAAAATTGTAAAGTGCAGTAGAGGGTATTATAAAGTTTGTGCAATGTGAAGTGTATTACGTCGGTTAGTGTGCAAAGGTGGAGTAAAGACAATAAATAGCATAACGCTAGGGCAAACCTGTGCAAATGGTATAGTGCAAAGAAGCAAAAATATGAGACAAATTTTGTGGATAAGTGTGCAAATCTGCCATGGGGCATGAGATAATAAGGGCAGCTATGTGCAGGTTCAATGTGCGCATGATGGAGGAGAGTTAACACGTACAATGCTGCTCAGACAGATGTTTTTTAAAGGCAGTGAGGGGAATGAGGGTCTCCAGTTTCAGGGTTATTTGTAATTCATTCCAGTCATTGGCAGCTGAGAACTGGAAGGAGTGGCGGCCTAAGGTGGTGAGGGCTTTTGGGATGACCAGAGATAAACACTAGTAACCCAGTGCCATTGGAAGCCATTCATAGCTGTGCCATCCCACTGCCTCCACCGTGTTTTACAGATGATGTGGTATGCTTCAGATCATGAGACGTTCTAAGCCATACTTTTTTCTTCACATCATTTTGGTACAGGTCTGGCCTTTCTATTCTTGAGGCTTATGAATTGTTTGCACCTTGTGGTGAACCCCCTTTATTTGCTCTTGTGAAATCTTCGCTTCATGGTAGACTTGGATAATGATATGCCTACCTCCTGGAGAGTGTTCTTCACTTGGCTGGATGTTGTGAAGGGGTTTTTCTTTACCATGGAAAGGATCCTACAATCATCCACCACTGTAGTCTTCCGTGGACGTCCAGGCCTTTTTGTGATGCAGAGCTCACCAGTGCTTTTATTTTTTCTCAGAATGTACCAAACACTCTCAATGTTCCTGCTATATTTCTGATGGATTGTTTTGCAGCCTAAGGATGGCCTGTTTCACTTGCATTGAGAGCTCCTTTGACCGCATGTTGTAGTTTCACAGCAGCAGCTTCACAATCTGAATTCCACATTGATGAATAATTAACAAAGGAATAGCCCACTTCTGTCCATGAAACAGCTTTTGAGTCAGTTGTTTAATTACGTTTGGTCCCTTGAAAAAGAGGGGGCTACATATTAAAGAGCTCTAATTCCTAAACCTTTCCTCCAATTTGTATTAGATTAGATTCAACTTTATTGTCATTGGACAGTACAGGTACAGTACAACGAAATGCAGTTAGCATCTAACCAGAAGTGCAAATAGAGGAGGGCAGAACAAGTATTTACAAGTATTAAGTATATGTATATTAAATGTAGATGTGCAATGAAGGCAAATGCATTACAAATGGCAATACTAAATGTGCAATAAGGCTAACAGAGGAGGGCAGAAAATGTTGTATTAGGTGTAGTGTATGTTACAACTGGGGTAATAGTTGTGCGGGTACAAATGGCAATTTCAAAATGGCATTCAAGATGTGCAAACGAGGCAAATGAGGGAGTGATTTATATAGGTAGCATATGCATCCGAGATGCAGAGATAGCAGCTGTTAGAAATCAGTTTCGTATATTGGTTGAAATTATTATTGCGTACCCGGTCATCAAGTGAGAGAGTATTTCAGTTATTTATTGCAGCATTTGATAGTCAGACCAAAACATGACATCATGATTGAACATCCCCCAAAGTCCATTGAACAATAAAAAAAAAATCGTGTCCCTATCATGATCCATGCTACAATATCATACAAAATACTCATGCATATCCTGTTGTACCTGAGAAAAAGCCTGCCTTTAAGGAAGTTAAATATAGGAATAGAAGGAAGTTCATTTCCAACCAAGTGTCCTGTAGTTCTTGTCTTCAGTTTTTCTCTGTCTTGTATCAGTGTACATTTTTTAACGCCACAACAGTGTCTTCCACTGTGTTGGGACCATGTGACCTTTCCAGTCAACTGGCCCGTGGTACTCTAACCTGTTGTATGTGGAGTCCTTCAGGACTAATCTCGCAGTTGATGAGTAATCTAGAAATTGAGTGTGAAGCCAAGTGATATGACCTTGGCATCTTTCTGCCATGTGAGTGGTCAGGAAGATTTGAAACCGATTCGACCAGTGTTGTTGCAGAAATCCTTCTTGAACATGTTGCTGGTACTCACACACTCAGATGTCTGTGTCCAGTCAGTGACGTGATGTATCATCAGAAAAGGGTTTGTGATGTCCTGATCTGTTGAAAGTATAACTGCAAAACAATGATTAGTGTGGTTCAACAGTCCATCGGACTTTCATCCACTGGGTATTGTTCCGTCAGCTCCCAACAATGAAGATAATAGATGTCTAATTCCTTTTTCCATCCAGAATTGGCGTGGTTGATGTTTGATTCCTTTTGCTATATTTATGCCCAAAAGCAACTAGCAGTGGAATAAGATTTTCGCAAACTTTACTTTGCTTAGCCAAAGCAGAAATGGTTAGAACTATTCTATTTAACCATTAAAATGTTGGACCTTACATCAAACAAAACAATTTCCAAATAAACAAATTAAAAACAAATCCTGTGAATGGAAGATGTGAAATATAAATGCAATGCTCTGTTATGACAATACAAACACAAAAAAACTACATTTTCATGTAACTCCCTATAAGTACCAATTTGATTTACTTTGAACTCTCATTTCAGCTCTTTCCAATCGTAATCAATGATCATATCATACATTCCCCCTGCTTTCACTTCATTAAGTCAATGGAGACAATTGCACCATGAGTGATCCCAGGAGGTCTTCCTCCTTCCTTGAGCCTATGGCTGAGCCATTAAAAAGCCAAATGCTTTGTTTAATGTATATGAATTGTAAGATTCCACACTTCAAAATCTGACATGGCCCTCAGACTGTCTGTAGCAAGACATGTTGTTATTTCAATGTAGCCGATATCCTTCATTAACTAAGGGTTCTGATTTATTGGCCTACCAATCTAATATAGTTGCGGTTTGTAAAAATGTGCTTGTCATATATACACAGCAACTCAACATCAGGATGGAAATTAAGAAAACTCATAAGAATGGTGATGTTGAGAGAAAACATATGTATGATATCATTAAAATCAAGGTACAATAATGAGTAATTCAGTTCAGACCTTAAAAACTTATTTCATACATCTTCTTCCGGTTCATCCGGGGCCGGGTCGCGGGGGCAGCAGTCTAGGCAGAGATGCACAGACTTCTCTTTCCCCAGACACTTCCTCCAGCTCTTCCGGGGGGACACCGAGGCGTTCCCAGGCCAGCCGGGAGACATAGTCCCTCCAGTGTGTCCTAGGTCTTCCCCGGGGTCTCCTCCCGGTGGGACGGGACCGGAACACCTTCCCAGGAAGGCGTTCCGGAGGCATCCGAAACAGATGCCCAAGCCACCTCAGCTGACCCCTCTCGATGTGGAGGAGCAGCGGCTCTACTCTGAGCTCCTCCCGGGTGACCGAGCTTCTCACCCTATCTCTAAGGGATCGCCCAGCCACCCTGGGGAGAAAGCTCATTTCGGCCGCCTGTATCCGGGATCTTGTCCTTTCGGTCATGACCCAAAGCTCATGACCATAGGTGAGAGTAGGAACGTAGATTGACCGGTAAATCGAGAGCTTCGCCTTGCGGCTCAGCTCTTTTTTCACCACGACAGACCGATACATCGACCGCATTACTGCAGAAGCTGCACCGATCCGTCTGTCAATCTCCCGTTCCATCCTTCCCTCACTCATGAACAGGACCCCTAGATACTTAAACTCCTCCACTTGAGGCAGGCACTCTCCACCAACCTGAAGTGGGCAAGCCACCCTTTTCAGACTGAGGACCATGGCCTCGGATTTGGAGGTACTGATTCTCATCCCCACCGCTTCACACTCGGCTGCAAACCGTCCCAGTGCATGCTGAAGGTCCTGGTTTGAAGGGGCCAACACGACAACATCATCCGCAAAGAGCAGAGACGAAATCGTGTGGTCCCCAAACCTGACACCCTCCGGCCCCTGGCTGCGCCTAGAAATTCTGTCTATAAAAATTATGAACAGAACCGGCGACAAAGGGCAGCCCTGCAGGAGTCCAACATGCACTGGGAACAAGTCTGACTTACTGCCGGCAATGCGGACCAAGCTCCTGCTTCGGTTGTACAGGGACCTGACAGCCCTTAGCAAAGGACCCAGGACCCCATATTCCCGAAGCACCCTCCACAGGATGCCGCAAGGGACACAGTCAAATGCCTTTTCCAAATCCACAAAACACATGTGGATTGGTTGGGCAAACTCCCATGAACCCTCCAACACCCTGTAGAGGGTATAGAGCTGGTCCAGTGTTCCACGGCCCGGACGAAAACCACACTGTTCCTCCTGAATCCGAGGTTCTACTATCGGCCGTATTCTCCTCTCCAGTACCCTGGCATAGACTTTCCCGGGGAGGCTGAGAACACTTATTTCAATCTACTCTAATTGTTAATTTGTCAATTTATCATTTTAAACTCCATCAACAAGTATAACGCGTCAGTCTTAAATATTCTCAATTATCATTGGTAAAGACAAACTAAAAATAAACTATATTATTTAACCAAACTCAGTTCAGTATTAAAAATAGGACATCTAATTTATTGTGGGGAGTAAACTCTCATTAGCTGTATCACCCTCTTTATAGGCTATGACCATATTTTTATTCAAATTCAGTCCTCATAGGACACAGGGTGTTTTCTTAAAGACTATTACCATGTGGATTCTTCTACCACTTATACAAGGAGAGAGAAAACACTTTATTTTAACTTCTTTTAAGAAAACCATGTGACTATTTTACCAGATTAGAAAATTCTCATTGTACCAATTTCTAATTTATCACTCGGTTTAGATTTCCCCACGTGTACTAGCTAACAGCTCAGGACGCGGCAGCAAATTACAATGCGGTGGGCCAGGTAAAGTTCTAACTACATTGTCCTGAGACCCCCCCCCCCCTTAGTGGAGTCCTCACAGAATAAAACAATTCAATTAAATAATGTACAAGGTCTATGTGCACTTTTTTGACCAGAGCTGAGGTGTAGACGGTCCAGGACAGGTCCTCTGAGATGGGGACACCCAGGAATTTGAAGCTGGACACACGCTCCAACTCAGTGCCAATGATGAGAACTGGGGCGTGACTGCAGCCTTTAGATTTCCTGTAATCCACAATGAGCTCCTTGGTTTTCTTTGTGTTGAGGGCCAGGTTGTTGTCAGCGCACCGTGCCGCTAAGGCGTTTGACCTAGGCGCTTATACCTTAAGCAGTTCTTGGACCTCTCTGTTCATCCACAGCTTCCAGTTCGGAAAGTCTTTATTAGTTTATGGGTGGTGATATTGTTTGTGCAGATGTTGATGTAATCTAGAACGGAAGAAGCATTTGTTTCAATATCTGTGTGTGAGTCAAGGGTGGCTTGAGTGGAAAACAAACTCCAGTCTGTGTTAAAACTGGTGCTGTAAAAGTGAGTGTGAACCTTCTGGCCACACTTTGACTGTCCTAACTGATGGTTTCGCATGTTTAATGAGGGGTAATACTTGGGAGTACACATGGTCAGGTGTATTGTCTCCTCTGGTGGAGCAGGAGACATTTTGGTGGAATTTGGGGAAAAAAAGCTTTCAGATTTGAATGATTGAAATCCATTGCAATCACCAAAACATAATCTGGGTGTTCCAATTTGGATGTGAATACCCTCAAATTGAAGCTGAGGGACAACTGCACTTTAAGCCCATATTCATGCAATATTTAACTGTAACCTGAATATATTTTGGTAAACAGTTCAGCTGGTAGAGCAGACCACTTAAAATGCCAGGGTTGTGAGACAAAGTTTTTTCAAGGGAATTCGTCAGTTTCTCATATTTCTCCGAGAGATATTTCTTCATTCTCCTTCCTCAGGCAGTTGAGATTACACTGCTCCAGAAAGTTACGCATGTTTAAAGAATTAATATCTGCTTTAAAAAGTTGGGATGCTGCATAAAATGCAAATAAAAACAAAATGCAATGATGTGCAAATAATGTATCCCTATATTTAATGGAAAATAGATAACATATCAATGGTGAAACAATAACATTTATTTATTTTTTGGGAAAAATACATGCCCATTATGAATTTGATGCTAGCAACATGTTTAAAAAAAGTAGGCATAGGGGCATATTTACCACTGTGTTGCATCACCTCTTCTTTAAACAATACTCTGTAAGCCTTTCGGAACTGAGGAGACCAATTGGAGTTTTGAAAGTGAAATGTATTCCCATTCTTGCTTAGGATTGCAGCTGCTCATCAGTTCGGGTTCTCCTTTGTCGTATTTGTCGTTTCATAATGCACCCAATATTTTCAATAGGGGACAGGTCTGGACTGCAGGCAGGCCAGTTTAGCACCCAGACTCTTTTAATACACAGCCATGCTGTTGTAATATGTGCAGAATGTGGTTTGGCATTGTCTTGCTGAAATAAACAAGGCCTTGTCTGGATGGCAGCATATGTTGCTCCAAAACCTGTATATATTGTTCAGCATTAATGGTGCCTTCTCAGATGTGCAAGTCACTCATGCCATGTGCACTAATGCATCCCCATACAGATGCTGGCCTTTGAACTCTGTGCTGATAAGAAGCCGGGTGGTCCCTTTCCTCTTTAGTCAAGAGGATGTGGCGTCCATTATACCCAAAAGTAATTTCTAATTTTGATCCGTCAGACCAGTTGTCCCCTTTGACTCAGTCCATCTTAAATAAGCTTGGGCCCAGATAAGGCAGTGGCGGTTCTGAAACTTGTTTATGTATGGTTTCTTCGTGGCGTGGTAGAGTTTTAACTTGCATTTGTGGACACAGACAATGTTAACAGACCATGGTTTTCAGAAGTGTTCCTGAGCCCATGCAGTGATTTCCACTACAGTGTCTGATTTGAATGAATTGCGGTCTGAGAGCCCGAAGGTCACGATTATCAAATATTGGTTTTTGGCCTTGTCCCTGGCGTAGAGAGATTTCTCCAGATTCTCTGAATCTTTTAATTATTTTTTGTGCAGTAGATGATGAGATCCCCAAACTCTTTCTAATTATACATTGAGAAACATTATTCTTAAATTGGTGCACTATTTGCCCATGCAGTCTTTCACAGAGTTGTGAACAACTCCCCATGCTCACTTCTGACAGACCCATCCTCTCTGGAATTATCTTTTAATCATGTTACTGACCTGTTGCTAATTGACGTAATTAGTTGTCTGATTTTCCACCAGGTTTAGTATTTTAGTTTTCATAACTTTTCCAGTCTGATGTTGGCTCTGTCCAAAACAAATGTAACTGGTTGCTGGCATCAAATTCAACATGGGCATATATTTTTTAAGAAACAAAATGTATAAGTTTCAACATTTGATATTTTGTCTTTGTACTAATTTCTATGGAATACAAGGTTTAAAGGATTTGGACATCATTGCATTCTGTTTTCATTTACATTTTACGCAGCGTCTCAACATTTTTGAAAATGGGATTGTGCAATTCCCTTGTGCAATTCTAGATTTAGTGTTCACCATGAAATCTTTATTTAATCAGAACAAGTCTTCTTTGAGTTAACAAGTTTATAGTTACCAATTCCATATATTGGTTTAGAGAAAATCATGTGGGTAGTAGAAAAACTAAATTTCAAAAGATTTTGTGCAAATAAGTGAACCCCAAGTTGCTATGGTTAAATCAAGTAGGTACACTGAACAAAATTACACAAACCCGATTCCAAAAAAGTTGGCACACTGTACAAATTGTGAGTAAAAAAGGAATGGAATAATTTACAAATCTCATAAACTTATATTTAATTCACAATAGAATATAGATAACATGTCAAATGTTGAAAGTGAGACATTTTGTAATGTCATGCCAAATATTGGCTCATTTTGGATTTCATGAGTGCTACACATTCCAAGAATGTTGAGACAGGTAGCAATAAGGCCGGAAAAGTTAAATGTACAGATAAGGAACAGCTGGAGGACCAATTTGCAACTTATTATGTCAATTGGCAACATGAATGGGTATAAAAAGAGCCTCTCAGAGTGGCAGTGTCTCTCAGAAGTCAAGATGGGCAGAGGATCACCAATTCCCCCAATGCTGCGGCGAAAAATAGTGGAGCAATATCAGAAAGGAGTTTCTCAGAGAAAAATTGCAAAGAGTTTGAAGTTATCATCATCTACAGTTCATAATATCATCCAAAGAGTCAGAGAATCTGGAACAATCTCTGTGCGTAATGGTCAAGGCCGGAAAACCATACAGTGTCCCAACTTTTTTGGAATCGGGTTTGTAAATGCAGCACTTTAGTTTTTGCCCCCATTTATCATGAGCTGAACTCAAGGATCTAAGACTTTATCTATATACACAAAATCCCAATTTCTCTCAAATATTGTTCACAAATCTGTCTAAATCTGTGTTAGTGAGCACTTCCCATTTGCTGAGATAATCCATCCACCTCACATGTGAGGCATATGAAGATGCTGATTAGAAAGCATGATTATTGCACAGGTTTGCCTTAGGCTGGCCACAATAAAAACCCACTCTAAAATGTGCAGTTTAACTGTATTGGGTGTGTGTGTGTGTGTGTGTGTGTAAATCTAGCACATATTGGCCAAACAAAAACAAGCGAGGATTGAGGGTTATTTAATAACAGAATCAATTAAAAAGGGTAAATATTGACAGATTTAGAAATATTACTGAGGAATCAGTGACAGATCAAAACAGTTCATAATATCATCCAAAGAGTCAGAGAATCTGGAACAATCTCTGTGCGTAAGGGTCAAGGCCGGAAAACCATACTGGATGCCTGTGATCTTCGGGCCCTCAGACGGCACTGAATCACATACAGGAATGATACTGTAATGGAAATCACAACATGGGCTCAGGAATACTTCCAGAAAACACTGTCGGTGAACACAATCCACCTTGCCATTCGCCGTTGCTGGCTAAAGCTCAATAGGTCAAAAAGAAGCTGTATCTAAACAGGATCCAGAAGCGCAGGCATTTTCTCTGGGCCAAGGATCATTTAAAATGGACTGTGGCAAAGTGGAAGTGTTCTGTGGTCAGACAAATCAAAACTTGAAGTTAATTTTGGAAAACTGGGACGCCATGTCATCCGGACTAAAGAGGACAAGGACAACCCAAGTTGTTATCAGCGCTCAGTTCAGAAGCCTGCATCTCTGATGGTATGGGGTTGCATGAGTGTGCGTGTGGCATGGGCATCTGGAAAGGCACCATCAATGCTGACATTTATATCCAAGTTCTAGAACAACATATGCTCCCATCCAGACGTCGTCTCTTTCAGGGAAGACCTTGCATTTTCCAACATGACAATGCCAGACCACATACTGCATCAATTACAATGTCGTGGCTGCATAGAAGAAGGACCCGGGTACTGAAATGGCCAGCCTGCAATCCAGATCTTTCACCCATAGAAAACATTTGGCATAAAGAGGAAGGTGCGACAAAGAAAATCTAAGACAGTTGAACAACTAGAAGCCTGTATTGGACAAGAATGGGGCAACATTCCTATTCATAAACTTGAGCAACTTGTCTCCTCAGTCCCCAGATGTTTGCAGTCTGTTATAAAAAGAAGAGGGGATGCCACACAGTGGTAAACATGGCCTTGTCCCAACTTTTTTGAGATGTGTTGATGCCATGAAATTTTAAATCAACTTATTTTTCCCTTAGAATGATACATTTTCTCAGTTTAAACATTTGATATGCCATCTATGTTGTATTCTGAATAAAATATAAACATTTGAAACTTCCACATCATTGCATTCTGTTTTTCTTCACAATTGTACAGTGTCCCAACTTTTTTGGAATCGGGTTTGTAAATGCAGCACTTTAGTTTTTGCCCCCATTTATCATGAGCTGAACTCAAGGATCTAAGACTTTATCTATATACACAAAATCCCAATTTCTCTCAAATATTGTTCACAAATCTGTCTAAATCTGTGTTAGTGAGCACTTCCCATTTGCTGAGATAATCCATCCACCTCACATGTGAGGCATATGAAGATGCTGATTAGAAAGCATGATTATTGCACAGGTTTGCCTTAGGCTGGCCACAATAAAAACCCACTCTAAAATGTGCAGTTTAACTGTATTGGGTGTGTGTGTGTGTGTGTAAATCTAGCACATATTGGCCAAACAAAAACAAGCGAGGATTGAGGGTTATTTAATAACAGAATCAATTAAAAAGGGTAAATATTGACAGATTTAGAAATATTACTGAGGAATCAGTGACAGATCAAAACAGAGTGAGTATAAAACGATGAGCATGAAGCAGATATCTATTGTGTAAATACACAAATGTGCACCAACTGCTCCAAGAAAACCAGCAGAAGAACAGACTTACTATTAACACCCTTTACATTCTTGGACTTCCTATAGTCATCTTGTGAGAAGGAACAATGTCGTATGGTGAGACTGTCAAGAAGGTAACAGAACGGATGCACCGCTTCCCACTAATCAACATCCAAGGGGTTCCTCTCAGGTGTTACATTGCCAACAACTGGGACTCTATCTGGGCCTTCCGCCCTGATCCATTGGACATTCTTATTGCCACCTATCCCAAAGCAGGTATCTGAAAAAGTTATTGTTTTTCCGTTGCTTTTGTAAATCACAGATGTATAAAGGTATCCTTGTTAAACCAAACTGTATATTGCATTAAGAGGATGATGCAATCTCTTTGTTCAGTCAAATTAGACCATGGGAAAGATAATCTAAATCTAAATTAAATTATTACATTCCAAATGTTATAATCATACTTAAAGTGGTAATCTGTAGTTAAAACAATAACAATGCGGTCACTTTAAGAAATATAGCCACTCCTAGATTATTTTTGAGTTATGAATGCACGGACTAACCATTAGTGAGATCAAGTAACAGTTCCATTGCAGTACAAAAACAAAATATCCCAGGATAAAGTACAGTGGATATAAAAAGTCTACACACCCCTGTTAAAATGGCAGGTTCTTGTGATGTAAAAGAATGAGACAAAGATACATCATGTCAGAAACATTTCCACCTTTAATATGACCTATAACGTGAACATTTCAATTGAAAAACAAACTGAAATCTTTGAGGGAGAATTTTTTTTAACTCACAATAACCTGGTTGCATAAGTGTGCACACCCTTAAACCAATACTTTGTTGAAGCACCTTTTGATTTTATTACAGCACTCAGTCTTTTTTGGTAGGAGTCTATTAGCATGGCACATCTTGACGTGGCAATATTTGCCCACTCTTCTTTGCAAAAGCGCTCCAAATCTGTCAGATTGGAGCGCTGTCACATCTCCTGTGCACCGCCCTCTTCAGATCACCCCACAGATGTTCAATTGGATTCAGGTCTGGGCTCTGGCTGGGCCATTCCAAAACGTTAATCTTCTTCTGGTGAAGCCATGCTTTTGTGGATTTGGATTTGTGCTTTGGGTCAATGTCATGCTGAAAGGTGAACTTTCTTTTCATCTTCAGCTTTCTTACGGACGCCTGAAGGTTTTGTGCAAAAATTACCTTGTATTTGGAACTGTTCATAATTCCCTCCACCCTGACTAAGGCCCCGGTTCCAGCTGAAGAAAAACAGCCCCAAAGCATGATGCTGCCATCACCATGCTTCACTGTGGGTATGGTGCTCTTTGGGTGATGTGCAGTGTTGATATTGCGCCAAACATACCTTTTGGAATTATGGCCAAAAAGTCCAACCTTGGTTTCATCAGACCAAGTTTCCAAAAACTTAATGTTTGTTTTTGGAAACTTCAGCCAGTCTTGGATGTTTTTCTTTGTACAAACCCGATTCCAAAAAAGTTGGGACACAAATTGTGAGTAAAAAAGGAATAGAATAATTTACAAATCTCATAAACTTATATTTAATTCACAATAGAATATAGATAACATATCAAATGTTGAAAGTGAGACATTTTGTAATGTCATTGCAAATATTGGGTCATTTTGGATTTCATGAGAGCTACACATTCCAAAAAAGTTGGGACAGGTAGCAATAAGAGGCCGGAAAAGTTAAATGTACAGATAAGGAACAGCTGGAGGACCAATTTGCAACTTACTATGTCAATTGGCAACATGAATGGGTATAAAAAGAGCCTCTCAGAGTGGCAGTGTATCTCAGAAGTCAAGATGGGCAGAGGATCACCAATTCCCCCAATGCTGCGGCGAAAAATAGTGGAGCAATATCAGAAAGGAGTTTCTCAGAGAAAAATTGCAAAGAGTTTGAAGTTATCATCATCTACAGTTCATAATATCATCCAAAGAGTCAGAGAATCTGGAACAATCTCTGTGCGTAAGGGTCAAGGCCGGAAAACCATACTGGATGCCTGTGATCTTCGGGCCCTCAGACGGCACTGAATCACATACAGGAATGATACTGTAATGGAAATCACAACATGGGCTCAGGAATACTTCCAGAAAACACTGTCGATGAACACAATCCACCTTGCCATTCGCCGTTGCTGGCTAAAGCTCAATAGGTCAAAAAGAAGCTGTATCTAAACAGGATCCAGAAGCGCAGGCATTTTCTCTGGGCCAAGGATCATTTAAAGTGGAAGTGTTCTGTGGTCAGACAAATCAAAACTTGAAGTTAATTTTGGAAAACTGGGACGCCATGTCATCCGGACTAAAGAGGACAAGGACAACCCAAGTTGTTATCAGCGCTCAGTTCAGAAGCCTGCATCTCTGATGGTATGGGGTTGCATGAGTGCGTGTGGCATGGGCATCTGGAAAGGCACCATCAATGCTGACATTTATATCCAAGTTCTAGAACAACATATGCTCCCATCCAGACGTCGTCTCTTTCAGGGAAGACCTTGCATTTTCCAACATGACAATGCCAGACCACATACTGCATCAATTACAATGTCATGGCTGCATAGAAGAAGGACCTGGGTACTGAAATGGCCAGCCTGCAATCCAGATCTTTCACCCATAGAAAACATTTGGCATAAAGAGGAAGGTGCGACAAAGAAGATCTAAGACAGTTGAACTAGAAGCCTGTATTAGACAAGAATGGGACAACATTCCTATTCATAAACTTGAGCAACTTGTCTCCTCAGTCCCCAGACGTTTGCAGTCTGTTATAAAAAGAAGAGGGGGTGCCACACAGTCCCAAACATGGCCTTGTCCCAACTATTTTGAGATGTGTTGATGCCATGAAATTTAAAATCAACTTATTTTTCCCTTAAAGTGATACATTTTCTCAGTTTAAA
This sequence comes from Esox lucius, assembly GCF_011004845.1. Classification (NCBI taxonomy): domain Eukaryota; kingdom Metazoa; phylum Chordata; class Actinopteri; order Esociformes; family Esocidae; genus Esox; species Esox lucius. Next base: position 33,136,933 of record NC_047573.1, on the reverse strand, counting down.
CATTTGATATGTCATCTATGTTGTATTCTGAATAAAATATTGAAATGTGTAACTTCCACATCATTGAAATCTGTTTTTCTTCACAATTGTACAGTGTCCCAACTTTTTTGGAATCAGGTTTGTAAGAAAAGGCTTCCCTCTTGCCACCCTACCCCATAGCCCATTCATATGAAGAATACGGGAGATTGTTGTCACATGTAGCACACAGCCAGTACTTGCCAGAAATTCCTGCAGTTCCTTTAATGTTGCTGTAGGCCTCTTAGAAGCCTCCTTTCTTCTTGTCTTTTCAGCAATTTTGGAGGGACTTCCAGTTCTTGGTAATGTCTCTGTTGTGCTATATTTTCTCCACTTGATGATGACTGTCTTCACTGTGTTCCATGGTATATTTAATGCTTCGGAAATTATTTTGTACCCTTCTCCTGACTAATAGCTTTCAACAATGAGATCCCTCTTTGGAATCTCTCATGGCTTTTACTCTGAGATACAACCAAGAAAATGTCAGGAAAATCCTACTAGCTGAACTTTATTTGTGATTAATCAGAGTCACTTTAAATGATGGCAGGTATGTAATGCTTTTTATTTAACATGAGTTTGAATGTGATTGGTTAATTCTGAACACAGCCACATCCCCAGTTATAAGAGGGTGTGCACACTTATGCAACCAGGTAATTTCTTTTTCTTTTTTTTTTGCCCCTCGAAGATTTCAGTTTGTTTTTCAATTGAATTGTTCACATTATACGTCATATTAAAAGTGGAAAAAGTTCTGACATGATTTATCTTTGTCTCATTCTTTTACATCACAAAAACCTGGCATTTTCACAGGGGTGAGTAGAATTTTTATATCCACTGTATGTTTAAAAAAATATAGGCACAAATAAAAAATATATGTTTTCGGAATGTATGTCAATACATAATACCTCCATGTGGACAGACCGACTTTGCTGCATCTCAGGATATTGTGCATGCTTCAACAACAACAAGTCAAACACTGAATCAAAATCTTAACAGTGCCAGAGTTTCCATGATTACTTGTGGGTATACACTGGGTATAGAAAGTCACCCCCTCTTTCAAAACGTTCACCTTTTGTTGCCATATAGCCTGAAATGAAAACACATAACATCTGACTTTCTCTGGCTTTATTTACACACAGTAATCCTGAATATCCAAGTAAATAAAAGTCTGATATTTAAAAAAAATTAAAACAGTAAAACACCCTATTTGTACCACTCAAACGTTTGACACACCTACTCATTCAAGGGAATTTCTTTATTTTTACTATTTTCCACATTGTAGAATAATAGTGACTATGAATAAAAAAATAAAGAATCATGTAGCAACCAAAAAAGTATTTAACAAATCAAAATATATTTACAATTTAGATTCTTCAAAGTAGAATCCTTTTGCCTTCATTGCATTTTTGCACACTCTCTCAACCAGCATAATGAGGTATTCACCTGGAATGCTTTTCTTGAAGTTTCAACATATGCTGAACACTTGTTGACTGCTTTTCCTTCATTCTGCAGTCCAACTTTTCCCAAACCATCTCAAACCATCTTGGGTTGAGGTTGGGTAATTGTGGTTGCTAGGTCATGTGAGGAATCACCATCACTCTCCTTCTTGGTCAAATAGACCTTACACAGCCTGGATGTGTGTTTTGTTAAAAAGCAAATGATAGTCCCACTAAGTACAAACCAGATGGGATGATATATTGCTATGGAATACTGTGGTTGCCGAGCTGTTTGATTGTGCCTTGAATTCTAAATGAATCACAGACAGTGTCACCAGTAAAGAACCCCCACATCATCCCACACACCGTCACACCTGCTCCTCCATGTTCACCATGTGTCTCACATAGACACAGTTGGGTGTGTTAGAAATCGGCCGTTTCGTATAGTGGTTGTAATAATTATGGCAAACCTGTTTGTCAAGGGAGAGAGTAATTCAATTATTTATTGCAGCATTAGATAGTCTTGTTCATGAGGTTACGGACCTGGTCTTCCTTACACAACCTCAATCTCATCTCACTCTATCTCTTCTCACTGTAATGTTGGTTACAAGCTGATATATACATTGAAGGGTGTGTCAACCTAGCAAAGATCAGGTTTCCAAGACAGTAACCCCCATGCCAAATGGTCAATGTTAACATTCCTGGGGTTATCAGAGCGCAACCTACAGAGAAATAATCTAAACAGTGAGGTTTCTGTTGTTTTCATCATTTAGGCACATCCACTTACAATGAAACGCACATTCATGTTGTAATTGTTAATGCTCAGATTCCACAGGTAGAACCAAACATTTTACGTTTGGAATCAAAGGACAGATTTCCACTTTTGAAAAATCTACAATATGAAATATATTTGAATTTGTTCAACACCTTTTGTGGTTACTGCATGATTCCATGTGTTATTTCATTGTTTTGTGGAGTATATAGTAATAGTAAAAAATATATATATATAATTAAAAGATTCAGAGAATCCGGAGAAATCTCTGTATGCAAGGGACAAAACCGAAAACCAATACTGGATTGCTGTGATCTTCTGGCCCTCAAGTGGCACTGCATTAAAAACAGACACGATTCTGTAGTGAAAATCATTGCATGGGCTCAGGAACACTTCCGAGAACCATTGTCTGTGAACACAGTATGTCGGTGCAGCCACAAATCCTAGTTAAATTTCTAACAAACAAAGAAGGAACCAGAACCAGAAAGTGCTGCTGCCTCCTCTGGGCCGGAGCTTATTTAAGATGGACAAAGGCGAAGAGGTAAACTGTAGTCAGACAAATCAAAATATAAAATAATTTTTGCAAATCATGGACCGCGTCCTCCAGACTAAAGAGGAGAGGCCACCTGGCTTCTGATCAGCGCACATTTCAAAAGCCAGCATCCGTGATGGTATGGGGGTGCATTAGTGCGCATGGCATTTATGACTTGCACATCTGTGAAGGCACCATTAATGCTGAATAATATATACAGGATTGGGAGCAACATATGCTGCCATCCAGACAGCGCTTTAATGAGGGAAGGCCTTGCATATTTCAGCAAGACAATGCCGGACCACGTTCGGCACGTATTACAATAGCATGGCTCTGTAGTAAAAGAGTCTGGGTGCTGAACTGGCCTGCCTGCAGTCCAGACTTGTCCCCCATTGAAAACATTTGGCACATTATGGAATGAAAAATACAACAAAGGATACCCCAAACTACTGAGCAGCTGAAATCTTATATCAACCATGAACCATTTTCAAAACTCCAGCAATTGGTCTCCTCAGTTCCCAAAGGCTTACAGAGTATTGTTAAAAGAAGAGCTGATGCAACACAGTGGTGAATATGCCTCTGAACCTACTTTTTTGAAATGGGCATGTATTCCCCCGCCCCAATCCTTTTTTCAGTTTCAACATTTGATATGTTGTCTTTGTACTATTTTCAATTAAACATAGGGATAAATGATTTGCACATCATTGCATTCTGTTTTTATTTGCATTTTATGCAGCGTCCCAACCTTTTTGTAATACAAACATACTATCAACCACTGGAGCATCTTGCCCGCAACATACTAACTTAACATATTACTACATTTGGAACTATTTTCAATAGTATGGTGCAGTGTTTCAAAACTCTTAGTAAAAGACTCCAAATAGATCATACTTGTAAATTATTAAATCTTGCATTGAAAACAACAAATTTTGCTTTCATTTGTTTAGTAAACATCTTTCACCACAAGATCAGTCATCAAAACATAACACAGTGCAATTCTTTCAGTTAAGTCATCCGTTAACAATCCGTTAGTCCAAGATCAAACAATGTAAGACACGTGTTGCTAAAGGTAATCTGTTACACTGTTTTCACATATTTCAAATAAATTCTATTATTTCGATCACATCAATATTGTGATCAATGTAGACCTTTTCTACAATCATTGACGCAAAAAAGTTACTTTTACGGCCACATTTTTTGTCCAATCAATAACAAATACTATCAGAAATTTTAAATAATAATGTCAATATTGTGCACACTACAATATTTTGTGTAAATTCTGCCTTTGACTTTTGGCCTTGATATCTTGTTCACGTCACAATTAATATCTTTATTTTCATGCACTGCAGGAATGTTTTTTTCCCACAAATTCAAACCAAACGTTGGTCATTAGTGATTATCTATGAGCTGGTAGAGGGTGACATGGGGATGGCAGTCATAGATCTTTCAACTCCATAATGAAAAGGAGATCTGTGGCCAGATCTAAGGTCAGGAAACAGGGATTGGCCCATAACCATTCCTGAATCACCTCTGAATGGTGGAACCTAACATTATCACACACAATATTATTGAGGAACTCAAGGAGGTATGCAGCCACAGCACTGTAAGACCCAAGAAGTGGCTTATCTCTTACCAGCCCATTTTCAGATATGAATATGTTTCCCCCACGTTGTCCCGGCACATGGGCAGTTGCTCATTTATCAATGATATTGTGCTGACACTGTTACGTTTTGGCTCAGTAGAAGCCTGCTTTATCAACCAAGATGTACTTGTGATGGTTCACAGCAGTTCAGTTTGTAGTTTTGACCCTGTTCATGGTCTCTCTTATTCTTTTGCCTTGCTGTCTATCCTGCCCAATGATGGATGACACTGTGTTCACATGGTTATATGGTTACCAGTTGTGGAATATTTTAGATGGCGATCATGTCCTGTTTATGACAGTATTGTATTGTACATAGGCCTTATTGTACAGTGGTATTTTGTGGCTCACACTATCAACATAAAGGTTGTAGGTTTGAATCCTGCTGTGGTCACATACAAATCTATGGCCTTAGGGTGGTGATTCTGTCATTTTCATTCTGAACATTGTAAGCAAAACTATGTGGTATCTGGCATCAAGACAGTAGCAGCAGATCCTTTAAGTCCTGTAAGTTGCGAGGTGGGGCCTCCATGGATCTAGGCTATTTGGAGGCCAATTTAACACCTCAAACTCGTTGTTGTTTTCCTCAAACCATTCCTGAAGCATCACAGCCTCCGCCGCCTTGTCTCCTCCTCTTGCCACATGTTCTCCAGGGAAGCAACACACACGCACCCAGCCATCCTCGTGATGTAAAAGAAAACGTGATTCATCAGGCCAGGCCACCTCTTTCCATTGCTCCGTGGTCCAGTTCTGATGCTCACGTGCCCGTTGTAGGCGCTTTCAGCAATGGACAGGGCTCAGCATGGGCACCCTGATTGGTCTGCAGCTACGCAGCCCCATGCGCAACAAACTGCGATGCACTGTATGTTTTTTTTCACCTTTCTATCAGTACCAGCATTAACTTTTTCAACAATTTGAGCTCATCTGTTGGATTAGACCACATGGGCCAGCCTTTGCTCCCCACGTGCATCATTGAGCCTTGGCTGCCCATGACCCTGTTGCCGGTTCATCGCTTAGCCTTCCTTGGACCACTTTTGATAGGTACTGACCACTGCAGACCGGGAACACCCCACAAGGGCTGCAGTTTTGGAAATGTTCTGACCCAGTCGTCTAGTCATCACAATTTGGCTCTTGTCAAAGTCGCTCAGATCCTTACGCTTGGCCATTTTTCCTGCTTCTAACACATCAACTTTGAGGACAGAATGTTCACTTGCTGCCTAATATATCCCACCCACTGACAGGTGCCATGATAACAAGATTATCAGTGTTATTCACTTCACCTGTCAGTGGTCATAATGTTATGGCTTGTCTGTGGTACACACACATTTAACCCTTTCCCCTTCCCACCCACCGGACCAGCATATCAAAATACATTTATATATATAATGATTCATCAAGAAATGAATTCCATATGTTAATGTTGTCTGGTTTTGCACCATGCAGTCGAGAAATTGATTGCTCAAGTTGAGCTATATCTATGAAGGAAGAGATCCATTGCTGCTGGGGCTCCAGTTGAGCTATATCTATGAAGGAAGAGATCCATTGCTGCTGGGGCTCCGGTTGAGCTATATCTATGAAGGAAGAGATCCATTGCTGCTGGGGCTCCAGTTGAGCTATATCTATGAAGGAAGAGATCCATTGCTGCTGGGGCTCCAGTTGAGCTATATCTATGAAGGAAGAGATCCATTGCTGCTGGGGCTCCAGTTGAGCTATATCTATGAAGGAAGAGATCCATTGCTGCTGGGGCTCCGGTTGAGCTATATCTATGAAGGAAGAGATCCATTAAGCAAGATTACATAGGGTAGATTTGGGATAAATTTAGTCAAGATACTAATCAATGAAGATGAAACAAAGCACCAAAAGGACAAAACACTCCAGACATTTATCCCAATGTCCAGGAATACCCTGTGTGCAGAGCATACAAGCAGAGGTTGTTTTTATATTCATCTGAAATAGTTTTGGGGGAGTTGGGTAAGTCGTGTACAAAATAATAGTGTGTCATTTGATGATTTGGGTTTCTTGTTGATAATGTAACGTTGGACCAGACTGTATTCCAATTAATGTTTACTGTTGGTATGACTTCATTCCAATTTAAATGAATTGGTAGTCATTGAAGTGTTAATTTAAGTAAATATATATATATATAATGTTGAGACTAAACCTTCACTCATCCTTGATGTCATAATCTAGTGGATTGGATGATATTCTAACTCTGAATCCCAGGGGACTTCATAAGCACGTAGAGCAGAACCAAGTTGCAAATAGAAAAAAAAGAAGAACCAGGTAGATTACATTCTTTAAGTCTTGAAATGTACGTAGGTATCCAAAAGTTTGGATACCTACCCATTCAAAGCTATTCCTTTTTCCTTTACTATTTTCAATCAGGTGTGTGAGTGCTAGGGCAAAACAAAAACGTGAATCCCTTGGGGTCCGCAGGACCAGGACTGGAATATCTGGGTTATGGTCTTCACCACTCCTGAAAACTTGAAAATATGTCATTTGTTTAATCTGTCTACAGTGAGGTTTTCCTGAAAGGATGTTGTCCCCACCAAGGTGGTAAAAAAAAAGAAAAGTTTAACAATAATTTGAAACCATTTGCTATTTGTGAATTTAAAGACTTCAGGAATTTAAAATCTTGATTTATTTAAATGATTATGATTTTTGTTTAACTGATCATAAGGGAGTATAAGTAAAACAAAATAAAATCAAATGAATGTGCAAGGAAGTTACAAATAAAACGGACACTTTTGTTAAACCAATTGGCATAATATTCCATTCGGAAGATTATGCGGGCAATGTACACCAGGGGTAGGGGGGGCATATTAACATTAAAAAAAGAAATGTCGCCATTTATTGTCCTTTATAGTTTGCGATCCCTAACCATGGCCATCACCACAAAAACAAGTATTTCCCACATTTTAAATATGCTTATTTTGGAAGTAATTAACACATTAAACACATTAATCTTATGGAGTGTCTAATCCAATTTTACACTAACCTGTTCTATTTAGATATCAGATTAATGTCAAAAGAAAAACCTGTTTACATAGTAAACTCCAAATTTTTTTGGAAATACTAACCTTTTACTAACAAATGCTTAACATTTTTGGGGATCTGTATTTTTTGGATTTAAATTATATTAATGAATATGGGTTTCAAGTTTAGACAGTCAGTTGAACCATATTGGAAGAACCATTCAAGCCTCATTTTGCACATAGTCCTCCAATTTCAGAGTTCCCAAAGTATTTGGACTCACAGCTCTTATTAGGCAGATGTGTTTCTTTGCATTATTAGTACATACATAAGAAATATGTCAATGTGTTGTCTTGGTTTTGCAAGTTGAAGTCTGATACTATGGGGACCATAGTAGTGTCAATGCAAGTCAAGCTGGCCATCAAGAGGCAGATAAATCACAGTAACGCAATCCGAGACTGATAGAGCCTGTCCAATTTTGATCCATGAACATAAAACTGCAAGACGGGTGAACCTTTATTAGCATGAGTCGAAGATGTTGATCATCTATATTTCTTATATATTCTCCAAATGCCTTTGTCTTTAACAACATATCTATATTAGACCAAACTTTCAGCATGTCCCCTCCACTATCTGTCTGTCTTCCAATAACGTAAGGGTATTCTATATCCTAACCTTATGTGGCCTAGTATAGTGTCCTCTCTTGAGTTCTTGGCTCCACACACTTATCAGGGTGTCTGGGGCCCCTCAATAATCGATACCAGCTGTTTGCTTTATGGTACCTCATATAGCACAAGATAGCAAAGTACCATTCCTCTGTGTTGTGTTTTTTGTTCAGGGTAAGTCAGCCCTTATGTGCTGTGTGAAGATTCTCATGCCCATAATCTCTCAAGAACCAAATAAAACATTACCATGCCAAAATCAAAAATAAAGCTCTGGTGATCTCAGCATTGTCAAAAAACCTGGTAGATAAAGGAAGACCACTGTGCACTGTCAACAATAAAGAAAAAAAAAACAAGAGGTAGTTACAGATTTGTCAAAGACAGCAAAATGCAGTGGATTACACAAGCAGAACTTCAGAAGATGCTTTAAATAATGTTGGAATAGTATCAATGAATCATGTTTGTATAGTGTCTATTAATTAATAGCATGTATTAATGATTAACTCAAATTAACCAGAATGGAAAGATTGCCAAGAGGCCCCGGTGCACAACTGAAAAAGAGACTGGTGTTTTGTGGGTACTATTTAATGAAGCTGCCAGTTGAGGACCTGTAAGGCATCTGTTTCTCTAATTAGACACTCAAATGTATTTTGTCCACTAGCTCAGTTGTGCACTGGGCCCTCTTACCCCTCTTACTACTCTGGTTAGAGCCAGTTTGGGCTGTTCTGTGAAGGGAGTACTATATATCATTGTATGAGACCTTCAGTTTCTCTGCAATTTCTCGCATGGAATAGCCTTCATTTCTCAGAACAAGACAAAACTGACAACTTTCAGAAGAAAGTTATTTGTTTCTGGCAATTTTCAGCATGTAATAGAATCCACAAACGCTGATGCTTAAGATACTGAGCTAGTGAAAAGAAGGCCAGTTTTATTGCTTCATTAATCAGCACAACAGTTTTCAGTGGTGCTAAAATAATAGCAAAAGGGTTTTCTAAACGTCAATTAACCTTTTAAAATTATAAACTTGGATTAGCAAACACAACCATTGGAACACAGGGGTGATGGTTGCTTATAATGGACCTCTGTAATGCTTATGTAGATATTCCATTGAAAATCAGCCGTTTCCAGCTACAATAGTCATTTAAAACATTAACAGTATCTAGACTGCATTTCTGATCAATGTTGTGTTATTTTAAGGGACAGGAAATGAGGTTTCTTTCAAAAACAAGGACATTTCTAAGTGACCCCAAACTTTTGAATGGTAGAGTACAGTATATGTATTCTATTGTTCACTAGTGTGTGGGGTCCATTGAACAGCTGGAATACAAACCACTCAAAAGAAAGATTATTATTTCAAGTCAATTCTCTGTGGTTGTCAGTGCACAGCTAAATTGATTTTGTCCATGTGTGTTTTGGGCAACCATTTCTGTTCCATAGGAACAACATGGGTACAGGAGATTGTGGATCTGCTACGCCACAATGGAGATGTAGAGGCAACAAGGACAGCGCCGACCCAGGAACGATTCCCCTTCCTGGAGATCCACTACCCCCCACCTATCCCCTCTGGTACGGAACGCGTGTTTCCACATTCTACAAGCTGTTTGCAACTCAATGTGTATCCTGGCAGACGTGGGTCAAATAGCTAATCCAAATCCATGGATATATAAAAATGTTCATAGGGACAGTTTTGTGGACACAGATTGAACATAGTCCAGGATAAAAAAAAATCAAGCTCAAGAGTTATCCATTGACTTATATTTTTCCCCCATGGCTAGGCTTAATCTGTTTCAGGGAAACTAGCCCCTAATGTGGAGTTTGCTGCATTATTTATATTCAAACCTGGGTTTCTGATCTTTTAAAAATGTATTTGGTTGCACTTTATTTTGAGGGTTCCAATTTCCATCTGTAGATGTTCTATAGATAATAATACAACAGTGTTTACAAAAAAATTGGGACACTGCATAAAATTTAAATACAAACAGAATGCAGTGATGTGCAAATCATTTCAACCTTATATTCAGTAGAAAATAGTACAAAGACCACATATCAAATGTTGAAACTGAGACATTTTATTGTATCTTGAAAAATATATGCCCACTTTGAATTTGCTGCCACCAACATGTTTCAAAAACATTAGGACAGAGGTAACAAAAACTGGAAAAGTTGTGTAATGCTAAACAACTAAACCTGATGGAATATCACACAACTAATTAGGTCAGTTGGCAACAGGTCAGTAACATGATTGGGTATTAAAAGATCATTCCAGAGAGGATGGGTCTGTCAGAAGTGAGGATGGGGAGGGGTTCACCACTCTATTAAAGACTGCTTGGGCAAATAGTGCAAAAATTAAAGAATAATGTTTCCCAATGTAAAGACTTTGGGGAGCTCATCATCTACGGTATGTTTAAAAGATTAAGAGAATACAGAGATATTTCTGAATGCAAGGGACAATGTAAAAAAAACAATGTTGGATGGCTTTGATCTTCGGGCCCTCAGGCAAGTCTGCATTAAAAACGGACACGATTCTGTAGTGGACATCACTGCATGGGCTCAAGAACACTTCTGAAAGCCATTGTCTGTGAACACAATATGCCATTGCATCCACAAATGCAAGTTAAAACTCTACCATGCAGAACCACCACTGCCTTCTCCTCTCTTGGAGGCCTTCTTCTCACTGCCTTCTCCTCCCTTGGAGGCCCCTTAGATCGTCAGATCAGTTCCTTTTAGCCATTCTGCAGTAATGGATGAATACAATAGGTGATTGTGCCTTTTTGGTTGTGGCTCCTAGTCTGTGGAATAAACTGCCCATTACTATTAGGTCATCCCCCACAACTGAGACATTTAAGTCTTGTCTTAAAACTTATTTTTATTATTTGGCGTTCGAGTCAGTTTATGGACATTCATGCTTAACTGTCTTGTTTGTTTCTTGTTTCTATTTATTGTTGTATGTTTTGATAGATTGCATAACCTTTTACAGCACTTTGTTCAGCATATAAATAAATTGACTTGACTTGACACAGTGGTAAATATGCCCCTGTCCCAACTTTTTGAAACGTGTTGTTGGCATCAAAATCAAAGCGGGCATATATTTTTCCAAAAACAATAACATTTCTCAGTTTCAAATTGTAATGTGTCGTCTTTGTACTATTTTCAATTAAATACAGTGATTAAACAATTTGCACATAATTTGCAATCTGGTTTTATTTACATTTTACGCAGTGTCTCACCTTTTTTGGAAAGGGTGTTGTAATAGAGACACTTATTGGATATATTTGAAAAATCTGTTGCGTGTAGATACAAATTGGGGTATTTGTCTAGGCATTTTGGGCTAGTTTTGAGCCATCATTTTTCTTGCATTTATTTGTGGACCTGGCAACCCGGAGCAATGCTTGTGTTTAGACCACTGTGTCACTCGATGGGTCCTGAATTTCAACCATTCAATTTGGCCCTTTCATCCTTGACTTACCTTATTGTGTTTCCTAGGTTTGAGCCGGCTTGAAAAGATGAACCCCCCAAGGGTCATCAAGACTCATTTGCCAATCCATTTGGTGCCTGAAGGGTTCTGGGAAAATAAATGCAAGGTAAGTTGGAGTAAGACCCCTAATACAATTTTCATACTACGGAGCTGTGCTGAACTGTGCCGAGCTATTGTACTGGACAGTGTTGGGGACAATTTAGTGTTAGGATTACAGTTAACAAAGATTAACCAAGATCACTGAAAAGAAGGTTGGTGTCATCTATTTCCAAGAGTACAAGCCTGTGTGTAACGAGCAATAACAATTTTACACCCACTTCTTTGGAAACAAATGCTTCTTGCTCCTTGATTGTTGGCAAACTGATTGTTACTGAACTACTATATTTAGCCCCCCAGTTTAATGGCAGATGGGAATAATGGCAGACAGGAAGGGCGGGCAGCAGACTACGAAGCAGGTTGAGAGCGACAAAAGGCTAGCCAACTTCCTGTCCAGTCCACTCGACTGGCAGGACTCTGGGCGACTCATTGCCGTCGTTGCCGCGTTCGTCGCTTGCCTGGATCCAGGCTGGTCCTCCAGCGGGTGATGGGTCCTCCTCTGAATCAGAATCTGGCCATCCAAGGAGTATTCCCTACCGTCCATCACTGCTGTATCCTTTGGAAGGGGTGCTGTCATTCTGTCACATCTTAATGGTGGTTGCAGCAGGACACAAGCTCAGAGGTTCAGGGTATTTAATCCGACACTTACTAAACATACAATGCTCTTGAGATACGTAACAGAACGTATCAGCACAATGACCAAACACAGATAAGACAATTACAGACAAGAAACACTTGGTCAGGAGGAACTTAAATAGAGACACAATGAGGGGGCAAACAAGACACAGGTGGAAACAATATTACAAAAGGACAAGCTACGTTTGAAATCAAAGGACACAAAACCAAACACAATAGGCCACGTTCACAAACACTTATACACATCAAACAACGGCTGAATTTATTCTACTGAATCCTAAGTAGGATTTCTATTGAAAACAAAGTTTGAAAAAAGAAAAGAAAAGGCATCTAAAGAAAAAATCTGACACTGTTTGATGTGTATTTGTCAATCAATGAACAGGTTATTGATTTTCATAACTTTAATTGCACTATTACAGATTTCAGGAATTTCTACTAAATCCTAAATACAATTTCTGTTGAAAACAAAGGTTGTAAAAGTATGCCAGGCATTTATAGAATGAATCAGGTGTTGTTTGATGTGTATTTGTCAATCAGTGAATAAGTTATAGATTTTCAAAGCTGTAAATGGCTGTTGGTGAATGTCTGTTGAATGCCTGTTCAGACATATGTTTGTTGAACGCTATATGTTTAACAAGAGAGGTATAACTAGCCTCATTAACGTTTGCTAGGCCATTGTTGCAGTTGGTTGAAATTGGCTGTTTCGTCTAGTGGTTGAAATAATTATCGAATACCCAGTTTTCAAGTAAATCAATTACTTATTGCAGCATTTGATTAGCTTATGCTGTTACAGGCTCAATCTCTTCTCTTCTCACTGTAATGTTTGTTACAAGCTGATATATACATTGAGGGGTGTGTCTACCTAGCAAAGATCAGGTTTCCAAGACAGTAACCCCCATGCCAAATGATCAATGTAAAAATTTTTGGGGTAAGTAGAGCGCAGCCTACAGAGAGATAATCTAAACAGAGAGGTTTCTGTTGTTCTCATTATCTAGGCACATTCAATTCCAATTAAACGTACATACATATTGTAATTGTTAACGCTCAGACTCCACACAAGGATTACATATAGATATGATTGCAAATACAATAAATATGCGGTTAGCGCATCCAATAGAACTGCAACTATCTGGCATTTAGTATAACTAGTATACGTATAACTAGTATAAGTATTACCATATGCCGAAACGCTACGTGAAAACTTTCAATTGCACAAAATGTTTATGAGCATGAAACAACTTCCATTCAATGTTGGCCGTGTGGAAGAGATATTACTAAATAACGTTTTTGTCATAATTTTATTTTCTCAAATAGCAATACTGTGTAGACTGGGCTACAAAGGTAAACTACATTTGTAAGCTACTAATGTAGCTGGGCTACAAATGTAAGCTACATTTTGGCAAGTAAGCTACTTGCCAAAATTTTCCCAGAGGCTTATGAACGAAAAAGAAATATTCCCTACCATACAGCCACTTAATTGATGAAGTACATCCCCTGAGCTAGCAAGCTAATGGCTACACTGAAAATAAATGTGTCCCTCTTAATATAATTTTTTTTTCTGTACTACTAGCATAAAAACAAGCAAAAATGACTAGTATACATCTGTAGCTAATGTTTATGTTAATGTGTAGAATTATATTTTTCTACAAAATGAGAGTGACTGAAATATTCCCCATTGTAACTTTCTCGCTGGTCCGCCTGTCAGTTTACATTGACTTGTAATCTCCTTATACTGGCTTTAGACACTTGGTGTACTATCCTTAGAACCCTAAACCAGCCTGGACTAGCTTGTACTAGACTTGTTCAGATTTGAGATCTCCCCATAGTGGCTCGATGATATTAAGGTCAGGAGACAGTGATGGCCACTCCAGAATCTTCACCTTTTTCTGCTTTAACCACTGGTGGGTCAACTTGGCCTTGTGCTTAGGGTCATTGTCGTGCTGGAAAATCCTAGAGCGTCCCATTCACAGCTTTCATGCAGAATAATATAAATTGTCTGCCAGTATTTTCTGATAACATTCATCTTGCCATCAATTTTCACAAGATTCCCTGTGCTTTTAAAGCTTACACATCCCCAAAACATCAGTGAGCCACCACCATGCTTCACAGTGGGGATGGTATTCTATTCACTATAAGCCTTGTTGACCCCTCTCCAAACATAGCGCTTATGGTTGTGAACACAAAGCTCTATTTTGGTTTCGTCACTCCACATCCCCCGGGTAGGGCCACAGTGTCGCAGGACCCCCCCGTCTCAGTTCCAAGGTGTTACGCTGCTATATTATTGTGCTGGGGGATATGAGGAATGCACTTTCTAACTTTTCTCATTCTCCTCCAGTTTAACATTTTAGGAAGAGATGAGGTCCTGGTCCACACCTGCGGAATACCTGGTTTGGGGGGCCCGTTGCTGTCCCTGTCCTTGTCCACCTGGTCATACTTTTGACCTAGTCTAGAAACAAATAGACTCTGGATTTAGCCCAGATAATTGTTTTTATTATTCTAATTGGACTCTTAATATCTCACCCGGCACAGCCAGAAGAGGACTGGTCACCCCTCTGAGCCTGGGTCCGCTCTAGGTTTCTTCCTAAACTTCGGCCTTCTTAGGGAGTTTTAGGGAGCCACTGAAATCCAACACTACTGTTGTTTGCTCCTTGGGGTTTAAGGCTGGGTGTCTCTGTAAAGCACTTTGTGACAACTGCTGTTGTAAAAAGGGCTTTATAAATTCATTTGATTGATTGATTGATTGACATTACTCTGTGCCAGAAGCTGTGAGGCGTGTCAAGGTGTTGCTGGGCATATTGTAACTGGGCTTTTTTGTGGCATTGGCGCAGTTAAGGCTTCTTTCTGGCAACTCAACCATGCAGCTCATTTGGTCAAGTATCGAGGTATTGAAACAACCACACCGTCTTTTTCCAGAGCAGCCTGTATTTTTCAGAGGTTACCTGTGGGTTTGTCTTTGTATCCCGAACAATTCTTCTGGCAGTTTTGGCTGAAATCGTTCTTGCACTACCTGACCTTGGCTTGGTATCAAGAGATCCCCACATTTTCCACTTCTTAATAAGTGATTGAACAGTATTGATTGGCATTTGCAAGGCTTTGGATATCATTTTATATCCTTTTCCATCTTTATAAAGTTCCATTACCTTGTTACACAGGTCTTTTGACAGTTATTTTCTGCTCCCCATGGCTCAGTATCTAGACTGCTCAGTACATCCACGTGAGAGCTAACAAACTCATTGACAATTTATAAGCAGACACTAATTGCAATTTAAAAAGCCACAGGTGTGGGAAATTCACCTTTAATGGCCAATTTCACCTGTGTGTGTCACCTTGTGTGTCTGTAACAAGGCCAAACATTCAAGGCTATTTAAACTTCTGATCAGGGCCATTTGGGTGATTTCTGTTATCATTATGATTTAAAAAGGAGCCAAACAACTATGTGATAATAAATGCCTTCAGATGATCACTATCCTTGTATAAAATAAAAATGTTTGCATGATCAGTCATATTTTCAAAATCATTGCCAAAATTTCACAATTTATGCCAGGGTATGCAAACTTATGAGCACAACTGTAAATCCCACAGTGATACAGGGGAATATAAACAGAGGTGCATGAGACACATACAGGGGAGGGTCTAGTTTGAGATTGGCTGTTAAATTTGCAGATTGAGCCTATGGCTATCAAGCTGCCACTTTCTGGTTATATTCTAATAGGCAAAGAACACCACATCTGAAGCAGGAGTCCACCGACATTTGGGCGGACATTTGGGGGAAAGAAATTAGTGCTGGCCTGACTTTGAATCTTCACGCACAATGCACAGCATGTTAACTGTCTTGAAATGGCAAAGAAAGTTGCATAAGTACTATACAGAAATTATTTGGTTACAGTTGCACAGGCAAAAAAACGCCACATTTTACTATTTTTCTAAATCTACCATATAAAGTTTTTTCCTGAGTACTGCCTCTGCTAATTATTTGCCATGCAAATCGACATAACTGTGTTTAAAGTTTAACACGTTTTCCACAGAATTTGTGTATGGGAACAATTTAAATCAAGTCCAATGAGCAGAAGCTTGAGCACAGTCCTGCTTACACATTAAATTCCCTTGGAACAATTTAAGCCAAGTCCAATGAGCAGAAGCTTGAGCACAGTCCTGCTTACACATTAAATTCCCTTTCAATAATTTAATAAGAGCGGTGTTCCAAAAAGGTCTGGACCTTTCCCAGTGCCATGTTGCTGTTTTGCTGAAGTTAATCAGGCTATTCATTTTACTGGTTTTCAGCATCATGAACTGCAGGAAGAGGGATCAGGAAAAATGTCACGGTATCGTATAGTTAGGAGGAAGGAAGCAGATGCATAATCCAACAAGGTTCTTTACTGAAAACCAGATGCACACAAAAACTGAACAATACAGTCTAAAACTATGTAACAGTATATTTAGAATTTTGGGCAGTAATGAGATACCGACGGCAACAAGTTACAGGAAAAACCTGAATAAATGAGTGGAGGAGCATAACAAATGCTGATGCTTCCATATAGGTGTAATACATGATACAATTAAACAATTAACAGCCAATCATGCTCTGTAAATGTTTAAAATGCTGAGCAGGGCCAGTTGACCTGGATTTTGGATCAAGATGGCAAGAGGAAAGGATCTAAATGTTAGACAGCGTTCTCCAACATCATCAAAACACCAAATTGAGGAATACATTTTAGAATAATTGTGTTTCATCCCTGTAGTGATTCATCCCTGTATCTGTATATCATGTTAAATACTTTTTTCCTTTAATTGTAATAAAAAACACGTTTAAGGAGTACAAGACTCTAGGTGATGCTAACTACTTGTTTCTAGGAGTTAACTATTGGGTTTCTACTGTGCTGTTTGTGGAATTTAGACCAAATTCCACAAATACAATAAACATCAGAACACTAAATAAATGTCTTCAGATAAGACTAAAAATGTATTCAATGATTAAGGTTTCTAGTATTGGTGATTGAAGAGGTGGCTCGTATTACCACAACTGTTGCCCAAGACGTTGCAGACAGTTGTTTTCTGCACATGGTCCAACTTTTTGAATCAGAACCATGTCTTAACATTAGAGGAATCTTGTGTTATAATTATTTTGATGGGAAACGTTGCAGTCCTGTTCCACATACACTGCCCTCATTGTTTACATAAAAACAGAAAAGGAAACCACAATGTGTGTTTTCATTAGCCTATTATAGTATAGTAGCCCTACATTATTACACAACGTAGCATTTTATAGTGATGTAAAAATGCATGCTTTAGCCTAATGCAGCAAATACGTTCTGGGCAAATCCATATTGTGGCATATATGTCTATCGCTGTACTGTTAATACTATCCATAGCAGCACCCCTACAGTTCCCTAATTATATTGGAACCAATAGTTTTTTTTAGATATCAACATGGTATACAATGAGGAAGTCATATTTATTTGTTGTTTGAATATTCTTTGCATGCAGTGATTGCGTATAGTGTGACCATAGCAGCACCAGACACTGGGTATCTTCCTTGATGACACTGTACTACTACTGTAAACCACAGCTTATACACAGATTTTCTTTTTTTTATGAAAAAATCATCTTTTACAATAGTCCCACCTCTAAATTGGGCACCACAAATGAAGATGCAGTTGATATGAAGATACAGTGAATAACGTATGAATGCAACACCTTCCCCCTCTGATCTTCTCTTCAGACTATCTATGTAGCGAGAAATGCAAAGGACAACCTAGTCAGCTACTACCACTTTGACAAAATGACTCTAATCCAACCTGAGCCCGGACCATGGGACAGCTACATCCGCAAGTTCATGAATGGAGAATGTAAGTGATGTAACACAACTATCTGCGAAAATAAGCGAAGAAACCAAATGATTAACCCAGAACTCCCAATTCAATTATGTGTTTTTTGTATTAATTACATTTTCACTATTGAATCTAATGTAACATTTTACACTTTAAAAGAATCACGGTATTTAAACAGTGTACTCTACTCTTCCACAGTGGCATGGGGTTCATGGTATCACCATGTGAAGGCTTACTGGAATGAACGAGAAAAGAAGAATATACTCTATCTATTCTATGAAGACATGAAAGAGGTAGCAGGAAAGTTGATATTTTTTACGTATTTGGACATAGATATCTGAGCTAGATTCTAACCACATTCTTTACATAATGGTAACACAATTTCACAATGTAAATAACATTTACCAAAACAACATTTCATAGTGCAGACAAAGTAAGTAGCCTACATCCCACCTTTATCATAACATAACATTGCTATAATTAGAATCAGGTGCACCAAAACAGGTGCAAAGAAAGTAATTACAGAGTAAATTAGGAAGGATTTGAAACTTGGACTGGTCTGGTCTTAACCATAGGTTGTGTGGAAACACATCATGCCAAGATCAAAATACTAATACAAGGCCCTCAGGAGAAGGATTATTGATGTCTGTAAGTCAGAGGTTTCAAAGACATTTTCATGCAATTCGTAGCAAATCATTCTACCGTTGGACAGATCATCTACAAATGGAATACAATCCAGACCACTGGATGAGCTAACCAAAATAATCATATTCAGTCCAAGAGCGGACCAAAAGATTACCAAGACAAGATTTTTCAGACCAAATATTTAAATAAAAAAAAGACCAAAACTATTGCAATAACGTGATTTGGGCAGATGAGTTAAAGGTAGAGTTGTTTGGCTGCAATGCCAAATGCAGTTTGGCAAAAACTAAACACTGCCTTTGAACTGAATAACCTCATACCAACCGTAAAGCATTGAGGGGATGGCATTATGGTTTGGGGCTGCTTTGCTTACTCAGAGCCTGGCCAATTTGCCATCATTGAGTCAATAATGAATTCCCTATTGCAACAGAAAATGATTAATTTGAATGTGAAGCTATCGGACAAAAAGTGAAAGTAAATGTAACACATTAAATAAGCGTATTGACCAATCAACACTTGAATTTTAACTATTGTGACGTATTGTGATGTAATAAAGCTGGGACATTTGTCGTTACAGGAAAGGCTGCGTACTTCGGTTGTTGGCTAGAAGGAAGGGAGAAAACCTAGTCCTTTCCTCAAGCAAAACTACTGTTCAAAAGTTTGGGGTCACTTAGAAATGTCCTTGTTTTCGAAAGAAAAGCCATTTTTTTGCCCATTAAAATAACATGATTTTACTTTAGAAATCCAGTGTAGATATTGTTAATGTTGTAAATAACTATTACAGCTGGGAATATCTACATAGGCGTACAGAGGCCCATTATCAGCAACAATTACTCCTGTGTTCCAGTGGCACGTTGTGTTTGCTAATCCAAGTTAATCATTTTAAAAAGTTAATTGATCATTACAAAGCCCTTTTGCAATTACAACCCTGTTTCCAAAAAAGTTGAGACGCTCAGTAAAATGTAAATAAAAACAGAATGCAATGATACAAAATAGTACAAAGACAACATATCAAATGTTGAAACTGAGACATTTTAAAGTTAATGTGTTAGAAGCAGGAAAAATGGGCAAGCCTAAGGATCTGAGTAACTTTGACAAGGGCCAAATTGTGATGGCTAGACGACTGGGTCAGAGAATCTCTAAAACTGCAACCCTTGTGGGGTGTTCCTGATCTGCAGTGGACAGTACCTATAAAATGGTCCCCAGAACCATTGCCGAAAGCGCCTACCATGGGCACATGAGCATCAGAATTGGACCACGGAGCAATGGAAGAAAGTGGTCTGGTCTGATGAATCATGTTTCCTTTTACATCATGTGGATGGCTGGGTGCGTGTGCGTAGCTTACCTGGAGAACACATGGCACCAGGATGCACCTTGGGAAGGAGGCAAGCCGGCGGAGGCAGTGTGATGCTTTGGACAATGTTCTGCTGGGAAACCTTTGGTCCTGCCATTCATGTGGATGTTACTTTGACACGTACCACCTACCTAAGCATTGTTGTAGACCATGTGCACCCTTTCATAGCAACAGTATTCCCTGAATGTTTTGGCCTCTTTCAGCAGGAAAATGCGGCCTGCCAAAAAGCAAAAAGTGTTCAGGAATGGTTTGAGGAACACAACAACGAGTTCAAGGTGTTGACTTGGCCTCCAAATTCCCCTGATCTCAATCCAATCAAGTATCTGTGGGAAATGCTGGACAAACAGTTCTGATCCATGGAGGCCCCACCTCAAAACTTACAGGACTTAAAGGATCTGCTGTGAACGTCTTGGTGCTAGATAATAATCATGCTGTCTTGGTACCACTGCACACCTTCAGAGGTCTAATGGAGTCCATGCCTAGATGTTCAGGGCTGTTTTGGTGGCAAAAAGGGGACCTACACAATATAAGACAGGTGGTCATAATGTTATGGCTGATCAGTGTATATGCTGATCAGCCATAACAAAAAAAGACAGAATTTTGTGTAATGCTAAAAAACTAAACCTGGTGGAATATCACACAACTAATTACGTAAAATTGCAAAAATTTTGGGGATCTCATCTACATAATATAATAAAAAGATTCAGAGAATCCAGAGAAATCTCTGTATGCAAGGGACATGGGTGAAAACCAATATTGGATGGTCGTGATCTATGGGCCCTCAAGCGGCACATTAAAAACAGATGAAATAATTTTTTATATAACTCTGTTTCCAAAAATGTTGTGACGCTGTGTATAATGCAAATAAAAACAGAATACAATGATATCCAAATCATGTATCCGTATATTTAATAAAAAATAGTACAAAGACAAGATATCAAATGTTGAAACGGTGAAATGTTATTGTTTTTCGAAAAATAGATACCTATTTTAAATTTTATGCCAGCAACACGTTTCAAAAAAGTTGGGACAGAGGCATGTTTACCACTGTAACTGAAGTCGGCCAAGAAGATTGAATGTCTCTTATGGACTGAGTGAGTGACCGACTGACTAACAACCCCTTGTTAAATAGCGTAGTGGTTAGAGACATGGACCTGCAACCAATAGGTTCCGCATTCAAATCTTGTCACAGCAAATTATGCATTAGGATTTGTTCTGGATAGACAAAAACTTAGCTGGCTATAACCTTCAGCAGCTGCGTTATAGTAAGCCTAAAATAAATCAGTTTAGCCTATATTGCCACTATTTCTGGTGGATTTACGAAGTACACATCCGTGCATGCTTTTTGGGTCAGGATAGACAAAAACTTTGCTGGCTACAACCTTCAGTAGCTACGTTATACGAAGCCTAAAATAAAACAATTTAGCCTATATTGACACAGTTTCTGGTGTATTTTCAATGTACGCATCTGTGCATGATTTTGGGGGCAATATAGGCTAGATCAAAACTCCTTGAGCAGTAAAAGAGTAGGTGTTTCCACGATACTCTCATCTTTTCACTTGAAGAAGTCAGTTATCATCACCTATATTGATAGTTATTGTATCAATGTCATTCACGAATGAAAGAAAAACTAACGTTTTTGTGCCATGAAATAGCTTTGGCTGTGTAAAGTTCATTTTCAGTCTCGCTAGCAATTGCTCAATTCTTATGATTACTTTAAGTAGTAATAAGTTAGATACTAGTAAGCCTATTACTGGCTAATAAGCTGTTAAAACGGACAGTGGCAGAAGACATACATTTCATAGATGCAATGTTTGGTGGAGGTAAACCTAATAAGAAACGTTAATAAGTTAATGGTGGTGATGTCTAGTGAAATATTCAAACTTGGTGTGATGTTAATGCGTGACAAAATGATCTAATGTCGAGATGCTATACCGGCACTGGGCAAACATATAGCAGACATAACCACATAACCACTCATGTGGGAGACCTGGGTTTGAATCCCGTGAGGGCAACAACATTTATCACTTTAAATTGCAATGCAGCTGAACTAGGCTTGCCTGGTTCCTTCTCTATTTTTTTTAACAATACTTTGTAAGCATTTGGTAACTAAGGAGAACAATTGCTGTAGTTTTGAAAGTGAAATGTATTCCCATTATTGCTTGATTTAGGACTTCAGCTGCTCAACAATTTGGGGTCTCCTTTGCCGTATTTTTGATGGCCCGCGTAAGCGGTCTTAGTGAGTGTGTGAGTGGCTAAAACTTTGATAGCTACAAGCTTAAGTAGCTAAATTAATTGCCCCCATTTATCATGAGCTGAACACAAATATCTAAGACTTTCTCTATGTACACCAAAGGTATTTCTCTCAAACATTGTTCACAAATCTGTCTTAATCTGTGTAAGTGAGCACTTCTCCTTTGCCGAGATAATCCATCCAGCTCACTGGTGTGGCATATCAAGATGCTGATTAAACAGCCTGATTATTGCACAGATGTGCCTTAGGCTGGCCACAATAAAAGGCCACTCTAAAATGTGCAGTTCCATCACACAGCACAATGCCACAGATGTCGCAAGTTTTGAGGGAGCATGCAATTGACATGCTGACTGCAGGAATGTCCACCAGAGCTGTTGCCCGTGATTTTAATGTTAATTTCTCTACCATAAGCTGTCTCCAAAGGTGTTTCAGAGAATTTGGCAGTACATCCAACCAGCCTCACAACCGCAGATCACGTGTAAGCACACAAGCCCAGGACCTCCACATCTTGCAACTTCACCTCCAAGATCGTCTGAGACCTGCCACCCGGACAGCTGCTGCAACAATCGGTTTGCATAACCAAAGAATTTCTGCACAAACCTGACTGCAGTTCGTCGTCATAACCGACTTGAATGAATCCCGGTTTTCAGTGTACAGAGCAGATGGCAGACAGCATGTATGGCGTTGTGTGGGTGAGCGGTTTGCTGATGTCAACGTTGTGGATCGAGTGGTACATGTTGGCGGTGGGGTTATGGTATAGGCAGGCGTGTGTTATGGACAAAGAACACAAGTGCATTTTATTGATGGCATTTTGAATGCACAGAGATACCATTACAAGATCCTTAGGCCCATTGTTGTGACATTCATCCACGACCATCACCTCATGTAGCAGCATGATAATGCACAGCCCCATGTTGCAAGGATCTGTACACAATTCCTGGAAGCTGAAAACATCCCAGTTTTTGCATGGCCAGCATTCTCACCAGACATGTCACCCATTCAGCATGTTTGGGATGCTCTAGATCGGCGTATAGAACAGCATGTTCCAGGTCCTGCCAATATCCAGCAACTTCGCACAGCCATTGAAGAGGAGTGGAGCAACATTCCACAGGCCACAATCAACAACCTGATCAACTCTATGTGAAGGAGATGTGTTGCTCTGCGTGAGGCAAATGGTGGTCACACCAGTTACTGACCAGTTTTCGGACCCCCCTGGACCCCCCCAATACAGTGAAACTGCACATTTTAGAGTGGCCTTTTATTGTGGCCAGCCTAAGGCACACCTGCCATAATCATGCATCTTGATATGACCCCTGTGAGGTGGATGGATTATCTCGGCAAAGGAGAAGTGCTCACTAACACTGGTTTAGACAGATTTGTGTACAATATTTGAGAGAAATAGGCCTTTTGTGTACATAGAGAAAGTCTTAGATCTTTGAATTCAGCTCATGATAAATGGGGGCAAAAACAAAAGTGTTGCATTTATAATTTTGTTCAGTGTAGTAAACCTAAAGTAAAACTGTTTACGGTTATATTGCAATGGATGAACTGCACCGACAAGGACCATTTCGGAGTCATTGTTATCATTATAGGTACTGTATAGCTACTAGCTAGCCATCTACAGTAAGCTCTTTCTAATGTAACGCGTTGAATGTATTTTGCAATCCTGTTATACAGTATCTGTTCTTGGTTTAGATGTTAATAGATAATGTAGGGCACTCGTTTCGTTTTTTGCTGGCTACAAGCTTCAGTAGCTACATTATAGTAAGCCTAAAGTAAAACTGTTTTCGGTTATATTGCGATGGACAAACTGCACCGTCAAAGACCATTTCGTTTTACATAGTGTAGTTCACATACAATAGTGTAGTGGTTGGCTATTCAACCGTCAGTGTTTTCTAAAAAAACGACCCAGCAATGGAATGATTGGAGTCATTGTTTCAATTCTAAGTACTGCATAGCTATTAGCTAGCCATCTACAGTAATCTCTTTCAAATTTAACACGTTGAATGTAGTATTGCGATACTCTTACACCTGTAGTTGGTTTGGATATTAATAGGTAATGTAGGGAACTAGTCTCGACAACCGTGGAGTTTCGACTAATTGGTTTGATTATGCAGACAGTGAACAGACACCACATCTCTACACATAATGTGCAACAAGACCCGCTGTTTAAATAGTGGTTAAAGACAGTCTTTCACAAAGTACACTGCGGATCGAATCAAGCCAGAGCAACAACATTCATTCTTTCTAATCGCAGGCCAGCCGAACTTGGCTTGCTTGGTTTCTTGTCTGTCTCATTATGTGCCAAATGTTTTCAATGGGTGAGAGGTCTGGATTGCAGGCAGCCCAGACTATTTTACTACAGTGCCATTCTGTTGTAATATGTGCAGAATGTGGTTTGACATTGTCTTGCTGAAGTAAGCATGGCCTTCCATGAAAAAGATGTCACCTGGATGGCAGCATTTGTTGCTATAAAACCTGTATATATTTTTCAGCATTAATGATGCCTTCACAGATGTGCAAGTCACTCGTGGATGCTGGCTTTTGAACTGTGTGCTGATAACAAGCCAAATGGCCCTAATCCTCTTTAGTCCAGAGGACGCAGCGTCCATGATTCCCCAAAATAATTTCCAATTTTAATTAGTCAAACCACAGGACAGTTTTCCACTTCACCTCAGTCCATCTTAAATGAGTTTGGGCTCAGAGAAGGCAGCTGCGTTTCTGGATCTTGTTTATACAGTGGGGAGAACAAATATTTGATACACTGCCGATTTTGCAGGTTTTCCCACTTACAAAGCATGCAGCAGTCTGTAATTTTTATCATAGGTACTCTTCAACTGTGAGTGACGGAATCTAAAACAAAAATCCAGAAAATCACATTGTATGATTTCTAAGTAATTAATTAGCATTTTATTGCATGACATAAGTATTTGATATATCAGAAAAGCAGAACATAATATTAGGTACAGAAACCTTTGTTTGCAATTACAGAGATCATACATTTTCTGTAGTTCTTCACCAGGTTTGCACACACTGCAGCAGAGATTTTGGCCCACTCCTTTATACAGACCTTCTCCAGATCCTTCAGGTTTCGGGGCTGTCGCTGGGCAATACAGACTTTCAGCTCCCTCCAAAGATTTTCTATTGGGTTCAGGTCTGGAGACTGGCTAGGCCACTCCAGGACCTTGAGATACTTCTTACAGAGCCACTCCTTCGTTGCCCTGGCTGTTTGTTTCAGGTCGTTGTGATGCTGGAAGACCCAGCCATGACCCATCTTCAATGCTCTTACTGAGGGAAGGAGGTTGTTGGCCAAGAAATCCCGCGATACAGGGCCCCATCCATCCTCCCCTCAATACGGTGCAGTCGTCCTGTCCCCTTTGCAGAAAAAGCATCCCCAAAGAATGATGTTTTCACATCCATGCTTCACAGTTGGGATGGTGTTCTTGGGGTTATACTCATCCTTCTTCTTCCTCCAAACACGACGAGAGTTTAGACCAAAAAGCTCATCAGACCACATGACTTTCTCCCATTCCTCTTCTGGATCATCCAGATGGTCATTGGCAAACTTCAGATGGGCCTGGACATGCGCTGGCTTGAGCAGGGGGACCTGCGTTACTAATGGTTTTCTTTGAGACTGTGGTCCCAGCTCTCTTCAGGTCATTGACAAGGTCCTGCCGTGTAGTTCTGGGCTGATCCCTCACCTTCCTCATGATCATTGATGCCCCACGAGGTGAGCCCCAGACCGAGGGAGATTGACCATCATCTTGAACTTCTTCCATTTTCTAATAATTGCGCCAACAGTTGTTGCCTTCTCACCAAGCTGCTTGCCTATGGTCCTGTAGCCAATCCCAGCCTTGTGCAAGTCTACAATTTTATCCCTGATGTCCTTACACAGCTATCTGGTCTTTGCCATTGTGGAGAGGTTGGAATCTGTTTGATTGAGTGTGTGGACAGGTGTCTTTTATACAGGCTTCTTAAAGAAAAACTAACAGGTCTGCGAGAGACAGAATTCTTACTGCTTGGTAGGTGATCAAATACTTATGTCATGCAATAAAATGCTAATTAATTAATTAATTAATAAATCATACAATGTGATTTTTTGGATGTTTGTTTTAGATTCTGTCTCTCACAGTTGAAGTGTACCTATGATAAAAAATGACAGACCTCTACATGCTTTGTAAGTAGGAAAACCTGCAGAATTGGCAGTGTATCAAATACTCTCCCCACTGTGTATGGGTTCTTCTTTGCATGGTAGAGTTTTAACTTGTATTTGTGGATGCAGCAACGTACTGTGTTCACAGACAACTGTTATCAGAAATGTTCCTGAGGGCCCAATGTTCACGGCCATCCTCCCTTGCATACATTTTCTGATCAAATGTACCATAGATGATGAGATCCCCAAACACTTTGAGAAACTTCATTCTTAAATTGTTGCACTATTTGCCCACGCAGTCTTTCACAAAATGGTGAACCCCTCCCTATCGTTTTTAGATTAGATTCAACTTTATTGTCATTGAACAGTACAAGTACAGTACATGAAATGCAGTTTGCATCTAACCAGAAGTGCAATTAGAGGAGTGCAGAAGAAGTAGTAAGTATATGTATATACAGGTGCTGGTCATATAATTAGAATATCATCAAAAAGTTGATTAGTTTCAGTAATTCCATTCAAAAAGTGAAACTTGTATAATGTACACATTCATTCCACACAGACTGATATATTTCAAGTGTTTATTTCTTTAAATTTTGATGATTATAACTGACAACTAATGAAAAACCCAAATTCAGTATCTCAGAAAAGGTTCAATATTGAAGACACCTGGTGCCACACTCTAATCAGCTAATTAACTCAAAACACCTGCAAAGGCCTTTAAATGGTCTCTCAGTGTAGTTCTGTAGGCCAGGGATTCCCAAAGTGTGGTACGCGCACCCCCAGGTTACGCGAGCTGCCACCAGGCAGAGGAAAAATGTAATGGCGGTCTGTTTTTTTAAGTAGGATTTTCCCATACAATAAAAAAACATGAACAGTAAACATTTCCATAATCGCTTTTATTTTAAATAAAAAACTATAATTTATCTGTTTTATTTTTAGAAACGTAGAAGAAGACAGCTGCTGTCTTCTTCTACGCACTGCTTTTCTTTTATGCACTGCAGCCGCTACTATAAGCGTGCCGACTCGTTTCATTCATTCATTCATTCCATATACATATAATAAATATGCTTAACTGGCTGAAATCAGGGAAACTGTCAAGTGGGACGTCTAAATATAAAGTTGTTAGTCACGAAAGAGGAGAGGAAACAAGAGAGAGTGAGGATTTGGAGGCAACAGGGACAGAGAAAATAGAGAAAGAAAATGAGCGGGAGTCAGAAGTTGCGCCGGAGGAAACCGAAGAGGAGAGAAGGAGATGGCAAAAAAAAGGTGATGAGGGTGAACACCAGACAGGGAAAAAAAGAAGGAAATATGATGACTATTATCTGGGTCTGGGCTTCACTTGGATCGGCGATACAGATTGCCCAAAGCCTCAGTGCGTGTTGTGCAGTGAAGTTCTAGCAAACAGCTGTCTGAAGCCGTCTTATCTCCGTCGTCACCTGCACACGAAAAATGGCAATTTAATTCAATGTATTGTACTGTCTGTCGTTCTAATTTCCATAACCGTTGTGTTATGATGATGATGATGCTAGCTCCACGGTCATTAAATAGGCCTAGCCTGCTATTGCTGCAATGTTTCTTTTACGCAGCTGAAAATAACCGTGCTTTCTGAGCCAGTCTGTCACTTGTCCACTTAAAAGTGTAAGCTTGTGCGTAGCTTTGTTGCATTATATTGAAACTTTGTTGATGTTGTTATTGTCATGCGTGTTCTGGTTATTTGCGCATGATTAAACATCAGTCTTTATATGGCGATAAAACAAAGCTTTGTTGCATATTTTTTTTTTGAAGTGGGGATTAGGGGTGCGCCAACCCGGTTGGGACATAGAAGGGGGTGCGCAGGAAAAAAAGTTTGGGAACCGCTGCTGTAGGCTACACAATAATGGGGAAGACTGCTGACTTGACAGCTGTCCAAAAGACGACCATTGACACCTTGCACAAGGAGGGCAAGACACAAAAGGTCATTGCTAAAGAGGAGAGGATTGTGAAACAAAACCCATTCAAAAACGTGGGGGAGATTCACAAAGAGTGGACTGCAGCTGGAGTCAGTGCTTCAAGAACCACCACGCACAGACGTATGCAAGTCATGAGTTTCAGCTGTCGCATTCCTTGTGTCAAGCCACTCTTGAACAAGACACAGCGTCAGAAGCGTCTCGCCTGGGCTAAAGACAAAAAGGACTGGACTGCTGCTGAGTGGTCCAAAGTTCTGTTCTCTGATACATTTTGCATTTCCTTTGGAAATCAAGGTCCCAGAGTCTGGAGGAAGAGAGGAGAGGCACAGAATCCACATTGCTTGAAGTCCAGTGTAAAGTTTCTAGTCAGTGATGGTTTAGGGTGCCATGTCATCTGCTGGTGCTGGTCCACTGTGTTTTCTGAGGTCCAAGGTCAACGCAGCCGTCAACCAGGAAGTTTTAGAGCACTTCATGCTTTTTGCTGCTGACCAACTTTATGGAGATGCAGATTTCATTTTCCAACAGGACTTGGCACCTGCACACAGTGCCAAAGCTACCAGTACCTGGTTTAAGGACCATGGTATCCCTGTTCTTAATTGGCCAGCAAACTTGCCTGACCTTAATCCTATAGAAAATCTATGGGGTATTGTGAAGAGGAAGATGCGATACGCCAGACCCAACAATGCTGAAGAGCTGAAGGCCACTATCAGAGCAACCTGGGCTCTCATAACACCTGAGCAGTGCCACAGACTGATCGACTCCATGCTACGCCGCATTGCTGCAGTAATTCAGGCAAAAGGAGCCCCAACTAAGTATTGAGTGCTGTACATGCTCATACTTTTCATGTTCATACTTTTCAGTTGGACAACATTTCTAAAAATCATTTTTTGTATTGGTCTTTAGTAATATTCTAATTTTCATTTAGGGATTTTCATTAGTTGTCAGTCATAATCATCACAATTAAAAGAAATAAACATTTGAAATATTTCAGTCTGTGTGCAATGAATGAATATAATAGTTTCACTTTTTGAATGGATTTACTGACATAAATCAACTTTTAGATGATATTCTAATTATATGACCAGCACCTGTACAAGTAAAATGTATAGGTGTGCAATTAATGCAAATGCATTACATATATCAATTCTAAATGTGCAGTGGAAAATTCCCAAATCTACAGAAAATGTACAGGTATTAAGTGTAATGTATGTACAAGTGAGATAAATAGTTGTGTTCTGAAATTGCAATCGAGGCAAATTGAAGGAGTAGGGTAGCATGTGCAACTGAAATGCAGGGATAGCAGCAGTGACGTTCCCGAGGTAGACGTGTGTATGTAACAATTGAAAAAAAATATATATGTTTGACACTTCACAATAGCCGAGTCAGTCGCCAGATCTCAACTTAATTTGCCCTTTAACCAACTTCATTAAGTACACACATTTATTGTAAGGTGTTAAATAGTGAAAGTCAGCAGTATGGCATTGTATCGAATCGTATCGCAGCAACATTACAGGAAATTCCAATGACTCGTGGCCCAATGTATCTATACGGTATCGTATTGCTGTCATGCCTACGATTTTCTCCCCTACTCAGTATAAGGCAGTAATTTAAAGCATGTACAGAATGCACTGTATAACCCCCTTATCTTTAAGTTATTGTATCGTGAAAGACACTGATACAATAACTATCAATATAAGTGACGATAACTGACTTTCTTCTCAAGTGAAAAGATGCGAGAATCGTGGAAACCCCTTCTCTTTAACTGTCCAAGGGGTTTTGATGAAGCCTATATTAACCCCAAAAGCATGCATAGATCCGTACTTTGAAAATCCACCAGAAACAGTGTCAATATAACCGTAAACTGTTAAAGTTTAGGCTTACTATAATGTAGCTACTGAATGTTGGAGCTAGCAAAATCTGTCTATTCTAACCCAAAAAGCATGCATGGATGCGTACGAAAATCCACTAGAAAGAGTCGCAATACTTTATTACTGCAAACAGTTATCTTTTGGCTTACTATAACATAGCTACTTAATATTGTAGCCAGCTAAGTTTGTGTCTATTCTAACCAAAAAAGCATGCACAGATAGGTACTTCGAAAATCCACCAGAAACAGTCGCAATATAACCGTAAAGTGTTTTATTTTAGGCTTACTATAATGCAGATACTGAAGGTTATAGCCAGCAACATTTTTTTTCCATCAGGAACAAATCCTAATGCCTACTTTGTCTGGACTGTGAGGAGATTCAAACGTGGGACCTATAGTTTGCAGGTCCGCTTCTCTAACCACTACGCTATTTAACAAGGGATAGTCAGTCAGTCAGTGAGACACATTCACTCTTCTTGGCCAGCTCCGCTTTTACGGGGTCCGGCAAAAAATAGACGAGAGATAAACTTAGAATTGCGGTGGCCGGTTTCCCCATTATTTTTGATGCTTCTCTGGCTTCATACAGAGATATAATTAAAAACATTGATGCATAGAATTTTTCAGAGATCATTGGGATCATGAGTGAATGATACATGCAAAACGTAAAACGAAGTAAATTGCGATTTGAACGTTGACAAATCATTGACTTGGCCTTGTCAAGTCAACATTTTTAGTAGTGGAGTCACGCACATACTAAATACTTTTAATTAATGTTTGCAGAGACAGATGTTTCCCCTATACTGGTTGACTGGTGGTTCCGACTAGAGGTAGTCGGGATCACCTCTATGCACGGCTTGGGCTCTGGAACCACACTCCTTGAGAGAGTGATCAACAAAAGAAAAACACCCAAGCATGTGTAAAATATTTTTGGCAAATATTGTAAGTCGAAATTTGTCATTTGCAACCATATTTCCTAATTAGATAATGCCCATTAAAATTTATGGATATTAATATACAGTGGATATAAAAAGTCTACACAAAAAGATTTGGCAGCAACAATAAGACTTCTGTTTTTCGTTTGACACAAAAAAGGCAATTTATTATTTTGGTCGGTAAAAAATATGCTTGGCTGGTGGATTTCTTGCTGGACCCCATAAGTGGAGGTGGCCAAGAACAGCGAATATCTCTTGCTAAGTGAGTGACTGATTGACTACCCATTGTTAAATGGCGTAGTGGTTAGAGATGTCAACTGTCATGTAGTTGACTAGGGTTCAATCCTTGCCACGAACCAAACAAGGTAGGCATTAGGATTTGTTCAGGATAGGCTGAAACTTGCTATTGCTAGCTTCAATAGCAACATTACAGTAAGCCCAAAGTAAAACTTTTTACAGCTATATTGCAATGGATGAACATCACCGACAAAGACCATTTCTGAGTCATTGTTTTCATAATAGGTACTCTATAGCTATTACCTAGCCATCTAAAGTAATCTCTTTCTTATTTAAGGTTTTGAATATAGTGTTGCAATCTTTTTATACATGTTGGTTAGTAAAACTGTTTATGGTTATATTGTGATGGACAAACTGTACCTACAAGGACCATTTGAATTTACATAGTGTAGTTCAAATAGCATAGTGGTTGGCTATTCAACTGTCTCTGTTTTCTACAGAAACAATTCAGCCATGGAGTGATTGGAGTCATTGTTTTCATTACAGGTACTGTATAGCAATTAGCTAGTCATCTACAGTAATCTCTTTCTAATTTAACGCATTGAATGTAGTGTTGCGATCCTGTTACCTGTTATTGGTTTGGATGATAAAAGGTCATGTAGGGAACACAGTCATTTTCAGACTCTGGTTACACCTATCTAGTAGTTTGTGTGAGTTGGATATGTTTTTTTTTTCTGCTCTCCCCTCTATTTGTACTTGCTATTCTATCTATAAAGAATAACTTTGTCTGAAAATATATCTAAGAAAATAAAGAAAAATAAAGGATTTGGCAGAATCAATGGTTCCTTGATTCAGGGGTTCACATGGTTCCTTGATCTGTGGCAAAATATCCAGATCCTATGGCAAAGCTGCCCCCAAAACATCGTACTTCCACGCTATCCAAAGGGGGACACATGATGCATATCCTGAAAAACAGCACTTGGGAGTTTTTCCAAGCCACTGTGCATCAGCACTTGTTGTTGCTTGCTCTTTGGTGTTTCTGGGCCGTGTATCTACGAACAAGTTGTAACTCTGTGTAGTGTTGTACACATTGGTCAAGCTGTCAAATGTACTCCAACTGAGAACCAAAGAGGACCAACAAGAGCACATAAGCTGATGCAGCTATCATTACCACACTTGGTGACAAAAACAACTATATAGTCAATTTCAATCCCAATTTGTAACACAATGTGAAATGTCGGTGGTGAATACTTATTATAGGCACAATAAACACACCAGTGGAGGCTTGTGATGGGTGGATGGCTGACATTTGTATTCTGTCCCAGACATTACATTCAGCAGTCTTCATATTACGTAATTATGTGTCTTCTTATAGAATCCTCGCCGAGAAGTGGAGCGCATCATGCACTACCTGGATTTGTCTCTCTGTGATGATGTCATCAGTCGCATTGTGGAGCTGACCTCCTTTAATAGCATGAAGGAGGACCCGATGGCTAACTACACATTAATGCCCACAGCAATTTTTGACCAGTCCATTTCCCCCTTCATGAGAAAAGGTGTGCTCATAGATGTAGATAGACATTGCATTGATGTAACTCTCTCATTATCACTGCCATTTCATTCAAGTGGCAGATTTTTCTTGATAACCTGGATGGAATTATTTGATACTACCTTAACCCATAGGAGGTCCAAGCTGTTAACTACCTGAACATTGTGAATGTCCTTCATGGTGCTTCCAGATCAAAATCAAAGTTTTGTTCTTGGAGTCCTCACAAACGTCTCTATGGGTCCACTTTCGTCAATCTCCTAAAACTGCATTGGTAGCATATTTGAATTTGGCAAAAGTTTGCCTTCTGGAGTGGACTAACATAGCAATCATTAGTATATAACAAAAGTGTTAGAATGATTCCATCCCATAGCTGTATTTAAACCTGTGGAATTATTTTAGATACCTATTGAAAAAGGAGGGTTTCAGAGGTTTCATGAAAATAGGCAGGGACTCAGTTGTCCTAACTAAAATGGGAACCTGGTTACACCATTTGGGTTCAAGGACAAAAGACAGGGCTGCATAGGAGCTGCCCTGCCATAGGGATGGGACAGCCAAGAGACCAGAGGTACACCAGAAGAGATGTAGGGGTGAGAATTGCCTGAAGTTCGGGAGGGGATGTTCCTTTTGCTGATTTGTTGGCAAGTACCATTGTTTTGTGTGGATATCAGCTTTAACTGGAAGCCAGTGGTGGAAGCAGATAAGCAGGGTGACGGAAGAACTTTGGAAGTTTGGACACCACAAGGGCTACAGCATTCTAGATGAGGTGCATAGGTTTGGTGGCACATGCAGGGAGGTCTACC
Source organism: Esox lucius (assembly GCF_011004845.1). Lineage (NCBI taxonomy): Eukaryota > Metazoa > Chordata > Actinopteri > Esociformes > Esocidae > Esox > Esox lucius. The sequence goes on along the minus strand of NC_047573.1, from coordinate 33,103,138 downwards.
AACAGTGACTGGCTGTAGTCTAGACATTAGCAAGCACTGTCATTTTGACCAGTAATATGAGTGATGAGCCATCATCAGGAAACATGCCTATCAAGGTTTTATGGTGGCCGTGTTGTAGCATGCGCAAGGGAACAGCCTGTTCCCTCTTATTCCAAATATGGTCTATTGGGTTGAGGCCTGGTGACTGGCTATTAAATATATTGATTATTTTGGAAAATAGACAATTTAAGTACATTTTGGTACATTTAAAATTATATTATGGTTTAGTGTACATTGCCTGTTTCAGTATATTAGTTGATTCATTATTTGATCATCTTTCAGTATATTGACTATTTCAGTAGTTTGTACATGACATTTTTCACTGGGAATTAGTGTATTGGCTATCTCACTATATTTTTGTACTCAATTATTGTATTTAATCAAGTTTCATTAAATCAAGTTTCATTAAAGTTCCAGTATGTATGAATGCCAATTGCTTTTGTTTTCTTTCAGGTGTAGTGGGTGATTGGACCAATTATTTCTCCCCTGCCCAGAATCAACTGTTTGATGAAGACTACAAAAGACAAATGAAAGATGTAGACATTCCTTTCCGGACCAAAATCTAGCAATACTATGGATGACCAAAGAAAATGGAAACATCACAATTTACCTCAAACGCAGAACATGTATTTGAATGGCTGTCCACTTATGTACTGTTCAAACAAAAAAACAACACATTGGTACAAACCCGATTCCAGAAATGTTGGGACACTGTACAAATTGTGAGTAAAAAAGGAATGGAATCATTTACAAATCTCAAACTTATATTTAATTCACAATAGAATATAGATAACATATCGAATGTTGAAAGTGAGACATTTTGTAATGTCATGCCAAATATTGGCTCATTTTGGATTTCATGAGAGCTACACATTCCAAAAAAGTTGGGACAGGTAGCAATAAGAGGCCGGAAAAGTTAAATGTACAGATAAGGAACAGCTGAAGGACCAATTTGCAACTTATTATGTCAATTGGCAACATGATTGGGTATAAAAAGACCCTCTCAGAGTGGCAGTGTCTCTCAGAAGTCAAGATGGGCAGAGGATCACCAATTTCCCCAATGCTGTGGCGAAAAATAGTGGAGCAATATCAGAAAGGAGTTTCTCAGAGAAAAATTGCAAAGAGTTTGAAGTTATCATCATCTACAGTGCATAAAATCATCCAAAGATTCAGAGAATCTGAAACAATCTCTGTGCGTAAGGGTCAAGGCCGGAAAACCATACTGGATGCCCGTGATCTTCGGGCCCACAGACGGCACTGCATCACATACAGGAATGATACTGTAATGGAAATCACAACATGTGCTCAGGAATACTTCCAGAAAACATTGTCGGTGAACACAATCCACTGTGCCATTCGCCGTTGCCAGCTAAAACTCTATAGGTCAAAAAATAAGCCGTGTCTAAACAGGATCCAGAAGCGCAGGCGTTTTCGCTGGGCCAAGGATCATTTCAAATGGACTGTGGCAAAGTGGAAAAGTGTTCTGTGGTCAGACAAATCAAAATTTCAAGTTAATTTTGGAAAACTGGGACGCCATGTCATCCGGACTAAAGAGGACAAGGACAACCCAAGTTGTTATCAGCACTCAGTTCAGAAGCCTGCATCTCTGATGGTATGGGGTTGCATGAGTGCATGTGGCATGGGCAGCCTCCACATCTGGAAAGGCACCATCAATGCTCATAGTTATATCCAAGTTCTAGAACAACATATGCTCCCATCCAGATGTCGTCTCTTTCAGGGAAGACCTTGCATATTCCAACATGACAATGCCAGACCACATACTGCATCAATTACAATGTCATGGCTGCATAGAAGGAGGATCCGGTTACTGAAATGGCCAGCCTGCAATCCAGATCTTTCACCCATAGAAAACATTTGGCGCATCATAAAGAGGAAGGTGCGACAAAGAAGACCTAAGACAGTAGAGAAACTAGATGCCTGTATTATACAAGATTGGGACAACATTCCTATTCATAAACTTGAGCAACTTGTCTCCTCAGTCCCCAGATGTTTGCAGTTTGTTATAAAAAGAAGAGGGGATGCCACACAGTGGTAAACATGGCCTTGTCCCAACTTTTTGAGATGTGTTGATGCCATGAAATTTAATATCAACTTATTTTTCCCTTAAAGTGATACATTTTCTAAAGTGATACATTTTCTCAGTTTTAAGATTTGACATGTCATCTATGTTGTATTCTGAATAAAATATTGAAATTTGAAACTTCCACATCATTGCATTCTGTTTTTATTAACAATTATACAGTGTCCCAACTTTTTTGGAATCAGGTTTGTAAATACTGTTAATTAATATGCCCTACAATGGAACCTTTTTTGTTATAATTTTTTGTGTTTGTTGGTGGGGTCTGACATTCTACACTAGAAAAGCACAGGAATGCACATGTACAACCTAAACACATTTAATTACTAATATTAACACCAAACTGGTGTTGAGCCAGCCATGGGCCCTACCTTCCAGGCTATAGCAAATAGCCTGTGAGTGTTTGAATGTGTTTGAATGTATAAACCTTTAAACGAACATTAAGATAAATCCCAAAAACAAAAGACAATTACTATTTCTTCACAAATTAAAATAATATATATATATTTTAAAAGGAACACTATCAGGTCCCAATAATCATTAAAAAATTACATTATTTGGTAGGACACAAAATATGTGAAGTTTTAGAAACTGCAATGAAGGAGAAGCAGGGGAGGTGTGCATGGTATGAATTTAGGAGAAGAGACTGACAGCAACTAAATCCGCTGGCCTGGTAAACTAATGTATTGCTTTTAATTTATCATAGAAGGCTATGGCTATTGATTAATTTTTCCACTGCAAGAACTAGTTCCACCTCAAACTCGCACAAATCAGCCTCATGGATTGTTTGTGTTTCCAACATGTGGTGTCAGGTATCATTCACTGGGAAAAAAAGTTCTAGTGATGATTTTGACGATTTGTAGACGGCAACAGATAAATTACATTTATTTCACGTTTAGGCTATCAATCAAGTTCATTTTATGAAGCCCTTTTTACATCAGCAGTTGTCACAAAATGCTTTTACAAACACCCAGCATGAAACCCCAAAGAGGAAGCAACAACAAAAACTGATGCACAGTGGCTAGGAAAAACCCCACAGTAGGAGTTGAACAATAGTAGGAGCCAGACTCTGAGGAATGGCCAGTCCTCTTCTGGCTATGCCTGGTGAAGATTACAAGAGTGCATTAAGTTTTTGGGACACAAAGTTTTTGTTTGTGCTGCATCTGTGTTTTTAATATTAGACATTTGATTAGAGGTGAAGACGTCACCAGCCACCCAACTCCGAATGGACTCAATAGTCCATTCGGAGTTTGTGGTCCGTTTGTGCCGTTTGTGGTCCGTTTGTGGTCCGTTTGTGGTCCGTTTGTGCCGATAAATGTTTGTTTATGCAACTGCTTTCTTACCAAAGGTGACAGAGCTATAGTGGAAAGAGAGTAAAGCCAGTGAGCTATCCAGTATGAATGTAGGTTATGTTCCAAAAACTGCAGCAGCACAAACAAAACTTTTAGTGGCACAAACGGAGCACAAATAATTGAGCCTATTTTGAGGCAGTTTGGAGCATGTTAGGGGGCTGGTGACACCTAAAATTAAATGTGTTATATATAAAACGCTGCATCAGCACAAACAAAACTTTTAAGGGTACAAACAAGCACAAATGAAGCACAAACGATTGAGCCTATTTTGAATTTGGAGGATGTTAGTGGGCTGAGTGTCCTCAGAATGACCTACACTATTTTATTTAATATCTAAAATATGGCCACAGCACAAACAAAAATGTTAACAGCACAAATGAATGAGCCTATTTTGACTCAATTTGGAGGGGCTGAGTGACGTCATCACCAATAATTAAATATCTAATATACACTCACCTAAAGGATTATTAGGAACACCATACTAATACTGTGTTTGACCCCCTTTCGCCTTCAGAACTGCCTTAATTCTACGTGGCATTGATTCAACAAGGTGCTGAAAGCATTCTTTAGAAATGTTGGCCCATATTGATAGGATAGCATCTTGCAGTTGATGGAGATTTGTGGGATGCACATCCAGGGCACGAAGCTCCCGTTCCACCACATCCCAAAGGTGCTCTATTGGGTTGAGATCTGGTGACTGTGGGGGCCATTTCAGTACAGCAAACTCATTGTCATGTTCAAGAAACCAATTTGAAATGATTCGAGCTTTGTGACATGGTGCATTATCCTGCTGGAAGTAGCCATCTTTCAGCACCTTGTTGAATCAATGCCAAGTAGAATTAAGGCAGTTCTGAAGGCGAAAGGGGGTCAAACACAGTATTAGTATGGTGTTCCTAATAATCCTTTAGATGAGTGTAGTTTGATTGTTGATAGTTTTTTTTTTATCTTTAATCATTTTCTACCTCGGTGAGTGAGAGGCGTCGCTGGAGCCATGTGTTAAGGTACAGTAGGCCTACATGGTTATGAAAGCAGTGCTCACACCCCAATCTGCCTCCCTTCTTTCTTCACGAGAAAGTTTATTTGATGTTTTTCGGTGATTCTCTACTAGGATGACTTCACCATCTACTGCCGCTGGAGCAGCTGTGACGAGCTGGACCTGGCCGTAGACACGCACACTCTGTGTTGTGCGTGTTTGGGGCTGCAGCACGCTCTGCCGGGTGGCTAGACATCACGCTGAGAAAGGGGTACGCGCTGCAGTTTCACTGTCAGCCTCCCCCGTTCTCGGGGGTCGTGGAGACCGACATGACGTCTCCTGTGAAGATCGCGGCCATGCAGGGGGAAATTGCGGACCTTCTGGACAAGGGGGCGGTGTCCCTAGTCCCGTTGGGGCAGAGGGAGAAGGGGCTCTACTCCCCTTACTTCCTGGTCCGCAAAAAGACGGGGGGCATGCGACCGATTCTGGACCTGCACAGTCTGAACAAATGCGTGTCAAAGCGACCGTTTCGCATGCTCACGACAAAACGTCTCCTGGAGTGCGTGCACCCCGGGGATTTTTGCATCAGCATCGATCTGAAGGATGCTTACTTTCATGTTCCTGTTCTGCTGCGCCACAGGAAGTTCCTGCGGTTTGCATTTCAGGGCCAAGCATACGAGTACACAAGGATTCCGTTCGGGTACGCGTTGGCTTCCCGCACTTTCACCAAGTGCGTAGAGGCTGCATTGGGACCGTTGAGACGTCAGGGGGTCAGGATTCTGGCCTACCTGGACGATCTGTTGGTTCTGGCGCACTCGGCGGAGTAGGCCAGGGTCCACACGTTCCGGCTGGTCACTCAGCTCACTCGCCTGGGCTTTGCGGTGAACTAGAAGAAGAGTGCTCCTCAGCCCAACCGACTGGTAGTGTTTCTGGGGCTCCGGTTATCCAAAGTCTCTATGAGGGCTCGGGTGTCTGAGGCACGGAGAGAGGCCACTCGCGCATGGTGTCGGTGTACGCCATCATGTCTCTCCTGGGTTTGATGTCATCAGCCCACGCGGTGGTCCCGCTGGGTTTGCTACACATGAGAGGCCTTCAACGCTGGTTTGCACACCTCCGTTTGGACCTGGTGCGTCACCGGCGTCGTTTGGTCAAGGTCCCGGACTCGCTGGGGCGCTCTGTTACGGGGGGTTCCCATGGGCAGACTGTCGGTTCGGGTCTCGGTTTTTACGGACGCATCCCTGACGGGCTGGGGCGGGGCGTGTCAGTCGCGCTCGGTCAGGGGCGTGTGGCCTCCTTTGGAGCGCCACATCAACTGGCTAGAGTTGGACATGATCCGGCGCGTGTTGCTACACTTCGCAACGACCCTACGGGGAAGGGACGTGCTAGTGTGGTCGGACAACCGCACGGCGGTCGCTTACGTGAACAGGCAGGGCGGGGTCAGGTCGCTACCCCTCCACCTGTTGGCGATGCGGATTTGGGAATGGGCTCACGTGCACCTCAGGTCTTTGAGGGCTCTTCACATTCCCAGAGAACTCAATGTGGGTGCAGACCTGTTGTCCCGGGGGGGTCCCCGGGAAAACAGGAATGCAATGCATTCTCCCTGTCATGTCTCGGGTGCGGTCGGAGGGGTTGTCGCTCATTCTGATCGCCCCCTTTCGCCGGGTGCCCTGTGGTTTGCGGAGGCGGCCCAGATGGCGGTGGGGACGCCGTGGCCAATCCTTTACCGCCATGGGGCGTTGTCGCTGGCGAACGGATCGATCTGGGCGTTCCCTGTGCTGGGTCAGCCGCTGCGGGCTTGGCTCCTGAGAGGGCCAGGCTGCTGCTCCGGGGTTTGACGGCGGACGTGGTCGCGACCATTCAGGGCGCGAGGGCGGCCTCGAAGTCAGCTAGTTACTCTGGACAAATGTGGGTCTTTTTACAAAGGCACTGACAACTTTCACAAACAATCCCTGACCAGCCATGCCAATAGCACCTGGTCAGCATGACAGCCCAGCGGGTGGCTGACAATCTGTCTTCAGGGCCCTTGGTTGCATCAGGAATTTAAATGCAGATGCCCATTGGGTGATGGCACGACATAACCGCCAACCTAGCAACTGACGGACCAGCCAGTCACCTTGTTTCCTGAGGTGAATGAGTTAGTGTTTTGTTTGAAAGTCAAATGCTTTTTTGACTTAGCGTTCTATTCATTTTTATAATAAGAAATGTTTTGAAAGAAATAAAATTATATATTTGTATATATCCATAATGCATTTCATAGATGATTAATCATGTTAAGTAACACAATTATTTGGTTCTATGTTGTAACACTGATAAATTACAACTTTTGGAGACAGTAAAAAAAAAAAAATCACTTCAAGCCCTGCCATTGATTTTGTAGTGTTTCCCCTTTATGCTTGATTGCAGTGTAGACCATACAATATTGAGTGTAGAGTGCATAGTTTGTCATTTGCATGCCTTATTAGCACATGGGTGGGTAGCTGCATTTAGACATCTCTGTTGTGCCCACATTGACTGGGGAATATAAAAGGAATACAGTTGTGGAAGTTGGAACATGGGCCTTATGAATTGTACTGTTCTAGTCTAGGACACTTTGGTAATAGAATGTATTTTTCTATTACTTGTCATGGTACTGGAGTTATGTGCCAGGAATAAAGTAATCTGTGTGGTGAAGTCAAGGTACATCTATTCTAAGGGAGTTCTTTTGACACATGTACATCTGATGTTGTGCAGCTCAAAAACAGCCAGTGCACATGGCCAGATATATGAGTTTGGCAATTTAACACAATATCTCAAACCTCTATGATCTGGTCATAAAATACAAGCTAGATGTGTAAACAGAAAATTCTATTCAGAATGTAAATGACAGCATTAGAAATTATAATGGTGTCCAAGGTAGTATCCTGGATGTTTACTGACAATATATACATTTTCTTTTGTTAGCACAAGATAAACTTCTAGCCTTCACTATTGCTGCACCTCTGCTCATGTCCACATTGTAGTCTTCTGCCCTTTTAATGGTCATCCATAATTATGATATATGGTCTGAAAATGACAATAACGTCGACAAACTAAGCTAACTATTTGTAATACTTCTATCAGTAAAACAAAACAATGTATTTGTTACTGCACTGCTAGCTCGCTAATGGCAATGACTAGCATGGAAAGAGGACGGAAAATATAACACCTAATTTCAACACAGCTGCACAAGGATTTCGAAATTATCGCGCTGGTCAACGTTAGCTAAAGTTAGACATGACGTAGAGAGGTTCACTTTAGGGAATTGTAGTCTTACATTAGGTTAAAAAGGTCTTAGTCCATTAGGTATGCTATGTTGCTAATTAGCATGTACCATAGACTGTAAAAAAAAATGGACAACGCCCTTTCGCTCTTTTCCATTGGTGAAAACTGAAGCCGCCAGTGTCCCGATACGGCGCTGACATCTTGGACTTGCGTCTGCGCAAATAGCGATCTTGGGACCAGTTCTGCGCAGTAGTTATGCGCAGTAGCGAGCAGGAAGTAAAGCTGTAAAGCCGCGAAATCAACGGGCCCACCCCTGTACCCCGCCCTCACTCTCCCTCGCAGAATGCGCATACCATAATCAATTGGAAGTCCAAGTACAGTGCAACCTTTGCTTGTAAAACCTAGACGATATGTTATAGCCTAACTTACATCATGTTTAACCTTAATTTAGAATAGGCCTAATACAAAAATAATTGGTAACTTCTAGCTAACGATCACCTGCTAGCTATTAACATGGCTATTAACGAGGCTTGTTGTCTTTTAGCTAACGTTAGCTAGCCCATTACATTTATTTACTAATTAAATAGCTTATAAATTTAACTTACCGAAAAATATTCAAAGATCGATTGGAAATGCCAGATCGGTTAGCACAATGTACTGCAGAACAACCCATTATGTCCGTGTGAAATTATATCAATTATAGAAATTTAGAGATTAAATGTAAAGCTCCAATCTCCTCAGTCCTCCGAAGATCGCGAAAAAAGCCTGATGGCGCTTCAGTGGCTCCTCGGCTCAGATAGCTGTCAATCACAGCTGTGAATCACGACGTCACACGTCACACGTTTTTAGAGCATTAAATAACTAAAAACCAACTTATTTTAAAAACAAACTCTTGAATTTACATTAGCGTGATACAAACTACAGTAAATGACAGACACCAGCTTCTGAAAAAAGATATTTGAAGGGTAATTTAATTGTTTAGTTGGTCTCGCGTCCCATTGAATAACATGGGGAGGGCGGGGTTTATGACCTATACTGGGACCACTCACCAGGGGGCGATCGAGACGTTTTGGCTTCACTTTTCAGGGCTTGTGCGGCACGCTTGGCATGTACACGTTTGTAGGGTTAATTTAAGCAAATATGTTGACATTCGTCACCTTGTTGTGACAAGATTTTAAAACGGCGAGGTGGCGTAAGTCTACACGAAACACAGGCTACACGAAACTTATTTGAAGCGATTCAAAAATCCCGTATGGGAAATATGAATGGGGAAAATGCGAAACGACCCAGAAACTAGCCAGTATGGCATTTTTCCGCTTGGTTTTATGGGGATTATGACGCGTTGACTATTTCTATCTATAAACATAAGGCAGCAACAATAAGACTTCCAATTAAGTTGTTGTGCCTCCAAAATAAAGGTCTGCGGTGTATATAGTGTGTATTCATTACATTTCAAAGTAAAAACTATGTGAGGAAAAATATGAACGAAACAAAATAACATTTTCAATAATAAAGTAAATAATATTATAAGGTGGAGCACATTGAGAAATAGTTAGAGCTTTAGTTAATGTAGAAGACAGTACCAATGTAAATAAATCATGTTATTATGATGTTATTATTTTTGTTAATCTACTTGTTGTCATTGCATTTGGAGAGGGATTGTGTTATAAGTCCAACCACATTATATTGCAGAAGCGATCCTTTTGTCGCGGAAAAACTATTTAAGTAAGTTTACTAGTTGCACTGTATTGTTCTAGTACTTTTTCTGAAAGCAGTTACTAAAATGTCTTTCTTTTATTTCTTTTTTGTTGTTTGTGTATACAACGGAAACACAGAAAAGTACAATAGAATTTTTTTGTTGTTGAAAATAATAAAATGGAATTGGACAAAATATTAAACTGACTTTAATGCGTGACTGAAAGGCAAACGATAGGAACCGTAGCAGAATCGAAATGCACGTGTCTTTTCGAATCCACGGTTCATGGAAACTAGGAACTGAACTTGGAACCGGTTCTTGATACCCTTAAGTGGTTGTCGGGAGTCCGTACAGACACGGGGTTCATACACACTTCTGAGTCACATTATGATTTGCCCTGATGAAATTCACGGAAGTTGGAACGGACTGTTTTTAATAGTTTACTTTGATTTTGGTTTCCACTGACCGTTGTTGCGTCATTTTGTTCTTGTTTTTGAGCAGTGTATTTTTACTTTTTTTACATACAAATATTTTAACCTAAAACCAATGTAACCAAACAGTAATTGATTTCGATCCAAGTCAAAATAATCGAATATCCCACATCACGCCAGACCCTGGTGGTTGCTAAGCAACCAAGTCAGTTGTCACTGCCTTATTGGAATGACTAGAGTAGCGCAAAACAGCAAAACAAAAAGGAAGTTAGTTTTATAATAAGATAAGATTAGTCAAGGAAGAATAAGGTGAGACATTTGGTTATTTTGTTTTTTATTCTATAGTGCATGGAGTTATCTGATTTTACCACTCGCGCGAACTGCATTGATAATATTACCATCAATTATATAGTAAAGTACTGTACTTGTCGCTAGCTAGCATATTTAGCACCACCGTAACGTTACCTTCACAAATTGCATTTAATTAAGTTCATAAAGAGAATCTTATGTATTACTACATCTCATGTTCTCCCATTCAGATGTCTAAAAGTGCCACTGCAGCCTCCCGAGAGTATAAAGAAAAGTCAAAAAACCTCAGCCATATTTACATGCTGAGTGACACGGACTCGGACTCTAGCACGGGGTCTGAAACTGACCCTGAAGACTCAGATAGTGAACCTGTGTCAGAAATAGAACCAACCAAACAGACGGAGACTGCCGATACCGCTCTAGAAAATATAGAGAACGGCGAAGCTCCACATTCGGATGTGTCTAAAGTGGCGTTCCGAAGTACTGCTCACACCCAACCAAAAACCGAAGGAGATCTCTACATTCACTCTGTATTGTGAGTAACTTACATTAAGCCTAATGAATGCTCTATGCAAGGCTGTAGCCATCGAATCAACATTGGGGGGGACCAAATCAGCCAGGGGTCTGGGGGTCCCCTAAGAAAAACATTCAAAAATGTTTTCAATATTTATTGGACTCTTAAACATCAATATTCACACATTCTGATATACCGTGTTGTTCATAAAACATCATAATTAATGTTTCTCCAGGACCATCATTGCAACTGACCTAGTTGGTTACCCCAGTATAAAGAAAGAACATTCCCCTGCCCCCCACCCTTTGACCTAACCTCAGAGACACCTTTGTCTAAACCTAACGTTAGTGGTACCTGTGCCAACAATAATTATGATTGTTGTCGGGAACAACACCAACATGGTAATATCAGATCGGTCATCAATATTTGCTCCTTTTCTCGCTCACCTCCATGTCACCTGTTCTTCCTGCCCTGTTGGCATCCTCATACCATCTCTCTCCCTCTCTTTCTTTACTCTGAACGCACCAGAGTGAACATGAAAGAAATATCAGTAAGCCAGTTTCTTGCCATGATGTTCAGGAATGGATTACAAACCATTTCTGATCTGAATGGCAATGATTATTATATAAATAAACATTGACTCGCCACTTGTGCTACTGCATACTTCTATCATCTGACTGGTACTCATTTTCTCATTGCTCTCAACTTTTCTTTTCTGAGGCTGCTCAAAAAACTGATGAATGTCACTGCCACCCGTCCTCTTGCTCATGATGACACTGTGAATTAAATCTGTCTTATAAAACTGCTTGTACTTTAATCAAACAAACACTAATAATGCTATTTATCATAAGCAAATACAGTATACTATACGAATATACAATCAATTAAAATGAGTACTCTGCACAAATAACACATGCAGCGCAACATAAATTATTGACACTTTCCTCAGACTTCACGTGGGCTTTCTGACATTTCTAACAAAATCATTAATGTAAGACATTAACGTTAGTTGAATACGCAATTGAGCACCATTGTGATGGTTGATAGATTAGCAATCGGCCCATTTTTATCAAAAACGTTTGTTTACACGCAAACTATTATTTATTTCCACAATTACACTTCCAGCGTAAAATGACATGTTGATGTTAAAACTATCACAAACGTCAGGAAGCTTTACGTAACACTCATATTACATTTTAGTTTTCCACGTTTTAATACATTTGAAAGTAATAAGAGAGTACAGCGTTTGTCATAGATTGTACCTACCAACAGCAATCGACCAACAGCTTCTGCTGGGGTTCAGCAACAACACTTGGACAAACCAGAAAAAGGCCCTTCATCAATGAGAAGCAAAGAAAAGCCAAGCTGAAGTTTGCAAAAGACCATAAGGACTGGACCATAGAAGAATGGAGTAAGGTTACCTTTTCTGACCAGTCACATTTTCAGCTTTGCCCAACATCTGGTCGTCTAATGGTTAGACAGAGACCTGGAGAGGCCTACAAGCCACAGTGTCTCGCACCCACTGTGAAATTTGGTGGAGGATCGGTGATGATCTGGGGATGCTTCTGGGGTGTGCAGAGATGGGAAAATATCTATAAAAAAAAGTCTCCCCCAAACAGGCATTAAATACTGTACATGGCCAATAGTCCAAGGGCTGTTCTTATCTCTACACAATGTGGGGTGCCTGGATAAAGCCCTTTGTCATGGTACAGTGGTCTTAGCTATATACCAAGGTAAATGTTTTGTCATACCCCTGCTATACAGTCTCATATACAATCAAAATACAGAACACAAACTACCTAGTTGTAAAGTATTTTAAAAAATTGTTTGGTCCACCTTCTCTCTTTTGGACCTAACTCACTCCATTATCCTATTAGCTCATCGCATTCTAATGTTTCCACTTTCTTTCAGGCTCATCAATCAATCATATTTATTTTATAAAGCCCTTTTAACATTCGCAAAAGTGCTTATATAGATACCCAGTCAACAAACCTTGAAGAGCAAGCAACAACATTTTTATGCACAGGAGGATAGAAACCTAAGAAGTAACCATCTTCTGGCTGTTCTGGTGAGATTAAGTGTACATGACCTTTTTGGGCCACATGTATGATCAGATGACAATAAATAAATACAGGTAGACTGTGTACAGAGTCATAAGGCATAATCCAGGTGAGCTGCACTACCAGATAGACAAGGACAGGGACAACCAGGCTGGGCTACGGATATAGTTGGTGACTTTGGGTAAAGTCAGCTAGGAGTAGTCAGGCCAGGTAGTCTTAACGCGTGGTCCAAGGCCTCAGGTACTGCTAAGATTCAACAGGGGCATTCCTTTGATAACCATAACTCAGCATTGACCCTAGTCCCTCCCACACAAACCATGAAGCTCCTCTCATACATCAACATCCTAAACATCTCATCTGCTATGGTTGCAAAATATGAAAAATAACAAAAATAAGTGTCCATGCCTATCAAAAGTATTAGGACATATTTCAGTTATTTATAATATAATTATTGCCCATCTCTGTGGGCACTAAATCTGTCAATTTTTTTTTTTAAATATATTTGATTATTCATCCATAAAAAAACATTATTTTGAGTAATTTTCAAATATTTACATTAAAATGGGCTGTGAGCAAAACGTATTTCAAATGCGTTCACTGCTGATCCTATTGGGTTGAGTGCCCATTAGAGGGCAGCGTTATGCAACACAATGGAAGGTCTGGTTGTGTCGCTTATTAGACAAGTTATATTTTGGCCTTTAGTGCTTATGGTGCCATTCTGATATACATACATAGGCTATACATAAATGTGCAATTGAAACCAACAAGTGTGATTACGAACGTGGAATTAAACGATTGCTTACATTTACTACCAAATTCACCTGTTATCTACAGTGAGGGAAAAAAGTATTTGATCTCCTGCTGATTTTGTACGTTTGCCCACTGACAAAGAAATTATCAGTTTATAATTTTAATGGTAGGTTTATTTGAATAGTGAGAGACCGAAAAACAACAAAACAATCCAGAAAAACACATGTCAAAAATGTTATAAATTGATTTGCATTTTAATGAGTGAAAAATAAGTATTCAACCCCTCTGCAAAACATGACTTAGTACATGGTGGCAAAACCCTTGTTGGCAATCACAGAGGTTAGAGATTTCTTGTATTTGGCCACCAGGTTTGCACACATCTCAGGAGGGATTTTGTCCCACTCCTCTTTGCAGATCTTCTCCAAGTCATTAAGGTTTAGAGACTGACGTTTGGCAACTGGAACCTTCAGCTCTCTCCACAGATTTTCTATGGGATTAAGGTCTGGAGACAGGCCAGGCCACTCCAGGACCTTAATGTGCTTCATCTTGAGCCACTCCTTTGTTGCCTTGGCCATGTGTTTTGGGTCATTGTCATGCTAGAATATCCATCCACGACCCATTTTCAATGCCCTGGCTGAGGGAAGGAGGTTCTCACCCAAGATTTGATGGTACATGGCCCCATCCATCGTCCCTTTGATGCAGTGAAGTTGTCCTGTCCCCTTAGCAGAAAAATACCCCCAAAGCATAATGTTTCAACCTCCATGTTTGACGGTGGGGATGGTGTTCTTGGGGTCATAGGCAGCACTCCTCCTCCAAACACGGCGAGTTGAGTTGATGCCAAAGAGCTTGATTTTGGTGTCATCTCCTCTGAATCATTCAGATGTTCATTGGCAAACTTCAGATGGGGCCATGGTGGAGAGTTTGGAATCTGATTGATTGATTGCTTCTGTGGACGGGTCTTTTATATAGGTAACAAGCTGAGATTAGGAGCACAGCTGTCCAGGGATATCAGGGACAAGATTGTAGACCTACACAAGACTGGAATGGGCTACCAGACCATCGCCAAGCAGCTTGACAACAGTTGGTGCGATTATTCGCAAATGGAAGAAACACAAAAGAATTGTCAGTCTCCCTCTGTCTGGGGCTCCATGCAAGATCCCACCTTGTCAGTGGGCAAACATACAAAATAACCAGAGGATCAAATACTTTTCCCCCTCACTTTACTTCTGAATGAAGTCATGAAACAATAATGGATTAAACCTTTAAAAACAATTTAATAACCGGACTCCCTTCGTATGAACGTGATCAGTTCAAAACTTCAAACCCAAACAAATGTTTTGGTGAAAAAAGACCGTTTTTTTTAACAGTGTCCTGTGTACCATAAGAATTGAATGTAGCAAAATCACATTCACCAACAGGAGCTCCCTTCAGATGAACTTGTGATTTTCTAGACATCAGACACAACCGAATGTGCTGCCAAATGAACATGTTTCTATACAATTGGTGGCAAAAAAATTTATGTAGCAATGTCATTTTTGGGCAAACATGGCCTGAAGCATCCTCTTCTGAAGGGCATGATATACCTACTGTGGCCACGTACTGTTGATGCGCCATTCCCATTCATTTCCAATGGACTACAATCTGTTTAGTGGGAGGCTGAGCTGTGTGAGTCAGGCTTGGGAAGCAGTTATCTATTTTGACAATGTCAAGATTACCCTCGCCTCTAACCAGTCACTGGGGTTGCTGTTACGTTTTATTGGAATCGCTTCCCTGTTGGACAGCCAAAGTCCGATCCCAAATCACCCTCTGTTGGACAAGCAAAGTTCAATACCAAATCACCCTCCACCATTTCCAGGCAAAACAAATACTAAATCTGAATTAAAGCTGCGAGCAGCATTTCAGGGGGCCAACTTTTACCTCAGCCATTACATTTTTGCTGAAATAACGTGGACAAAATAACATTTGTTAACAGAACTAAAGAGTAGTCTTGCACAAAGACTATATAGCTAATAGCTATACATCCTACTTATAACGAAAACAATGACTCCAATCACTCCATGGCTGATTTGTGTCTTTGGAAAACAGGATATAAGGGTCACGTAAAACAATTCTCCTAAACATATGAGAATCATGGTATTAAAGAGGGGATATACATTCACCTAAAGAATTATTAGGAACACCATACTAATACTGTGTTTGACCCCCTTTCGCCTTCAGAACTGCCTTAATTCTACGTGGCATTGATTCAACAAGGTGCTGAAAGCATTCTTTAGAAATGTTGGCCCATATTGATAGGATAGCATCTTGCAGTTGATGGAGATTTGTGGGATGAACATCCAGGGCACGAAGCTCCCGTTCCACCACATCCCAAAGATGCTCTATTGGGTTGAGATCTGGTGACTGTGGAGGCCATTTCAGTACAGTGAACTCATTGTCATGTTCAAGAAACCAATTTTAAATGATTTGAGCTTTGTGACATGGTGCATTATCCTGCAGGAAGTAGCCATCAGAGAATGGGTACATGGTGGTCATAAAGGGATGGACATGGTCAGAAACAATGCTCAGGTAGGCCGTGGCATTTATACGATGCCCAATTGGCACTAAGGGGCCTAAAGTGTGCCAAGAAAACATCCCCCACCCCATTACACCACCACCACCAGCCTGCACAGTGGTAACAAGGCATGATGGATCCATGTTCTCATTCTGTTTACGCCAAATTCTGACTCTACCATCTGAATGTCTCAACAGAAATTGAGACTCATCAGACCAGACAACATTCTTCCAGTCTTCAACTATCCAATTTTGGTGAGCTTGTGCAAATTGTAGCCTCTTTTTCCTATTTGTAGTGGAGATGAGTGGTACCCGGTGGGGTCTTCTGCTGTTGTAGCCCATCCGCCTCAAGGTTGTGCGTGTTGTGGCTACACAAATGCTTTGCTGCATACTTCGGTTGTAACGAGTGGTTATTTCAGTCAAAGTTGCTCTTCTATCAGCTTGAATCAGTCGGCCCATTCTCCTCTGACCTCTAGCATCAACAAGGCATTTTCGCCCACAGGTCTGTCGCATACTGGATGTTTTTCCCTTTTCACACCATTCTTTGTAAACCCTAGAAATGGTTGTGCGTGAAAATCCCAGTAACTGAGCAGATTGTGAAATACTCAGACCGGCCCGTCTGGCACCAACAACCATGCCACGCTCAAAATTGCTTAAATCACCTTTCTTTCCAATTCTGACATTCAGTTTGGAGTTCAGGAGATTGTCTTGACCAGGACCACACCCCTAAATGCATTGAAGCAACTGCCATGTGATTGGTTGATTTGATAATTGCATTAATGAGAAATTGAACAGGTGTTCCTAATAATCCTTTAGGTGAGTGTATATTGTTGTCTGAAAAACAAAATTTGGAACAGCTCAGAGGAGAATCAAACCAGGGTCAGAATATTGAAGAACAGGGATGTCCCCACTACACCACAGGGACTACTGTTTGTGCCTTCAACCCTCTATCTTCTCCAAATGTAAATTTTACCCCAGCCATTACAATTTTGCTGAGATAAAGTTGGCAACAAAACATTTGTAATGGAACTAAAGTGTACGGTTGTACAAAGATTATTATAAATGGCTAGCTAATAGCTATACATCCTATTTATAAAAAAATCTATGACTCCAATCACTCCATGGCTGGTTCCTTTCTTTGGAAAACAAGAACAGCATAAAAGGGTCACGTAATACAATTATTCTCGCAAATAAATGAAAATCATGGTCTTTCAGATACATATTGTTGTGTGAATGCTGAAAAGCATTCATGAGATACATAATTTAGAATGTCTGAGAAGGGAATCAAACAATGGCCCAGTCGTCCTTTACACCAATTGTCATCCAAATCCATTCAGCTGTTTCGGAGGAAATGTGGTTTATGTGTGTTTTTATCAACGGCAAAATCGTGAGAAACATTGGTTATGTTTATAGCTCCCCCAAGCGGTATTTCTGTATGGGAGTTTTCCTGTCCATTCCTAGTATGTTTCGTTTCGTAGCTGTTTGATGTTCCATTTGGGTTTAATGGACATTTAAAGTCATAGACCCGCCCAGCTCAATTTCATTCGCTGATTTCGGCCATATTGTTTGAGATATCAACTTTCCTTATATAACTTTTAAATATAATGGTTCAAAGGTCCTTCACACCAAACGGCATGCAAATCCGTTCAGCGGTCTCGGAGGAGATGTTGTTAACGTGTTTTTCACCAAATTCAAAATGGAGGCCACATTGTTTGGGATATCAACTTTTCTTATATAACTTTTAAAGACAATGGTCCAGTGGTCCTTTACACTGATTGTCAACTAAATCTGTTCAGCGGTTTCGGAGGAGATGTTGTTTAAGTGTGTTTTTGTTAACAGCAAAATCGTGAGAAACATCGGTGATGTTTATGGCACCCACAAGAGGTATTTCTGTATGGGACTTTTTCTGTCCATTCCTGACAGACACATTTACGAGTATGTTTCGTTTCATAGCTGATTGATGTTCCATTTGGGATTAATGGACTTTTTGAGATATCAACTTTTCGTATATAACTTTTAAAGATAATGGTTCAGAGGTCATTCACACCAAACGACATGCAAATCCGTTTAGCGGTCTCGGAGGAGATGTTGTTTACGTGTTTTTCACCAAATTCAAAATGGAGGAAAATCCAATGGGCGAATTTGAAAGACCCCAGGGACCAATACTAAGCTGAAAGAAAAGCAGCAGCAGATGAACACACCAGAGCATAAGCTGATACAAGATGTCGCAACCCGGTGGAATAGCACCTACTTTATGCTGGAGAGACTGCTGGAGCAGCGCTGGCCTGTTACTGCCACACTTTCGGATCCTGAAGTGACACCAAGGGGCAAACATTACTCTGATTTGAAGCCTGATCAGTGGTCATTACTTGAAGAGCTAACCCAGGGCCTGCAGCCTTTTCAATGTGCCACTGAGTTTCTTAGTGGCCAAGAGTACACAACATTGTCGTGCCTTCCTCAGCTTGCAAAAGGGCTACAGAGGTCTGTGCAACAATCCCTGATCTTCGAAACTGCTCCTGGAAAAGCTTTTTTAGCCAAAGCTTCTAAAGAGTTAGAAGAAAGATGGGGGGATATCAGCACTTTCCTCAAGGAGAAAGATAACACCATTCTTCTGTCAGCAGCCCTAGATCCAAGATTAAGAAAACTCAAGTTTATGCCTGCTGAACAGAGGATAGAGGTTAAAAGCACTGTTGAGGTCCTTGCTATTAAAGCAGGAAAAGAGTTCTGGAAAGAAGAAGGGCAGCTTCAGTGTCACAGTGTCACTGTTCCTAGGAGAAAGGAAGAGTCAGTGTTAGAAACCCTCCTCCAGTCTGACACCGACAGCCTCAGTGAAGAGGAGGAGTCACATGAGGAACAAAAGATTCAGATGGTGAGAAAGGAAGTCCAAATGTACTTCTCAGAACCGCAAATAGCGAAACAAGAAGATCCTTTAGGTTGGTGGAAGGAAAATGAGGGACGCTTCCCTAACCTATCAAAGCTGACAAGATCATTTCTTTGCATTCCTGCCACATCCACTCCAGCAGAATGGATCTGCTGGGATCTTTTTGCTCACAAAAAAGAGCAAGCTTGTCACGTGAACATGTTGATATGCTGACCTTCCTTCATTTTAATTCAGCACTTCAAAAAAAGGCCAGTGCAGAAATGAGTGGTCTTCAACTAATGAAGCTCTTAACACTGCTGCCAAGAAATTTTTACATTTACAGCAGATTTTTTACAGCAGATTAGTCGATTAATCATCACAATAATCGTTAGATTAATCGATTATCTAAATAATTGTTTGTTGCAGCCCTAAGCGCCACCATGGGGTGTATAGGTATTGTAATGGCCGAGGCCCAATTGGGCCTCTCAGTTTCATGCAAATTGAGCCACATATGGCCGAGTTACGGGCCTCTGAAAATGGGCCTGGAGAAAAAGAATAATAATAATAAAACCAACAAAAACAATAGGGTACCGTACCTACGGTACATGGTCCCCTAATAATAATAATAATAATAATGAAACCAACAAAAACAATAGGGTACCGTACCTACAATACTTGGTCTCCTAATAATAATAATAATAAAACGTACAAACATAAAAGCGTTCCAGCAACTTTGTTGCTTGGCCCCCTAATAATAACAATAATAAAACCAACAAAAACAATAGGGTACCGTACCTACGGTTCTTGGTCCCCTAATAATAATAATAAAACGTACAAACATAAAAGGGTTCCAGCAACTTTGTTGCTTGGCCCCCTAATAATAAAACGTACAAACATAAAAGGGTTCCAGCAACTTTGTTGCTTGGCCCTCTAATGAACATGTAGCTGCCCCTTCAGAGCTATGTTAACAACAAATTACAGTGGGGCATATTTGGGATTTGCGGGAGTATACTTAAGTTCCATTAATAAATGTTCTCTTTCCTGCATTATATTTCAGACAAAATCTAATAGTGAAGGTAAAAGTTGCATGGTGAAGTCTGTACAGAATAGTAACAAATATCAACAGACCCTGTGGTCTTGTGGGAAAGTTCCCGACTTGAATGCGCAAATGTATAATTTTGGTTCGTGACCGCCATCTCTGTCTGCCTCTCAGGGAATGTGAGAGTGAGGTGATGACGTGCCAGTTCAACAACGAAGGGACTCTGTTGGCTGTTGGCCTGAGCAATGGGACCATAAAGGTATCGGACAAGAACACTTTATCTGGGTCATGTTCATTTTGACTAACTGTAAGAAAATGTTTTGCAAAACATTATTTTTACTTACTGTTTGACAAGAGTGATGAGGTATCTCCCCATTTATTTCTCACAGTGGCCTACTGAGCAACCAATTAAGGAGAATATTAAATGATAGATCTGCTCATGGAATGTGTGAACAAATGTTACTGTCTATTTCAGCTCTATAGCATGGACAATGGGAATTTTGTACAGACACTGAGAGATAGCGGCAGCATTCTATCCTCTTTACCAGTCACTGCACTGCGATTCACTCTGAGCTCCTGGTCCCACTGTCTGCTGCTGGCCACCTGTGAGTACTACATCTTGATTTCAAAGAGAATCACTGTAAATCAGAGGTCTTCAACTTTCCTTAGTGACCCCGAGCCATTCCATGTATTTGATCTATTCCAGAGCTAGCGCACCACCAGTTGACAGGCCATGCTGTGGTTGAAGTAATTTACATACATTTTAGATGCATGGGCAATTCATGCTTTTTCATATAAAATCTCAATATCATATATATATCATTACAAATAAGGGTTGATATGATGTAGATTTTTATGTTGAACAATGAGAATGGTGAGAGCTCTTGAGAGTTCTGCTTGTTAATCTTTTGAACAAATCTTTTCAATAAACTTGAAGTGAAGTAACTAATTTCAATGATATATATTGTTAAAGTTTTTATGAAATATTATGACAAATAACCTATAAAGTATATGCCTATATTTAAAATGGCTAATTGTTCATGCATATGTAATTTGTACTTTCTGGCATATACCAACAATTGAGTGTGGCACTTAGTTGAGTTCTTTATGTTTTTTCCATTTAAGATGGTTTTGCAGAGTTGACAGTTAACATTTAAATGTGTTAATATTACTATTTTAATGTGTTCTGCTTTGAAAACATCATGCTTATTGCAATTACAGTAAATGATATTATCCCACTACAAGATTAGGTGGACTTTTAAGAAATTATGTCCAGATTGGTTCCACAAGATCTGTGACCACAGATTTATGACAAAAGTGCTTTCAACATATTGTCCCCCTGTGCCAAGTAATATCCCCTTCACTGCCCTGGGGCACTGGGATTCGATCGTCTCAACTAGCTCTCCAATATCACTTTCAGCAGCATCTGGTCTATGATCCAGGGACAGAGAACTGAAACTGCTTAGCTTCAGAGACCAGGCAGCAGTGGGATGCATGGTGCTGTGCTCCTGGCTTTTGTAGGCATCGTGCTTGGCTCTTTCACCAAGCTCTGCATGAACCCCCCCCCCCCCCCCAACAACCAGTGACTAGTTTCAATTTCACTGGACACATAATATTCCTGAACATGGGACTGCAGCTAATGCGAAATGACAGGAGGAACATGTGGAAAGTGTTCAAGGATACTTACACTATACACTGTGGGATGAAACCTAACTTTAAGTGAAATTTTTACATTAATTTATGTCAATTGGACAAGTAGTTGGTGGTAGGTAGCCTAGTGGTCAGAGCTTCTGACTAGTAACGGAAAGGATAATATATCAAATCTCTAAGCAGTCAAGATAAAAAAGGCATTTGAGCTAATTGCTCTTGTAAATTGCTCTGGATACCAGTGCTGTTTCCTAAATTACTGATATGTAAATCTACTAAAATTGTCTCTTCCTCCAGACGCCAGTGGCTATGTCAGGTGCTGGTACGTGTGGGGCGGAGAGTGTGTATGGGTGGTGAGAGAGGTGGGGCAGTCCAGAGGTGGAGAGAGAGGAGGTGGACATAGACAGACTCTCTCTATGTCCATCTCACCCTCTGGAGAGAAAGCTGCAACAGCAGGCTCTGACTCAGCCATTCATCTGTATGACCTCTCCACTCACCAGAGACTGATGACTTGCAGGGCCAGGTGGGTAAAACAGGGCATATTTTCCACAATACTTTATGTATTGCTAAGTATGTTCCTTAAAATGTTTTCTTTTAAGGGATATACCTGGATTTTTCTAATTGGATAGCATTAGGTTGGATTAATTTGCTTAAGGGACTATGCTTGTCACTCAGTGTGATATCCTTTCCTCCTGGTAGCAGTCGAGATATGAATTTCAGAGTAATTACAGTGCAATTACATGTGTGACGCGCGTGGCCACCTATATAGCCTGAGCACACAGCATCACTTCCCCTTTTCTTCCTTTGGTTACCTTCAGGTGAATCGAGAAGTGGACGTTGAAAATGCCATTGTTTTTTTGTTTAGTGTGTGTACAGTATATACATAAATTTGTATGGTTTAGTCCAAATTTGTCATCGTTTGCTACTCTTAAGAGTGCTCTATGTCAGGCTTACAGTGAAGGAGGAGCAGGAGAATGAAGTGATACGTATTTGCTGTGTTTATTTTATAGAAACAGCGGCGAAGCTTAACAATGCTCTTTTTCAAGAGAGACAATAACACAAAGACAGGGGAAGCTGAGGGAACATATATACTGGGGGGAATGATGAGGATGAGAACCAGGTGTGCTAAGACGAAACAATAGGTGAAATGCATAAATGAGATGGGCGGTGGTGTCAGAAGGCCGGTGACATCAAACGCTGGAGCCTGCCCGCTGCAGGGGGAGGGGAGGCAGCAGAGGGACGACACCGGCCCCAGGGCCAACCCGGGGGATGCGGAGCAGGGCGATCCGGGCAACAGCGATGGAAGTCACGCAGGAGGGCGGGAGCCAGGACATCCCTCACCGGAACCCAGCTCCGTTCCTCCGGGCCGTACCCCTCCCACTCCCACTCCGGCATCTCGAGTCGCAACTCACACCCCTCAAGGGGACCAGCCACCACCGGCCTGAGGAGAGACACATGGAACGAGGGGTTAATTACGGTAGTCGGGGGGAAGGCACAAACGATATGTCACCTCGTTGACTCTCCTCAGGACTTTAAAAGGCCCCATAAATCGTGGGCCCAGCTTCCGGCAGGGCAGGCGGAGGGGCAGGTCCTTGGTCCAGACCCGGTCGCCCGGACGGTATACCGTCCTGCGGTGGCGGTCCGCGAAGGTCTTTTGGCGGCGGACAGCAAGCCGGAGTCGTGCCTGCACAGCCTCCCACGTGCCCGCAGCCCGCCAGAACCAATCATCCACCGCAGGGGTATCGGTCTGGCTCGGCGTCCAGGGTGCCAGGACCGGCTGGTATCCCAGCACGCACTGGAAAGGGGACATACTAGTGGAGGGGTGGTGCAGGGAGTTCAACGCGTATTCTGCCCAAGGCAGGATCTCTGCCCACTCCCCCGGCCGGTCCTAGCAGTAGGACCGAAGGAACCTGCCCACCTCCTGATTAACACGCTCCACCTGCCTGTTAGATTGGGGATGGTAGCCCAAGGTCAGGGTGACCTAGACCCCCAGATGCTGCATAAAGGCCTTCCACACTCTGGACGTGAACTGGGGACCCCGGTCAGACACAATGTCTTCGGGCACCCCATAGTGCCGGAAGACGTATGTGAACAGGGCCTCCACAGTCTGTAGGGCAGTGGGAAGGCCGGGCAGAGGCAAGAGGCGGCCCCCTCTAACCAGTGCCGCCACGCCGACAGGGCTCGAACCATGGCCAACAGCTCACGATCACCTATGTCATAGTTCCGCTCCACCGCACTAAGCTTCTGGGAGAAGAAGGCACAGGGACGGAGCGTGTTACGACTCCCTGTCCTTTGGGAGAGGATGGTACCAAGCCCACAGTCGGACGCGTCCACCTCCACGATGAATTGGAGCGACGGGTCGGGATGGGCTAGGACCGGAGCGGTGGTGAAACAATGTTTCAGTTCCACAAACGCCCGCTCATCCTCCGCGGTCCATCGCAACCGGGTCGCCCCCCCCCCCTTCAGAAGGCAGGTGATTAGAGCCGCAACCTGGCTAAAGCCCCCGATAAACCTCCATTAGTAATTTGAGAAGCCTAAAAATCGTTGCACGTCCTTCACCGTGATTGGGGTTGGCCAATTACGCACAGCGTCAATGTGATGCCCTTCCATAGCCACACCTGTGCTGGAAAAACGATACCCCAGGAAGGACACAGACGACTGGAAAAACAGGTACTTCTCGGCTTTCACGTACAGGTCATGCTCCAGCAGTCTAACAAGCACTCTGCGTACCAACGAGACATGCTCAGCGCGGGTAGTCGTGTATATCAAGATGTCATCGATATACACCACTACTATGTCCCGGAACACATCGTTGATGAAGGATTGAAAGACTGAAGGGGCATTCATCAAACCGTACGGCATCACTAGATATTCATAGTGGCCGGAGGTGGTGCTAAAGGCAGTTTTCCACTCGTCCCCTTCCCGGATACGCTCCTGAGGTCTAATTTGGTGAAAAAGCGGGCCCCGTGCATCTTCTCCACCTCCGCAGAGATCAGAGGAAGAAGGTAGCGAAACGGGATGGTGATCTTGTTCAGCGCCCTGTAATCGATGCATGGGCGCAAACCACCGTCCTTCTTTTTCACAAAAAAGAAACTCAAGGAGACCTGTGACTTGGAGGGCCTAATGTACCCCTGTTCCAGTGCTTCCTCAATGTTCGCGGCCATTGCCGCCGTTTCGGTACGGGACAGAGGATACACGCGACCCTTAGGGAGTGCGGCTCCGTCAATGAGGTCTATCGCGCAATCCCCCGGCCTGTGTGGTGGTAATACAGTGGCCTTAGCCTTGGAAAAAACCGCAGCCAAGTCCCTGTATTCGGGGGGAATTGGCACGACGTGAGCACTGTCTGGACTTTCCACCGTGGTTGAGCCAATGGAAACACCCAAACACCTACCTTGACACTTCCGCGACCACCCCGAAAGACCCTGACTAGACCAGGAAATATTGGGGTCATGTAGGGACAACCAGGGGAAACCCAAAACGACAGGGAACGTGGGAGAGTCGATGACGTGAAAGGAGAGGGTTTCACTATGTCGGCCACCGGTGACCATGAGGAGAGGGATAGTGCATTGGGTGACTAAACCCGACCCTAGTGGCCGGTTGTCCAAAGCTCTTACGGGTAGGGGGGTGGCAAGGACTTGAACGGGAATGTGTGAACGTAGAGCGAAGGGCATATCCATGAAATTCCCAGCTGCGCCTGAATCTACCAGTGCCTTACACTGGGAAAGCAACGGAAAACCGGGGAACTCAACAGGCACAGTGCACAGAGAGAGAGGAGAGGCAAATGGTGAATGTGCATGTGCTACCTGGGGTGACGCGGAAGTGCCATGCCTGTCGCCTCTCGACTCGGGGAAGGAGGTGTGGTGCAGTGGAACGGCCTCGTCTTCTTTTGGAGGCACTCTACACCTGTTCTGCCCGACCTCTGCTCGGGAGCGCAGCCGCCCCCAGGTCCGTGGGGATGGCGGTGTCTGGTTGGAAGGGCGGAACGGGCGGGCCTCTTCCGGGACGTCCTCGGGCAGCCAGCAGGTTGTCGAGACGGATGGATAGGTCTACCAGCTGGTCAAAGGAGAGGGTCACGTCCCGACATGCTAACTCCCTCTGGACGTCCTGGCGAAGGCTGCATCGGTAGTGGTTGATGAGAGCCCGCTTGTTCCACCCAGATCCCACTGCCAGGGTCCGGAACTCCAGTGCGAAGTCCTGTGCCGATCTCATCCCCTGCCGTAGATGGAACAGCCGTTTACCTGCCTCTCCCTTCGTGTGGATGGTCGAACACGGCTCGGAAGCAGCGGATGAAATCAGCGTAGTTGCCCTGGGTGGGTCCCTCTGTGTTCCATACGGCGTTGGCCCACTCCAGGGCTTTCCAGGACAGGCAGGAGACGAGCGACGAGACGAGCTTGGAGCGCGATGTCGACTTGCAGAATGAAAACCTGCCAGTGGTCCGCCGTCCCGTCGTAATCCCAGGGAAGCGGGATGTGCATCGCCCCCACGCCGGGCAACACTACCTGGGGAGGCGGTAACACGGCCGGTGTTGCAGGGCTCTGCTGGCTCAGCTTTAGGTGCTGTACCGCAGTGGTTCCCAACCAGGGATACTAGGACCCCTGGTACTTGGCCTTTCCACAGTGGGCACTTGAAAACACTCATGACACCATAGACTTACTAGTGAAATGAACATGAGGGGGTACTTCAGGGGTACTCCAAGCAGTGCAAATTCTTTTTGGGGGTACAGTAACTGAAAAAAGTTGGGAGCCACTGCTGTACCGCTTTCAAAACGGTATCTATCGCGGCGCCTAGGCTTGCCAGCATAGTTGAATGTTCCTTTACCAATACCGCAACACCGGCCTCACCTTCGGCTTCTTGTTGGTCCATTTAAAAATGTGTGTTATTCTGTTAGGCTTTGAGTGAAGGAGGAGCAGGAGAACGAAGCAATACGTATTTTGCTGTGTACTTTAATTTATAGAAACAGCGGCTTAATAATGCTCTTTTTCAAGAGAGACAATAACACACAAAGACAGGGGAAGCAGAGGGAACATATATACTGGGGGGAATGATGAGGATGAGAATCAGATGCGCTAAACAAGATACAGGTGAAATGCATAAATGAGATGGGCGGTGGTGTTAGAAGACCGGTGACGTCGAACGCTGGAGCCTGCCCGCTGCAGGGGGAGGGGAGGCAGCAGAGGGTGCAGTCGTCACATTCTACAGTGTCTTGTTAACTGTTAAGTATTCTTTCAGGTGGACTCCTTGCTATGAGCTTAGGCCAACCTGTTCACAGTGTGAGGCTTAGTTGTCTTGCCTATGTTTGTCTTCTGGCTAGCCTCCAAGATAGCGTCACCTTTTGCCCTCTGCTAGCTACAGTCGGACACTATAGCCTCCTCCCTGGAGATTGAGGCTGGATAATGCACCTCCCAGGGCTAGGGGAGGCTCTAAATGTTATCTAGCTCTTAGCTAAACATTGTTTTTCTTCAGAAGTAAGATGGTTGATTGCTGAGTCACACTTCATATTTAGGCTTCTCATCCTAGCTAGCATACTCTCATCAATGTCTTGAGATGGTGTCCTAGTCAAATTCAGCAAGTGCCTCTCACTGATTTCGTAAGAGTTGGCCAGTCCTTTCTCAATACAGCTCCCAAAACAGGCGTCTGTCACTGTGTTAGTTGAAGTAGTTCCTCCATCCATACCATTATGGGATTGGAGTAGGTTACCCTATTGTTGTGACATCCTAGAGAATATTATCACTATCATTATTTACTCACATATTACCCTCTGAACCTCTCCCCCATCTGAAAAGTGTCTGCTTTCTGTTAACATCTTACAGAGTGCCCCTCCACCACGTCAGGTGACACCAGGTGGCGGGTGTTCTGCCAGTGGTGTGAGGAGCAGAGGATTGCCCCAGAATCCTGTGGCATAAGAACCATGCTCCTGTTTTGGAGGTTTTTGTTAAATGCTGACCAGGAATACATAGGAGACATTTCAGCATGTCATGATGAAGACCAGGACGACTTGCTTGTCAGCTACCCTTGCATGACAAGTTTTCTTAAGAGAGACCGTTGATTACGCCCCTCAAGAGGCCCCTCAGTTCCAAACTGGGATATCGACTTGGTTCTCGGATTACTCTCCAGACCTCCTTGGTTTTATATGCTTGAAACATCTCTCACTTAAAAGGCCATTTCTGGTGGCCCCTGACTTACCAAAGGCAGGACCTCCAGGTCATGTGACCTGAGAAATGTTGCTAACAGCCTGATCCACCTCTCTGTCCACTGGGACTCTTGATGATGATGTATCTGCTCAGTGTCCTGTGAGATACCTAAACGTGTACATATAACAGACTCAAGCAATCCGTCACACAGACCAGATGTTTGCGTGCTCTCGGGGAAAAGTGCAAGGTTTCCCTCTCTATAAACAATGTCTGTCACATTAGATTGCAGACACTATCCTGCAAGCATATTGCATAGCTGGCAGCCCAGCTCCTTAATCTGTGGTTGTGCATTTCAGCAGGGTTGCTGCAACCTCATGGGTTTTGCTGGGTTAATGTGGTTGATGCTTACAGTGCGAGTTCAGCTGTGCTTAGTGCTACGCTCACAACTGTAGTATAGGATTAGGCTCTAGCATCTCTAGTGACAGGCCTGCATTTGGTTGTGTCTTACAAGAACTGACTTACTCTGGTATCTACATCTCATTCAGTGACATAGAAATATAACAAGGAAAGTTAAGAACTTGTTCTTGTAGCCTCGGGATAAGTGTGGAGGAAGTGGTGCTGCATTATAGGGGTGGGGGGGCACGCGTATCACACCTGTGGTACAGTTATTATGACATTTATTTATTCATACCTTTTGGGATAAATCAGATGTAGAACACCAAACTCTTATGATGTTTTTTATATGTGATTTTGTACCCAAATCTGGTATACTTATTAGCCCCCCAAAGTCTAATTAGTATACCGGACTAAAAATACAATATGGGTTGTTTTCCCTCTGAAACAGTTTGACCCATGTTTAATTTCAACCACCTCATTTTCAGCTCAACAAGAACAGTTATGGATGGACATTGTTTTCGGGTTTTTGCAGTGACTTTTCACCCTGAGAAGGAAAGAGAATTCATTTCTGGTGGATGGGACAACACTATACAGGTAAACATTGCAGATTGCTGTGTATACAGTATATTATCTGTATATATATCTACAGTAGACAATATTTGAGAATATATCCCTTGAACAGTTATCAAACTCCATTCCTGGGCACTTGCAAGGACACTTGGATGTCAAAATGTAAAATGGAATTCAAGCAGCTACTTATTACCTTTCAAATTGAATCAATTCAAAACCTAGGCAGCTTGGTGAGGGGAATGTGCAAGAGTGGATTGAAAACCCAAACACATCTACTGAATTCGCAGAAGGCAGTAACAAAAGTGCCAGAAATTGGTGGCTTGATAGTTGAATTGAATCAATCGACATACTTGAACAATCGGCTAACTTGAATGAATTTAATCAATCTGCAAACTTGAACAACCACTCCAACTACACACTCTCTTTGCAATGTTTCTTGTGCAAGGCGGTCTGTATTCCCCCTGCTTCTCAATTTGATTTAGTTTCATAAAACAAGATGTTTTTGATGTAGTTTTTTGCAAACTGCACTCAGTAAGTGCATTGAAGGATACACAGCAAATGTGTTAAAAAAGGTAGCCTCCCACCTTGTGCGGTCACTTACAGTAGTCATGTAGCCATGATAGTAAACATTTTAATGGTGTTTGGTGATTTAAACAGCCTAATTATTGTATTGTCCAGTTACACTATAGGGGCTAACACGATGAAGCTAATATGTAGACAAATATGTGGCCAAATACTTAATAAAAATCAATATTGCCTTCACCAGGCCATGAAAACAATTTGACTGTAGCAAGCTGAGCTGGGAGTGCATACTACTACAAATTTGACTATAGAAAGCAACCTTAGTGCCAACTAAGGTTAGCCAACTCAAATTATGTGGACACCCCAGCATTCTTTGCTACTATATTCTTTGCTACTTTGCTAATGTTATAGTGCACTCAAATGGTTTAGCTACTAATTATTTGCCTTCTTTGGTGATGGCATTGTTACCAAGCCTCAGTAAAGCACTTTACACCAAATCATCAGTATTGTTGAGGATGCACTAATTGAATGCTCTTTTGTAAAACAACCAACAAATAGTGCAATATGCAACCCATGAAGAGATGTTTTCTAGTATGCCCAAGGCTATGCTATAAGTCTACTAGCCATGGCCACTGTTGTGTTCCAATTAGCTATGGTTGCCGATATACTGTTCCATATAGTCATGTTTTATCTGTTGCATTCATATATACAGTATCTCACAAAAGTGAGTACATCCCTCACATTTTTTTAAATATTTGATACTTTTCATGTGATAACACTGAAGAAATTACACTTTGTTACAATGTAGAGCTTGTATAAGTGTAAATTTGCTGTCCCCTCAAAATAACTCACCACACAGACATTAATGTCTAAACCGCTGGCAACAAGAGTATACCCCCAAGTGACTTGTTAGTGTTACAAGGTCTCAGGTGTGAATGGGGAGCAGGTGTGTTAAATTTGGTGTTATCGCTCTCACACTCCCTCATACTGGTCACTGGAAGTTCAAAATGGCACCTCATGGCAAAGAACTCTGAGGATCTGAAAAAAATAATTGTTGCTCTACATAAAGATGGCCTTGGCTATAAGATTACCAAGACCCTGAATCTGAGCTGCAGCATGGTGGCAAAGACCATACAGCTGCTTAACAGGACAGGTTCATTGAGGGAACCATGAATGCCAACATGTACTGTGACATACTAAAGCAGAGCATGATCCCCTCCCTTCAGAGACTGGGCTGCAGGGCAATAATCCAACATGATAATGACCCCAAACACACCTCCAAGATGACCGCTGCCTTGCTAAAGAAGCTGAGGGTAAAGGTGATGGACTGGCCAAGCATGTCTCCAGACCTAAACCCTATTGAGCATCTGGGGGGCATCCTCAAACAGAAGGTGGATGAGCGCAAGATCTCTAACATCCACCAGCTCTGTGATGTCGTCATGGAGGAGTGGAGGAGGACTCCAGTGGCAACCTGTGAAGCTCTGGTGAACTCCATGCCCAAGAGGGTTAAGGCAGTGCTTGAAAATAATGGTGGCCACACAAAATATTGATACTTTGGGCCTCAATTTTGTTGCCAGCGGTTTAGACATTAATGGCTGTGTGTTGTGTTATTTTGAGGGGACAGCAAATTTACACTGTTATACAAGCTGTACTCACTACTTTACATTGTAGCAAAGTGTCTTCAGCGTTGTCACATGAAAAGATATAATCAAATATTGTGAAATGTGAGGGGTATACTCACTTTTGTGAGATACTGTATATACAAAAGAATGAAACAAAAGGGGCAGATTTGGCCATTCAAATTATTTAAGCTTGTTGAGTAAGCATAGCTTATGTCGTATTTTTTGCTACATTTCTGTCTCTCTCCCAATATCAACTTTGCAACTCTTTTAGTATTATAACCTTGTTAAAAGTGTGTGAGAATTTTTGCAGGTCAGACAAGTTATCTCCTCTACTGTCTACTACCCTAGTAAAATTGCATGCAGTGGCTTAAGTATGAACCCCCCTAGGAGTTTTACAGATTTTGTGATACAATATTAAAATGGATTTAATAGGCAGTTTATGTCAGTGTTCACTACAAAAAGTACACAATGTGTGAGAGAGAAAATCGCCAAATTATTCTAAATAAATTCTAAATATAAAAAATGGAATGCATAAGTATTTACCCCCTTATTACACACCTGAATGAGCTGTGGTGCAACAAATTTCCTTTAGAAGTGACATCATTAGTTTAATCTTGATTGATCCTGTGTTCAGGATGTTAGGTTTAATACACCTGTCTCTGAGAGGTCCCAGAGTTGGTTTGTGCAATTCCTAACAAAAGCTAACATCATGATGATGATAGAACATCTTGAATGTAAAGTACTCCAAATCTGGGGTACTTAGAACCTTAAAACGGTTTATCCTTTCATATATACTGTGGTAGTTTCTGATCTCCCCTCTCCGGCAGAGTACAACATCTCTGGTATAGGTCTTACTTCCTTTTATGGGCATACAGAGTTTTATGACCCCCCCCCCCCCTCCCCTGCATTTGACTTTACAGCTTCCACTTGTAAACAAAGGAGCTGTCCGACGAACAGAGTCTAAAGTTTAATTCACAATGAATCCAGACACTCCATCCATCCATTTTGGATGCCTGGGACTTACCTTTATCGATCCAGACATCTGAAAGGCGACATCCCACTAATCAGCGGTACAAGGAATTAAATAAGAAATGGAGAGAATGTGGCACAACTAAGAATCCATCTAGAACAGGCCATCTTCAGAAAACATGTATGACTTGTCAGGAGGCTGCCAAGAGTCTTTTGGGTAACTCTAAAATTGGTACAGCCTTCCACAGCTGAGCTAGGAGTGCATAATACAACAAAAGCCTTTTTTACCAGAACGCTAAGCGCAGTGTTTTGTGCTAGCTTAAACTGCACATTATCCTGAGAACACAATCCATACAGCATCATGCTATGGGGTGTCAGGTCCTGGCTGGTGTGCCTCTAGACATCTCTATGTGCCTGGAGAACACAGTCAGGGCCTGAATGCAGAGTTGCCTCTAGACATATCTGCTCTTATGTTTCATTATCCCCAATCAGAGGCAGTTTCTCCCTATTGCCTCTGATTGGGGAACTATTTAAGTTGCTCTATTTTCATTTGTTGGTCATTGCTTTGAGTTGGCTGTCTGTTTTGCTACTTCTCAGTTTATGGTCGTTGGTTTTCTGTGTTTTTACTTGAAAGAGAAACACTATGCCTCGTGTCCTGCCTACCCAACACTGTGACATGGGGATTATTCTCTGCGTCAGGGCATGGCAAACCCGTGATGATAGATGGCAAAATAGATGCAATAGTTGACATTTTCTTTAAAAGAAGTCCTCATCCAACAAGAGGGAGCTTAAGCAGTTTTGGAAAGAAGAATTGCTGCGTAAAATGTGTAATGCTGGTACAGACTCATTGCTGCCTAAGGTGCTTTTAATTCAGAACAATTTGTAGATTAAATTTTGTTTGATTTTGGTGATCAGTGAAAATCAATCCTAATTAAATCCATTTTGATTTCTAAATCAAAAAATTTGTAAAAGAGGGGTGAATAATTTTGAGTGCCACTACATCTTGCCAATAAGGAGTTTTTAAACTTATTGGGATGGTTACCCTGACAAGCATGATACACATCTACCAAAGTTTTTAAGGGGATAGTCTTTCTTCTTGTTGAGACATACAGATTAAATTAGCTAATTAGCTATGTCATTTGCTAATTTGTAACTGGAAAAATATAGTTTTTTCTCACTTGTAGATCACTGGGAATGCTTTAACTCGTACATGCCCCCTACTTTCATTTTGAGCCATGCCTTGCCATATCATTATTTGCTAAAATTAAATGATGATGAAAACATTTATTAGTAGTTAGTAGTCTATTTTAGTAGTCCTTCCCACAAGGCTAACTTCAAATGGAAGGTGGCCTAGATTCAGGCATTAGTACATTAGCCTGTAGAAAATCCTTAGAAAGCCCTTTAGGAATTTTGTTTCATACCCCTCTTCTAAGAGGTCAATCTAGAAATATCTGCAGCACACCTGGCAAAGTATTATCATTCAATTCAACTGTTTTAAAGCTGTCTAACGTTTATCTCTAAACAGTTTTGGGACACCAGACAGCAGCACTCTGTCAGGTAAAATAATGTATTTATTTATTTTCTTTGATAACTATGTACACGATTATGCCCATGAATATTAGATTGTGTATGCATCCAGATTGGAAATGTTATAATGTATCAGGCATTATTAAGGCAATGCTTTGTTGGGGGGCCTCCTGATGAAATCACTACAGACTCCAGCTAATCCTGAACCGTACCATGACCAGCACCAAGGAGTCACACCACATCGTCTTAACCTGGCATAACTCTACTGGCCCCTCGCCTTAGAATTGCTCTTCCTTACCACAGTGCCGCTCAATAATTAGGATTTTTCCAAAAAGCTCATTTCCAACTTAGTCTTTTTCACAGTCCTAGTCCTTGTGGGAAGTCTTCTCCACCTAGCCCACTATTGCTTTTTTACCTGCCTTGATTATACAATTTAAAACTATCCTCTGCAGTGTTTCTAGACAACTTTGTGAGAAAAATAGATACAAAATTGTTATATTATCATTATTGTTTTCTCGGTCCATGGCTCTCAGGATGCTTGCGGGTCCTCACGTTTGTGGCGACAGCCTGCAGATCGACCCAGCTGCCAATCACATCCTATCTGGCTCATGGAGGAAGGACAACCCTCTGGAGGTGAGGACAGCGACAACAAAAACAATCAAACAAAACAGGTTTAGGTATTAACAGGTTACATGTATCATTGATTACTTTAATCTGTACACACCATATATGATGATGAAGATGATCTGTACTTGGAAAATATGTACATCTAACTGGGTGTCCTCACCCTGAAGAAGGTATATGGGCCAAGACTTTAAAAAAAAACTTCAGTACATGATTTGTTTTCTTTCAATAACCATTGCAAACTTCAGTGAACCACTAAACCTCATTCACATGAGCCTGGCAGAACAACCGTTTGAAGGTGGGCTTTAGTGAATTCCTTCATAATTCTATGTGACTGACATTACAGAGGGAAGTAGTTGTAATCTTTTAATTGTAGCGAATCAAAACAGTTGGTGGTTACATCCAACCTAGCCTGATCCAGCTACTTCATAATACAAAAGGCTCTTCAATTATCTAGTTTCCTACTGTAGTAAGATATTTCTTCACAATTCGTTTTAATGAAGCAAGGACTGCCTTGTTCATCCCTGGTCAGTTCAGTATCTACCAATACAGCTCAGCTGCACTCTGCTTAATAGTCCCACAAAAATGCCTGACAATTTTCTTGTTGGCCAATGCAGGTCAAATTTGACAGACAGTTCCACCACAACAGAAATAACTGTCTTTTTTAATGTTAATTGAAGGTGATTTGGCCATAGAAAATAAGCAGGCCCTGATTGTCTCAAATTGTTTGTAAGCAGTGGCAAAAGTTTGCTGACATTTTTATTTTGGTGTTTTGGACACATGTATTTGAACTTAATTCCAACCACATTAATTCATGAAAGTAACCTAATTTATCACATCACAAAATAATAAATGTTGAAAAATTTCAAACTGCTTGTTGGGTGCTCCCAGTCATCAGTGGTGATTACCTACCGACAGTGGTCCGAGGAGGGACAAACCACAAACCGGCAACTGGGTGTTGGGCAATCAAGGATCATTAATATACGTGAGGGCAACAAAGGCTATCCCATCTGGTCCAAACTGACTAATGGTCTACTGTGGCACAAGTCACAGAACATTTTAATGACGAATACACAGAGCATAGCGCCCTACTGCATATGGGGCTGCATAGCTGATGATGACCCCTGTTGTCACCATCACCAGTGTGTCGAAAGCGTCGGAACTGGAACTTGGAGCAGTGGTAGAAGGTCGCCTGCTCAGATGAGTCCCATTCTCTATAACATCACATTGACAGCTGTGTGGATGTGCGCCATTTACCTGGGGAGGTGATGGCCCCAGGATGCCCTGTGGGAAGAAGACAAGCCGGTGGAGGGAGTGTGATGCTCTGGGCAATGTTCTGTTGGGAGACCTTGGGTCCAGGCATTCATTTGATTGTCTATTTGACACATGCCACCTACCAAAACATTGTTGCAAACCAGGTACAGCCCTTCATGGCAATGGTATTCCCTGATGGCAGTGGCCTCTTTCAGCCAGATAATGCTCTCAAGGTGTTGCCCTGATTTCCAGAACTGATTGAGCATCAATGAGATGTGCTGGAGCAAGATGTCCGATCCACTGCGGCTCCACCTCGCAGCTTACAGGACTTCAAGGATCTGCTGCTAACATATTTATGCCAAATACCACAGGAAACAGTCAGGGGTCTTGTAGACTCCATGCTTCGGCAGGTCAGCAACAGCATATTAGGCAGGTGGTCATAATGTTTTGGCTCATCAGTGTATGTATACAGTTGTGCTTATAAGTTTGCATACCCTGGCAGAAATTGTGAAATTTTGGTATTGATTTGGATATTTAAGGATAGTGAGGATCATATGAAGCCATTTATTACCACAGTTATTTGGCTCCTTTTTAAATTATAATGATAACAGAAGTCTCCAGAAACCCTGATCAAAGGTTTACATACCCTTGAATGTTTGGCCTTACACACAAGGTGAGACACACTGGTTAGAATGGCAATTAAAGGTTTAACTGCACTGGTCTGACAGAATAAAGGCCACGCTTCATACAGATGTCTTTTGTTGTTTATTCACTCTCTCTCTTTAGAATAGACACTGTAGACACCGTGAAAACTACAAGAAATAAAAAACATATATTCAAAATATACATTTTGCGTCTCTCGTGTCAATATCTAATGTTATGCAGGCAAATGTTGTAACAGAAATACAACGAATCCCATCAACATCATGAATAGCACATCACATCGTGGACGTAAAGCAATATAAAACAACATTATACACATTATCAGATATTTATAAAGTTAAATTACCGTGTTCGCCTCTCAAACCATGCAGATTAAGAATTTCTTTGACAGACTACCTGTCGTTTCTCTGCATCCATTTTAGTTCTTCTGACCCAAATGACGCAAATCCGCTCTAAACTGAACCGGGTCATTTGACACCTCGTTATCAACGTAATCCTTACTTAAATAACCCCTTAACTTTATACCTAAATTATGAATATTGACTTCTGTATATCACAATTGTTTTTTAAATTAAATGAACTCAAATTTACATTAATTTATAACATAAAGCAAATACACATCAACAAAAAACATGTCATTGACAGTTACACTCCCACCAAATTACTATAATTTATAATGAACTTATGCAAAAGTTCGAATGAATTTAGTAATTTCACAAACAAAATAGAATTTTCCCTGAGTCTCTAGATCAAATCCAATATTATAAACTCTTAATACTTCAAACTCAACTTGTGTAGGAGTAAAGAGATTAGATCTACATAATATTTAGGCCTAATTGTTTTCTATTAGTACCACTAATTTGTGAATAGGACGTTCAAGAATGGATGGATTAGTAAGTCGTTGCCCCTCTTTCCCTAACTTTCTATTTCCTATTTGTATTGTGGCTTTCCGCACCAGGCCATCTTCATCTTCACAAACATCAAGCACTCTTCCAAGTCTCCATTCATTTCGCTGAACTCCTTCCTCCTTGACGATGACAATATCCCCAATCTTCACATTGCGTCTTGGAGTATGCCATCGTTGTCTGAAAGTAATGGTCGTCAGATATTCCTTCCTCCATCTACTCCAAAATTGCTCCGTCAAATATTGCACTCTACGCCACCGTTTTCTTCCGTACAGGTCTTCTTGCACAAATTTGCCTGGTGGAGGCAGAGGAATGGAGGATTTCATGGTGAGTAAATGGTTTGGTGTAAGTGGCTCTAGCCCCTTGGGATCATAGATTGTATCTGTGGTGAGTGGGCGGCTATTAATGATCGACATGGCTTCATAGAAGAAAGTTCTCAAGGAAGCATCATCCAATCTTCCTGAGCTCCGCGAAAGAACCCAGCTTAGAACACTCCTAACTGTTCTGATCTGCCTTTCCCAAACCCCTCCCATGTGACTGGCATCAGGTACGTTCATTATGAAGTCACATTGCTTCTGGTATAGGTAAGAAGTCAATCTGTCCTTGTCCAATTCTTTCAGAGCTTTTGTCAGCTCATTTTTCGCTCCAACAGAATTTGTCCCTTGATCTGATCTGATCTCTCTTACAGCTCCACGGATAGCTATAAAGCACCGCAAGGCATTTATGAAGGCATCAGTTGTAAGATCTTCCAGCATCTCTATGTGTATTGCCCTTGAGGAGAAACAGGTGATTATGAGACCATATCTCTTATGTTCTTTACGACCTTGCTTGATGAGAAATGGTCCGAAACAATCCATCCCACAATAAGAGAACGGTGGAGAGGGATCAACACGGCTAGCTGGTAGATCAGCCATCTTTTGCATCTCTGTTGACCTGCGATTTCGCCTGCACGTAACACATTGCGTAATGTGATTTGCAACAACTTTGCTGCCACCAACAACCCAGTAACCGTTTGCTCTCAATTCATTGAGGGTCTGTCCTCTGCCTTGGTGCTGAGTTTTTTCATGGCAGTAATCCAAGATAAGACGTGTAACTACACTATCTCTCGGTAGAATTGCTGGGTCTTTTGAGTCAGGAGATAAGGAAGCTTTCCTCAATCGCCCTCCCACCCTGAGAACACCATCATGCAGTACTGGGTCTAGTTGGAACAATGGATGACAGTGTGGCAATTTGCCATGACTCAGTTTTTCCAACTCATCTTTGAAGGCATCCTTTTGCGCCAATTTTACAAGCACGATACTGGCCATTCTCATGTCTTCAACATTTATGGGTTGAACTGTTTTGTGTCTTGCAAATTTCTGGATTCGAGCGACAACTTTCACTGCTGTGTG
This sequence comes from Esox lucius, assembly GCF_011004845.1. Taxonomy (NCBI): domain Eukaryota; kingdom Metazoa; phylum Chordata; class Actinopteri; order Esociformes; family Esocidae; genus Esox; species Esox lucius. The sequence goes on along the minus strand of NC_047573.1, from coordinate 33,065,006 downwards.
CCATTTTGAAAAACGCTTAAACCTCTCCAAAAACTTTTCTTCTACTACCTTTGTTTGTAGTACTTGTGTTGTTCTGATTTCAGGATCGCCAACAAGCAGCTCTGGAGTTGTCTTTGGTGTGATAATATCCTTTTCCCAAAGAAACTTGGGTCCTGTTAACCAATTTGAGTGAATCAGATCTGACACTTTGAGGCCCCTGGAGGCATGATCCGCTGGATTTTGATCCGAATTTATATAATGCCACTGCGCAGGGTCAGTTGTTTCACGAATTCTTTGAACTCGATTTGCCACAAAAACGTGAAATCTGCGGGCTTCATTGTTTATGTAGCCTAAGACTACTTTTGAGTCTGTCCAAAAATATTCTTGGTCAATTTTGAGCTCCAGCTCCTCCTTTAACATGCTACTGACTGCTGAAGAGATCACCGCAGCTGTCAACTCGAGCCTTGGTATGGTCACGACTTTTGTGGGTGCAACCCTTGCCTTGCCAATAACAAAGGAGCAGTGCACTTTGTCTTCATTCAACACTCGGATATATGAGCACTGACCATAGCCATAACTACTCGCATCTGAAAAGTGATGGAGTTCAATCCTCTGGACAGTACCTAGATGTTCAGGAGCAAAACATCTCCTAATCTGGAGATTTTTCAAGTTCTTCAGTTCGTTGAGCCAGCTTGTCCATTGTGGCATTAACTCTTCAGGCAGCGGTTCATCCCATCCAACACCCTTTTGGCACATCGCCTGGAGTACCCTTTTACCCAAAAGGAGGAAGGGAGACAGAAAGCCTAGTGGGTCAAACACAGACGCCACAGTAGAGAGAATTCCTCGCCGTGTTGCCGGTTTCTCATCCAGGGCAACTTTAAAGGAAAAGGTGTCACTTTTTATACTCCACTTTACTCCCAACACGGTCTGAACAGGGAGTTCATCAGAACCAAGGTCCACATCTTGAACTTCGCTGGCTCTTTCGCTGACAGGAATTGACTCCAAAACCATTCTGTTGTTTGACAAACTTGTGTAGCCGCAATTTCCCTTTTGCACATACATTTCAGGCTCCTTGAATTAGTTTGATAGCTGTGTCCACATCTTCGACACTAATGAGCCCATCATCAACATAGAAATTCCTTTTGATGAAGCTGGCTGCTGCAGGATACTCTCTTTCATTTTGGCATGCAAGATACTTCATTCCATAATTTGCGCAGCCAGGTGAGGATGCTGCCCCAAAAAGATGGACTTTCATGCGATATTCTTTTGGCTCTGAATGTATATCGCCATTTTCCCACCACAAGAACCGCAAGAAATCTGTCTTCTTGGCTCACATGGAATCTGTGGAACATCCTTTCTACTTCACAAATAACTGTGACTGGATGTTTACGAAACCTGCAGAGTACCCCTGTAAGCCCATTAGTTAGATCAGGTCCAGTTAGTAAGTGATCATTCAAAGCAGTGCCGTCATACTTGGCAGAGCAGTCGAACACAACTCTAATTTTCTCTGGCTTTCTGGGGTGGTACACCCCTTGGTGAGGAATATACCAGACATTTCCTGGCTTGGGTTGATGTTCAGCTCTCTCTGCATCACCATCATTGAAGACACTCTCCATGAATTTAACATAGTCAGTCTTGAATTTTGGGTTTCTCTCAAATTTTCCTTGCAAACGTTTCAGCCGCACAAGAGCCAGACGCTTATTTTCCGGTAATTGTGGACGTGTCTTAAAGGGAAGAGGCATCTCCAGGTGTCCCTCTGTATTCTGTTTAATTTTCTCATTCAGTAATTGCATGAACTGTATATCATCATGCGATATGCTCTTTTCCTTTGGATTTGTATCTCTAAAGTCCTGTTCAAGGGCTCTGATGACAGCGACAGGAGTCAGTATCGGAAGTTCCTTAACAGAAACACGATGACACAGACCAGTGACTTCTGTCAACTTTACAACCTGTTGTGAACTACCAACAATACTCCAACCCAGGTCAGTCCTGATGGCATACGGCTCATTATCATCTCCTGTGATGACTTGTCGAGGTGCTAAAGCTCTTGAGCAGTCGTAACCTATCAGAAGTCCAACCTTACAATCCAACAACTCTGGTATTTCGTGTGCTATTTTATTCAGATGTTTCCACCTTCTTGCAGTTTCAGAGGTAGGAATGTGGGAACGTTCAAGTGGAATGAAATCTCTGGTATAGGATGGTGGCAAATTAATTAGGTTGTGAGAAGAAAGCCCCCTAACTCTGAGCCCACTAACTCTTTCACTTTGAACCACAGAATCCTTTCCCATCATGGTAGTGAGCTTTAACTTGACAGGCTCTGAAACTGTCCCCATCCTCTCACAGACCTCTTGGTCTACAAAAGTGTTGCTACTCTGGGTATCTTGTAGGGCGTACACTAAGGTCTCTCTTTCAGGATTGTCAATTGAAGAAATCCATACTGGCACGATCATTGATGTGCTCCCACCGTTACCTCCGTCTACGCAACAAGAAAGAGAAGATGTATTTTCTTCTGTTTGCTTAACATGAGAAAGGGCTGCAGAAAACGAACGGTCTTCATGAAGTGGTGTTGGATGCTGTTTCTTGCACATATTACAAGTAGCTTTGTTCTTGCAATCCTTTGAATTATGTCCTTTCCTAAGACAGCTGAAGCACAGGTTATTGTCAAATATGAACTTTCTCTTTTGCTCCACAGATTTAGTGGCAAACATTTGACATTTGTAGATGGAATGACTTTCCCCACAACATCTGCAAGTGACTAGGTATGGACATAAAGGCGCTGCACTTACTTTATTGGACCTGTTTGACCCCACTGAGTTGCATTCCTCTACACTGTATTTTTTCGGCACTGTGCTTGTTTTGTCTGATGCTTTCACATGTGATGAATGCATTAACCTTTGAGCGTTTAACTTCTCTAGATGACCGTTCTTCAGAGAGCTTTAAGGCATGAAAGGATGACACAGGGTTGCAGGCTATTTCTGCTTCTTGTGCCAGAAATTCAGCAAACTCTTTGAAATTAGGGTATTCCTCCTTTTTTCTCAACTGCATTGTAACATGGCGATTCCAACGAGACGTCACCCAATCAGGGAGTTTTTGTAGCATTTTTCTATTCTCTTCACAGTCATTTAACACCTGAAGCCCTTTGATGTGTGGCATGGCATTGCTGCAGGCAGTCAGAAAGTCACTTAACTCTCTCAGTTTAACTGATTCTCTTGAACCAATCTTTGGCCAGTTATTCAGTTTTTCTCTAAAAGCACACTGAATTGCAAACGGATGGCCGTACCGAGAATTCAATGCTTCCCAAGCTTGACCATAGGCTTCATCGTCCTTTCTGTAGAAGCTTCCTTCCAATACAGATTGTGCCTCACCACTGATATATTTTTGTAGATAGAACAACTTATCAGCTGAATTTGTGCATCGCTGTTCTATCAATGCCTTGAAACTTGTTCTCCATTCTAAGAACTTAAGTGGGTCTCCTGAGAAAACGGAGTGCTCAGGTGCAGGAAGTCTGCTGAGAACCATTGTGTCATGTAAGGCTTGTACTACTGAGGTTTCCTTATCAAAATGGGTAGTTTGTTCCTCTTTAACTTCCTTAAAAGCTACTGGAGGAGTCACCTCATAGCATGCTTTTATTCTTTCGTTATTGGACTCACCTGAGTCAGCTTCAGAGTATGCTTTGAGCTTTGCAGCTATTACTTGAAGATCTCGCTCATTTTCCAATCTTTTAAGTTCTTGTCTTTGAGCAGCAATAGCCTCCTCCATTTTTATCTCTGCCTGCTTTGCAGCTAACTGTGCGGCAAACTCTGCTCTTTTTGCGGAGATGCTTTGCTGTTCTGATGAGCAGCTTGAATGGTGACTACGAATAGTAGACTTGGAGCTTGTAGCTGAAAAGATTGACTTAGCATAATCTTTGTCAAGCACCATACGAATTCTTGCATCTTCTGCACTAGCTTCAAATTCCTCCTGCCCTACTTCACTCATACGTACTTTCATTAGCCCCATCAAATCGGTTGTTACTGCTGTACAGGAATCAATTTTTCTTCTAATCTCAGTTGAAGGTAGTGATTGAGATCGTATAAGTTCGTACACATTTTTTACTTGAGTTTCCAGCCCTTCAACAGTTTCCATCATGTCACCCAAGTCTTGGTCAGAGCACTCATCCTTAAGTTTGGTACGTGTAATTCTTACTTGTTCTTTCCAGCTTTCATACAACTTGAAGAATTTACTCTCCTTTAGAGAAATGTCTTGCTGCTTGAGCTCTTGCATTTTTGGAGTTAATTTTCTCTCCCGTGAAGATTTCCTGGATTCATCTCTTCTTGAAGTGGAAGCAGTAGGTTTTGCTATTTGAAGTGACTGTATTTTAGCATGAATATCAGCTATGAGTGACTCTAATCTTTCCCTTTCAGTATCATCATCACTTTGAAATATTAACTGTTCATTTAAACTAGTCAACTCTGCCTGAAGGGACTCAATTTGCTGATTTGATTCATCATATTGAGATTTTTCTCCATAAACTGACATTTCAAAGTTTTAACAAAACACTTTAGTGTTACTGAACTACTACAGATAGAAAACGTGTATCTGTTCAACAATACGTCAATTGTATGCATATGCAACAAATTAGGCTGTTAAATCAAACAATATATACAAATGTTTTTCTTTACTTCGTATCCAACGTCTCTTTGTACGATGCGCCCGTGCTCTCGTTTCCTCTTCTCATTCAGCCGATGCCGTTCCTCTCGTAAGCGTGTCGGCGTGCAATGGCGTTACGTTTTCACTTTAACTGCACTGGTCTGACAGAATAAAGGCCACGCTTCATACTGTCTTTTGTTGTTTATTCACTCTCTCTCTTTAGAATAGACACTGTAGACACCGTGAAAACTACAAGAAATAAAAAACATATATTCAAAATATGCATTTTGCATCTCTCGTGTCAATATCTAATGTTATGCAGGCAAATGTTGTAACAGAAATACAACGAATCCCATCAACATCATGAATAGCACATCACATCGTGGACGTAAAGCAATATAAAACAACATTATACACATTATCAGATATTTATAAAGTTAAATTACCGTGTTCGCCTCTCAAACCATGCAGATTAAGAATTTCTTTGACAGACTACCTGTCGTTTCTCTGCATCCATTTTAGTTCTTCTGACCCAAATGACGCAAATCCGCTCTAAACTGAACCGGGTCATTTGACACCTCGTTATCAACGTAATCCTTACTTAAATAACCCCTTAACTTTATACATAAATTATGAATATTGACTTCTGTATATCACAATTGTTTTTTAAATTAAATGAACTCAAATTTACATTAATTTATAACATAAAGCAAATACACATCTCAGCAAAAAACATGTCATTGACAGTTACAAAAGGTGAATTTCCCACACCTGTGGCTTTTTAAATTGCAATTAGTGTGTGTATAGTCAATGCATGTAGATGCACTGAGCAGGCTAGATGCTGAGCCATTGTTGAGCAAAAAAGAACTGTCAAAATACCTGTGTAATAATGTAGTGGAACTTTCTAAAGATTGAAAAGGATATAAAAAGGCATCCAGAGCCTTGCAAATGCCAGTCAGTACTGTTCAGTCACTTATTAAGAAGTGGAAAATGCAGGGATCTCTTGATACCAAGCCAAGGTCAAGTAGACCAAGAATGATTTCAGCCAAAACTGCCAGAAGAATTGTTCAGGATACAAAGTAAAACCCACAGGTAACCTCAGGAGAAATACAGGCTGCTCTGGAAAAAGACGGTGTGGTTGTTTCAAGGAGCACAATACGACAATACTTGAAGAAAAATTAGCTACATGTTCGAGTTGCCATAAAGAAGCCTTTACTGTGCCAACGCCACAAAAAAGCCTGGTTACAATATGCCTGACAACACGTTGACACACCCTACAGCTTCTGGCACACTGTAATTTGGAGTGATGAGACCAAAATAGAGCTTTATGGTCACATGTTAGCTAAGAAACCATTCTTGCACAAAAGACAAACAAGACCAAAGTACCTTGTAGGAACACAGTACTCATGTAGGAATTGTTTATTTTCCCTGCGGATCTTTACACCCCTGTACACAAAAAAAACCAACAGCCAATTAACAGACCTAAAGTTACTTGATACCGTACATGCTAAGAGGTTTAGGACCCAATGAATTAAAGGTTGTGAACATTCTCGGGGTTAAATACTTTTTCTGTTTATTTCTCTCTCTCTTTCAGATCTGGGATTATGGCTCAGGTCATAAAGTGACTGATGTTCCTCATGACTCACAAGGAGATAGCAAAGTGAGCCTATTAGTACTGCCACAAAACAAATTAACTACTAATTGTTTTAGGAACAAATGCTATTTCTAGAATTTTAAATATCTATTGTGTGTCTAATTCATATTCACACAGATTTACACATGCCATTGGCTTGACCAGGATCACATAGTGGCAGCTGGAAGCCAATTAAATATGCTGAGAGTCATTAACCGATGGACTATGATGGTTAGTATTCTGGTACTAAAGGTAAAGTTGGTAAAAGTACAAAATGTATTAGCAGTAGAAGTTCTTGTGAAAAAAACAACAACAACTACATTTCAAGAAAATCTACTCAATACAGTTGTTTGTGCATTATTAGCTGAAATCTGACTGATGAAAGCTCATATTTATTGCTGCACTAAACAATCAAATAATCTAAAGAAAGAGCCACTCAATTGTTGACTTGCGGTTTTACAATGGCCATCTCTTGGCTAGCACCTGTTTACCCTCTCCATGCAGCTCGCTGTTTATACAGACGTTTTAGTGAAATTAATTCCATTCATCACAGGTTTAGTAATCAAGTGTGTCACTGACAATATCTAGCCAAATCAATCTCCTTGACAAGTGTCCAGTGTTATCCTTTCTTGTGGAAGTACGTTGTTCAAATCAGCACTGAATAAATTAATGAATGATAAAATGAATAATATGAATGATAAAAAATCCAATATTCTTCAGCCAAATCTGTTGGTTTTCTCTTACTGTTTTATAATGCAAGTTCCCCTTCTCCCTAACAATCTCTCTCACCTATCTCTGTGACCCTTTTCAGGGTTAATACGACAGTTTGACCTAGATTCATATTTAGGTAGTCATTTTTCACAACAAGCCATTATTCACTTCTATCCCAGTCTGGAATAAGCATTATTAGGCTAATCTAAATTCATAAATTAAAACATTTTTACTAGCCGCAATTTTGTTGTTGGGAAATTACGTTTTGCCTGATACAATGGGGAGAACAAGTATTTGATACACTGCCGATTTTGCAGGTTTTATTACTTACAAAGCATGTAGAGGACTAAAGTTTATCATAGGTACACTTCAACTGTGAGAGACAGAATCTAAAACAAAAATCCAGAAAATCACATTGTATGATGTTTTTAATTTGCATTTTATTGCATGACATGCAATAAAGTATTTGATCACCTACCAACCAGTAAGAATTCCGGCTCTCACAGACCTGTTAGTTTTTCTTCAAGAAGCCCTCCTGTTCTCAACTCATTACCTGTATTAACTGTACCTGTTTGAACTTGTTACCTGTATAAAAGACACCTGTCCACACACTCAAACAGACTCCAACCTCTCCACAATGGCCAAGACCAGAGAGCTGTGTAAGGACATCAGGGATAAAATTGTAGACCTGCACAAGGCTGGGATGGGCTACAGGACAATAGGTAACCATTAGTAACACAGTACGCCGTCATGGATAAAAATCCTGCGGCGCACGCAAGGTGCCCCTGTTCAAGCCAGCACATGTCCAGGCCCATCTGAAGTTTGCCAATGACCATCTGGATGATGCAGAGGAGGAATGGGAGAAGGTCATGTGGTCTGATGAGACAAAAATAGAGCTTTTTGGACTAAACTTTGGACACTCACCGTGTTTGGAGGAAGAAGAAGGATGTGTACAACCCCAAGAACACCATCCCAACCATGAAGCATGGAGGTGGAAATATCATTCTTTGGGGATGCTTTTCTGCAAAGGGGACAGGACGACAGCACCTGAGGGGAGGATGGATGGGGCCATGTATCACGAGATCTTGGCCAACAACCTCCTTCCCTCAGTAAGAGCGTTGAAGATGGGTCGTGGCTGGGTCTTCTAGCATGACAACGACCCGAAACACACAGCCAGGGCAACTAAGGAGTGGCTCCGTAAGAAGCATCTCAAGGTCCTGGAGTGGCCTAGCCATTCTCCAGACCTGAACCCAATAGAAAATCTTTGGAGGGAGCTGAAAGTCTGTATTGCCCTGCGACAGCCCCGAAACCTGAAGGATCTGGAGAAGGTCTGTATGGAGGAGTGGGCCAAAATCCCTGCTGCAGTGTATGCAACCCTGGTCAAGAACTACAGGAAACGTATGTTCTCTGTAATTGCAAACAAAGGTTTCTGTACCAAATATTAAGTCCTGCTTTTCTGATGTATCAAATACTTATGTCATGCAATAAAATGCAAATTAATTACTTAAAAATCACACAATGTGATTTTATGGATTTTTGTTTTAGATACCGTCACTCACAGTTGAAGTGTACCTATGATAAAAATTGCAGACTTCTACAGGCTTTGTAAGTGGGAAAACCTGCAAAATCGGCAGTGTATCATTGACATGTTGTAAAAAATGACTCCATGGGCTTTCAAGACCAACTCAGGGTAAGCAGAATTTCACCCAAATATGAATCTAAGTCGAACTAACCCTTTAAATACTTTTTTTCCCTTCTCCATCTCATACACACCGGCCTTCACCCAGTTCCTTTCTCCCCTAATCCTCTCTTCTTTCTCAGACTGAATCCAGGTTACTGGGTCTTTCCTCTGCCGTGTTCAGCTCATCGCCGTCTCCAGCTGGGAAGTGGAGGGGCCTGATTGCAGCCACTTCTGGGACTACAGTGTATCTTCTCCAGCGTGGCACTTGCAACATTCCAAAAAGAAGGGAGCCTGAGAAGAAACCATGTAACAATTAATGGCATTGTTAGTTTTTTTTCACTGTTGGTTTTTTCGAGGAGTGTGACTAAAAGAGCATGTAACATTTGTGGGTAAATAATAATAAGCATAACGTCCTAATAATGAGCATAATTATTAGCAACAGCATTCTCTCAGTTGTCCACTAAACTTGCTGTGAATGCTCCGTTCATTAAGTTATGTTAAGATACAGAAACGTCCGTTAGTGTTTCATAAGAGGATAAGCAGTGTTGTGTACAGCTCTTTTCCACACCAACTGTGTTGGCAAGAATCCAAGTTTTTTGAAACACGTGGGTGCATTATTAGTCGATAAGAAAAAGAACAGTGGCATTACAAAGCAGCCATAATTTGAAAGATAAATACTAGTGAAATTAAACTAATCATAGGTGAAACGGGTTGCTGTCTTTTTTTTTTATTGTAACGTTTCAATCCTTACACATTTGTTAGTAAATTTCCAAATAGATATCTCGCAAACGGATTTGGAACATTTACATTTCACTGTTCCTTCCCCATCCAGATCCAGTGGAAGATAATATTGTTGCTTTAAAGAAAAAAAAGACTGGAATTCAGGGGGGCCTGGGGCGTTCCATAAAAGGGACTTCAGTAGAGGAAGTCAGTTTTGCTGACATAAGGAGAGTGTGCTCACAGCATTGCAGAAAGTAGCCGGAGCTGATAAAACATTTTGGACCTACCGAAACACTTGAGGATTGAAGGGATATAACAGAGTCATATAAGAATGGCAAAAAGTGAGTGATCTGATTGGGAAATCTTGCTGAAAGAGTTAGAGTATTGATAGGGTTGACTTAAATAAGTCTGAAGGTATACACTTAGTTATCCAGTGCAGCTTGTATGTAGAGTCATGCCAATTGCTCTGTGCTTTCTCGTCATCAGACAACCAGAAGTTCAGAGATACTGATTCTGAATTAACAAGGAAAAATCCTGCAGAGAGAAAGCATTTACAAAACCTAGTTATACAGAGAAAAGGAAGAGCAAGCCAACATACTTGTTTTTCACACTAATTTAAGGACCAGTTGCACCGAGAAGACTGACAAAAGAACACACTAACACCCCTAAGTCCTTGGGCTTCCTATGTTCTTATAGTCTGGTTGCCGTCTTGCCTTCCTGTGGAACTTTAAGTCATGGCAGGAGAAGAAATATCATACAGTGAGTCCATCACAACAGTGACAGACTCCCTCTACCGCTTCCCCCTGATCCCTCTAATGTGCCATATTGCCAACAACTGGAACTCAGCTGCAGGTGCAATCACATATCAAGCAAGAATGGGAATATATTTCATTTTCAGAACTACAGCAATTGGTCTCCTCAGTTCCCAAATACTTACAGAGTATTGTTAAAAGTTGTGTTGCAACACAGTGGTAAACATGCCCCTGTCCCAACTTTTTTGAGACGTGTTGCTGGCATCAACTCAAAACGGGCACTTATTTTTCCAGAAGCAATAACATTTCTCAGTTTCAACATTTGATATTTTTTTATTTAAATGTAGGGATAAATGATTTGCACATTATTTCATTCTGTTTTTTGGGGAGATGTTATGCTGTTTCCCAACGTTTTGGAAACAGGTTTGTACACATCCTTATCAACAAAAAGACAACTTTCTAATTTGTCTAAAAAAAAATAAGAGCCTAGATTATATAGTACCTAAAGAGCCTGAAGAGTTCAGTAAAAAAGGTATGTTAGAATAAATTGTGTGTTCTGTTGTAGCTAAGAAACCATTCTTGTGCAAAAGACAACAAGAACGAAGTACCTTGTTATGTAGGAACACAAACACACACCTGTGGCTGAGTGCCTTCCTAAATGTGCATCTTTTCCATGTAGACCTTTGCAACCCTATACACATACAACAAAACAACAGCATATTGACAGACAATATCCTGCCAAAAGCTCACGTTATTTGATACAGTACATGGTAAGACATTCCGGGCACAATTAGGGACATTCCGGGCCTGTTTTCAGGGATAAAAACTTTTGTGTTTATTTCTCTCTCCTTCAGATCTGGGATTATGGCTCAGGTCATAAATTAGATTAAATTAAACTTTATTGTCATTGAACCGTACGAGTACAGTACAACAAAATGCAGTTAGCATCTAACCAGAAGTGCAAATAGAAGAGGGCAGTAAATTTAGAAGTAGAATTGGAATGTGTAGATGTGCAATGAAGGCAAATACAGGGCAAATGGCTATTCTAAATTAGCAATGAAGGCAAATAGGGGAGGGCAGAACACAAGTATTAATTATATGTACAATTAAGTCCAAAAGTATTCATACCCATGCCAAATTTTCTGCCATAGTGAATTTTTGACCAATAGGTTTCTTCTGGCTGGAAATGACATAAACAAGTGACAAAACATGGTAAGACATTGTGCTGGGGTAACAATTTCTGTTTTTAGCCATGACTTGCAGTTGACTAGTAACTGACTAGAGAACTACTGCTGTTCAGTTGTTCTCAATGTATAGGTGATTAGAATGCTCTCTCATGGTGGAAATTGCAAGACCATTTTAAATATTATAGAAACTTGCATTTTCTCAAAAATGTGCAACAATTTCAAAGGGGTATGAATAATCTTGGACATGGCACTTTTCGTAAAAATGTGAGAAACAGAAATAGTTCCGATATTCATTTGTATCTCCAGCACAATGTTATTTTCAGGAAGAGGAACTTTACACCTAACATCTGAACAATGAATTAGCATTCGCTAACTGGTTTCAAGTCATGAATTTGGATGACGCTAATAATGCTAATTACAGGCTGGGACAGAGGTGAATAATGGCTTGTTGTGAAAAATGACTCTATGGGCCTTCAAGACCAACTCAGTGTAAGCAGAATTTCACCCAGATATGAATCTAGGTCGAACTATCCCTTTAAATACTTTGTTTCCTTCTCTCCCCATCTCATCCACCCGGCCCTTTACCCATTTCCTTTTCCCTTAATCCTCTCTTCTTTCTCAGACTGAATCCAGGTTGCTGGGATTTTACTCAGCCATGTTCATCTCACCGCAGTCTCCAGCAGGGAAATCAACCTGGTCTCAGGGGACTACGTAGACTATTTTATGTAAATCTTTGACAAACAAATTCGTAAGATATATTACATTGGGTGAAGTAACGTTAGAGTAATAATTCTGAAAAAAAAGTGGAGGGATCGCAGCAACATCTGGGACTACATTGTGTCTTCTCCAGCGTGCCACAAAGGCAGCCTGGGAAGAAACCATGTAACAATGAATGGCATCTTTAAGTTTTTGCTGCTGTTTGTTTTTCGAGGAGTGTGACTAAACAAGAAACCAGGCAAGCCTAGTTCAGCTGGCCCACAAAAAAAGCGTTGATCATTTTTGCCCTCCTGAGATTTGAACCCGGATGGCCCACATGAAAGGCTGTGTCTTTAACTACTACGTCACCAAGCTATACATGTGCTGAGTGTTGGTATAGCCTCTTGACATCATATACTTCTGTCACACATTAACATCACGTCAAGTTTGAATATTTCTTTAGACACCATTAACCATTGTGTTAAACTGAGTAAAACATTTTATTAAGTTTTCCCCCACTACAAGTTGCATCTATGAACTGTATGGCTTTTGCCACTGGCCGTTTTAACAGCTTATTAGCCATTCGTGAATGACATTGATACAATCCTGTATCAATATAGGTCACGATAAGACATTTTCGTCAAGTGAATAGACAAGTGAATCGTGTAATCAGCAAAGGGTTTGTTTATCCTGAACAAATCCTTAGCCATAATTCGAAAAAATCCACTAGAAATAGTCGCAATATAACAGTAAACAGTTTCATTTTAGGCTTATAACGTAGCTACTGAAGGTTTTAATTAGCGTTTTGGTCTGTCCTGAACAAATCGTCTTCTGCCACTGGCCGTTTTAACAGTTAATTAGCCATTCGTGAATGACATTGATACAGTATCTATCAATATAGGTGAGGATAGTGATGGCCATTTGAGGCTTCATTACCATTCTTCTAGCAACAGGATATTATGTTAGCAGTGCTTACTCAGATTTTCTTTTTCAAAATAAAAGCCAACATTAAAATATATAAGGTAATGTAGTTAATCTAGTCTGTACATTTTATGTTTAATGTCCATTCCAATGTTATTGTTGTCTGTTCTTTTTTACTGACTATATTGCCTTATACATTTCAATGATGGCTTTTACTGTGATAAAGAAAATCTAAGTGCTGCCAGCATAATATCCTGCTGCTAAAATAATGTAAATGAAGCTTTGAATGGCCATCACTAGGTGACGATAACTGACTCATAAGTCATAAGAATTTAGTAGTTGCTAGCCAGACTGAAGATGAACTTTTCCCCGCCGAAGCTATTTAATTTCATGGCACAAAAACATTAGTTTTTCGTTCATTCGTGAATGACATTGATACAATAACTATAGGTGACGATAACTGACTTTCTCTTCAAGTGAAAAGACGATAGAATCGTGGAAACCCAAACTCTTTTACTGCCCAAGGGGTTTTGATAAAGCCTATATTATTACCCCCAAAAGGATGAACAGACGTGTACCTTTGAAAATCCACCAGAAACAGTCAATATATAACCGTAAACAGTTTTAGTTTAGGCTTACTATAACGTAGCTACTGAATGTTGTATGTAGCCAGCTAAATTTTTGTCTATCCTGACCCAAAAAGCATGCACAAATGCAACATATCCTAATAGTAGACGTTTGTTTTGTGCACTATGAATCCTCAAATAAAACAGAGCATCAAATGTAATGTAAGAGGAACCAAATGTTAAATGGTAAGAGGTTAAATGTTAAATTCATATTTGCTACAGCTTTTTCACACTATCTCCTGCGTGTAAGCAAAAATATTCTCTAAGTCAGGGGTGGGCAATATTTTTCACTGGGGGGCCACACTGAAAATGCCAGAAAGCTTCGTGGGCCAGATTACTTTTTTAACCAACATGCCTAAAAAACATATAATATAGCTAACTCTTAACTTGCATATTATATTTATGCATATTTATTTTCCATGCAACACCGTTTTCATAATTGAACTTAAAAAAAGTTTAATAAAATTATTTTCTGTTAACAACTGTTATGGCAGGCAAAGGCATAGTGTATAACAGTTATATAGGTAATGTAAATGTCTGATAAATTGCAATAATATTCTCCTACACAGTATTATATTTGTGTTAACAAGACATTGTAGTTCTACAGTGCCACCTTGTGGACTGTTCTGCTTTTATTTTGAAAGGCGCCGTTTTTCTTCTTCTGATGTTTTTTGTGATGTTAAACTTCCTGCTACTCTCTCTTCGCAATGTGGTGCTCACCATAGACATCATATATAAAGGCTAGATACCTTGTCCGCGCTAAAGGCTAATGGAGGTCGACGTCCGCACATGGCGGCCATCTTGCCACAGGCCGCTCGCTCACTCGTAACATTGTGTTTTATGGTGCATGTACTTTTAAATAACCATAACTTGCACATTTGTCTACCGATTTTCAAACGGTTTGGTTTGTTATAAACGTCAGAGATAAAGTTATGACACTGCATACATATGAACCATTAAAACCATGGACTTCCATATGAAAATATCCTTGAACACAACCAGATAGGTGTAATGAATATACAAACAAGGTATGTATGTTAAATCAATAAATAGGCTACAGAATGGCAACAAGACATATACACTTTTGTACTATTATAATAAAATTACTATTATAAAATAATTTTAATTACTACATGTTTTTTCTTTATGCCGGATAACAAGCATCTCTGAACTGACCACATTTCAGCCCTCTAGGTCACTTGATATGACTTTAGAAACAACTGAGCCCTAGCACCAGGTCTTGTGAAGCTGTGTGCAAAAGCAGATCAATATAGAATGAAATTGAGTACTTTAGACCATTATTTGCCAAGGTATGGTCATGCGTATTGTAAAATGCCCTATGGAAACTCCCCATAGGACTTTGTCAGACAAAATGCGGACAATAAAATGCTTACTGTGGGGCAACCTCTTCGTGTAGAAGCATAATGAAATCAAATCAAATGAAAGGTAACACTGATGTTACTTGTAGACTATTTGGATTGTATGTCAGGGGTTCTGATATAGAATGACTACAAAAAATATGATATAATTACACAAGTCTCTATTTTTAAACTATTATAAGAGTGACATTTATTTGCACACAAAAAATAGGTACATGATTCCCCTTTACAAATATAAATAAATCATTTATATATACAAATAAATAAATGCTGTAGAGAGAACTACACTACTGTTGAAGTAAAAGAGGACAGTACCTTGAAAACACATACCTTGGGCTAATGCTCTTTGAAAAGGACAGTTTTAAGTTTCTGTTGCATGTTGTTGCTCTGTAAGCTGAGGATTGTAATTCTGGCGATGTGGTGCAGCCTTAACTTAAAAAACAGGGACAGAATTATTTTTAACAGCCTATGGTCATGGATGTCTATCCCATACTGTCTATCCCAACACAAACATCCTCTGAACCGATCCTTTTTCAGACAATGTAAACAACCTCAAGCAGTTTGATGGGCTGTGATCGTCTGGTACTGCCTGATGACTGCCGAATGACCCACTCTGCTGCCCTGACGACACTCACGGTTCCCTCTGATGGAATCACCAGACCTCCATTGTTTTTTAAATTCAGCAGGTGGTAGCTCTGGTCCTTGATGGCAGATGCAGCATGTCACCAGGCTGGCACGGCAGACATCACACGACAGCTTCTTCAGAGCCTGTCGCACAACAAATCCTGAAATTTTAGTCAGTAATATCATAACTAATAATAATCATTAATAAGCATGGGGAAATTAAGGGAACACTTCCCTTTTTGGACAATCGTGAGATTGTTTTTCCCCAGATTGTGACTATTGGCACTTTTGGTTATAGGGAAAATCGACTTTCAGTTAGCCTTCACCTGAAATGTACATGAGATCCTAAAGATGTACTTGAACTGGCTGGCATTAGGGTTGTTATTCATTTAAGGAAAAAAAAAGATATACAAGAATAGTACACAGATATTCAATACATGCTTTAAAATGTTTTATGCTTAAAACATTTTTACAAAAAAAGACTAATTAGAACTAGCCACCCCTGAATGATCTTTCCACATAAAATAGGTTGAATGACATTATCATACAATTCAGACTGTATCAGTGATGATAAGTTCTGCAAACAAATAGTCAAACACAGGCATTTTTCTAAATACTCAAAATGGTTTGTGACACTTCCAGGTATTGTCTATGTCTTAGGGTTAGGGTGTATGTCAGCAGAAAACACATGTTACCAAAAGTAAAAAAAACATATGGACCGACAAACTGAAAACAATACAAGTCACTTAGTGTTGCGGCTGGTAAATATAAAATTATGAACCCTACCAGATACTCTGATGGAGTTGAAGAGAAGCTCCAAGTGGTCCTGGCTGAACCTGTAGGTCAGGACATATTGCTGTCCTTCAAGCAACACAGGAACCAACCGGATTGAAAAGCATGTGCAACTTTGCTGGTTAGCAGCTAAACTGTAACGTTAGCTGCCATAAGTCTCACTCAAAGGTTATTGTTATTAGCCAGCAAATAACTACAACCACATCCACAAAGATTGTAATTTAGACAAAAGATTAGTTGTCATAAAATCGTTATTGGTGTGAGTAAAACCTCTATAATCGAACAGCTCGTTTGTGATATCTGCCTTGATAACTTGCGCAAGTTGCCGTGATACAACTATGCTGCACGATTTAGACGTTTTTAGAAAAGAAAAGCTGCAATTTCAACATTTTCAAGCATTCAGAATTATAGCCACGTTAATAACGTTTGTAAGAAACCAAACTGTTTGTAAATCCGTCAAGGTTTCAGCGAGATAAGAGTATTTGTGTTAGTGCTGATCACTCACCTTATATTAGGTACCACAGAGCTCGACAGGAAGCCTGCCTGTGACAAGATGGCCACCGGTGATGCCGGAAGTGACTGCGCCTTGAGACGTCTAGCCTTTAAATAAAATGTCTATGGTGCTCACGCATCGTCGGAGGAACGAGCTCCGAACTGTGAGGGTGTGTCGAGCTAGAGAGCATGCTAGCTGATGGCGGAAACTCTTTGATTAGCTCCCCTGGAGAGCGGAATGAGTTTTCACGGTGTTCGTTGAGAGGAAGAAATAAATCGACACCCGTTTGAAACTCCAACGGGCCGCTACAGGTAATATAGTTATTAGGGCAGACATAAGTCTATGAAATAATTTCTGAAGATTTTCACTCAAATCAAATGTTGGTATAATTGCCGTCATCAAACTTCATACAGTATATTTTTTTTAATACGTACTTCTAACGACAGCAATTCCAGCAGCCCAGACCCAATAAATCTACTTTTAGGGCTATTCGATCACTCAATATGAACAGGAGAGCCTCCTATGGGCGTTGGACAAGTGAGGTGAAGTCAGGAGTCATTTCTGTTTAAGTAGTCTGCGGTTCTGTTGAAGCAGTGTGCCGTACTGCTGCAAGATGTTCATCAGTGACAGTTTTTGTATTTCGCTGCATGCTTGGTCTTGAAGTGCCTCTACAAATTGTACTCTTTAAAAACTGTGACGTTAACATATTAAGCAAGTTGCTTTACCTGCGACATCTGCAAATAAATATTTTTATAGTTTTTTTTTAAATACCCTGCTTTCGTTATAAACTTTTCTTAGGCTCATTAAATAGATCGTTAGCCATCAATAGCTAGTACGTACAAATGATAACTTCCGCGCGTGGATTGTGGGGCTGGTCCCTAGTATCATAGCAACGCCGTAAACAGACCGTATGATACTGCTGTACTTATTGCTGGACTTTTAATTTGAAAATAAATAATTATGCAACGGTAAATAAAGTAACGTAATATGCGGACCTCGTCAGGTATTTTTTGGATGTATCACGGGCCGGATAGAATTACCAGAGGTGGGGGACTCGAGTCACATGACTTGACTCGAGTCTGACTCGAGTCACAATTTTCAGGACTTGTGACTTGCTTGATTAAAGTATTAAAATGACTTGACTTGACTTTGACTTGAGAACAAGTTACTTGAGACTTGACTTGACTTGAAGTGGAAGACTCGACAATGACTTGAATTATAATAAACAAACAGCAATAAAATTATTTTATATGTTGTGACATCAGCACCACTAATCAGCGTATGTGCCTTTAACGCTGCACAATTCAAACCGCGCCAAACATGGCAGACAGTAAGGTTAGTCGAGCTCCACAAATAGTATCGTTTGGATACAAGGACTTTGAACTGGACCGTGTGAATAAAAAAAAGATTTGCCAGATGCTAAATATGCAACAACGTCAAATTTCATTCGTCATTTTAAGAACCACAAGGAAAGGTAAGAAAGTAATCTCTTTATATTCAGTTTCACATACGATCTATAACGATTAAGTTACTAATGTAATTAATTAATCTTTTCTTTGTCATAATTTGGCCTTGGTTGCATATTATGTTTGTTTTTTTCTTGTTAGAAATGTGACCATTATCATTACTGAATACGTCTGGTAAATAGATGTAAGGGAATTTGACTATAACAGTGGCATAGCCTGAATTTTAATGTTGATGGGCATCTTAAAATGAGCGGGCATGTATATTATTACACGTAGGTAATAATGTCTGTATTAAATGTGCGCATTTTCAAGTGTTTGTGGACTGCGCTTGGAAACTAAAAAGCATTGTGCTTACACCATAACAGTTAACTTTACTGCATGAAAGGCTAACATGGAGGCGCCGATGTGATTACTAGCACCTAAACATTTCGAATAGTTTAATTTTTTTACTCATACAGACAAGAATAATTACAGCGTAATTACATATTAGGCAGTTTTTCAGTCACAATAATTAGTTTATAAGGTTGTTATTATTAGCCCTTATTACATGGATTGGCTGAATTCCAGTGCAGAATGCGTGTTATTTCTTGATAACAGACCGTTGCCATGAAAAACAGCGCGTTGCTATGGACGCAGCAGGATTCTAACCAGAGACGTGAAATCGAGCTTCTCACCGAGCGCACGTCAGAAACCGAGGACAGTGTGTGTGTGTGTGTGTGTGTGTGTGTTCATGTCTTTAGTATTGTGACTTGACTTGAAACTCATAAGGACTCGACTTGACTTGCTTAGGGTGAACCCTTGACTTGACTTGACTTGCTTGATTTATCTGAACTGTGACTTGAGACTTGACTCGAGACTTGATGGTTAAGACTTGAGACTTGCTTGGACTTGACCATGTGTGACTTGTCCCCATTTCTGAGAATTACTCAACGGGCCGAATCCGGCCCGGGGGCCTTATCTTGCCCAGGTCTGCTCTAAGTCATCCTCTAAACTAGTTGTGAACGCTCCTTTTATTAAGTTATGTTAAGATACAGACCGGTTGCCTAAATCATTGGTCTGTGTCATGTGCCTATGTTTGGCTCTTTGCCATATCTTTGCCTGAGATCTGTTGCTCCAGCCATTGGCTCATGAATAAAAGGTAAATATAGAACTTTAGGACTTAAGGTCAAGCTAACGGACATTGGGTAAAGTTAACAAACTGGCTGTCCTTCAGTGTTTCATAAGAGGATAAGCAGTGTTGTGTACAGCTCTTTTCCACACCAACTGTGTTGGCAAGAATCCAAGTTTTTTGAAACACGTGGGTGCATTATTAGTCGATAAGAAAAAGAACAGTGGCATTACAAAGCAGCCATAATTTGAAAGATAAATACTAGTGAAATTAAACTAATCATAGGTGAAACGGGTTGCTGTCTTTTTTTTTTATTGTAACGTTTCAATCCTTACACATTTGTTAGTAAATTTCCAAATAGATATCTCGCAAACGGATTTGGAACATTTACATTTCACTGTTCCTTCCCCATCCAGATCCAGTGGAAGATAATATTGTTGCTTTAAAGAAAAAAAAGACTGGAATTCAGGGGGGCCTGGGGCGTTCCATAAAAGGGACTTCAGTAGAGGAAGTCAGTTTTGCTGACATAAGGAGAGTGTGCTCACAGCATTGCAGAAAGTAGCCGGAGCTGATAAAACATTTTGGACCTACCGAAACACTTGAGGATTGAAGGGATATAACAGCAAAAAGTGAGTGATCTGATTGGGAAATCTTGCTGAAAGAGTTGGAGAGAGTATAAGACAAGATAGGGATGAATTAAAAAGTCTAAATTAGACATTTATTTACCAACTGCAGCTTATGTGAAGAGTCATAACAATTGCTCTGTGCTCTCTCATCAGACAACCAAAAGTACAGAGATACTTATTCAGGATTAACCGGGAAACAGCAAAATCCTGCAGAGAGAAAGAAAGCATTTACAAAAGCTAGTCATACAGAGAAAAGGAATAGCAAGCCAACATATTTGTTTTTCACACTAATTCAAGGACCAGTTATTCCAAAAAGTCTGACAGAAAAACACACCTTAACACCCTTAATTCTTGGGCTCCCTTTGTTCTCCTAGTAGTCTGTTTGGTGTCCTGCTTTCCTGTGGAACTTTAAGTCATGGCAGGAGAAGAAATATCTTACAGTGAGGCCATCATGGCAGCGACTGACTCCCTCTACCGCTTCCCCCTGATCAAGATAAAAGGGATCCCTCTTATGTGCCATATTGCAGACAACTGGAACTCTGTCTGGGCCTTCCGCCCTGATCCTTTGGACCTCCTCATTGCCACCTACCCCAAAGCAGGTATGTGGGAAGCATGTTTACAGGTAGTCTTGTTAAACCAGAATGAGTATTCTGTTCACAGAATGATGAACATTTGGTATGATCCAGGTGGAGTAAATGGATAGTGGGTAAAAACAGGGCAAAGTAAACCTGAGCATACAAAAGAAATGTTTCAAAAAAGTTCAAACAATTCAAAACCATTCATAATTAAAGCCCTGCCTATTTGCAGCAAGTGCAGTGGGCTAGGAGCATCCATTGATGAGAAAGTCCTCCAAACCACATCTGATGCCGCTCTGATTGTTATGATGCGACCACTCAAGCAGGTCATTTTGGTTGCAATCCTTAAACTTTAGGGGGTTTGCGTTCTCCAACCTTCTAATTAGATTTACCCGTTACACTCTATCCCACTTCTCTCCCCTTTCTGGAAGGTGGATGAACCTATGCAACCCCCTCCCAGCGTTCTGGGTCCTTGCTATGGCACAGGGACACGTCCATTGTTAAACAGCAGACATGAGATTTCCTGTAGCCCATCCCAGCCTTGTGCAGGTCTACAATTTTATCCCTGATGTCCTTACACAGCTCTCTGGTCTTGGCCATTGTGGAGAGGTTGGAGTCTGTTTGAGTGTGTGGGCAGGTGTCTTTTATACAGGTAATGACTTCAAAAAGGTGCAGTTACTACAGGTGATGAGTGGAGAACAGGAGGGCTTCTTAAAGAAAAACTAACATGTCTGTGAGAGATGTTATTATTTTTATATATTTCGATTTTTATTGTGTGGAAAGCACTGTGTAATTGTACTAGAAAAGTGCTATACAAATACAATTATAGTTACAAAAAGGTGCTTGAAAATGACAGATGCGATAAAGAGCTCAGATGTCCACTGGTATTCAGACTTTATATTAGCTTTATTAAAACACTGTTGCACCCGCACACAAGATAGTGACGCAAAACATAACTCCAGCCTATGTCAGAACTACTTTAGAATGCTAGACGGTAGAAGGTAGGCTACTTTGATTAATCAAACATGTAATTGCATTTTGTTAAACAAAAACATTCCATGATTTCTTTGCTGTCTAATTTTGTTTTATTTGTTCTATGCTTTCATTTCAGAGTACATTTAGATAATTAAACTGTGTGAATAAAAAAATAATTGATGTGTCTTTTGACCAGTAGTGTATTACTTTTTGTGAATGTTTTAAAATAACATGTATACCATATCTCAGGGAACTTGCTTGGGCCAAATTGTTTCTAATAACAGCTTATAGCTTTGATTTTCTTCTCCAATTTGGCAAATGCCTTCAGTGGGGTTTGTAGCATATTAAAAATGGCATACAATGCCTTTAAGAAACACGACACAACAAAGCATTATTCCGAAGCTGCATCTCATGGTTGGAAACTACAGTGCTTTCCATAATAATTTGCACCCTAAGAAAATATTCACAAAAAAGGCTATGAAAATATTGTTGTTTGTAAGTGTCTGGTATAACAGTTGATTATTTCAAGTTTAATTACGTGGCACCATGGGAACAACCGTCACAATACTGACAGAGAAACAGTAGAGTCTAGCAAAGTAGCATCATGACAGATTGGTCTGATTATGCATTTCAAGTTTCAAGCTTATATCCTCCTCCAACAGTACAGATGACGGAATTAGCATTTGCAGAATGTACATACAAGTATAGTAGCCACTACGGTGTCTAAAAATGCAAGATTGCACAAATAGCCAGAAACAGACAGAAAATCATAGAAAACTATGCTCTTCTCAATAAAGAATAGAGCTCTGTTCTCCTGTATGATGTAAGTAATAATAACCCCCTGCTGTTCAAGAGCTTCCTCCTAGAGAAAAGTTTCTTATGGCGGTTTTATGGCACAGGCAGAGGCCTGTTTCTCTTATTGCTAAAAGGAGCCATGGTCCTGCTCAGCCGACATTCCATTCATCACTGCCCCTGAACACAATATACTGGCCTTATAAGTTTGAGACAGAGAGAGAGACTAGCTTGTCAGCATATGTGTAATTAATCAAACATACACAGTACAAGACGCTTCTAATAAGATAATGAATAAATAAGAATGCCAATAAATACATTTTCTACAGGTTCTGGCATGTGAACCTACCAACTTGCCTGCACTTCCAACAATCTCTGATAGTAAGCTTGCTCCTATACGCAAAACATTATACGAATATAACCTTTAATTGATTGAAAATTCCTCAAAGAAAATAAACAACATCATCAAGAAATAATTTCTTCCAAAAACATGCATTCCACCATTATTGACACCCATGCGTTTAGTACTTTGTGTACCCAGTCTTTGCCATAAACAGCTCATAAACCGATAAAAGCTCTAAATTTGACTCCAATAAAGTTTAATGAAGAGATACGAACTCAAGACCTATAGTTCACAAGTCCACTTCTCTAACCGCTATTTAACAAGGGGTTGTCAGTCAGTCAGGCACTCAGTAAGAGACATTCGCTCTTCTTAGCCGGCTCTGCTTAAGTGGTCCAGCAAAGAACCTATGAAGTTAACATTATTATTTTTGTGTTGATTTAGGCTATTTCTCTGTGTTCATTAGTGGAGAAAATAACATCAAAACCATTAGCTTGCTGACAAGAGAAAATGTCCCTCTCAAAAAGTTCAGAAAAATAATGGAAAATGTTGCAGACTCCTGTTTTGTAATATTTTGTAATAGAATGTCTTTTTCTAGGTTAATGTTCCCCTATGTCTGAAAACAGCTTAACTGATGTCCAACCTTAAATGGGGGCGTTATCGGTTTAGGGTGGAAGGAAAGGGAAAGTTAATATAAACTTTATATATATTTACAGTGGGGAGAACAAGTATTTGATACACTGCCGATTTTGCAGGTTTTCCCACTTACAAAGTATGTAGACGTCTAGAATTTTTATCATAAGTACACTTCAACTGTGAGTGACGGAATCTAAAACAAAAATCCAGTAAATCACATTGTATAGTTTTTAAGTAATTAATTTGCATTTTATTGCATGACATAAGTATTTGATAAATCAGAAAAGCAGAACTTAATATTTGGTACAGAAACCTTTGTTTGCAATTACAGAGATCATATGTTTCCTGTAGTTCTTGACCAGGTTTGCACAGACTGCAGCAGGGATTTTGGCCCACTCCTCCATACAGACCTTCTCCAGATCCTTCAGGTTTCGGGGCTGTCGCAGGGCAATATGGACTTTCAGCACCCTCCAAAGATTTTCAATTGGGTTCAGGTCTGGAGACTGGCTAGGCCACTCCAGGACCTTGAGATGCTTCTTACGGAGCCACTCCTTAGTTGCCCTGGCTGTGTGTTTCGGGTTGTTGTCATGCTGGAAGACCCAGCCACGACCCATCTTCAATGCTCTTACTGAGGGAAGGAGTTTGCTGACCAAGATCTCGCGATACATGGCCCCATCCATCCTCCCCTCAATACGTTGCAGTCATCCTGTCCCCTTTGCAGAAAAGCATCCCCAAAGAATGATGTTTCCACCTCCAAGCTTCACGGTTGGGATGGTGTCCTTGGGGTTGTACTCATCCTTCTTCTTACTCCAAACACGTTTTCTTTGAGACTGTGGTCCCAGCTCTCTTTAGGGTGCCCAAATTTTTGCATAGCCTATTTTTCACATCTGATTTAATTTCATACAACTTAATATTGCTACACTAAAACTCTCTTTGTCTGGAAAATACCCCAGTACTCAGCTTTTATTAGAAAATGAATGGCATGCCACTCTGATTATTTTCTGTGACGACAGAGTAAATTATTATGCAGCCTCAGAGGGGTGCCCAAACTTTTTCATACGCCACAGCAAAGACGTCAGTGTTATTTCAACACCTATAGTGTCAAATGTAACACTATCCCTGAGTTTATATAATCCTCACCAGTTCAGAGTTAAATTAACACTTTGGACAGTGTTAATATTGTAACTCCATAATAGTGTAATAATTTAACACTCAGTGTTGTTTCTTAACACATTTAAGAGTACTTTTTACACTAAACTGGTGTTATTCCTTTTCACTGAGGGTGTTAATTTCTAACATTCACAGTGTTAATTCATGACACTTTAAATAGTATTTTTAACTAAATCGTGTTACTCCCTTACTCTAAAGTGTTAATTTAAATCATTCAGTGTTATTTTATGACAGTTGTGTTACATTCAATGTTCTGAACATGCTTTTTCACTACAGGAAAAAAAAATCATAATAAACATAACGATGAATTCATCTTTTTTAATGACAAAAATATCCAAGCACAGATTTTCTATTGGGTTCAGGTCTGGAGACTGGCTAGGCCACTCCAGGACCTTGAGATGCTTCTTACGGAGCCACTCCTTAGTTGCCCTGAACTTTATGCACATTTACAGAGAACATAATGGTACAATATAAAGGCTATCATCTCTACCATAAGCACTTCGTAAGTCAAAAGGCTTATACATTTGAAGACCGTCTGCTTTCATCACATTTCTTTCATCACTTTCAAACACATTGTAGGTAATGAAAGTGCTCACTGAAATGGTCAACCATAAGCTTGTTCACTATGAAGTAGATTACACTGTTGACTAAAAGTATGTTTTTTATTCTGCAAAACACAGGCATTTCTTGTTCTGTGCCACTGCAAATGACTAACCCGGCTCTGTACTCTAGACCGCTGATCTTTACCCAGTTAGTAGAGAAGATGTCTTTTGCTACAGCTTGGGAGATCATTTCACCATTTTCCTCATTGTCCACATTAAATGTTTTCAAAGGTCCGTATTCAACATGATTCAATGGAGATGTTTCCCAATTGGATGCTATGGACATTTGATGTTTTTTGGCAAGTGATACAGTGATGTTTTTTAAGTTTTTTAAGTGTGCTTTTGAAAACCCTGTGTTTTGCCTCAAATCTCATACTCCACATATGTATTAACGGTCCAATTTTTCGAATACAAAACGGGTAATGTAACATAAAATTATGTTTAGGAATCAGGTTTCTACCTGGATACAAGTGTTTGAACAAGTCATGATGTTCCATTATCAAATGTTTTAAATGCACAGTCATGCCTAGTGTATCAGATGGAAAGTATATGATGTTAATTATCTGCAGTAAAAGTAACAAAGTCCAATTCAATGTCACCAAAAATCTAAGGAATGTTTGTTACCAGACAAGGAGTCTGAATAGAGTTGAATCCTATATTATTGCCTATACTGTCCAAGTTGACCCTTGTCGGACGATTTTTGCACTCCAAGTAGCCATAGTCAAAAGCATAGATTCGTGAAAAAAGATCAGGTTTTGACAAATCCGAAAGATATTCAAACAGTAACTATCTCATACTGAGCCACCCCTTCAAGTATGTCATGCATTATGTCCAAAGAAAAGTTGTAGCAAACATGAAAGTTCTGTAGGCTGTTAAGAGTTGAATTCTTCTTTAGACCCATCACACACACATTTTGTGGATCTGATTGCAACTCACTGCAGTGCATTTCAAAAAGCTCTTTTCCACACAAGATTATCTTTGGGTCATCCTCTTTGTAAACATTCTTGGCATCATCTTTTTCAATCAAACACCAACGACAGAAGTGACGTCCACTGAAAGACTCTGCAAACCCATTATTCCATGCATCCCCAAGTTGTCCCCAGTTATCTGACATATAGTACCATAGACCTTTTCAGATGAGAAAGGCAAATCAATGCCATGACTCTCCAATATTTTGATGTCATCAATTAGAAGCTGTAAAATAGGATCAAAGCCATATTTTTTCACATCTTCTGAGTTCAACAATGCTACCAAATGGATGTTCATCAATACAGAGTTTAACTTTTGTTAGATTCTGTCCAAGTTTGATCCATGAACAAAATAAATGCAACCAGAAGTCAGGGGAGAGCCATCTTTATTCAGCATGAGTCTATGATGTTGTCCTTCCATTTCTCATTTCTATCTCTTTCATAATTACAGAGGCAACACAGTCTTTTATGCAAGGATACATAGGAGGTGGACAATGATTGTAGCCAACCATTACACAGTCTATTATCATGGTATGTTGCAACCTGCCCAATGGTCCATCTATCTATCGATAGAATCTATGACAGTCACATGGGCAACTCCTAGCAGGAGATATGGACAGAATGTATGGACAGGATGTGTGGGGCCCATCAATAACAGGCAACACGTCCTATCGATGGTCCTTCTTTCAGAGTTAGTCAGCACATCTGTGTTGTGTTAAGTTTCTCATGCCCATTTCCTATCAGTCCTCCCTTCAAAGATTTGATAACTAATCATTACATGTTGATTAAACTAGCAAAATAAAAGTACAATCCAATTCATAATGAACTGAAAAGGTCCAAACACTTCTGTTAAAACAATAAAGAAAAATAATAAAAAGGATTATCTGGCCTATGAGGCTTTATTATTCCTTAAATGAAAAGAAAATAAGATGCAGTGGACACAGCTTGCCCTGACACATAGCACTGTATGGCACTGCAGTCGTAGTGACCAACGTGATCGATCTTTACCAAACACATCAGGTCCCGGGCTACTATCAGTCCAACCCATGTCCAACAGAAACTAACATGACACATTAATGAAATTCATAGTTAATTCCCTATAAGCCCTTTAAACAATCAAAGTCCCCCCTTGTCCATATCATGAGTCATGCATCAATATCATACCAACAACCCAACATATCCTGAACATAACACAACACTCAACTCCAATGAATGTACTAGTGACAGTTTCTACCTTTGAAACGGAATATGGCACTATTAAACATATCAGGATAGTTGTTGTAATCATGACTATAAAGCAACTTCACAAAAAAAGACAAGTATCAATGACCGATATTTGGGTAGTGATCATATGTAGGCCTTTACCCACCTTGTGAGGAATGAACATACATACGAGATCAAAATACCGGTCACTTTAGGAAAACTATTGATTGTTAGGAATGACCCTAGATTCTCATCAAATGTCCTGTAGTTCTAGTATTCAGTCTTCTCTGTCTTGCATCAGTGATATTAAGTTCCAATATCAGTTATTGCAGTCAGTGTGATATGGACCCAGCATATTGCCTGGTTGTCCTAACAAGTTAGTGTAGGTGTATAATGGAACAGTGAGTTTCCAATACTTCACTAATTCAAGATTAACACCACAACAGTGTCTTCCACTGTGATGGGACCATGTGACCTTTCCCGTCAACTGGCCCATGGTACTCTGACCTGTAGTATGTGGAGTCCCTCAGGACTCTCCTCTCATCTTGCTGTCGAAGATTCATCTGGAAATGGAATGTGAAGCCAAGTGATCTGACCCTGGCATCGTTCTGCCATGTGAGTGGTCAGGAGGATTTGGAGCAGATGCGACTCATGTGGTTGTAGAAATCCTTCTTGAACATGTTGCTGGTACTCACACACTCAGCTATCTGTGTCCAGTCAGTGACATGATGTATCATCAGAAACAGTGTTGTGATGTCCTTATCTGTTGAAAGTATAACTGCAAAACAACGTTTAGTGTGGTTCAACAGTCCATCAGACTTTCATCCACTGTGTATGGTTCCGTCAACTCCCAACAATGAAGACAATAGATCAGTCCTGAAAACTTGTGGATCTCAGAAGTTCCATCTTCAGAGTGAAACATACACCCTATTCAGACAAGTTTCCATAAAAGTCTATGTCAAATTTCCTTTTCCATCCAGAACTGGCTTGGTTGATGTTTCATTCAATGTGCTATATTTATGCTCGAATAGCACCTGGCAGTGGAATGAGATTCCGATGTCTGATCAGACTTGACTTTGCTTAGCCAAATCAAAAATGGTTACATCTATGCCATTCCACCATTAAAATGTTAGACCTTACGTCAAACAAACAGTTTCCAAATAAACAATTAAAACAAATCCTAAGAATAGAATATGTTAAACATAGCAGATTCCAATGCACCATTATAACTATGCAAACAGAAAAAAAAAAGAAATGTTAATGTAACTCCTTTTAAGTACCTATTTGATTTGCTTTGAGCCCTAAGCTCAACTCTTTCCAATCATAATCAGTTATCATATCATACATCCCCCCTCCTTTCACTTCATTAAGTCAACGGAAAGCGACACCATGAGTGAAAGCAGAATCACGGCGAATACGGCCACAGGAGGCGTCATCCCGAACCCACACTGGCCATCATTTTGGGACAGACATGTAAAAATAGAGAATTGGTAATAGGGATGGATCTAGAATCCATTCGATATGGAGTTGCATTCCTGTATATTCATCAAAAACAACAAAGTGAAAATGTTAAAAACACAAACATTAACTAATACAAAGACATCAATGTGCAACAGTCTTGTGCGAAGCAATTATAAACCATGTAACCCAGTGACACCTTTGTCTTACAGAGCTAAACAGCTCTAAAATTATTTAATTGGCTATCATGCATTTATAATATCCTGAAGTTTCTTGGCACATGCCTAACTAAATTCGTTTGCCCACTAGGGGATAAGCTGCCCAACTAAAATGCAGGAGAGAAAAACTCCAGCCCAAGTTCCAGTGGAATACCTACTGGAACCACCAGGGTGATTGTATTAGCGTATCTACAGCACCCAAATTTTGCATTTTCAAAGGCAAAGACCAAACTACCTTGTGACAAACAATGTCTTGATTAACCTTCTGCATTTAAGACTAAATCACAACTTATATTTTTACCACGTCTGTGGTTCTATTGACATCAAAATTACTCTATCAACAATGGTCAAAAGTCATATATTTCAATGTTAAAGCTATTGAGTAGAAAATGTCTCTAAACTCTACTCAATGTTTGATCATCCCAAAACTGAATTTGCTTATGTTGAGGAAATTACCACAGTTGAGACCAGTCTGAACACTCAACTTTAACCCTTAGAAATAGGCTACCCTGATTTAATGGGAGAGGTTGTTTGGAGTCATCCTAGGGGTCTGCCCCCCTTCCTGGAAACCTTGGCTTCACCCACTCATGGCTTGCAGTTAGTAAAAATATGCTTGTCATATCTATACAATAACTTAACATTCTGATGGACATTCCAAAACATTGGTGAAAATTATGACTAAACCAAAAACAGACATGACCACCCAAGTAAGCCTATGTTACTCTCGCTATCCCAGGGTGTGTGGGGGTGTGTGGGGGGATTGGCTCAAGCACTCCTCCCCCTGTGGTACTCTCTGAACCTTGCAAGGCTGAGACCATTTTAGACAGTCAACTTTTTAGTATCTAACTTGTTCTATAAAACACAAATGTCATCTTAGTTGTAAGAGAAACACAAAAAACAAACATATGAAAATGTTCCTAATTAACCAAAGCCAATTCAACATTCAAAATAAAATATAAAATTTTATTGTAGGGGATAAACTCGCTTTTGGCAGTTTTCACCCTTTCTTGTCATAATTTGAGACTTTAATCTCAATCTTTTGTCTAAAACCAATGTATAACATACATTAGAATCAAATTCAGTGCACATGGAAAGCCATGTAACTACTTCAAAACATCATTACCTTGTGTATTGTTTCCCTCTCACCAGTTGTCCTGTGACCAGGCAGAGAGAGAGAGAGAACACACACACATTCTAACTTGGGGGAAACCCTTTGTTCATATTCAGTCCTCATGGGACACAGCGTGTCTTCTTAACGTTAAAGATTATCACCATGTGGATTTTTCATTCTAAGAAGAAGAGAGATTTTTTTTTTTAACCTTTTGTAAGGAAACCATTAGACTATTTTACCAGATTACAAATCATCATTGTACCAATTTCTAATTTATCACTAGAGTTAGATGTACCCACGTGTAAAAGCCTGTAGTGAGATCCTCCTTGAGGCTTCACGGTTTTAAACATTATCATCAATGCAATAAATAAGTTTGATTTAAATTTACATAGTGAACATCACAAAGCACAACAAAGCAGGCTATTCCTTGAATACCTATTAAAACATGTTCAAGTATGACAGAACAAAACATGCTATATACCATCTGTAGTGGCCGTTTGTTACAAACGGACAAAAAATGTAACTTAAATCAAATCTTAAACGACAACTTCAAGCACCCTGGGCAGGTAATGTACGCAAGCAAAAAATGACTGTATTCCAGACTGGATTCGGTGTTGTGTCTGGTTTATTTGTTCCAACTGAGCAAACATTACAGCATCTCTCACGTTGGTAAAAAATCATGTGCCCATCACCTAGGTGCGTCTTCTTCTTCCTACCTATATTCATCTTTACCTGTGCCCACCACTGCCCTCTGGTGTCTAAATCAAACATTGTAATTATTAAACTAACCATGAATAAAAATTAAACGTATAAATAAGAAACAATTAACTAAACAAACAAACAAATATTACCAAAAAGATATATTACTAATATGAACAAAATCATAATAATAAACAAATTAATCTACAAAATTACCACTACTGAAAACACACTAATGTAGCTCCAACACCATCAAAGTGCTTTCGAATTAATATTAACTTGAATAAGCATGGTCATTATCAAGGGAAGTGATCAGATTTCCTTGATAAGTTCCAGCTCTACTCAATATTTAGGTTCCATACATTTTTGTAAACATATTTAAAACTTTTAATCAATGATTATAAGCTCACGTCAGTTCCCGGTATCACCAGGAAATCATCTGTCTTTGATTCCTGAATTCCATACATGGGAAATCTTTCCTTGCTGCTGATCGGAATGTGGGCAGAATGTCTCATGTTACAACTGTCTGTGCATCCTGTCTTTTTCCTTTGGTTCTTCTTCTTTCGACACTAATTTTGCCAATGTCCAATGATTCCACAATAGTGACATGATCCTGTTTTCTTTTTCAATGGGCGTTGAGTGTCTTTAGATGCTGTTCCTGCTTTCAACGTTTCCAGTTCCTTTTCCAACTTTTCAAGTCCTTTCATTTGTTCAGCCTACGCCTGAACACATTCATTCTCCTTCAAAGGTCTTTCAAGACCATTTTTGAGGAATTTATCATTCCATTTTTGAATTTCTTCCCATATTTTCTGTATATCAAAAAAACTAAAAAAATCTTTTGGAACAATGGCATATTTTAGAATGATCTCTTGGCGACAGTCATCTATTTTCAAACTCTTTATACTGTCATCAGCCAGTTCCGCCATTTTCTAAATTACAACGGGAGGGCTGCAGTCCCTGTATTTACCACGCTGTTTTAAACTTAAAAACATAATTTTCCCCTTACTTGTACAAGATTTAATTTACTACATATGCGTCTACCTGCTATCCAAATAACAAGGACTTCTAGATGAATACCAAAGCTTTGCACTAAAGAGTGGCCTATATTAGGACTTTACACATGTGTCACTTACTACTCAGTCTAGTAAGTACTTCCCATCACAACAAGGAAGATTTAGCAAGGACTTCTAGATGACTTAACGAAGATTTGTTTTCTTCTGTGGAATCTCTGGACTAAGACTAAGAACACATCTTTCAGTGTCAACGTCTTCTTGTTGTTCCAGATGTGTTCATCTGGATATTCATGCTGATTGAACTGACTTGTTCTTTTAGAGTGGTTTGACTCACCATTCAGAGTGCAAATCCATCTATCCGGCTCACGGCACCATGCTGTTAGATTCTGTCCAAGTTTGATCCATGAACAAAATAAATGCAACCAGAAGTCAGGGGAGAGCCATCTTTATTCAGCATGAGTCTATGATGTTGTCCTTCCATTTCTCATTTTTATCTCTTCCATAATTACAGAGGCAACACAGTTTTTTATGCAAGGATACATAGGAGGTGGACAATGATTGTAGCCAACCATTACACAGTCTATTATCATGGTATGTTGCAACCTGCCCAATGGTCCATCTATCTATCGATAGAATCTATGACAGTCACATGGGCAACTCCTAGCAGGAGATATGGACAGAATGTATGGACAGGATGTGTGGGGCCCATCAATAACAGGCAACACGTCCTATCGATGGTCCTTCTTTCAGAGTTAGTCAGCACATCTGTGTTGTGTTAAGTTTCTCATGCCCATTTCCTATCACTTTGGAGGCAGATTTCGGAGGACAAAATAGAGAGCACCAACTTTGTGAACACCACGTTTTGAACCCAGTGGGTTAGCAGTCTCAAAGTCATCATAGTAAAGCTGACTTAGTAAAGAAGTCTGTGTTTTTGAGAACAATGGATGTGACTTAAAATAACTTCCATCACAAAAGTCTTCATATCTGTCATTTGATACAGATGGTTTTGCAAGTAGTTCATAAGAATTGCGACAGATAAATGTAATAGTTTCCAAAATTGGAATGTAAACAAAAGTGTCTTTCACTGGGACCTGATCATAAGTACCAGTATTTTTATTTAGTCTTGTATTAAATCGAACTCCTAAATTTTTTTCCAGTGGCTCCACAATCCCCCATTTCTTGTTGAAATACTTAATTCTTTTAGTTTCAGTATTAAAACTCACAAATGGGTTTTCAAAATTCTCAAAACCCTTTTCCAATGTAGACCTTACAGGGTTATCTTTTGGCACAGCAGACAGTATTTCATGCTTAACATGGGAGTGCAGACCACCAGCAAATTCTTCCAAATCATTAACAATTGCTGAAACTACACTACTTGCCATACCACTACCATGGAGTTTGGCAATAATTGTAGCACAGATATCTTTTGCGTTTTCTTTTTAACTTTGACCCAATCCATTGTTATCAAAATACCCAGTGTCAGGGCTCTGCACGACACTTGTTCCTGCAACTTCTGTACCATTTTGTAAACTGTGAAAATCTGCCTGAAATGACTGAGGTTTCTGCATCACCACTTTGACAATCCTTATCATGCACACTAATCAAATGCTTTTTAAAACCTAAAAATGTTGAAAACTGACGCCTACAATGATCTTGTGCACAAACTGACTTAAACCTAGTGCTTGGATAGAAACTGTGGCAGATTCGCAAATGGGTTATTAGGCCCTGGCTGGTAGCATGCACTGCTTGACATATGAAACATTTAAACATATTCATGTGTCATTCAAATGTTTTGCCCACAACTCACGTACTCTTAGACTCATCTGTTTTGGTGACATCAATGTTGTAGACCGTTGTCTGCAGAAAAGTGTAGAAATGGACCAGGGACTCATCATAAGACTAGTTGAACACGTAGTGGGATTTAAATAGTTCATCAAAAGCACCCAACAAGCTGGTGGCTTGACAGAGGATGAGCTGTTTGTCAACGGCGATGTAGAAGGTATCAATCGCCTTCTGTGTTCGGCCAATGGCAAGGATGTATGGTTGTTTACTCTCTCTTTCCAGCAGATATTCATTGATGCTGCAGCATGACTAAAAATAAAAAAAATATTATGTGTACACCTTCAAGTGAATCTGGTACTTGCTGGTCCATGTTAATGTAATACTTTGTAAACAGCCCCTGTATTTGAGATTATTTGAGGACCGTTTTTCAGTGAATCAAATTATGGGGACATACTGGCCTGCAATACCATTCATTTGGAAGGAACGCACTTTAAAAGCAACATATGGCCAGGAAAAGCTTGCTAATGCATATAACTAAAAAACTGTCTCGTGCAATTTTAACAAATGAGGTATATAATGTACCTTATGAAAGTGCACCAGTTTGTCCACTGCATCACTTGGACTTATTTTGGTCCTCTTCCGTCCAGCTGTGGGTGGCAAGAGATAGAGAAGAAGCAGCATAGAAGCGATGTCACTGTCCCAGTCTATCAGGAAGAAAAACAAGGCATTAATGTCTAAAAAAAAATAGCTAACTAATTTGTAATATGAACCATGCATGCTGTGTAGCTTACCCGTTTCATCGTTCTCTGCAAGTTTCTCAGCAGCTTTTAGAAGTCGGCATAGCTCAGTTGTCTGAGTCAGTTGTTGTTAATGGTGTGCTTAGTGATTTTTGATATCAGTGTGTGGTATATTAAACCAGTGTAAGTCAGAATAAAGATTTTGGAAAAAAGAATACAGTCAATAAGCCAGGAAGATGAATGATTAGGTGTTTTCATGGCTAACATCCATCAAAACACGGGATATTAAAGACTTCGGTTTAAATAAAAGAAATATACAACTCACCAGTCCTTTGACATCCAAAAGGCGTGGAAATGTTTTGAAGACATCTGTGCTTCTTTGTGGGACATGCACAAACATACACAAAAATACACTGAAATACACTTGCTTAATCAGGAGAGTGAACAAGAAATGAAATGGCCTCCCTGCAGGCATCTCCATCAAGCTGCTGAGGCAGTGTGGTTGCTGATCTTTGGCGCTTTGGTCCTTGTCCTTGATGCACTGAGACTTCCTTGACTGGCCGTTTTCCTGTAGTCCTGGAAATGGTTTTGAGGCGACACGCTAAATATCCAGTGCCTTTTTCCCCATCATAGAAATGCTCCTGTTACATTTAAATGAATAAACACAAATAATCACAAAACGATCTTACATAAAGTGAAGATGCAGCATTGTGAAACAAAAGAACAATTACTTATTTAATAGATTATTTTTTATATCCTTATAACCCAAGTAATTTCAAATCAGGGCAATATCATGATTGTTGAATTTTGAAATATTTTCTCTTTTATAAACAACTAGTTATTTTATAATGAAAACTACAACGCCAAAGCCCTTAACTGTAAATCTGGTGCTGTGTTTTCTTAATAAGGTTGTAAAACTTACATAGCCCTTTGGAGAAAAAGGATCCTTCAGTGAGGGAAAGAGTGTAATAATTCCCAGGGCATACTTCTCCTTCTGCTAAAGGGAAGGAATCCAGCTCTAGAAAGTCAATCTTTAATAATGTCTTTATATAGTACAAGAAACATTGGTTATATCATTACAAGCTTACAGCCTTATTTCTTTGTAATAAAAACTTTTTAAATCTTACCCATATCTCTCAGTCATATCACTCGCCAATATGTTGACAAGCTGTCTCCGAGTGCGGTGCATTAGTGAATTTTCTCACTTGTACTCTTCAAGAATGTCCTCTCCTCCAGGCTTCTTAAGCAAGGACTTTTCTACCATCTACTCGCATAATAGGAAAAGTAAAAATAAGTTTTAGTGTTTAGTGTTCAATTCTATTAGAAAAAACATACCACAACATGTCTGTATAGACTAAGGGTGAAAGTTCAGAGGAATGATAAAAAACAGTAGTGTTGTGAAAGGTTAACATCTATGAAGGAAGCAATATGGTTGGATTGGTGATCATCTCAATTAAACGTGACACCTTATAATTGATAGTCATTCAAAATAAGACGTTTTCAGCTCTCAATTACCTCCTTTGCCGCCTCTGACACGGAAGCCTTTGTTGCAGAACTGCTCATGTCTTCTTTGCTGGATCTATTTCTGCCTGTGGTAATACCCAGTTCTCGAAGGTCACTGTCACTTGAAGAAAGTGATATGGTGTCCGTGAGGGAAGATGGTGTTGAATGATCTAAAGGAGACAACTCTTTAAAAAGAGAGAATTTGATTAACTTAATATCCATTTTAGTATAAACATTTTAAGTAACCCTAAAGTATTCAGATTATATTTTAAGTAATGTGTAACAAATTTGACCCAACCTTGCCCGCTGCCATGTTCGTTCCATAAAGAAAGGTCAATGTCAGCTGCATCAAATAGCCCTATCCATTAGGGCTGTCAAAATTCCTCAAAAATGACGTTCGAATATTCCCTCTAAAAAGTTGTAGAGTATCCAGTAGAAGTAGACGAATATCTTTCAAACTAACCTTTGTTGAGCTGAAATGAAGACATATTCAGCAACTGCATGGCCTATTTCTCACGTAGATTTTTTTCAGAAACACGTTTCAGTGAACAATTTTTGTAAAATACGAGATCGTATTCTCAACGAGCCACCATGACACTGTTGAAATTCTCGAGTAGCCAGACCCACATCACGCGTTCATCCAATCAGCTGCTGGTCAGGGGCGTGGAGCATCAACCATGGCTGTATGACGTTGCGACACCACGCTTCAGTTGTGTTGGACATATAGATCTGTACCGTCAGGCGCGCTAGCGCGCCCACTCGCAAAGCAGACAGCCAGACAACCTCTGCTACTGCAAATGTTTTTTTCCATATTTTAAATTTTTTTTTGAATATTAATATTCACCTTTGAAATTTGTTTTCTAAAAACTATTCGAATATATATTAAAATTTTGAATATTTGTTGACAGCCCTACTATCCATTAACATTGGTTTTCTTAATGACACCTATCTTTATCTGAAATGCTTTCACGTACTGTCAGGCACATGTCTGGATTGGCCTCCAACAGCTCTAGAAGAATGTCTTCCTCTACTGCTGTGTCAGTTTAATCAAAAATGTCAAGTTGAGCTACATCAGGAAGCCCAAACTTGTTTTTGACTGTATAAAAGGAGGGAATGTAACCAGATAAAGTCACCTGGAGCAAATTTGAAATCATCCTGCTTAACTCTGTTAAACTAAAAAGAATCATGTCATTAAAAGTAAAGCCCTGCAATTAAAATAAAAGATTATGACACAACATGTAATATAAACTGTTAAATACAGCCAAAAGTATTTAAATAGTTCAGCCACAGATAATACCGTGCAGTGATTTCTTGTTAAATTGACTACATATTTTGTTTGGCCTTCAAAGGATTTACCTTCCCTGATGAATTCTGAATAGGTGAAGCCTGAGTGCAATTTGATGTACTTCTTGATACTATTGCATTTCACCTTCAGCAACATGGCAACATCATGAAACTGCAACTAGCAATAAGCGGTTCAATCTTCTGCAAGAAGATGTTAGCCTATGTCTCACAAACAGTGAAAATTGTTTATCATATGCACGAAAAGAAAAGAAAAAAAATCTAAATATTCTGTTTGCAACATGATGCCCTGGCAACTTTTTTAGAACTTTATTCAGAAAGGGGGGTCAGAGGAGAATGGGCCGACTGAAGCCACAACACGCACAACCTTGAGGCGGATGGGCTACAACAGCAGAAGACCCCACCGGGTACCACTCATCTCCACTACAAATAGGAAAAAGAGGCTACAATTTGCACGAGCTCACCAAAATTGGACAGTTGAAGACTGGAAGAATGTTGTCTGGTCTGATGAGTCTCGATTTCTGTTGAGACATTCAGATGGTAGAGTCAGAATTTGGCGTAAACAGAATGAGAATATGGATCCATCATGCCTTGTTACCACTGAGCAGGCTGGTGGTGGTGGTGTAATGGTGTGGAGGATGTTCTCTTGGCACACTTTAGGCCCCTTAGTGCCAACTGAGCATCGTTTAAATGCCATGGCCTACCTGAGCATTGTTTCTGACCATGTCCATCTTTGGGATGTGGTGGAACGGGAGCTTCGTGCCCTGGATCTGCATCCCACAAATCTCCATCAACTGCAAGATGCTATCATATCAATATGGGCCAACATTTCTAAAGAATGCTTTCAGCACCTTGTTGAATCAATGCCACGTAGAATTAAGGCAGTTCTGAAGACGAAAGGTGGTCAAACACAGTATGGTGTTCCTAATAATCCTTTAGGTGTGTGTGTGTATATATATTTATACACACACACAACCTTGTTTCCAAAACAGTTGGGATGCTGTGTAAAATGTAAAGATAACATAATGCAATGATGTGCCAATCATTTAAACACTGTTTTTATGCTAGTGTATTTTTATTTATTTATTTCTCTTTTCCTTTGTAAAGCACATTGCTTCTATGTATGAATTGTTCTATATAAATAAATGTGCTTGCCTATATTCAATAGAATATAGAACAAAGACAACATGTCAAATATTGAAACTGAGAAATGTTATTGTTTCTTGAAATATATGAGCACACTATGAATTTGATACCAGCAACATGTTTCAAAAAAGCTGGGACAGGGGCAACAAAAGACTGGAAAAATTGTGTAATGCTTTCTGAATGTAAAATGTTGTTTGGGGAGCTCATCATGCATGTTACTTAATATCATTAAAAGATTCAGAGAATCTGGAGAAATTTCTGTACACAAGGCACCAAGCCGAAAACCAATATTGGATGACTGTGACCTTTGGGCCCTCAGGCGGCGCTGCATTAAAAACAGACACGGTTATGTAGTGGACATCACCACATGAGCTCAGGAACACTTCCAAAAACCACTGTCTGTGTACATCGCTGTATCCACAAATGCAAGTTAAAACGCTACCATGCAAAGAAGAAACTATACACAAGATCTAGAAATGTAAAAATAATAATTTGAGAATAATGGATCCTCCAGACAAAAGAGGAGAGGGGCCATCCTGCTTGTTATCAGCACACAGTGCATTAGTGCACATGGCATGGGTGACCTGCACATCTGTGAACAATATATACAGATTTTGGAGCAACATATGCTTACATCCAGACAGCTTACACCCAGATGTCTTTTTCAGGGAAGGCCTTGCTTATCTCAGCAGGACAACGCCAAACCACATTCTGCACATATTACAACCGCATGGCTTTGTAGTAAAAGAGCCCGGGTACTAAACTGGCCTGCCTGCAGTCCAGACTTGTCACCTGTTGAAAATATCTGGAGCATATGACAAAGGAGGCCGCCGAAATTCTATATCAAGCAAGAATGGGAATATATTTCACTTTCAAAACTACAGCAATTGGTGTCCTCAGTTCCCAAACACTTACAGAGTATTGTTAAAAGAGGTGATGCAACACAGTGGCAAACATGCCCATCCCTACTTTTTTAAAACATGTTGCTGTCATCACATTTAAAATGGGCATGTATTTTTCCAAAAACAATAACATTTCTCAGTATCAACATTTGATATGTTGTCTTCGTACTATTTTCAAATAAAATTCCATTCTGTTTGTATTTGCATTTTACGCAGCTTCACAACTTTTTTGGAAATGGGGTTGTCCACTATATGGCCAAAAGTACACTGATGAGCCAAAACTTTGACCACCTGTCTAATATGCTGTTGGTCCTCTGCATGCCACCAAAACAGCACTGACCTTCCGAGGCAGGGACTGTGAAGGTGAAACCTCAGAAGGTGTCCTGTGTTATCTGGCACAAAGACATTAGCAGCAGATCCTTGAAGTCCTGTAAGCTGCGATGTGGAGCCACCATGGATTGGACTTGTTGGTCCAGCACATCCCACAGATGCACAGTCAGATTGAGATCTTGGGAATTTGGAGGCCAGGGCAACACCTTGAACTCTTCTTCATGTTCCTCAAACCATTCCAGAATGTTTGCAGTATGATTAGATGCATTATCCTGCTGAAAGAGGCCACTGCCATCAGGGAATACCGTTGCCATGAAAGGGTGTATCTGGTCTACAACAATGTTTAGTTAGGTGGCCCGTGTCAAACTGATGTCCACATAAATGCCTGGACCCGAGTTTCCCAGCGGAACATTGCTCAGAGCATCACACTCCCTCTCACTTGTCATCTTCCCACAGTGCATCTTTGTGCCATCACTTCCCCAGGTAAACGGCGTACATGTACACCGCCGTTCACGTGATGTAAAAGACAACTAGACTCATCAGACCAGGCAACCTTCTTCCACTGCTCCAAGTTCAGTTGTATGTGCTTTCAATGACTGGGTCATCGTGGGCACTCTGACTGGTCTGCGGCGACGCAGCAGGGTGCGATGCACTGTGTGTTGTGACACACTCCTTTCTTAACCATCAGTAACACTTCCTGTGACTTGTGCCACTGCAAACCAGACCAGACAGGATAACCTTCATTGCCCTCACACATTAACACCCTGTCGCCAGTTAAAGGTTTGTCCCTCCTCAGACCACTGTTGATAGGAGCACTCCAGAAGCTTTTCAGTTTCAGAGATGCTCTGACCCAGTCATCTGACTATAACAATTGACCCTTGTCAAAGACACCCAGGTATTAACTACTGCAAATTTCTCCTGCATCCAACTAGCATTGTTCTGCTGCATCAACATTACAGATTTTTTGCTTACCATCTAATCTACCCAGACCTTGACATGTGCACTTAGGAGATGATAAACGTTATCCGCTTCACCTGTGAGTGGTCATAATGTTTTGGCTCATCATTGTATATATTGTAGGTCCAATGAACTGGGTCTTATACAGTGGGGGAAAAAAGTATTTAATCAGCCACCAATTGTGCAAGTTCTCCCACTTAAAAAGAGGTACACTTCAACTATGAGAGACAAAATGAGAAAAAGAAATCCAGAAAATCACATTGTAGGATTTTTTATGAATTTATTGGTAAATTATGGTGGAAAATAAGTGTATGGTCAATAACAAAAGTTCATCTCAATACTTTGTTATATACCCTTTGTTGGCAATGACAGAGGTCAAAAGTCTTCACAAGGTTTTCACACACTGTTGCTGGTATTTTGACCCATGCAGATCTCCTCTAGAGCAGTGATGTTTTGGGGCTGTCGCTGGGCAACACAGACTTTCAACTCCCTCCAAAGATTTTCTATGGGGTTGAGATCTGGTGACTGGCTAGGCCACTTCAGGACCTTGAAATGCTTCTTACGAAGCCACTCCTTCGTTGCCCGGGCGATGTGTTTGGGATCATTGTCATGCTGAAAGACCCAGCCACATTTCATCTTCAATGCCCTTGCTGATTGAAGGAGGTTTTCACTCAAAATCTCACGATACATGGCCCCATTGATTCTTCCTGGTCCCTTTGCAGAAAAACAGCCCCAAAGCATTATGTTTCCACCACCATGCTTTACAGTAGGTATGGTGTTCTTTGGATGCAACTCAGCATTCTTTCTCCTGGGACTACGGATGGAAATTAGCCCTTGGCTATAATCCGGCATTTTTACATGCATGTACTCCATGTCTTGTTCATTAACATGCATTGTCCCAATCAAATAAAACTAAAAAAATAACAAAAAATAAATAAATAAAAGTTATATTTTGGTTTCATCTGACCATATGACATTCTCCCATTCCTCTTCTGGACCATCCAAATGTTCTCTAGCAAACCTCAGACAGGCATGGCCAAGTAATGGCTTAAGCAGGGGGACACATCTGGCACTGCAGGATTTGAATCCCTGGCGGCATTGTGTGTTACTGATGGTAGCCTTTGTTACGTTGGTCCCAGCTCTCTGCAGGTCATTCACTAGGTCCCCCCGTGTGGTTCTGGGATTTTTGCTCACCGTTCTTTTGATCATTTTGTCCCCACGGGTGAGATCTTGCGTGGAGCCCCGGATCGCGGTAGATTATCAGTGGTCTTGTATGTCTTCCATTTTCTTATAATTCTTCCCACATTTGATTTCTTCACACCAAACTGCTTACCTATTGCAGATTCAGTCTTCCCAGCCTGGTGCAGGTCTACAATTTTGTTTCTGGTGTCCTTTGACAGCTCTTTGGTCTTGGGCATAGTGGAATTTGGAATGTGACTG
Source organism: Esox lucius (assembly GCF_011004845.1). Lineage (NCBI taxonomy): Eukaryota > Metazoa > Chordata > Actinopteri > Esociformes > Esocidae > Esox > Esox lucius. The sequence goes on along the minus strand of NC_047573.1, from coordinate 33,023,124 downwards.
TTTGAGGTTGTAGACAGGTGTCTTTTATACTGATAACAAGTTCAAACAGTTGCCATTAATACAGGTAACGAGTGGAGGACAGAGGAGCCTCTTAAAGAAGTTGTTACAGGTCTGTGAGAGCCAGAAATCTTGCTTGTTTGTAGGTGACCAAATACTTATTTTACTGAGGAATTTACCAAGGAATTCATATAAAATCCTACAATGTGATTTTCTGGATTTTTTTCTCATTTTGTCTCGCATAGTTGAAGTGTACCTATGATGAAAATTACAGGCCTCTCATCTTTTTAAGTGGGAGAACTTGCACAATTGGTGGCTGACTAAATACTTTTTTGCCCCACTGTAGCTGTCAAACCTTAAAATAAAGCTTAAACCTGAGCTTGTCTCTTATTACTAGCATGTACTGTACATTCTCATTCAAGTAATTTCTCTGTGATAGGTGGACTGTTGGCAGCTATATTGATGATGCCCAGGTGTGTTCATGTCAACCTTTTCTGTTCTACAGGAACCACATGGGTCCAGGAGATCGTGGACCTGCTGCTTCACAACGGTGATGCAGAGGTTGCAAGGAGAGCGCCGACTCATCACCGAATCCCCTTCCTGGAGATCCACTCACCCCCGCCAATCCCTTCGGGTATGTGTGTGTGACACCTTGTTTTTGGTTTATTGAGACACAAATATTCAAATAGGAACAGATGTTTTTTTGAAGTATTTTAACAAATTTTACTCTGTTTCATTCATTGTCTTTATGCTACTTAACTGAAAAGCTTCCCACTTGCTTTGCAGTGCCTAGCCATGCTATGTGTAACATATTAACTTGCACCTCCAGCTTGCACAGTCAGAATTGCCATTTTCACCTGTGCATAATACATAGTATATTTTTCTGCCCTCCCCTATTTGCCTTCATTGCTCATTTAGAATTGCCATTTGCAATATATTTGCCTTCATTGCATATCTATACATTCCACTTATAACATACACAACATAGAATATACTTAATACTTGTACATTTCCTGCCCTCTTCTATCTGCACTTCTGGTTAGATGCTAACTGCTTTTTGTTGTACTGTACTTGTACTGTTGAATGTCAATAACGTTGAATCTAACCAGCACCCAAACATTTCCTGGAGAGGGTGCTGGTCAGCCTTGATCATTATTTTCTTGTCCATTGTGCAGAGAAAATACACCTTTATATTTTATTTTCAATAACAATCAAGTTTTTTTTATATCTTTGTGGAGAACAGGAACTCAGAAATCAATATTCCCTATCCCAATTCTAAACCTTACCCTTACTTTAACCTAATCATAATCTCAATAACCTTACCTTTATGCCTAAATTTAACCTAGCCCTAGAGACTAACCCTGAATAAATCATGTAATGCCTTTATTTGTATTTATTTAAACTTTATATTATCAGACAATTTAATTCATAACAACATCTGGTTACACTTCATTTGGATATTCCAAACTATCTAAACTTAGGTTTATAATACATTTTATTGGAAGAGTTAGGCAAAGGGTTAAGGTGAGGGATATGATGAGATTTAAGGTTAAGGTCAGTGTTAGACAGAATTAAAATGTTATTGATAGCCTGTAGATAGCATGTAAAGAATCTACATAATTACTATCCAAATAACTAGTTACCAAAATTCTTAGTAACAGTTACGGCCTGGCAGGAAGCAAAAAAGGCCTCCTGTGGGGAATGCATTCTGGGATTAAATAAAAGATTCAAACAACAAAGACAGTATAGACATGACATTTCTTACAATAACAATACACTAATGTGAAAAAGTTTGGGGTCACTTGGAAATGTCCTTGTTTTTGAAAGATGTTATTGAGCCTGTAATCGAACACATAATTGCTGATACTCTTTATACTCAACAAGTGTAAAGGACAGTTTTATTGCTTCTTTAATCGCACAACCGTTTTCAGATGTGCTAACCTAATTGCAAACGTGTTTCCTAATGATCATATAGCCTTTTAAAATGATAAACTTGGATTAGCAAACACAACGTGCCATCGTAACACAGGATTAATGGTTGCTGATAATGGGCCTCTGTACGCATATGTAGATCCTCCATTAAAAATAATTTCCAGCTACAATAGTAATTACCAACATTAAAAGTGTCTACACTTTATTTTTGATCAATTTGATGTTATTTCAATGGGTAAAAAAATTTGCCTTTCCTTTACAAACAAGGACATTTCTATGTGACCCCAAACTTTTGAAAGATACATTTCAAGTTTCAAGGTTTATTTATCAAATGCACTGAACAACACAGCGTCATCCTCACAATTAAATGATTGTGACATGGCACCCGACAACTATGTAATAAGAGTTAAGAAGAATATATAAGCAAAGGTCTAGTGTATATTAGAAAGGAAAGGTTTTGATCCTTTATAGGCTAATGATTACATTAAAGCATTTTAGTATTTTAATCAGTTGCAGACAAGGTCCAATTGAAATCTTACTTGCTTTTAACATAAAACCCTCCAAACTGGAGAAATTTGTTAACAGATAATCAAAGAGCTAAGGTTTCAGTTTACTGAATGCTGTAATGTAGCAATTTAGTATGGCCCCTTTACTTGTACACCAAAAATGTTATGCAAGGTGAACAAACATTTCTACAGTGAGGGAAACGTTTTTTTATCCCCTGCTGATTTTGTTTATTTGCCCACTGACAAAGAAATGATCAGTCTATACTTTTAATGGTAGGTTTATTTGAACAGTCAAAGACAGAATAACAACAAAAAGGTCCCCCTGCTCAAGAAAGCCCATGTACAGGCCCTTCTGAAGTTTGCCAATGAACATCTGAATGATTCAGAGGAGAACTGGGTGAAAGTGTTGCGGTCAGATGAGACCAAAATCGAGCTCTTTGGCATCAACTCAATTCGCCAGGTTTGGAGGAGGAGGAATGCCACGACCATTGAAAATTAGTCGTGGATGGGTTTTCCAGCTTGACAATGACCCAAAACACACGGCCAAGGCAACAAAGGAGTGGATCAAGAAGAAGAACATTAAGGTCCTGGAGTGGCCTAGCCAGCCTCCAGACCTTAATCCCATAGAAAATCTGTGGAGGGAGCTGAAGGTTTGAGTTGCCAAACGTCAGCCTCGAAACCTTAATGACTTGAAAAAGATCTGCAAAGAGGAGTGGGACAAAATCTCTCCTGACCTGGTGGCCAACTACAAGAAACGTCTGACCTCTGTGATTGCCAACAATGGTTTTGCCATCAAGTACAAAGTCATGTTTGGCAGAGGGGTCAAATACTTATTTCACTCATTAAAATGCAAATCAATAACATAACATTTTAGACATGTGTTTTTCTGGATTTTTTTGTTATTTTGTCTCTCACTGTTCAAATAAACCTACCATTAAAATGATAGACTGATCATTTCTTTGTCGTTGGGCAAACCTACAAAATCAGCAGGGGATATAAAAAAAAAAATCCCTCTGTGTACGTGTTAGGTGAACAAAATAAACCAAAGTAAAATGTGTGGTTACCAACATTTTTACAGATATTGTAGATACAACATCCAATCTCCCAATTTGGCACCTTATTCAAAACCAAGTAAGAGGTGGGAAATACATATTAGTTGGATGCTTCCATTTGCTTTGAACTTATTGAAACACGGAATGGCTAAAAGCCAACATGCTGCAACGACTCACAAATATAGATAGAGAATACATCCTTATGCATTTCTCAAGAGAAAAATAAAATTACAACATCCCGTTAAAATCGGCAAACTTTCTTCATAGGCAACTGTGCCGGAGCATTCTAAAACTGACTTATTATAAAACATATATAATAGTAATAATAATTATAATTTTCATAATTTTTGCCACTAGAGGCCTCTATCATTCTGTATGCATCAACCAATTATCACCTTCTCAGTTGTCTATGAACGCAGGGTGGTTGGGATGCCATGTCCAAAGTATGAAACATGGTTGCAGTATTACAGCTGCAGTGAATGCAGTTAAGTGCTCCCTCTTATCCTTGTTTTATTCTATTGTGTCTTCTAGGTTTGAGTTTTATTGAAAAAATGGACCCCCCAAGGGTCATTAAGACCCATCTTCCTTTCCAGTTGGTGCCTGAAGGGTTCTGGGAAAATAAATGCAAGGTAAAATGCATTTTATATAACTTAAAAGACGCTTTTATCCAAAATGACCTACACTAGTGAATGCAGGTTTTCCCCACTGAACCTCCATTGGAATCAAACCCACTGTATATTTTTGGGATTTACGTTAGCATTCTTAGAATTTTCTTTTTCTGATATTTAGAAAATGTCTGTATTATTAATCAATATAGAGAACAAAATAATATTATTAAAACATGTCTAGGCAACAAATATTTGAAGTTGTTCTAAATTATTAAAAAAGTTAAATGGTCAGCAGTATTGTAACCTTGTTCCCAGATTATTGTACACAGTGCAAATGAGCATGGAACAACTTCCATTCAAAGATGGCCTTGTGGGTGGGACTTCACTAATGTTTTTGTTATGAATTTTAGCAAATAACAGTATTTGAAGCAGAACCGGTACTCTCAAACACTTTCCCAATGACGACCAAGAAAGAAAAAGGATTTTCCAGGTTGTCCACCAAATTTTGGCAAACTGATGTTTCAAACTAATTTAAGGAACACTGCCATCTTTCTAATAATTGGAATGACATGAAGGCAATGTTATTTTACTCACATTAGCAATGACACCATCTAACCGCTACCACTTTCAGAGAGGGCCAAGTACATCCACAGAGTTCACTCCCAATAGTCAATACACAATTAACCAATTTAAGTTGGGACAGTCTTAACATGTTAATCAAAAAATGGTGTTGTACTCTCCAACTTTAACGGCTCAAGATATACTGTTTTAGAGTTACTTAACACCAATTATTCAAATGTATGCACATTTATACTGTCATAATCACTATACTTACAATAAATCTAGGTTGGCATAGCTTTAACCTGTGAAACAAAGTTATTCTGGTTTATGTAGTTTGAACAGTCCAAGAGATACTGTTTCAGGTTTAATCAAAGCTAATTGATTTTAATAATAATACATTGTTTTTTTTATGGAAAAATGTATAGTTGGAATAGCCTCAAAGAAGTCCCAATAAAGTAAATGAAGTTTAAAAAATGTAATAAAATGTAAATATATTAAAAAACATATAGATCTAAGTTAATCCGGACCATTGTACCTGCTTTAAAGCTTGAATATATTTTCTTGTGACATTCATGCTTCCTGAAGTTGGAATGACTTGATGGGCACTTCCATATCATACGGACAAGCTGTTCCCACAACAGCTCAATAAGGTTGAGATCCGGGGAGTGTGCTGGTCACTCCATTATAGACAGTATACCAGCTGACTGCTTCTTCCCTAAATAGTTTGGAGCTGAGCTTTGGGTCATTGTCCTGTTGTAGGAGGAAATTGGCTCCATGGAGTGAAAATGGAGTGATAACCTTCCTCCTACAAATCTCTTATAAGACTACCATGAAAGCACCCCCAGACCTTCACATTGTGTCCACCATGCTTGACAGATATCATGCACTCCTCAAGCATCTTTTTATTCTGTCTGCGTCTCACAAATATTTTTATTGATCCGAACACCTCAAACTTAGATTGGTCTGTCCACAACACTTTTTTCCAGTCTTCTTTTGTCCAGTGTCTGTGTTCATTTTAATCTTTTCTTTTTATTGGCCAGTCTGAGATATGTCTTTTTCCTTGCAACTCTGCCTAGAAGGCCAGCATTCCAGAGTTGCCTCTTCACTGTTGACATTGAGACTGGTGTTTTGCAGGAACTATTTAATGAAAATGCCAGTTGATGACATGTTCCTGAACTAGACGCTAATATATTTGTCCTCATGCTCAGTTGTGCACTGGGGCCTAATCTATTCTGATTAGAGATATTTTGCACTGTTCTGTGAAAGGAGTAGTACACAGCGTTGTACGAGATCTTCAGTTTCTTGGCAATTACTTGCATGGAATAGCAATAATTTCTCAGAACAACAAATGGCAAAAGGGTTTTCTAATGATCAGTTAGCCATTTAAAATGATAAACTTGGATTAGCAATCAATGTGCTATTGGAACACAGGTCTGATTGTTGCTGATAATGGGCCTTTGTATGCCTATTTACATATTCCATGAAAATAAAATGTTTCCAGCTACAATAGTCATTTACAACATAAACAATGTTTATACTGTATTTCTGATCCATTTGATGTTATTTTAATGGACAAAATATATTCATCACCTGTGAATTCACCTTGAATGAACTTGCAGGTGCCTAAACCTTGGTGTATTACAAATAGAGAACCTTGTGAGGCTGGGTAGTCGCAAAAAAAGGAAGCATACCAAGGAAAATGCTGCGTAACATTTTCACTCACTTCCACATAACAGCCACCCTCAAATATTCCCCGGGACAGAAAGTACAGGGTTTTGAATGTACACGCTGAAAATTTAGATGCGTACAATCTACACTGTCATAATACGTAATTGGACTTATAGATAAATAGATCAAGGGATATTTTTTAATAATACTTTTTTTGGGTCAATTTGAGATCCAGGGCTATAACCAAGGACACCCAGGCCTAACAATGCCACTGGTAAAAACGTTTTGCAGACTTATCATTACTTTTGTATTTGTATAAAAATGCACATCATTGTAACTGACTTTATATTTGGAATCATGCAACTCATTAATAACATTTGCCAATGTAAAATACAGACGCTCAGATTTTTATCACAAAAATCTTTGCTAGAACAAAAAATATTTGTATTTGTAAATCACAGTATGCGGTAGTACGTTTCACAGCATTTGCAAACGTAGATACCTATGAGGACTCTGATTGGCAGGCCATAGCTTTTTCTGACCAATAAACTGAATGCATCATGAACGCAACAAGTTTTCACCTTCTAACAAAAACAAACAGGGCTAAGCACAGTCGGCTTCTCGTAGCCTAGGTCTACCAATGCACAATGTTAGACTGGAGTCTAATAGTTTAATTACTCAAATGTAAATCTAACAACTAGCAAGGAACTTACATGGCTACTACCGTCTTGCCTTTAAATGGAGATGTATAATAGAAATGAACTTAACATGATGAATATTTTGTATTACACTAGTTTGGGTGTATACATTCAATTTAATATGGTTCACATAATAACATGTATTTTTGTTTATCATTTAATGTGTTTGCATTTGTTCAACACATTTGTTTAATTTGCATTTGTTTAATTTGTCACCACAGTTTGGCAAAAGGTAAAGACTTCATTTGATCCCTCTTTTATACTTTATAGGAATTTCTGCTCCAGAGAACATGGTAGTTTCAGTAGGTAACTTGCCAACGTCAATTCCTAGCTAATTAAAATGTTTCCGTTGTAGTAATTTAGCCCGTTTTTATTCCTATAGCGTTTATATTGTTTTCATTCAAAACAGTTTTTCGTACTTTAAATGCATTTTCACATTGAACGAACTGAGGTACGAGCGGGAAGGAGAAGCCGACCATGGTGAGACCTGTTATTCCTCCTCTGCAATGCATCATTACCAACTTTAAACACTGGTGTTCCAGAATTAAAAGGTGAAAGCGTGACAGCCTCATTTAATTGGTCAGAAAAGCTATGCTGTGCCAATCGGAGTCCTCATGGGTACCTCCGCTTGCAAACCCTGTGAAACATACTTCTGATTTACAAAAAATGTCTAGAATCACAGTTCTAGCAAAATTTTTGTGACAAAACTCAGAGCCTCAGTATTTTACATTGTTGTCACAATAGATTCGAACTTGAGCCTTCCACATGAGAGGCACTGTCTTTAACCATAACGCCACAGCATTAAGCATTTCACCAGTTGCTAGACACGCATTGTGTTAAACTGACTAACGTTTCCTATTAAGTTTACCTCCACCACAAATAGCGTCTATGAACTGTTAGCTTTTGCCACTGGCCATTTTAACAGCTTATTAGCCAGTAATAGCCTTACTGGTATCTACTAACATCTTAGGAATAATCATAAGAATTGAGCAATTGCTAGTGAGACTGAAGATGAACTTTTCAATGCCAGAAACAGTTGCAATATAACCTTATACAGTTTTAGTTAAGGCTCACTGTAACATAACTACTGTAGCCTTTGTTGTAGCCAGCAAATGTGTTTGTCTATCCTGACCCAAAACGCATGCACGAATGCTTACTTCAAAAATCCACAAGAAACAGTCGCACTGTAACCGTGAATTGTTTCATTTCAGGCTTACTAAAATGTAATCACTTAAGATTTTAGCTAGCGAAGTTTTCGTCTATGTGGAATAATTCATAATGCGTACTTCGCTTCGCCTGCGAGAAGATAGGAACTTGGTCTGCTTCTCTAACCACTACGCTATTTAACAAGTGGTAGTCAGTCAGTCAGTCAGGCACTCGGAGACATTCGCTCTTCTTAGTCGTCTCCGCTTACGTGGTCCTGCAAAAAACGTATGTTGCTGTTTTACCTTCTTTTACCTTCACTTTATCTGTCTGCTGGCGGGTGCTGGTACAATTGGCAAGAATTAGAATGTTTGGAACAGGTTCTGAAGTAGAGTCGGTGCCATAGCGCTCAATAGAAATTATAGGAAGATCGAGCCAGGGTGAAAAAAGCCCCAAAATTAGACCTGTTTTCTGGCAATCTCTTTTAAACTACAGCAAGCAGCTTGAATATAAGGTAATATTATGAAACTGGCCTCAATGACAAACACAACAATACAAGTTTCATCCACAAAAAGCGTTGTTAAATGTTTAATCTGTCCAGCCTACTAGCGTAGCGAAACAATGCTAGACTTTAGTCAGACACAAAACTAACAATTATCTGATTCAAACTTACAAATAGCTAGCGGTTTACAGTAGATATCAGGCCATTTCTTACAATAATGTTTTTTATAAACAGCTTACCAGTTTTCTGCATAGTTGCTGTTTTCACCAGGACTTCAGGAAAGTTCACACTTTGTAACTCTCAAAGACATGACTAAAGACAAGGGCCTGATTGGCTGGAGCACAGGCCAAGATGGTGTAAAAAAAAGCTAGCTAAGAGATTAACCCTATTAGCCTCACTGGATTGCAAGTACAAATTATTTTTGCATATCTAATGCGGAATGTTTGCGTCTAAATTCTGTAAACAAACCGGAACTAATCCACAAACACAGTTTGCTATCCAAAAATACAATATGTTCCACAAACCCAAATGTCACTCACAAGTACCTCTTCACCTGATGAAAATAGTTTGCATATTGTGAATTCTGATTGCAGATTGTTTCATATTTACAGATCGTGAAATATTTGTGAATTTTAAATGTGTTTGTTTGAAAATTCTGAATTACATTTGTGTTTGCTTTACAGATCATGTATTTGTTTGTAGAATCTGTGCTATTATAGATCTTTATTTAGTATAAAACATCAAAACTTGAGTCAAGATTTTACAGATAGGAACCAATGCACAAATATAATGTGATCCGCAAATAGTGAATTTACTTCAAAGGTGTGAGGGATAATCGTAAATAATTTTTCATATCAAATCCTTGCTTTGAGGTACAAGTAGAAAGGAGTTTATTTATGGGTAGTGAAATATATTTGTGGATGGTATTTTGTATTTGCAGATCATGAGACATTGGTTGTGGATATTACACTAATTTGTAAATTGTATTTTCTGTTTACACATTGTAATAATTTAGAAACAATTCTATCTCTATAAACAGTGGGGAGAACAAGTATTTGATATGCTGCCGATTTTTCAGGTTTTCCCACTTACAAAGCATGTAGAAGTCTGTAATTTTTATCATAGGTACTCTTCAACTGTGAGTCACGGAATCTAAAACAAAAATCTAGAAAATCACATTGTAGGATTTTTAAGTAATTCATTAGCATTTTATTGCATGACATAAGTATTTGATACATCAGAAAAGCAGAACTTAATATTTGGTACAGAAACCTTTGTTTGCAATTACAGAGATCATACATTTCCTGTAGTTCTTGACCAGGTTTGCACACACTGCAGCAGGGATTTTGGCCCACTCCTCCATACAGACCTTCTCCAGATCCTTCAGGTTGTCACTGGGCAATACGGACTTTCAGCTCCCTCCAAAGATTTTCTATTGGGTTCAGGTCTGGAGACTGGCTAGGCCACTCCAGGACCTTGAGATGCTTCTTATGAAGACACTCCTTAGTTGCCTTGGCTGTGTGTTTCAGGTGTTGTCATGCTAGAACACCCAGCCACGACCCATCTTCAATGCTCTTACTGAGGGATGGAGGTTGTTGGCCCCATCCATCCTCCCCTCAATACGGTGCAGTCGTCCTGTCGCCTTTGCAGAAAAGCATCCCCAAAGAATGATGTTTCCACCTCCATGCTTCACGGTTTGGATGGTGTTCTTGGGGTTGTACTCATCCTTCTTCTCCCTCCAAACACTGCGAGTGAAGTTTAGACCAAAAAGCTCTATTATTGTCTCATCAGACCACATGACCTTCTCCCATTCCTCCTCTGGATCATCCAGATGGTCATTGGCAAACTTCAGATGGGCCTGGACATGCGCTGGCTTAAGCAGGGGGATGCTTTGTAAGTAGGAAAACCTGCAAAATCTGCAGTGTATCAAATACTTGTTCTCCCCACTGTACATGCCAGAAGTTGAAACTAAAATACGAATAGCAGTTTAGCTTAAATGGTAATGTGTAGAAATGAATGATAACGGAAATATAGTGAAAAATGCAATTAAACAGAATATCCAAATACATTTACAAATGCTATGGGTCCCGCAAGTAGCATAGTGGTCTAACGCACTGAAGAGTCAATGGTGGAGCAGTGTGAAAAAACTCTGAATGGCTTGGCAAAATGTGCTTTAGTTGAAACGTTTCAATCTCCGACTACTTCCTATGGATTTGTTAAGATCAGGCAATGCAAATTGGACATCCCAATATTGGGAGTTAGAAAAGGTTGTTTAAACAATTAACAATGAATGATTGTAAACAATATGCATGTTGGGAGTTGTTGTGATAATACAAGGTTGATTACGGATTAGACCAGGTGAAATTGGTTGAAAAAGGGGTAACATTTGAGAAGTAAATACTGTAAATTACAGTAACTGAATACAATAAAGAAAATGGTTCACCTTCTCAATGCCTTGTTTCCTCCAGGTTATCTATGTAGCAAGGAATGCTAAAGACAGCGTAGTCAGCTACTTCCATTTTGACCAAATGAATCAAACTCAGCCTGAGCCCGGTCCGTGGGACGGTTACCTCCACAAGTTCATGAATGGGGAATGTAAGTCATTTAAATATTATTTTCTGAAAATGCTGATTGCTTCAATGGTGTTGTTTGTATGTTCATAGATGGTATAATGGAAAACTTAATAGAAATGGTTTACTTCACAATTTCTGGAGAATACATCACAATTTTGTAAAAAATGCTAAAAGGCCTACCAGAATTTGTTTTGGGGTTCATTGATTTACACTCATAAAGGACACATCCTTGTACAGTGGCTCTAAAAAAATTGAACCCTGTTTGGCTATTCTGAAACATCATGAAATCAAAATGGATTTATTCAGTTTTTGCCACGGATCAACACAAAATAAGTCATAAATAAAATCTACAAACTGTCCTAAAATAATTATAAATATAAAAAGAAAATAATTGATTGCACATGTATTCACGTGGGGAAAATTATCTTTTTTTTTTTATCAAATCTCGTTTAGAGTTTGCCAGAATACATGTAAAAGGCTGTGGTCTGTTGTGAACGGAACTGAGATTTGAGGCCTTGTTTGGTGAGGAGACTTTTGCTACTCACTAAAGGTCTCCACCCGAATCGATGGAGCTAGAGCAATTGTGCAAAGATGATGGGGAAAAAACTGTTGTGTAAATCAGTGGCATTTCTAGAAAATGTTACATGGGGTGGCAGAAAGGTGGCAAGTTGATATTCAAGGGTGGTATTAGGGCTATCGCAATTATTACATAATTTCCTGATCGCAATTACTTGAGCCAGAACGGGATTCTTTTTATGACAATTATCTTTTGACAATATTTTGACTTCAAAATCATGTTTCTAATCTGAATAAGGTATTTTTCCCCCCAACAAATACCATGCAGGGATTATGTCGATTTGGCATTGCATGGGTGCCATAGAGCGTTTGACAGCTCTCTGGGAAGTTATAGACGCAGATCATTTAATTAAACTTATTTGCTTCTTAATTTCAGTAGGTTAAAACCTTGTTGAGAATTGTTTTGCAACTATGCACAGTCATGTAATTTCAATTACAATAGATTTGTTGCATCAACTCTGATCAATAAGGTATATCATATTAAGGGGCGTTACTTAATATGGGGGTTCCTGAATATTAAGTTACGCCCACTGAATATTAAGTTACACCCACTGATGTTCGCCATTGGTCCGTTTAAATAGGGGTTCCTGAATATGAAGTTACACCTACTGATGTTCGCCATTTTGTCAGTTTGGGGTCATCCTGGTTTGACAAACAGTTCGACGCTAGGTGTTACGTATGGGTATGATGTCATTACAATGAATGTGCTAATGGAGGAAGAAGAGTTAACAAACATTACAACTTTATCTCAGAGTCCATGTGATTTCATTCAATATCTTTTGTCAAGATATGAATCTAGGTTCAAGCATTGATATAGAAAACAAAAGTGTATTTGCTTTGACTACATGTTGAAAAAGTGCTCTAATCTGATTATGCTTGTACCAATAATGTAAATTACAAAATAATTGTATTTTGTTTCAGGATTAAAATATTTTGATAACATTCACAACTGAAATATATTAATTTGAGACACTGGTGGTTTAGAAAGCTGCTGAGTGCAGTTATAATACAGACACCTGCATACATGCACGCACATTTATACTCATTATGCCTGCCATGGTCAGTTTTTCTTTGAGTAGCCATTGCTTGGTTACGTTTTTGATCCCCTGCTGATTTTGTATGTTTGCCCACTGATAAATAAATGATCAGTCTATAATTTTAATGGTAGGCTTATTTGAACAGTGAGAGACAGAATAACAACAACAAAGAAATCCAGAAAAACACGTCAAATTCTTTTTCAATTAATTTGCATTTTAATGAGTGAAATAAGTATTCGATCCCTCTGCAAAACATGACTTTGTACTTGGTGGCAAAACCCTTGTTGGCAATCAGAGGTCAGATGTTTCTTGTAGTTGGCCACCAGGTTTGCATACATCTCAGGAGAGATTTGGCCCACTCATCTTTGCAGATCTTCTCCAAGTCATTAAGGTTTCAAGGCTGACGTTTGGCAACTCAAACCTTAAACTCCCTCCACAGATTTTCTATGGGATTAAGGTCTGGAGACTGGCTAGGCCACACCTCGGCCTTAATGTGCTTCTTCTTGAGCCACTCCTTTGTTGCGTTGGCTGTGTGTTTTGGGTCATTGTCAAGCTGGAATACCCATCCACGACCCATTTTCAATGCCCTGGCTGAGGGAAGGAGGTTCTCACACAAAATATGATGGTACATGGCCCTGTCCATCGTCCCTTTGATGCGTTGAAGTTGTCCTGTCCCCTTAGCAGAAAAACACCCCCAAAGTGTAATGTATCCACCTCCATGTTTGATGGTGGGGATGGTGCTCTTGGGGTCATAGGCAGCATTCCTCCTCCTCCAAACACGGTGAGTTGAGTTGATGCCAAAGAGCTCGACTTTGGTCTCATCTGACCACAACACTTTCACCCAGTTCTCCTCTGGATCATTCAGATGTTCATTAGTAAACTTCAGACGAGCCTGTACATGTGCTTTCTTGAGCAGAGTGACCTTGCAGGCACTGCAGGATTTCAGTCCTTCATGGTGTAGTGTGTTACCAATTGTTTTCTTGGTGACTATGGTCCCAGCTGCCTTGAGATCATTGACAAGATCCTCCTGTGTATTCTGGGTTGATTCCTCACCGTTCTCATGATCATTGCAACTCCACGAGGTGAGATCTTGCATGGAGCCCCAGACTGAGGGAGATTAACAGTTCTTTTGTGTTTCTTCCATTTGCGAATAATCGCACCAACTGTTGTCACCTTCTCACCAAGCTGCTTGGGGATGGTCTTGTAGCCCATTCCAGTCTTGTGTAGGTCTTGTGTACAATCTTGTCCCTGACATCCTTGGCCAGCTCTTTGGTCTTGGCCATGGTGGAGAGTTTGGAATCTGATTGATTGATTGATTCTGTGGACAGGTGTCTTTTATACAGGTAACAAACTGAGATTAGGAGCACTTCCTTTAAGAGTGTGCTCCTAATCTCAGCTCGTTACCTGTATAAAAGACACCTGGGAGCCAGAAATCTTTCTGATTGAGAGGGGATCAAATACTTATTTCATGCATTAAAATGTTAATCAATTTATAACATTTTTGACATGCGTTTTTCTAGATTGTTTTGTTGTTATTCTGTCTCTCACTTCGCAAAAAAACCTAACATTAAAATTATAGACTGATAATTTCGTGGTCAGTGGGCAAACATACAAAATCAGCAGGGGATCAAATAATTATTTCCCTCACTGTATATGTGAAACAGTAGATGGCCATCATTAGGAGGTTGATGGTTGAGAATGCTGCTTATTGCAGTTACAATATAGTTGATCTGAGCTCTACATGTTACAAAGTGAAACAGGCCTCCTGTGGATTACTGTGGAAAACTCCCTGCTGGACTGATGAGCCTACGTCATTCCTTGGACTCGCACATTTGCGCACACGCGCAACTTCGCCAGTTTCTTTGTAGTTCGCTGCAGACATGAGTACAGCTGCTCCTAAAGTTGCACGTTACCTATATACAATTTCTGTTGTGTTGCCGTGTGCGTTATTGAGAACGTAAATGCACAATTTTATGTCCATGCTGGCGTTGCATGTATCTTCGTTTGTGTAGTTAACATCATAGTATTTCTCTTTCTTATAGTTCTGGATAGCACGCATATGTCTACTGTGATGCTAGGAACTTACTGCAAATGATATCATTCAGAAACAATAGTTAATACTTCTTTTCATGGATGCATGTTTGTACAGTGTTGTATATTCGTTAACTACAATTCAGCTGTTGCATTCGCGATGGTGTTGTTGGATTAATTGTTGAAGCGCATTTCATCGTGCCATTCGCGCCACTGGTCTATCACGTGACTGTTGTACCTGTATGTTACTGTTATGTTAATTTGTGGTCATTAGTGGCCAATAGAGGTAACTGCACAATAACCTGTATTCTCTACCACATTGGATTGTGTTAATTTCCATTACTATCCAGTATTGTTTGGTTGCTTGCATAGTAATTATGTATATTGTCTATAAGTACATATACTGCAGAGTGATTGTTTCTTATTTCTCTTTAATCTATATATACACTCACCTGAAGGATTATTAGGAACACCTGTTCAATTTCTCATTAATGCAATTATCTAATCAACCAATCACATGGCAGTTGCTTCAATGCATTTAGGGGTTTGGTCCTGGTCAAGACAATCTCCTGAACTCCAAACTGAATGTCAGAATGGGAAAGAAAGGTGATTTAAGCCACTTTGAACGTGGCATGGTTGTTGGTGCCAGACGGGCCGGTCTGAGTATTTCACAATCTGCTCAGTTTCACACACAACCATTTCTAGGGTTTACAAAGAATGGTGTGAAAAGGGAAAAACATCCAGTATGCGGCAGTCCTGTGGGCGAAAATGCCTTGTTGATGCTAGAGGTCAGAGGAGAATGGGCCGATTGGTTCAAGCTTATAGAGGAGCAACTTTGACTGAAATAATCACTTGTTCAACCGAGGTATGCCGCAAAGCATTTGTGAAGCCACAACACGCACAACCTTGAGGCAGATGGGCTACAACAGCAGAAGGCCCCACCGGGTACCACTCATCTCCACTACAAATAGGAAAAAGAGGCTACAATTTGCACAAGCTCACCAAAATTGGACAGTTGAAAACTGGAAGAATGTTGCCTGGCCGGATGAGTCTTAATTTCTGTTGAGACATTCAGATGGTAGGGTCAGAATTTGGCGTAAACAGAATGAGAATATGGATCCACTGTGCAGGCTGGTGGTGGTGGTGTAATGATGTGGGGAATGTTTTCTTGGCACACTTTAGGCCCCTTAGTGGCAATTGGGCATTGTTTAAATGCCACGGCCTACCTGAGCATTGTTTCTGACCATGTCCATCCCTTTATGACCACTATGTACCTATCCTCTGATAGCTACTTCCAGCAAGATAATGCACCATGTCACAAAGCTCGAATCATTTCAAATTGGTTTCTTGAACATGATAATGAGTTCACTGTACTGAAATGGCCCCCACAGTCACCAGATCTCAAACCAATAGAGCATCTTTAGGATGTGGTGGAACGGGAGCTTCGTGCCCTGGATGTGCATCCCACAAATCTCCATCAACTGCAAGATGCTATCCTATCAATATGGGCCAACATTTCTAAAGAATGCTTTCAGCACCTTGTTGAATCAATGCCACGTAGAATTAAGGCAGTTCTGAAGGCGAAAGGGGGTCAAACACAGTATTAGTATGGTGTTCCTAATAATCCTTTAGGTGAGTGTATGTGCATTAATTATGTACAGGTTATTTTTACATATTCTATATTTTCTTATTTACAGAAAACCTCACCCACACACAAACACATACTATTGCAAGCAACAAGCACGGTATTCACCTGCTGGAATTGGAGGTCAATAAATCTGTTGAATTAAAACCGAAGGTTGCAGCGACTCTCTTAACGGAGTACATAGCCAGCTCGGGTAGTGCCAGCGAATAACGTACACGGACTTCACAATTACAATTTATGCATTTCCATCAATTCAACATATTACTCAACTGTGAACATGCTGTGTAAGTTACATTGTGCGACCTGTGGGTTCTGCTGTGTAGATCTGACCAGTTTTCATTAAAATCATTGTAAGGGTTCCTCCTTCCTTTGACTTGCACTGTTCAGTTTAACAGCAATGTTCTATAAAGTTAAAATTGGTAACTGGAAGTATTGCATTTTCTATAGCCTGGTGCAGAAAAGTGGCACGTTTCAATTTGCATTAAGTAGAGGTCAGGTCAACATCTGTTTACAAAATTTGTACAACATTTTTCCGGTGGTGCCTGGAACAATATCATTTCAGCTTTGCCCAGATTCTGTAGGCTTTGGTTTCATCCTATCATGTTGTATGGCCAGGTGAACACTTCCAAAACACTGTCCAGTTTTCTCTTGCTAAACACCTGATGTTTCTTCTCTCGTCAAACTATATTGTGTTTTCTGGATCTTGTAATTTTTGTTGTGTGGAAACCAGCATTAGCTGATGATTTAAAGACAGATAATTGGTATCCCCATCAACAAAAAGAATTAACAGAGAAGCTCAAAATTATAACTAATTATAACTAAAGTCTCTTTTATCCATGAATGTTTCAGTGTCTCAAATTATTAAACAAAAACATGAATGAAGAGAGAGCTTCTTGTTCTTCCTCTAGAGTTGAGTCCTCCCTGAGCATCTGCACAGCACCCTGTATTTCCTCATCACTCAGGGGTGAGGACTTGTACCCGGTCTCAAAAGAGGCCTGTGTTGGCATTTACCCAGGCAACAGCATCCCCCAGGTCAACAACGCATATTGGCAACTGACATGAAAGATCACAACAATCACATAGAAGTAGAGGTGTACAAAGTACAAAGTACAAAGTAAAGGTACTTAACTGGGTTCGGTTATGTTCACCACTGTAAGGGAAATATCTAATTAAGATCTAAGTAACCAGGTAAAGGGAGTTCAAAACTAGCCAGTGATCAATAAAATAAAAAGGAAGAGTGTAAATGATCAATTAAGGTCATTGGTTAGTTGTGAACTCTGTTTAGGTAATTGAGCTCATCCTTAGCAACTTCCCAAAACTGATGAACACAGCCAAATACATCTACTTTTTACACCACTGCAGAGAAGATGGCCATGGCAAATTATTATTTTGTTTACATTTCTAAATAATGACAACATATGAAGCTAAAAAATAAATGGATCTTGTGTGCTTGCATATAGTGACAGGTGCATCATGCATCTTTAGTTAGTTATAACGTACCCTAATTGACTAGAGCTGGCTAACGCCTGATTTATACTTCTGCGTGTCTGTGTTGTTAATGTCTTGTGCACCAGTACGCAGATTTGGCCAGCATTTATACAGGTGTTGGTCATAAAATTAGAATATCATCAAAAAGTTTATTTATTTCAGTAATTCCATTCAAAAAGTTAAACTTGTATAATGTATACATTCATTCCAAACAGACTGATATATTTCAAGTGTTTATTTCTTTTAATTTTGATGTTTATAACTGACAACTAATGAAAACCCCAAATTCAGTATCTCAGAAAATTAGAATATTGTGAAAAGGTTCAATATTGAAGACACCTGGTGCCACACTCTAATCAGCTAATTAACCCAAAACACCTGCAAAGGCCTTTAAATGGTCTCTCAGTCTTGTTCTGTAGGCAACACAATCATGGGGAAGACTGCTGACTTGACAGCTGTCCAAAAGACGACCACTGACACCTTGCACAAGGAGGGCAAGACACAAAAGGTCATAGCTAAAGAGGCTGGCTGTTCACAGAGCTCTGTGTCCAAGCACATTAATAGAGAGGTGAAGGGAAGGAAAAGATTTGGTAGAAAAAAGTGTACAAGCAATAGGGATAACCGCACCCTGGAGAGGATTGTGAAACAAAACCGAAAAATGTGGGGGAGATTCACAAAGAGTGGACTGCAGCTGGAGTCAGTGCTTCAAGAACCACCACGCATGCAAGACATGACAAGACGTATGCAAGACATGGGTTTCAGATGTCGCATTCTTTGTGTCAAGCCACTCTTGAACTAGACACAGCGTCAGAAGCGTCTCGCCTGGGCTAAAGACAAAAAGGACTGCACTGCTGCTGAGTTAGGTTTTCTGATGAAAGTCAATTTTGCATTTCCTTTGGAAATCAAGGTCCCAGAGTCTGGAGGAAGAGAGGAGAGGCACAGAATCTACATTGCTTGAAGTCCAGTGTAAAGTTTCCACACTCAGTGATGGTTTGGGGTGCCATGTCATCTGCTGGTATTGGTCAACTGTGTTTTCTGAGGTCCAAGGTCAACGCAGCCATCTACCAGGAAGTTTGAGAGCACTTCATGCTTCCTGCTGCTGACCAACTTTATGGAGATGCAGATTTCATTTTCCAACAGGACTTGGCACCTGCACACAGTGCCAAAAGCTACCAGTACCTGGTTTAAGGACCATTGTATCCCTGTTCTTAATTGGCCAGCAAACTCACCTGACCTTAACCCTATAGAAAATCTATGGGATATTGTGAAGAGGCAGATGCGATACGCCAGACCCAACAATGCAGAAGAGCTGAAGGCCACTATCAGAGCAACCTAGGCTCTCATAACACCTGAGCAGTGCCACAGACTGATCGACTCCATGCCACGCTGCATTGCTGCAGTAATTCAGGCAAAAGGAGACCCAACTAAGTATTGAGTGCTGTACATGCTCATACTTTTCAGTTGGCCAACATTTCTAAAAATCCTTTTTTTGTATTGGTCTTAAGTAATATTAAATTTTTTTGAGATACTGAATTTGGGATTTTCATCTGTTGTCAGTTATAATCATCACTATTAAAATAATTTAACATTTGACATTTTTCAGTCTGTGTGTAATAAAATAATATAATATACAAGTTTCACTTTTTGAATGGAATTACCGAAATAAATCAACTTTTTTATGATATTCTAATTTTATGACCAGCACCTGTGGTTGTGCGGCCTTGTCGTCCTCTTCGCGTAGCTAGTTATCTTTAAACGTAGCTATAAGTTGTCGTGTTTTCTGTTTTCAAGCTATTCGAATCTCAGATTCAAAGAATTTAGTAGATAAGCGATCTTAGTGAACACATTAACTATCCCTAAATATAGAGGTTGGCATATGGAACCACTTACCGAAATCTTCGTCATTGACCCTGTAATTAATTTCCATCCACATTTCCTAATTAGAAAATGCATATTAAAATGCATGGATATAAATATCTGTCGCCGTATTGCTTATTAAGTTTTCGAAAATGAAACGATTCGCCTTTGTAGATTTTTGCTTAATTAATTGAGCGTTGAAACATGTTTTGCTACATTTGCACTGTATTTGAAGTACTATCCTATATCTTCCTAGATTAGACCATAGCCATTTTGTCTCTTAAATTAATAAATTATTGAAAACTATTTCAAATAGATTTGTTTGTTAATATTATGCTATGTATGACAGTGGCTATTTATTTTTTAATTAAATTAATTAGGAAAACTGTTATAAAAACTGAAACACCGCTTCTGCCATGTGTTTGTATTGAGATTGTTTAGAAAAGGTCCCAGGTAAGATGTCTGGCAAATTCCTCCATTCTGATTCATAGGGGTTCTATGAAATAAGCCCACCTACTGTTCTATTATCTATGGAGCAGACGGACTCCGGCTGCTCCATAGATAAAGTGAGTACACCCCTCACATTTTTGTAAATATTTGATTTTAACTTTTCATGTGACAACACTGAATTAATGACACTTTGCTACAATGTAAAGTAGTGAGTGTACAGCTTTTATAACAGTGTACATTTGCTGTCCCCTCAAAATAACACAACACGCAGCCATTAATGTCTAAACCGCTGGCAACAAAAGTGAGTACACCCCGAAGTGAATATGTCCAAATTGGGCCCAAAGTGTCAATATTTTGTGTGGCCACCATTATTTTCCTGCACTGCCTTAACCCTCTTGAGCATGGAGTTCACCAGAGCTTCACAGGTTGCCACTGGAGTCCTCTTCCACTGCTCCATGACGACATCACAGAGCTGGTGGATGTAAGAGGCCTTGCGCTCCTCCACCTTCCATTTGAGGATGCCCCACAGGTGCTCAATAAGGTTTAGGTCTGGAGACATGCTTGGCCAGTCCATCACCTTTACCCTCAGCTTCTTTAGCAAGACAGTGGTCGTCTTGGGGGTGTTTCTGGTCATTATCATGTTGGATTATTGCCCTGCAGCCCAGTCTCCGAAGGGAGGGGATCATGCTCTGCTTTAGTATGTCACAGTACATGTTGGCATTCATGGTTCCCTCAATGAACTGTAGCTCCCCAGTGCCGGTGGCACTCATGCAGCCCCGGACCATGGCACTCCCACCACCATGCTTGACTGTAGGCAAGATACACTTGTCTTTGTACTACTCACCTGGTTGACACCACACACGCTTGACACCATCTGAACTAAATACATTTATCTTGGTCTCATCAGACCACAGGACATTGTTCCAGTAATCCATGTCCTTGGTCTGCTCGTCTTCAGCAAACTGTTTGTGGCCTGTTCTGAGTGGAACCTGTCCTGTTAAACTGCTGTATGGTCTTGGACACCGTGCTACAGCTCAGTTTCAGGGTCTTGGCTATCTTCTAATAGCCATCTTTATGCAGAGCTTTTTTTCAGATCCTCAGAGAGTTCTTTGCCATGAGGTGCCATGTTGAACTTCCAGTGACCAGTATGAGGATGTGTGAGAACCATCCATCCATCCATCCATCATCTTCCGCTTATACGGGGCCGGGTCGCGGTGGCAGCAGTCTAAGCAGGGATGCCCAGACTTCCCTCTCCCCAGACACTTCCTCTAGCTCTTCCGGGGGGACACCGAGGCGTTCCCAGGCCAGCCGGGAGACATAGTCCCTCCAGCGTGTCCTTGGTCTTCCCCGGGGTCTCCTCCCGGTGGGATGGGACCGGAACACCTTCCCAGGAAGGCGTTCCGGAGGCATCCGAAACAGATGCCCAAGCCACCTCAGCTGACCCCTCTCGATGTGGAGGAGCAGCGGCTCTACTCTGAGCTCCTCCCGGGTGACCGAGCTTCTCACCCTATCTCTAAGGGATCGCCCGGCCACCCTGCGGAGAAAGCTCATTTCGGCCGCCTGTATCCGGGATCTTGTCCTTTCGGTCATGACCATAGGTGAGAGTAGGAACGTAGATTGACTGGTAAATCGAGAGCTTCGCCTTGCGACTCAGCTCTTTCTTCACCACGACAGACAGATACATCGACTGCATTACTGCAGAAGCTGCACCGATCCGTCTGTCAATCTCCTGTTCCATCTTTCCCTCACTCGTGAACAAGACCCCTAGATACTTAAACTCCTCCACTTGAGGCAGGCACTCTCCACCAACCTTAAGTGGGCAAGCCACCCTTTTCCGACTGAGGACCATGGCCTCGGATTTGGAGGTACTGATTTTCATCCCCACCGCTTCACACTCGGCTGCAAACCGTCCCAGTGCATGCTGAAGGTCC
Organism: Esox lucius; assembly: GCF_011004845.1. Lineage (NCBI taxonomy): Eukaryota > Metazoa > Chordata > Actinopteri > Esociformes > Esocidae > Esox > Esox lucius. Next base: position 33,000,869 of record NC_047573.1, on the reverse strand, counting down.
TGGTTAGAAGGGGCCAACACGACAACATCATCTGCAAAGAGCAGAGACGAAATTGTGTGGTCCCCAAACCTGACACCCTCCGGCCCCTGGCTGCGCCTAGAAATTCTGTCCATAAAAATTACGAACAGAACCGGTGACAAAGGGCAGCCCTGCCGGAGTCCAACATGCACTGGGAACAAGTCTGACTTACTGCCGGCAATGCGGACCAAGCTCCTGCTTCGGTTGTACAGGGACCTGACAGCCCTTAGCAAAGGAACCAGGACCCCATATTCCCGAAGCACCCTCCACAGGATGCCGCGAGGGACACAGTCGAATGCCTTCTCCAAATCCACAAAACACATGTGGATTGGTTGGGCAAACTCCCATGAACCCTCCAACACCCCGTAGAGGGTATAGAGCTGGTCCAGTGTTCCACGGCCTGGACGAAAACCACACTGTTCCTCCTGAATCCGAGGTTCTACTATCGGCCGTATTCACCTCTCCAGAACCCTAGCATAGACTTTCCCGGGGACGCTGAGAAGTGTGATCCCCCTACAGTTGGAACACACCCTCCGGTCCCCCTTCTTAAAAAGAGGGACCACCACCCCGGTCTGCCATCCCAGAGGCACTGTCCCCAACCGCCACGCGATGTTGCACAGGCGTGTCAACCAAGACAGCCCCACAACATCCAGAGACTTGAGGTACTCAGGGCGGATCTCATCCACCCCCGGTGCCTTGCCACCGAGGAGTTTCTTGACCACCTCTGTGACTTCAGCCCGGGTGATGGACGAGTCCACCTCTGATCCATCATCCTCTGCTTCCTCAATGGAAGACGTGACAGCGGGATTGAGGAGATCCTCGAAGTACTCCTTCCACCGCCCGACGACATCCTCAGTTGAGGTCAACAGCTGCCCACCTCTACTGTAAACAGCGTTGGTAGGGCACTGTTTCCCTCTCCTGAGGCGCCGGATGGTTTGCCAGAATCTCTTCGAGGCCAACCGATAGTCCTTCTCCATGGCCTCACCAAACTCCTCCCAGGCCTGTGTTTTTGCCTCCACAACCACCCGGGCTGCAGCCCGCTTGGCCTGTCGGTACCCGTCAGCTGCCTCAGGAGTCCCACAAGCCAACCAGGCCTGATAGGACTCCTTCTTCAGCTTGATGGCATCCCTTACTTCCGGTGTCCACCACCGGGTTCGGGGATTGCCGCCTCGACAAGCACCGGAGACCTTACAGCCACAGCTCTGAGCGGCCGCTTCGACAATGGCGGTGGAGAACATGGTCCACTCGGACTCAATATCTCCAGCCTCCCTCGGGATCCAGTCGAAGCTCTGCCGGAGGTGGGAGTTAAAGATCTCTCTGACAGGAGACTCGGCCAGACGTTCCCAGCAGACCCTTACAGTACGCTTGGGCCTGCCGAGTCTGTCCAGCTTCCTCCCCCGCCATCGGATCCAACTCACCACCAGGTGGTGATCAGTTGACAGCTCCGCCCCTCTCTTCACCCGAGTGCCCAAGACATACGGCCGCAGGTCAGATGAGACGACAACAAAGTCGATCATCGACCTGCGGCCTAGGGTGTCCTGGTGCCACGTGCACTGATGGACACCCTTATGCATGAACATGGTGTTCGTTATGGACAAACTGTGACTAGCACAGAAGTCCAATAACTGAACACCACTCGGGTTCAGATCAGGGGGGCCGTTCCTCCCAATCACACCCCTCCAGGTGTCACTGTCGTTGCCCACGTGGGCGTTGAAGTCCCCCAGTAGAACGATAGAGTCCAGTCGGAGCACTTTCCAGCAACCCTTCCAGAGACTCCAAGAAGGTCGGGTTCTCTGCACTGCCGTTCGGCCCGTAGGCACAAACAACAGTGAGAGACCTATCCCCAACCCGTAGGCGCAGGGAAACGACCCTCTCGTTCACCGGGGTAAACTCCAACACATGGCGGCAGAGCTGCACCATCCCGCAAACCCACACCAGCCCGCCGCCTCTCACCATGGGCAACTCCAGAGTGGTGAAGAGTCCATCCTCTCTCAAGGAGTGTGGTTCCAGAGCCCAAGCCGTGCGTAGAGGTGATCCCGACTACCTCTAATCGGAACCTCTCAATCTCACGCACTAACTCAGGCTCCTTCCCCGCCAGCGAGGTGACATTCCTCATCCCTAGAGCCAGTTTCCGTGTCCAGAGATCGGGTTGTCTAGGCCCCTGTCTTCGACTGCCGCCTGATCCTCTTCGCACCGGCCCCTTATGGTCCCTCCTGTGGGTGGTGAGCACACGGGAAGGCGGCCCCACGTCGCTTGTCCCCCATGGGGGAAGGCCCGGCCACCAGGCGCTCGCATACGAGCCCCAACCCCGGGCCTGGCTCCAGGGTGGGGCCCCGGCTGCTCCATACCGGGCGAAGTTGTGTGAGAACCATAACACCAAATTTAACACACCTGCTCCCCATTCACACCTGAGACCTTGTAACACTAACGAGTCACATGACACCGGGGAGGGAAAATGGCAAATTGGGCCCAGTTTGGACATTTTCACTTAGGGGTGTACTCACTTTTGTTGCCAGCGGTTTAGACATTAATGGCTGTGTGTTGAGTTATTTTGAGGGGACAGCAAAATTACACTGTTAAACAAGCGGCACACTCTCTACTTTACATTTTAGCAAAGTGTCATTTCTTCAGTGTTGTCACATGAAAATATATTTGCAAATATTTGCAAAAATGTGAGGGTTGTATTCACTTTTTTGTGAGATACTATATTATAGCAGACACTCTTAGTTATTGGGGTGGCGAGTGGGGTGGCAAGACATTTTAGGGTGGCAGCTGCCACCCCAGTGGTTTCACCAGTGAATGTTGCTCCCCTGTTTGGGGTGTGCAATGCTGCAAAATTTGGATTCGAACTGATACCAAGTAATACATGGCCAGAATTGCCGATATCGGTACCAATATCGATACTTTTTTAATATTAAAATGGCTTATGCACTTTCATGTAGGGGAGAGCAGTGTGTTATGATTTATGAGGTAAATGCATCATCAATAGGCTAAATCTGAATACATTTTCACATCATGACCACTAAATGATTTGCGATCATTGTAATGTGAGTGTTATAATTTCTACCTGCTACCTGTGGGGCTTTGTAAAAAAGTGCTACATAAAGGAATTCTTTAGCTTTCTACTGTTACTTAATCACATGCATACGGAAGCCCAAGCAGTAAAACAATATATTGGGACCAGAGACTAAGTTTGAACGACTTAGTATGTCATATGAACAACTTAGTATCTCGTTTGAACGGCTTATTAAAAAAATTATGAAAAACAAAATGTACGTTCTAATGATAGAACATTGTATGGAATACAAAACAGGATTGTCCCATAAAAATTTAATCCAGGCAACATTACAACGAATAAAAGTTGTAAAAATAAAACTTTTAATCAGGTAGTCTTGTTTAAGTGCTTTAGTTGAATTTCTTGCATTGTAAAAAGAGAAAGTGTTGCTCACTAGTTGTGACCAATAGCAGTTAGTACATTAATTCACAGCCTAACAACACTCTTCTATTAAATAACATAATATTTATTAGGTCATTTAAATGATATTCAAAGTCGTTCAAAGTCGTTCAAATTAGATTAACGTAGTCTTTGTGCCAACATTTTTTTATACTGCTTGGGCTTCAGTTCTTCTGTACCTGAATGTTTTTCAAGGCAAATAACAAAGATATAATTGTATTATTGTAATTTGACAGTGTGTTCTTCAGGTTTGAGGTATATATTTTTCAAATCCATTAAAATTATTAATTTAGATGAGATTCAATGGGCTGAAAATATTTGAATGTCTGAATATAGTCTATATGTAATCAGTCTGCTAAAGTAACAGCTAATGATGACCAAATACAGTGATGACCAATTTGGACATTTTCACTTAGGGGTGTACTCACTTTTGTTGCCAGCAGTTTGGACATTAATGGCAGTGTGTTTAGTTATTTTGAGGGTACAGCAAATTTACACTGTTATACAAGCTGTACACTCACTACTTTACATTGTAGCAAAGTGTCATTTATTCAGTGTCACATCAAAAGATAATCAAATAATTGCAAAAATGTGAGGGGTGTACTCACTTTTGTGAGATACTGTATATGCCCTCTTGATTTTGATGCCAGCAACATGTTTCAAAAAAGTTGTGACAGAGGCAAGAAAAGACTGGAAACATTGCGTACTGCTAAAAAAAACTAAACCTGGTGGAATATCACACAACTAATTAGATAATTTGGCAACAGGTCAAAAACATTATTGGCTATTAAAAGATCATTCCAGAGAGGATGGGTCTGTCAGAAGTGAAGGTGATTAGGGGTTTACCACTCTGTGAAAGACTGCATGGGCAAAAAGTGCAACAATTTTAGAATAACCTTTCTCAAGGTAAAATTGCGAAGAGTTTGGGGCTCTCATCAGCTACGGTGCATAATATAATTGAAAATTCAGATCATCCAGAGAAATCTTTGTATGCAAGGGACAAGGCCGAGAACCAATATTGTATGGCTGTGATCTTCGGGCCCTCAGACGGCCCTGCGTTAAAAGCAGACACGATTCTGTAGTGGAAATCACTGCATGGGCTCAGGAACATTTCTGAAAACCATTGTCTGTGAACACAGTACGTCACTGCATCCACAAATGCGAGTTAAAACTCTACCATGAAAAGAAGAAACCATACATAAGACCCATAACTGCCAATGCCTTCTCTGGGCCTGAGGTCATTTAAGAAGAACACTGAGGGGTTCTGGCAAACCATTCGGCGCCTCAGGAGAGGGAAACAGTGCCCTACCAACGCTGTTTACAGTAGAGGTGGGCAGCTGTTGACCTCAACTGAGGATGTCGTCGGGCGGTGGAAGGAGTACTTCGAGGATCTCCTCAATCCCGCTGTCACGTCTTCCATTGAGGAAGCAGAGGATGATGGATCAGAGGTGGACTCGTCCATCACCCGGGCTGAAGTCACAGAGGTGGTCAAGAAACTCCTTGGTGGCAAGGCACCGGGGGTGGATGAGATCCGCCCTGAGTACCTCAAGTCTCTGGATGTTGTGGGGCTGTCTTGGTTGACACGCCTGTGCAACATCGCGTGGCGGTCGGGGACAGTGCCTCTGGGATGGCAGACCGGGGTGGTGGTCCCTCTTTTTAAGAAGGGGGACCGGAGGGTGTGTTCCAACTGTAGGGGGATCACACTTCTCAGCGTCCCCGGGAAAGTCTATGCTAGGGTTCTGGAGAGGTGAATACGGCCGATAGTAGAACCTCGGATTCAGGAGGAACAGTGTGGTTTTCGTCCAGGCCGTGGAACACTGGACCAGCTCTATACCCTCTACGGGGTGTTGGAGGGTTCATGGGAGTTTGCCCAACCAATCCACATGTGTTTTGTGGATTTGGAGAAGGCATTCGACTGTGTCCCTCGCGGCATCCTGTGGAGGGTGCTTCGAGAATATGGGGTCCTGGGTCCTTTGCTAAGGGCTGTCAGGTCCCTGTACAACCGAAGCAGGAGCTTGGTCCGCATTGCCGGCAGTAAGTCAGACTTGTTCCCAGTGCATGTTGGACTCCTGCAAGGCTGCCCTTTGTCACCGGTTCTGTTCGTAATTTTTATGGACAGAATTTCTAGGCGCAGCCAGGGGCCGGAGGGTGTCAGGTTTGGGGACCACACAATTTCGTCTCTGCTCTTTGCAGATGATGTTGTTGTGTTGGCCCCTTCTAACCAGGACCTTCAGCATGCACTGGGACGGTTTGCAGCCGAGTGTGAAGCGGTGGGGATGAAAATCAGTACCTCCAAATCCGAGGCCATGGTCCTCAGTCGGAAAAGGGTGGCTTGCCCACTTAAAGTTAGTGGAGAGTGCCTGCCTCAAGTGGAGGAGTAAAGTATCTAGGGGTCTTGTTCACGAGTGAGGGAAAGATGGAACAGGAGATTGACAGACGGATCGGTGCAGCTTCTGCAGTAATGCAGTCGATGTATCGGTCTGTCGTGGTGAAGAAAGAGCTGAGTCGCAAGGCGAAGCTCTCGATTTACCAGTCAATCTACGTTCCTACTCTCACCTATGGTCATGAGCTTTGGGTCATGACCGAAAGGACAAGATCCCGGATACAGGCGGCCGAAATGAGCTTTCTCCGCAGGGTGGCCGGGCGATCCCTTAGAGATAGGGTGAGAAGCTCGGTCACCCGGGAGGAGCTCAGAGTAGAGCCGCTGCTCCTCCACATCGAGAGGGGTCAGCTGAGGTGGTGGTGGCATCTGTTTCGGATGCCTCCGGAACGCCTTCCTGGGAAGGTGTTCCGGTCCCGTCCCACCGGGAGGAGACCCCGGGGAAGACCTAGGACACGCTGGAGGGACTATGTCTCCCGGCTGGCCTGGGAACGCCTCGGTGTCCCCCCGGAAGAGCTAGAGGAAGTGTCTGGGGAGAGGGAAGTCTGGGCATCCCTGCTTAGACTGCTGCCCCCGCGCCCCGGCCCCGGATAAGCGGAAGATGATGGATGGATGGATGGATGAGGTCAAATAGAAATATATACAATGTACAATTGATTGATACATCAGTTCTATAATAATAATAATCATACATTTTATTTTTAGGCGCCTTTCTAAGCACTCAAGGTCATTATACAAATAAAAATAAAAACATACAGAACATTGCAATAAGTAGATGGATAGTATTCATGTTAGATATGACAGTGTGAAAACATGAGTTTTCAGACAGGTTTTGAAAATGGAAAGCGAGTTAATATTACGGATGTCTATTTTACAGGGATCCAATGTAACTGGTGAAGAACTGGAGTGTAATTGCAAACAAAGGTTTCTGTACCAAATATTATTTTCTGATGTATCAAATACTTCTATCATGCAATAAAATGCAAATTAATTACTTAAAAATCATACAATGTGATTTTCTGGATTTTTTATAAAAATGACATGCTTTGTAAGTGGGAAAAACTGCATTTTACGCAGCATTCCCAACTTTTTTGGAAACATAATTTACTAAGGGTGCCTATATTAGTGGAGGACACTGTATTGTAATTGTTGGAGTATGACTTCCAACTCCCCGATTCCAGCTCACAGGGGCTCACAATTTTATGTAGCGTTACACAGTATTTTACAATTAAAATGATACAGGATAATCAAGGCAACTACCTCTGTGTTAAATTATATAAACAATACATACAAGCTTTGAAAATCAATGAGGCAATTTAGGTAATATTTTATAGGTAATATCTTAAAAATAATTGTTGCCTTTGTCATGTAGCCAGAACACTGTTGTCATAGTGTGAATTAAAGTGTGTTTAGAAAAACTGTCTACTTTACTCTTCCACAGTGCCTTGGGGTTCCTGGTACGACCACGTGAAGAGGTACTGGTTGGAACGAGAAAAGAGGAATATACTTTATCTTTTCTATGAAGACCTGAAAGAGGTAAAGTTGCACCAAATGTCCAAATAGTTCATTTGAAAAAATCTTTATTATATACTTTTTCAAGCTGTGGAAGAGTGGCTGTCAGTGTGTTGCACACCCCCATCAAAAATCCCACTTAATTTAAGTTATAAGTTATGAAAGTATCTGCCGATCTCCACTAGAGGTTGGAACGTTTGGGACATACAGGGGGCTTTCTTTTTCTTCACTACGAATTTGACTCTAGCTTTTGAATGGTTTGATATATAAGCTGTGATGATCCCTTAATAAAGTTATGACTGGAGCACATACACTCAGAAGCTGTGTAGGACACTTTAAAAGGGACTGTGGCAAAATCGCAATTCAAAGCAATGAAGGTGTCACGAATGTGGGTAGGAAGCAGCCAGTCGCAGGAGATTCGAAGAGAACGGAATTTTATTAGCTCGGAACGGCACACACTGCGCGTGAAGGAACTGCTTACCAGACAGTATGAATACAATCAAAAGGCCTGTAGCGATCAACACACGTAAAATAAATGAACAAAGCATGAGGACAAGGGGAGCACAGGGACCAGATATAGACACAATGATTATGGAATAGAGAACAGGTCTGCATAAAGACAAGACATCAACAGTCCGGGGAAAAGGGGGGGATGGCAGCTAGTAGACCGGTGACCTCAAACGCTGGAGCCACAACGGGCCAGAAGGGGTAGCAGGCACATAGGGAGACATGACAGATGGTCTTCTTTTACACAGTCAATTATTACTTGATCTTCCCTAACCTTTTCATGAAATTGCAAATACCACTCTGATTCATAGCAGTCACTACAAAGCATAGACTTTAATCATTTATGTTACGCACCCAACGGCAAAGCCTAGGGGAGGGCAAAGACGCTGATACCCCAACAATAATGTAAAGACAAACAACGGAATAACAACCACAAACCGCGGAACTGCAGTGCAATCAATATGTTTAATAAACACAAGATCAATATGTTTAATAAACACGAGGACTACACAATTGTGGTGTACTAATGAAGGGAGACTGTGTTGACCACAACGCCGCCTCACAGATGTCTTCAACTCTTGACACCTCCAGGAAGAAAGAGAATGCAGAAACCTCACGAGTAGAGTGCGTTCTGAGCCCCACCAGGGCTGGCGAACCCACTGACTCATAAGCTGTAGCGATACACTCGTATAGCCAGTGACACAGGCACTGTTTAGAAAGTGGCCGGCCGGGGAATTTGACGCTGTGGCACACAAACAGCTGGGGGATGCTCTGAGTCGTTTCATATGATCCACATAATGTGCAACAGCGTGAACATTGCACAGCCTCTGACGCCTTTCCTCCACAGCATCCTTGTGTGGGGAGGAGAGAAAACGTGAAGCTCAATCACACGAGATCTATAAGAACCCGTAATGACCTGAGGCATACATTTTCTGATTTGGCCGTAGTACCGCCTTGCTTAAATCACCATTGATGAATGAGCAGTCCGGGCGTGTAGAGAGAGCACTCAGATTACTCACTTGTTTGGCAGAACCCAATGCCAAAGGCATCGCTGTCTTCAGCAACATGAATTTAAAGGAAATCTGTGTCAGAGGCTTGAACGGCAGCTTACAGAGCACCTTCAACACTGTGGACAGATTCCATTGAACGAAGGGTGCAGATGCCGTGTGCCAATAAGGAAGCTCTTGACCAGGGGGTGACTGAAAACAGACATATCCCCCAATCCTTCATGGCATGCCGAGATCCCTGACACATAACCCTTGACTGTCAAGGGCAATCTCTGCATATCGAATAGATAATGTAAAAAAGAGAGTATCCTTTCCATGGTGCAGCAAACGGGGTCCACGAAGGCCCTGTTGCACCAACACGTGTACATTGCCCATCTAGTGGCATAGAGGTTGATGGTAGAGCTGGCTCTAGCCCCCTGGATCGTGCAGTTAACATCAGCAGACAATCTGCAGCGAGCAAACCTGTCCATCTCAGGAACCAAGCCGCCAGGGGCCCGTGTAATCCCGGTGGGCATTCGATCGTGCCCCCCACTTGAGACAGTGCATCCCGACGCTGAGGGATTGGCCAAGGAGACCTCATGAGCAACTGAATCAACTCCGGGTACCAAACCGATGACGGTCTGTCCAGAGTGATCAGGATCACAGACAGACAATCCGCCCTCAAGCCAACAGACGTGCAACGCACAGAGAGAACACAGTGTGCATTCTCTTTCCAAGCAAACAGGTCCACTCGCTCCTCCCCAAATCTCCAAATCTAGGAGACAAAGGATGAAGACGCCAGTCGTCACCCAGCCCATGGGATCACCCCAGAAGGCGAACCTGAATAACTTCCTGTGGCGAGGGCTAATCCGGCCATGACAGTCAGCATCCTTTAGGTCTATGCTCGTGCAAAAGCTGCCTGGGTGGACCGACTCAAACAGGTGTTTCATGGTGAGCATGTGGAACAGGCGTTTGGCCATGCACTTGTTGAAAATTGGCCTTACTCCTCCTGTCCTCTTTGGTATTAGAATGTAGAGGGAATAGAAACCGATCTCCTTCTGGGCCAGCGAAACAATGTTGACTTAGCCCTCCAGATAGAGTTACGTTATTTCTGACATCAGGACCGTCACCCTTTCTGGGGACGACATTACCGTCTCCAGCACACCCGCAATTGGGAGGCGGGGACTGACAAAACTTTACTACGTAACTCCTCTGTATTGTCCAATGGAGCCAAATGGAAAGGGTGCATCGGTGACACCATTTCCAGTAGTGCTGAGAGACCACTGCTAAACTGGTGCAGACATGTTACCCAGGTACACCGACCCCTGTTCTCTGAAGCAGGAGGCAGGGAAACTACCCATTACGCCGTTGGGGACTAGTGTATCCTCAGCAGTGCTGGCAGGAAGCGAACGTGAGGGGCAGCTCGGCAAAGCCAACTGAGGCCACTGCTCGGGCTAGTGAAGGCGTGTTATAGCAACCTCACTTAGGGCTAGTTTGTTCAACGCCATTGCCCTGGCGATGATTCTCTGAGCCAGACGGCAATGCCAATTTAACTGCAAAACCCGCAACCCGGCGGGTCTCTAAAACTTTGAGACAGAGTAAAGTTCGGCAGAACATTTATTATGAAAGCAAAAGGCTTGCACGGCTCAGCCAGCACCTGAGAAATACGAGCCCCAGTGGGGGCCGGATAGACGAGGAGATGGGAGATTTCCTCCATCTCAGAACCTGAGAGGGTCGATCCTCACAAAACAAGGCTCATTGCTGCCCCTTTCCAAAGTCCTCCTGGTTGTGCTGCAGATCAAGACTATACCTGATGATTCCAGCTGCCACTTTGCTTACCACTCCTCCCTGGTTGTCCCTGTCATGCTTCTGACCTGGATTAGGTTTTATAGACTCTGGACACAGCACTAATGCATTTATTAATTATTACAACTAAAATATTCACCCGGCACAGCCAGAAGAGGACTGGTCACCCCTCTGAGCCCCACTGGGCTTCAACACTGTTGTTGCTTGCTCCTTGGGGTTTCAGGCTGGATGTTTTGTAAAAGAACTTTGTTACAACTGCTGATATAAAAAGGGCTTTATGAATAAATTTGATTGATTGATTGAGAAGGAGTGTATGCCAGAAGTGCCATTTTATTGGAGGTCGCCACAGTCTGCGCCCCCAAACGTAGCTGTTGTCAAAAAGGTGTGCTTTGAAGTGGTCCTTTGTCGAGGGGAGGGCAAGATGCCACCCTCCCTGGCCAGGAAGGAAATGAGCCGCCAGCGCTAGTTCCAACGGTGGCCTGCATTACTGATAGATCCCTGTCTCCCTACAACCCTGGTAAAAGGGACATAGGTTCTAGCCGGCACCTTAGTGTTTAGGGGCGCCTGCAAGACGCCCCTTGGCGTCTTGAGCCTGTGAGTTTTGTGAGGTGGAAGAGGAGGAAGGGGGATCTCCTTTCGGAGAACCTCCTTCTCAATATTCCCCGAAATCTCCACGCAGAGTGAGGGTCTCTTGTCGTCGACGCAGTCTCCTACTTTCTATCCAGTAGGAGAATCTCCGCCACACAACCCCATGGGGAGAAGGGGCAGGGGTGTCTGGGTCAGAGGAATAATGCCCGTCCTCAAAGAAAAATGGCGACATAGTCTTCCCTCCATTTCTCACTTGACACTGTCATGCTGCTGCTGCTGTCATTGTTACTGAGACAAACTTTAGGCCTACCAATCTTCTCATGCTGCAATTCCTCAACAACTTTACTAAATATATTTGTCAATTGCAAATGTTTATTTATTTTTGTTAGTTTCAGGTACATTTTGCTTATTTTATGTATTATACAAAGTTATGCAACAACTTATGTCCCTGTGTAGAAGGTATTTGCCCTGTTACATTGCTTCCTCTGGTTGTATCTCATATTCCTGTAGAGGAATTTTGGCCCACTAAAGCAAAACCGCTTGACTCAACAACATTTATGGGTTTATTCAGACTAACTGTTCGTTTTGTGCTGCCACAACATCTCAATTGAGTTTAGGTCTGGATTAAATGTGCTGCCTTTGAGCTGCCTGGTGTTTTTGTGTTGGATCATTTTCTTGCCACATGACCACAGCTCACTGCTATTTCTTGAAATTATCCTGTAGAATTTCTAATGCACAACAGAATGAATGTTTCCTTCCATTGATGGGGTTTTCCAGATGTTGTCTAGATCCGAAGGCAACAATGCATTCCAAAAAATATCACATTTCCATCAACATCCATTAACAGTTGGCAAAGTTTCTGTGGAAATTATTATTTAGATTTTGCGAGAGAAGACAAATGATTCTTCTGAATACTATTAATGCTTGATATTCCTTGATATTCCCATTACCTTCCTGGTGGATGTCCTTGGGAGCGGAGTACCGCCGGCGGAACGGTTTAGACTAAATCTGCGACATTTGACTAAAATAGCAACCAATTTCTGCATGTCGTATATGGGCAAAAAGCTTAGAATCTCGTTAATCTAGCTACAGTGTACATTTTAATAAAGCCATTACAGCAAAAAAAAAACATGCAATCGTTAGATGATAGTCAACAACAACAAAACACTTTTCCTTAGGCACCAGGTTTCTCACTGTTATGTATCACAAAAGATATTGTACTTACAGTCGTGGCCACATTTTTGAGAATAACACAAATATACATTTTCACAAAGCCTGCTGCCTTGCATAAACTCCAGAATGTTATGAAGAGTGATCACATGAATTGAAATTAACTGAAAAGTCCCTCTTTGCCATGAAAATTTACTTAATCCCAAAAAAACTTTTCTACTGCATTTCAGCCCTGCCACAAAAGGACCAGCTGACATCATGTCAGTGATTCTCTCATTAACAGAGGTGAGAGTGTTGATGAGGACAAGGCTGTCTCTCTAATGCAAATTGAGTTATAATAACAGGCTGGTGTCTTGGCCTGGTGTCAAGAAGAGCAGCAAAGAAGCCAATTCTCTCCAGGAAAAACATTATGGAGAGCCTGATATTCTGCAAAAGATGCTGAGGACTGGGGTAAAGTAATTTTTTCTGATGAATCTCCTTTTCGATTGTTTGGGGCATCCGGAAAAAGACAATGTGAGCGCTACCATCAGTCCTGTGTCATGCCAACATTAAAGCATCCTGAGACCATTCATATGTGGGGTTGTTTCTCAGCCAAGGGAGTGGGCTCACTCACAATTTTGCCTAAGAACACAGCCATGAATAAATAATGGTACCAACGCATCCTCCGAGAGCAACTTTTCCCAACCATCCAAGAACAGTTTGGTGACGAACAATGCCTTTTCCAGCATGATGGAGTACGTTGCCATACGGAAAGTGATAACGAAGTGGCTCGGGGAACAAAACATCGAAGTTTTGGGTCCATGGCCAGGAAACTCCCCAGAATGTAATCCCATTGAGAACTTGTTATCAATCCTCAAGAGGCAGGTGGACAAACAAAATCCCACAACTTTTGACCAACTCCAAGCATTGCTTACACAAGAATGGGCTGCCATCAGTCAGGATGTGGCCCAGAGGTTAATTGACAGCATGCCAGGGTGGATTCCAGAGGTCTTGAAAAAGAAGGGTCAACACTGCAAATATTGACTTTGCATAAACTTAATGTAATTGTCAATAAAGCCTTTGACACATATGAAATGCTTGTAATTATATTTCAGTTTACCATAGTAACATCTGACACTGAAGCAGCAGACTGTGAAAATAAATATTTGTGTCATTCTCAAAACTTTTGGCCACGACTGTGCATTTAGTAAACCTCATCGGATTTATTTTCCTAATGGTCCCAGAGAAGTAAGGGATAATTTTGTTTGATAAAATCTGCTTTTATAATCGAAAAATTATTCATGTTCTTCACAGCCTTGTAGAACGAAATCCAACTCGATCAACTTGGAACAAAACTTATTTTGATGGCCAGTTTCTTCCTCCAATGACGACCAATGGATTTGAAACAATGCTAGGTTGAGAGCATGTAAGCCACACTTTACCGCAATTGGTCACCGTCGGACGCACACATAGGACACACCAACAGTGCGCAACTAAGCCACCTCACAAACCACATTTTCAACCAAACACAACTATTGCGCAAGACGCATAGTAAGTCGGTGCTAACAAAACTATACTCAGCTTTAAGAAGTTTAAATGGCTACTCCTAAGTGGAAAAGCAATACAGGAGACCAATTTGGACTAGATTTAAAAGAGAATAAATCGTGGACTGTGAATCAGGCACATTGGTGAGTAAAATAAGATAGATTACCCAAGACTCACAATATATTAGCATATTAGGCTATGTTAGACTGTTAGGCCTGTGTTATGTGGCTATGTCATTTGGTTTCTGAGCGTCTTACTGCCTATTTGGTCACATGTCATTATAGTACTTTAGTCTATACTATATGGCTATGACATATTGTGGCTGTTTGTTTCTTATCACCTATTCATTCCCATATTTCTCACTGAATCCCCAACAGTGATTCAGGGGGACTCTCTGGCTCTTGACCCCCCCCCCAACCCACTGTGATGTCATCACCTGGCTGCCATTTCAGAGCTATCTTAGAAGTTGATATATTTCCCTCTTCTTTCTCTTATTCCCTTATACTCTTTTCCTTTCTACTCCTGACAACTGTTTGCCTACCATTGAAAAAAGACAGTACAGAAAGACATGACTGTGGGACTTGGAATCATTAGAACAATTTAAATAGTGTAAATTTTAATGGTCTTTAAATAGTTAATTTTTCCACTTTGTGTGTTGACTGTGGTGTTTGCACATATGATGTTAGATCAGTTTTGGCTGCTAACTTGGCCCTTATTGTAAATAGTTTATTTATGTATAGGGAGGTATTGGATTCACATTCTTGTCGCCCCTCCTGTTAGTACCTTTATGTAGGGAAGCAAATTTTCCATCATGTATGACATTTCTGGGAGTGTGTAACCCTTATTTTTTATTACCTTTGCATTGTTGTATGTTCTGTGTAGGTATGAACTTGAAAATTCAAAATGTGTCCAAAGTGTCCAACTTGTGAAGGACACTTTGGCCTAGTGATACAAAATAGGATGTAGTTCACATCATTTTGCATCAAAGGGCCTGTAATATTAACCAGACTCTGCTGCCATCCAGTGGAAGATATATTTTTTACAAACATAACGCATGTTTTTGTTTTGTTTTATCTTTTGCCAAATCTATTGTGTTGTACTTTCTTGCATTAATTTATATTTCCTAAAAACTACAGTGTCTCCTTTCAAATGGAACAAAATATATGTTTCTGTTGTATTCAGGTCATGAGCTACAAGCATTTAGATTTGAGTACATAATTTTAGGCGGAAATTTACATTTATTGCCTGATTTTTAACAGGGTTTTAAACCATAATTAATTCAGACTTATAAATCAGTCATAGATAAATAAATAAATGTCACTAATTTCATGGTTCATCTGCCAAAACAGTTTGGAAAGCCCTGGGTTGCTGTTAACTTGACACAACCTTTGTATCCTGAAAATCATCTTTGCCCTTTCCTATATAAATAAACTAGCCTACTCCTATCATGTCCAAGGCCATGTAAACTGTCTATGGCAACCAAACAGAAAAATTATAATATGAAAGTGAATCCATTCTGAACTAATACAATGTAGGAAATATTAAATATTTCTGTTACAACATCCTTTATGCATCATTCTCCCATTACACTCTGTTGTTTTGAGATTCAGTTAATAAGGTGTAGCATATATATATATATATAAATTTGCTGTCCCCTCAAAATAACTCAACACACAGCCATTAATATCTAAACCAAAAGTGAGTACACCCCTAAGTGAAAATTTCCAAATTGGGCCCAATTTTCCCTCCCTGGTGTCATGTGACTCGTTAGTGTTACAAGGTCTCAGGTGTGAATGGGGAGCAGGTGTGTTAAATTTGGTGTCATCACTCTCACACTCCCTCATATTGGTCACTGGAAGTTCAACATGGCACCTCATGGCAAAGAATTCTCTGAGGATCTGAAAAAAATAATTGTTGCTCTACATAAAGATGGCCTAGGCTATAAGAAGATAGCCAAGAACCTGAAACTGAGCTGCAGCATTGTCGCCAAGACCATACAGCGGTTTAACAGGAAAGGTTCCACTCAGAACAGGCTGAAGGGGCAGAGGTTGAAGGGGTGGGGGGTCAGCCTTTCAGTGCTCAGATCATACGCCGCACACTGCATCAAATTGGTCTGCATGGCTGTCATCCCAGAAGGAAGCCTCTTCTAAAGATGATGCACAAGAAAGCCCACAAACAGTTTGCTGAAGACAAGCACACTAAGGACATGGATTTTTGGAACCATGTCCTATGGTCTGAAGAGACCAAGATAAACTTATTTGGTTCAGATGGTGTCAAGCGTGTCTTGCCTACCGTCAAGCATGGTGATGGGAGTGTCATGGTCTGGGCCTGCATGAGTGCTGCCGGCACTGGGGAGCTACAGTTAATTTAGGGAACCATGAATGCCAACATGTACTGTGACATACTGAAGCAGAGACTGGGCCGCAGGGCAGTATTCCAACATGATAATGACCCCAAACACACCTCCAAGACAACCACTGTCTTGCTGAAGAAGCTGAGGGTTAAGGTGATGGACTGGCCAAGCATGTCTCCAGACCTTGACCCTATTGAGCATCTGTAGGGCATCCTCAAACGGAAGGTGGAGGAGCGCAAGGTCTCTAACATCCACCAGCTCTGTGATGTCGTCATGGATGATTGGAAGAGGACTCCAGTGGCAACCTGTGAAGCTCTGGTGACCTCCATGCCCAAGAGGGTTAAGGCAGTGCTGGAAAATAATGGTGGCCACACAAAATATTGACACTTTGGGTCCAATTTGGACATTTCCACTTTGGGGTGTACTCACTTTTGTTGCCAGCGGTTTAGACATTAATGGCTGTGTGTTGTGTTATTTTGAGGGGACAGCAAATTTACACTGTTATACAAGCTGTTCACTCACTACTTTACATTGTAGCGAAGTGTCATTTCTTCAGTGTTGTCACATGAAAAGATATACTCAAGTATTTACAAAAATGTGAGGGGTGTACTCACTTTTGTGAGATACGGTATATATAATTGTTTAATTATGACAGTTACAATATTTGAACATTACTCTGTATAATATTTGACATTTGTATTCCATTCCAGTTATTACAAAGGGCACATTTTCTGATCAGATGGACACTCAGAAGTATTCTAACTAAATACAAGTTGTTTGTCTTCCTTACAGAATCCACACCGAGAAGTGAAGCGAATCATGCAATACCTGGATCTGTCGCTCAGTGATGATGTCATCAGCCACATTGTGAGGCTGACTTCATTTAATACCATGAAGGAGAACCCAATGGCCAACTACTCTTGTATTCCCGATCAAATCTTTGACAGGTCCATCTCCAACTTTATGAGAAAAGGTCTGTTTATACACTTTGATAGACATTGCATGATTGTAATCCCATGACGGTGTCTTTGAGAGACTGGGTGTAATCACTGAAGTCATTGCCATTTTGAAGTACTGGTTGTGCATTTTGTTCTACATACATTTTGGCAGGCAAATAATAATGGTTTATACTGCCATCTTTAGAGACTTGTTAGAACAGGTTGGTAATGTTTTATCATCCCTATTATAAAATGTTTTCTCAAAGTATAATTCACTGGCAGATGTTTTTTATGTAAAGCCAGTATGATAACACCTCACACTAACTCTCGGTTAGCTCTCTTATGCAAGAACTAATTATGTAAAGACACATCTGGCCAAGAAAGAGCTGAGCAGCCAATTGTCCATTTACCTTTGGCCCCCAAAAATTGGAGGACTATGCATAAACATTTATAAAAAGGACTGCAATTCCTACATAGTTCATGATTTATTGATGTACATATCCTCAAATTAACTCTAACCGTCTGCACTAACATAATTGTATTTATTTCATATCAAAACTGGCTTGCAGTCTAAATACCTATGGACGGCACTGTATGTCATTATATACTCAGTGGCCACTTTTTTATGCAATGGCATCACATTGTTGATGAAGATTGGACAGTGTTACATTCATGCAGCAAACAACCGGTTCCATTTCACTAAAAAGACTCTCCATTGTTGAAGCATCTTTCCACTCCTCAGTGATGGTCAATTATTTTTGATTGTAGTTGGAAAGTTTGTAACTTTTCGTGGTCTTCTACTGCAATAGTTTATCCGTGATAAGGACTGACACAGGATGTCCACTGACCAGATATTTTTGGCTTTTCAGTCCATTGTTTGATGCCGGAACAATCATACTCCGCTCAGTGTCAATTGTCAGGTCACTAGTTTTGACCATTCTAGTGTTTAATTGAACAGTAAATGAATGCCTTGATGGCTTTCTGTGTGGTTTATGTAGCAAGCTACGGCCACATGACTCATTGTCTGTGGTAGTGATCTATTTTCATATTTGGGGTAGTGTACTTAATGAACTGGACCCTGAGTATATCTCTGTACATGAACTATTTAAGAATATTTCAAACTGTTCAAAACTGACTGTTTCAGTACACTGCAAAAAAAAAAAGAAAACGTGATAATCACCGTATAACACCAAGTCAGTTAAACTTCAGGGATATCAGTTTGTCCAGTTAGGAGGCATAAGGGATTGTGAATCAGTGTCACCTGTTTTGGCGCAATTGAAAGTGACAACAGGTACACTGGAGAGGCAACAGCAAGACAACCCCCAAAAATGGAATGGTTTGGCCGGTGGTGGCCACAGACAATTGCTCTCTCCTTACCCTTCCTGACTGATTCTTCTCTAGTTATGCATTTTGCTAGTGTCCTTGTCACTACTGGTAACATAGGGTGCTACCTGCAGCCCATTCAGGTTGCACAGGTAGTCCAGCTCCTCCAGGATGGCACATCCATACGTGCCGTCCCAAGAAGGTTTGCTCTGTCTCCCAGTACAGTCTCAAGAGCATGGAGGTGATACCAGGAGCTGGGCTGTAACACAAGGAGAGTTGGACAGGGCCGTAAAAGGGCATCAACCCAGCAGCAGGACCAGTATCTGCACCTATATGAGGGGCGGAACGGCACTGCCAGAGCCCTATAATATGACCTCTAGTGGGCTACTGGTGTGCATGTTTCTGACCAAACTGACAGAAAATGACTCCATGACGGTGGTGTGAGGGTAGCCCAGCAACGGGTAGCTCGATTGGCATTTGTCAGTGAACACCAGAATTGGCAGGTCCGCCATTGGTGCCCTGTTCTCTTCATAGATGAGAGCAGGTTCACACTGAGCACATGTGAAAGAGTCTGGAGACGCCATGGTGAACATTATGCTGTCTGCAACATCATCCAGCATGACAGGTTTGGCAGTGGGTCAGTGATGGTCTGGGGAGGCATATCCTTGGAGGGTCGCACAGACTTCCCCATGCTAGCCAACGGTACCCTGACAGCTGTTAGGTTCTGGGATGAAATCCTCAGACCCATCGTCAGACCTTACACTGGTGCAGTGAGCCCTGGGTTCCTCCTGGTGCAGGATAATGCCTGGCCTCGTGGTCAAAGTGTGTTGGCAGTTCCTGGATGACGAAGGCATTGATGCAATTGACTGGCCTTCACGTTCCCCAGACCTGAATCCAATTGTAAACATCTGGGACGTTATGTACCAGTGCATCCAACCCCGCAAAGTAGCGCCACAGTCTGTCCAGGAGCTCACTGATGCCATGGCCCAGGTCTGGGAAGAGATCCCTCAGGACACCATCCGCCGACTCATCAGGAGCATGCCCAGATGTTGTCGGGAGTACATACAGACACATGGGGGCTATACACACTACTCAGTCACATTATGAGTTGCCGTGATTTAATTCACACAAGTTGGAACAGTCTGTGATTTCAATTGTTTACTTTGATTTTGGAGTTTGAATCCAGCCCTGAATCGGTTAGTGATTTTGGTTCTCAATTAATTACACAATGTACAGTAAAGATTTTGATCTTTAATATTTTTCGTTCATCGAGACCCCATGTGTGATTTCAGTGTTCCCTTAATTTTTTTGAGCAGTGTGTTATAGTATAGTACATTTGCTAATTTAGCATATTGACTATTTCTGGGTATAGTTTCAGTATGTTTTGGTACAATTTCACTATATTTTCTGTATATTTCCAACTATTTTATTATGTTTAATCAGTTTGACAGTTGGAATATAATGTGTGACAATGACTATTTCAGTATGTTGTGCAAATGACAATAACATTTTCTCCTGTTTTATTTCAGGTTTAGTGGGTGATTGGACCAATCATTTCTCCCCTGCCCAGAATCAACTGTTTGATGAAGACTACAAAAAACAAATGAAGGATGTAAACATCCCTTTCCGGACCAACATCTAGTCCGATTTTGCTCTCTATTTCCAAAACAATTCAACTAGCCAGATCAAAGATCAGTGGAAATGTTCATATATAATCACTTGAGCTCAGATGGAAACCATGTATGATGAATTTATGCATTTGTACTATTGAAAGTGAATCCTTGATTTTATGAAAAAATAAAATCAGCTTGTTGTTCAAAACACACACTACTGCTCCAAATTTTGGGGTCACTAAACAATGTCCTTGTTTATGAAAGAAAACTGTTAAGTAACTTCAAATTGATCAGAAATACAGTGTAGACATGGTTGTGCAGAGGCCAATTATCAGCAACCATCAGTCCTGTGTTCCAATAGGATGTTGTGTTTGCTAATCCAATCATTTTAAAAGGCTAACGGCCTTCATCAGAATACCCTTTTGCAATTATGTTAGCACAGCACAGCTCTCTGCACAACTGAGCAAGAGGATGAAACATTTTGAATCCAGCCCTGGATTCAAAAAGTATTTGAATCCAGGGCTGGATTCAGATGTGTCTGTTGGGAAACAGACACATCACAGGTCCTAATCTGGCAGCTTCATTAAATAGTACCCACAAAACACCAGTCTCAACAATAACAGTGAAAAGGTGACAAAGAAGTTGAGTTGCAAAGAAAAGCCATATCTCAGACTGGCCAATAAATAAGAAATTATTAAGATGGACAGAGGAAGATTGGAAAAAGTGTTATGGACAGACAAATCTAAATTTGAGGTGTTTGGATCACAATCCTATCGAGTTGTTTTGGGAGCAGCAGGAACATAAGTGTCCATCAAGCCAATCCAATCTGTGGGAGGTGCTGCAGGAAGTATGGTGTGAAATCTCTTTAGATTACCTCAACAAATTAAAAACTAGAATGCCAAAGGTCTGCAAGGCTGTACTTGCTGCAAATGGAGGATTCTTTGACGAAAGCAAAGTTTGAGGGATACAATAATTATTTCTAACCTGTTCTATTCAACTCATTTATGTTTTCATGGTTAACAAGGACATTTCTATGTGACTCCAAACCTTTGAATGGTAGTGTATATATAATATAATTAATTTGATACAGCAGAGAAAGGTGAAAAAAATGGGAGATGAATAGTGCTAAAACCGAAGAAAAGAAAAAACATGAGTCAAGAGTATCCAAGTTTAACAAAAAAATGCTCAGTTTAATACATACTTTATTTCTCAAAAGAAATAATAAAACCATGACTATTGTTTTGGTGGGTTCTAACCCCAATCCAATCAAAAAACATTCTGTATACAAAGGTTATGTGGATTTTTTGTGTTGATTTATTGTTTTGTTTTTTGCAGATTTTCCTGTGTTTTGTCCTTTGCCTTCTATTGGTTGGCTCTCACAAGAGCTCTTCTTTTGTTGGTTGTGATATTTTTCAATCTCTTCCTCTTTGTCTTCTTGCTCTCAACCTCCAAATCCACTTCTAGATTTCTATTTTCCTAGAATGAAAAAGAAAAGCAGTTTATCTTAAGGAATGTTGACTTCAGCCATAGTTATTAATAAAAGCAGGCAACATAAGCAATATGTGATATGTCATGATATTACATAAAAGCTATAATAATTTAACAAATTATTTTGATTACCTATGAAGTTAAATTATCTATGAGTATCTCAATGTATTCTACAGTAACTTATTATTACTAAGTATTTGTACAGGACCTGGTTGTTCACTATGTCAGTGTTACAATTTGGTTATTTACCAAAGAGGTTCATTGTTTAAAAACATATCACATATCACATGGAATTATAGGCCAAATTATTTTAAATGCCTAGGACAACAACAATAACTGCTTCAAACTACTCCTGAGAACCCAAATTCCATTGCCCAAGCATCTAGGCAACCCATTTGGCGACATCAACAAAAGGACATGATCCATGATTGCCTGGCCACCCATCTGTTTGTGTTTTGTAGTTCACTTCTAAGTTGCAACCATTTGTTTTTGCCAAACAACACAAAAACACAGTGGATGAGGCTAGCTTCAGTCAGGCTCAAGCACCAAACCCCTAAAGCCCACTGTCACTGACACCTCAATTATCTGAATTATAACAGTTAAAAACAACAACCTTAGGCCATAACAATAGAGTACAGGGCAGTACAGATGCGTGTTTGAGCATAGGCTAGTGCAGTGTTCTCCAAACCTTCCTCTGGCACCACTAGACGTCTCCTAATTTTGTTGTAGTCCTGAACTAGCTTTTCTGATTCACCTAGTCAAGGGCTTGCTAATTAGTTGATGCCATTTTTAACGTGTGCTAGCTCTGGATTAGCTCAAATACATGGAACGGCCAGGGGGTCCCTGAGGAGAGGTTTGAGAACCACTGGGCATAAGATCATAAGAAATTGCAAAGAACACCTCTCGGTCAGGACATAAAACAGAGTTGATTTGCGCATCTACAAACACCCTGCCAACAGAAACACAATATCATAAACACAGAAAGAACAGCTAGCGACGAAGGTGTTGGGATACCTTATTGTTGTTACAGGCTCAAGTTGGGTGGTGGGCAAGATTAGTCTGTAATAAGATTATTAAATGTGTTAATGAGGGATGAAAGGATGGAATTAAAATAGAGTAATGAGAGAGTATAGATATAGAGGGAATACATTCAATTAGAAAGAGAAGTGTAAAGATACAGAAATACAGAAAGCGTCGAGGGTAGATGATAAAGTGATGGAAAAAAAGAATATTGGATGGAGGAGGTTTAAGGAGGTTTAACAAGAAGACAAAAATTTAACATTATGATACAAATTATCTCAACTAAACAGAAGGATTATTCAGTTCATATTGAATAAAAATTATCTAGGGGGAATGTTACAAGGAATTAATTTGAGATATTTATCTGAGCTGTTAACATAGAGAACAAAGCAGGGTTGCAGAATTGTAGGGATATAACCAATTATTCAAAATACTTTCCAAGTTGAACTTGCATGTACAAGGATAGAATACCATCTTTTGTTTAACATGGTAAAGGTGTGTTCACAATGTTTCCGTGAATGACTTACTCTCCAGGTAGTTGCGGGCGATGAACTTCAACACCTCGTCAATCAGGATGACAGGGAATGAGAGTTTCAGGACCACCAACCACTGCTCCACATTCAAGTGGGTCAACTTGAAGACCATCTGCACACGAGAAAAGAAGGGGATAAGAGAGTGTAGTTACGGAAGAACCACTGATCAATTCCCCCAGCCAAGACTGCATAAAAAGACCATGAGACGACCATAGGACCACATAATTGTATGCCTTTAATGAATGGATTAAGTGCATTATCTTAACATTTCCACTGTGATAAGGGGTTGTGATGGGACCGTTTTCATAAGGACAGTACTTACGGGCAGGGGGTCAACATAGATGATCATGAAGTGGAGGGACATGGAGAGAACCATGGCCCCAACCAGCCAGAAGTTACTCCATGGGGGCATGCGCAGCAGAGACTGGTTCTCAGACAAGCTGAAAGAAAGACATTTTACCATCACATGATTGGAGTGTGCTAGTAGTGTGTGTGAGCTCGTGCCTGTGAAATCGCATTTTGCTATGCGTTTCTTTCTATGCCTCTCCGTGTGTGCGCGCGCACGCGTGTTCTGTATCTGACCTGTTGAGGGCGTTGGACATCTCAATGGTGACCAGCACGGACAGAGCCATGGTCATGGGTGGAGAGGCCTCAAACACCTTGCATGAAACGCCAACGAAATCTTCGTTCTCATCGCAGCACTGCATGAAGTGGGACAGCTGGTAGAAGCTGACCTCAGGGCCGGTGGTGTCGTACATGAACCACCAGTACGGCGGCTTGCCACTGTGGCGGCACCCACGTATCCTGGAGCGGACCAAACACACTTGCCGTCAGACATGGATTTGGGTGGTCAACACCTTGAAGGTTTTCAACCAGCCCTTAGAGGACAGGGAATAAGTCCCAAATTGCCCCTCCCCCCTTCCAAGTGAACTCTGTTTTATCAATTGGGATGTAGACCGTTAGCTCCCCCTGTCATATTTTTCCACCCCTACCTCCAATGATCATATATCTGAAGAACAACCAGCCGGAGATCAGGGGCTCCTTGGCAGAGCGGGGTTTGCGACCCATGATGTCCAGGTCAGGGGGGTTGAAGCCCAGGGCAGTGGCGGGCAGGACCATCAGTCACCAGGTTGACCCACAGCAGCTGGACAGGGATAAGAGCCTCATGGCAGACCCAGGGCAGCAGTCAGAGAAGACTACTGAGACAGGGAAGGGAGGAAAAGGGCAATTAGTTGAGTTTTGGTTGAGTTGGTCCCAAGTGCTCAGTTGATAAGCAATTCCAATGCGCAGAGCCAGGATAAAGAAAGTACAAAAACGTATGTACTCACTAAAGTAAGTCAATCTGGATAAGAGCGCCTTCTAATATGACCTTATAATGTCAATTAGTTTGATGGTAAAATAAAATATACAGTAAGTAAAAAATCTTGACACATGAAGCGGTGATGGGGAAGATAGAGGTGCCTATGCTTTAGCTTGACAGCTAACACAGTCTTGGAGTGCCCAGGTTCCTTACAAAGTCGGTCCCCTATGAAGGCAGAAACTGACCAGGTTTCAACTCAGTGGCCACTCACCACACAACCTCTCCAACGTTGGAGGAGATGAGGTAGCGGATGAACTGCTTCATGTTGTTGTAGATGGCACGGCCCTCCTCTACGGCGGACACGATGGATGAGAAGTTGTCATCAGCCAGGACCATTTCAGAGGCTGACTTGGCAACGGCAGTGCCAGAGCCCATGGCGATGCCGATTTCGGCCTTCTTCAGGGCGGGGGCATCGTTCACACCATCACCAGTCTGATGTAAGTGAGACAGAGGGTTAGTTGAAGAAGTGCATTTACATCAGCCTTTTAAAGCAAGACGTCGGAACAGTATCCGGTTGAGAGAGATCTGTTTCTCACTTGGCTATTGTAAAATGTATGTAAACTCTATGTGAATCTAAAATGAGTGTACTAACTGTTATGATTCAGGACTTTAGGGTGGCTTTAGATTCCATTAAACTACGATCAACGGTTTGCAGACGTGTCTGATATGGTATATTATCTATAAATCTGTCATGGCCTCACCATGGCGGTAATCTCGTCTTGTCCCTGCAGGAAACCAACAATCTTGGACTTGTGGGATGGCTCCACACGGGCATAGCAGCTAGCGTTTCTGACAGCATCGCTTTGCATTTCAAATGAGGGCAGATCATCAAACTCGCGTCCAGTGAAGGCCTTTCCAGTCACATCCTCGTCCTCTGTGAAGATGCCAATACGACGGCAGATGGCCACAGCAGTTCCCTTGTTGTCACCTGAAAAGGTCAAATGTTGACATTAAATAATTAAATTAGCAATAAAAAGAAATGTTTACTGATTAACAAGTAATGACCAGGTGAAAGAACTACACCATTGAACAAAGGCCTTAATGCTTATATAATGTATAATGAATATAAATGGGTAATAAATAATTACATTTTAAAATAAGGCTGGAATGGAGTAATAAGGCTGTTTTCCCCCTCAAAGATTTCAGTTTGTTTTTAAAGAGAATTGTTCACATTATAGGTCATATTAAAAGTGGTGAAAGTTCTGACTTTTACATCACAAGAACCTGGCATTTTAACAGGGGTGTGTAGACTTTTTATATCCACTGTATGTACTTCGAAACATACAGCAACGAAGTCAAAGTCTTAAAAGACATATAAGAAACCTTTACACATTTGTACCACATTGTAAAGGAGGGCAGTCTGCATTGCCTGTGGGCTCTAGAGGAGAGATGTTGAAGTGGCCCACTGACCAGTGATCATGATGACGCGGATCCCGGCAGCTCTGCACAGCAGAATGGCCGGAGTGACCTCCTTACGTGGGGGATCCAGCATACCAACACAGCCAACGAAGGTCAGGTCATTCTAGGGACAACGGGCAAGACAGAGCAACGTGAGAAGGGTTGGCTAGACATCCATTCATAAAAGTGTTTAATCAGTGTATTTATCCGTTCACATATTCCTCCACCCAACAATCCATCTATCCATCCTCCAACCCACCCGTCCACCCGCACAAAGAAATAACCCTTTCTGACCTCGTATTCGATGAACTTGGTGGAATCCTCAAGCTTCATTTCCTCAACCCTCAGGGGTGTGTCACGAGTGGCCAGGGCCAGGCAACGCAGGGTGTCGCGGCCACAACCCCACTCCTTGATCACAGCCAAAATCTTGTCCTTCACAGCACTAGTCAGGGGAACACGGGTGGTGCCAACGCGAACATAGGTACATCTGTCAATCACACCCTCTGGGGCACCCTGTAGGGTGAGAAGAAAATGGAGAGATGTTTTAAGAAAGGGATCAAGCCAAACTTCCTAACCCTGCTGATTAGAAAACGTAGTTGTTGAGTACAACTGTCAAGCGGAACATCATTTCAAATGTGCTGTCTAATTAGACAAAATATCAACAAGGTCATAGCTTATGCAAGAGCTCAAGACTGTTTAGGGAACAATATGGCCTCAGCACATGTAGGGCACATGGGTTTTTGAGGAAAAAGACTGTCAAAAACAGGAGCTAACCTTCACAAACATCTTAGGATCACCACCGCCTTTGGCGGGGCTGCAGTACACAGACATGGATTTCCTGTCACGGGAGAACTCCAGGGTGAATTCCTTCTTCATCAGCTGCTTGATCACAGAGCAACAGGCGTTGGCTCTATCAGGCTTGGACAGGCCGTTAACGTTGGAGTTGAACACATTCATCTTCTCAACCAGGCAGCACATGGCGGTCTCTGTGGCTTCACCCACTTTCTCATAGATCTTCTTGCTCTGAAGGGTTGGGAGATAAACAGAGAGAAAGCAAGGAAGTTAATAAGTGGTAGATAGCATAATGTATAGAAAAGGGACATGTATCTATAATGTTAAAAGATTATATAAATATATAAGTGTTAGCTATGATGAAAGAGAAATTCTGAATATCCCATTACAAGCATTATATCACAAGGATTATTTCAGAGTATAAAAACATGTACTTTTATCTGTTTTTAGGCAATAGAAATAAAATGACAAAATAAAATACATATTACCTCATTGTAGTCAAAACAAAAACTGTATTACTTTATTGTAGTCAAAAGAAAAAATGTATTACCTCATTGTAGTCCAAAGAGGAATCATTGCATAGGGCTGCGATGGTTGCCAGCTCAACAAGACCGTCAAATGATCCACAGTTGGTCCTAGCACCTCCCTGGGAGCTGGGAGAGAGTGGAAGATTGACAGAGGCAAAAAATGAATATGTAGGGAGAAGAAAGGATAAAAAAGAAAAAGTGTCAAACCTTTTTGTAGGACGAGGCTTGGTTACCTGATGTTGTGCAAAAATTGTGTGAAGTTATAAAGCTAGCGCTGGTTGACGCGGAAACGGGACTACTTACACCTCTCCTTCAGGGGTATACTTGGAGCCGGAGATGTCGAACATGTCCAAATTGACACTGTCACCATCAACGTTCTTGATGATGAACATCTAGCGAGGAATAAAGAAAAAGTGGTGAAATTCCTGCTGAGTTTTGTGAGTGTCCAAGACACAAGGCTGGGCAAGTGTCTGCATGGACCCAAACTGGACAAATGGTGAATGGGTATAAATGTCTTCTTTTTTACTTAAGCAACTTTGGCAGGAAACATTCAACTGGTTCAGGGCCAGACTGGTTGATGGGCCACCAATTGCAGACCCCTGTTACAGGGTACCGAGTTCAGTGCAGAACCCACCTTGGTCACACACATCTGGTTGGTGGTCAGGGTTCCAGTCTTATCAGAGCAGATGACAGAGGTGCAACCAAGGGTCTCCACAGAGGGCAGAGAGCGGACGATGGCGTTTTTCTTTGCCATACGACGGGTACCCAGAGCCAGACAGGTGGTGATGACAGCGGGCAGACCTGTTTGAAAGATTATAGTCATAAACATGAGTCAATTAACAAAAAAATTAAATATATAATGACAATAACATAGTATGCATGAAGCCATAAAGAAAAATCACTAACAACAATCATTGTTACTGTACCACGGTACATTCTTGGACTATGCATAAGTACACACTTATGCATAGTCATAATCTTACAACTCTTCTCACCCCCCAAACACACACAATCATGCCTCCCCATAAGACTTCTGTATTCCCTGTCCTTCCTCCCTTATTCTTCACCTTCGGGGATGGCGGCCACGGCCAGGGCAATGGCGATCTTAAAGTAGTAGACGGCCCCGCGGATCCAGGAACCTCCATGGACGGGGTCGTTAAAGTGGCCGATGTTGATGGCCCACACGGCAACACAGATCAGGGAGATGACCTTGGACAGCTGCTCGCCAAACTCGTCCAGCTTAGCCTGCAGGGGCGTCTTCTCTTGCTCAGTAGCAGCCATCTGGTCACGGATCTTGCCAATCTCAGTTGCGACACCGGTGGCGACAACCACACCAATGGCCCTGCCGGCAGCAACGTTGGTGCCCTGAGGTTTGCAGGAGTGGTGGCAGATAGAGGGTGAACATTGTATATATATATACAATATTTTATACTGTGTTCTTCTAAGACATATGACAACTAATTGAAGTTGAGTTGTACATTTTATTAAATGGTTAAGCACTGGTTCTCAAGTTAATCGTCTCACAGATTTAGGCGTTATAGGTGTAAAATGTATGTCCAAGTAAAACATTATGAAACAATTAATACCAGTTAGAAAATGTTTAGTTTCAAACGTGTTGTGTTAGTAAAGTATGTAGGCAAGAGAAAGGGAGATAATATTGTGTGTTGAAAATTGTGAAGAAAGGGGAGAATTAAATAGATTTTAAGGAATCGAGGTAAGCAAAGAACAGAGAGATACTCACAGAGAAAAGCATGTTCTTTTTGTCCTGGTTGACGGCTCTGGGGTCAGGGACAGCATCAGTGTGCTTGATCACGCTGACTGACTCACCTGAGAAGAACACGGACAAAGGTCAATGAGACGAGGTATACCAAAAGAAAGGCACACAAGGCAACGGATGACAGGACTGAAAAGCAGATTTGTGACTGATAATATAAATATATCTGTACACTTGCATAGTTAAACCAATCTGACATATATTATGGGAGTGGTGGTGTGTTAGGGTCCTCACCAGTAAGGATGGACTGGTCGATGCGAAGGGTGGTGGAACGGATGGCAACAATTCTGATGTCAGCAGGGACTTTGTCACCGACTGGTGGAGAGAAAGAGAGAGAGAAAAAGAGAGGGAGAGAAAGAGAGAGAGAGAGAAAGAGAGGGAGAGAAAGAAAGAGAGAGAGAGGAATAAGGATGCAGCTTAATCTCAACTGACACTTTATTTCAAACCAACCAATCAGAATAGGCCGAATTAAAGCCATGGAAGTGACTGACTTGAAGGGCAACAGGTGTACACTGATAAATGAACACCCGTGGGCTCTAGAAGAGCTGAGAGAGAGATGGCAAGAAGGGGAGAAGAGGTGGGGCAGGTGGTGGGGGAGTATTTATACCCAACATTCTGTTTTTCTCCCCTCAGCATGTTTCTGCAGAATTTCAGCCCCTCCCTTACATTGCCCTCTATGGAAGGAGTCACCCCCCCTCTTGTTACACTCATGTTCTGCTCATAAGAATGCTCCAGAAAGACACTGGGGGGCATTCTGCAACACTTAATGAGGCCACTTAAAAGCATACATCATGATTTGTTTCCACACACTCTCCCTCATTGATATATTTGAGAGCTCAAATAAAAACACTGACAATTTGCAGTGGGAATCTCCAGACCACAACGCTAGGACATTTAGATGAAAAGAAGACAATGAAGAGAAGGATGGGTCTCTCACCGGACACCTCCACGATATCTCCGGGGACCATGCCGATGGCCTTGATCTTCTGTACGCTCTTCCTGTCAGTACGGAACACTTTTCCCATCTCAGGCTCGTACTCCTTGAGAGCCTCAATGGCGGACTCAGCATTACGCTCCTGTGTTAGACGGCCAGACACACGGGCAACTACCATCAAAACAAACACCCGCTATGAACTATAACACAAGTACTGTCAAAGGCCTGATCACTGGACTGTAGTCAACACTAACCTGACCACAGACACATTACACAACTGGTCATTCTACAGTCATTACAATTCAGTATTGTCACAACGCAGTCGTAACTATCCACCTCGTGATAACATCAAGTCCTGAACATACAACTAGGCATAACTACAGATCCATTCATAATTGAGAAATAACCAGTATCACAACACAGTCATTCAGTAGCTATATGCCTAGTCATATTTAGCTACAGATAATACTGTTAGAACTTAAAGAAATAGATCATATAACAGGCAGTCTGATTTGTATGCTGTTTTTTTAATCAGACTGGCTTCCAAAAGGAATTATGTTTCAGTTGAGCAACCTCCATTTTCTAAGTAACCCTATCCCAGATGCTTGGTCATCAACCCAAACCCACTGTCATCAAAGCTGCACATTTTGTGGTGTTGCTTAATGTGCATGTACACATCAGTACCACTGACCTGCCACACTCCAACCACTGCATTAGCGATAAGGATGAGAAGGATGACGAAGGGCTCGACAAACGCAGTAACGGTCTCCTCACCTTCCTCAAACCAAGCCAACACCTGCACACGAATAGATGGACAACAGTACAAAGGGGTCATCATTTGGTGTCCACTTTTGCATCATAGGTTACAGGTCACATTTGTCATAGTCACATTAAATGTTAATTTAATGCAATTCAAATCTGATATATATATATATATATATTTATATATATATATATAGCAAGATCGTTTTATGATTCTGAATCTGCTGCAAAGCAAAGAATTCCATTGGGCTGTATGATAGTCATTAGTTATTTGTAGAGTGGTGCGCACATGTTTGTAATGATGTCATGGATCTTTTGGCACAACAGGAATATTCTCCTAAGGGAAGCCCTTGCCTAAAAGCCTTAGGGATTCCCCCCGGTGTGTGGGGAGTACAGAGATCAAAAGGAATTCTCTGATAGGACTATGTGTCACGGATTTGTGCCATTACAGTTCTATTTAGAGCTTCAGTCTGTTTCCTGTCAGATATCACCTGTATTCACTGACAGCAAATTCGGCAGAACTTGTTACACAGACTCAACACAAGTGTCAATTAAAGCATAGAGACCACAATCTGTATTACAAATAATGCATTTGCATATTTGCAACTTTGGAACAGTAAATGTACAGTATGTAAAAATAAAGATGTATGCTTTTTTGTTTCGTTTATTAGGATTCCCATTAGCCATTGCACAGTTTAATGCTGGGCAAACAGGGAATCAGCTAGTTCATTTAGAATGTTTTCTTAGAACATGGTGATGTTCAGCTGTTGTGCAAAGTTGAGCAACCTTACCAGCTAACAGATTCTAGAATGCAGTTCAGTGCTCTATTTCACAATGTAGGGTGACATAATCCCTGGACACTTGATCTCCATGTCTTATAACTCATAAGTATCCACTTCAACCTTCTCTACCTCTTTCTGTGGAAGCCCATCGTTCCTTCCTTCCGACATGACCTTTCTCCAAAGGATACAGTTTCCCTTCCCCGGCTTGAGTCTTACTTAAAATAAACCATTACCCCTCAACCCCCCCACCACCACCCCACTCCCTGTGCCCTCATCTCACATCCGCTCCTCAATATTTGCCTTCTAAGGCCATCGCGACAGCTGCCCAAAGGGGTGGAAAGCTTGTGGTGGCAATTAATACACTTTCAACGACCCCTCTCAACGTATCCCTTAACAACGTCTCCTGTTCAAAACATTCTGAGAGTAACAGGGCCTAAAGAACATACAAATTGTTTGTCAAAGTGAAATGACAGCAATGACAACGCAGTGCTTTGCAGGATCATCCTTCTGGCCAGTGGCTTCATTACAGGTCTAGTCCTACTGCTTTAAGTGCCACTGCCACAGATGTTTGATATCAATTAAGGGTCATAAAAATAAAGGATCTTAACTAAAAAGTGAGGAGAGTAGTAGGGGGAATGGGCGGTGGGGGGGGGGTCCCCCATAAAAAAGAATATGCTTTCTCATTCCAGAAGAGAATGAAACATGAAAATACCTTTTCTAAAGATCTTTGTTAAACTCTCAAAATAATTTCACAGTTGCGTGAGTTAAATAAATCTTGTTCAGGTTTGATAAATAGTGGGGAGAAGTTCAATGTCTTATTAAATTGAATAATGAATTGAAATGACAGTCAATTAAATGAATAATACTTTAGGGACTCAATAACGATAAAAAAGGTTTACGATATCTGTGTCGTTGTATGATTGTCCTGTGACGCATTACTACGACTACGGTTACTACGACTACTATTACTACAGCATATAATTATCCTGACCAAAATAACCTGTGATGAAATAATACTAGTGTAGACTTTGTATTTACTCACAAATGAGATGCAGGCAGCCAGCAGCAAAATTCTGACTAACAGATCCTCAAACTGCTCCACAATCAGCTCCCAGGTACTCTTACCTGAGAAAGAATGTAAGAAATAGAAAGAAATTATTAAGTATTATTAAGTAATGTTCAGAAATTGTGTGCATATTTTTTATTTCTGTGTAACACTCTGGGGGCTGTAATATATAGGACATTTTGCTTGATTTGAAAACCACAAAAAAAAATGTATTAGAAAAGGGCAAATGACCCATGTACATGTATTCTGTTGATTGACTTGATTGATACACCTATATATATTATTGCCTAAGAACCAAGGTTATACAACATTGTGAAGTACAGCTCAATATTCCACTATCAAATGGTTGTTCTCAATTAAACTTTTGAAAGTTTGATTGTAATTTCAATAGTAGCCAGTGGTCAATTAGGTGTAAAGTGTAGTAATAATGTAGATCTGCAGAGGGTGCTTTTGATTTGTGAATTCAAATGGAGTTGATGTGATGAAACACTTACCTTCCTCAGCAGGCAGTGCTGTAGTTGTCCAATCACAATGCAGAAAGGGAAGGTGAGCAGAACAATTTTTTTTATTTGTAATACAAAAGTCATTACTATATGATATGAAAAAAGTTAATCAGTACATGAAATGAGCAGGTATTATTGTTCTATTCTTCCTCATTCTGATTCTAACAGTTCATGTATTGCCACAAAGCTGATATTCTGATTAAGCAAAAACAGTAAACAAAAAACTAAATAAATTACATTCAATATGAATAACCTGACCTAACCAAACTGTGCTTTGAAGTGTCAGTAGATGACACATTGGTTTAATAATTTAACATTGCTTTAGCTTTTGCTTTCTTTTAACAAGTCTTAGCATCTGAAAGAACATACATATAATTACTATATATAGCTATTAACCAGAAATGCATGTTTGCAAAAAGCAGAATTGCAAAATGTAGACACTTAATGAAACACAAATAATGGCACTTGTCATGTCTTTGGTTATAGTCCTTCACTGAAAGTGTATTAAAATACTTGCTGGCTCATCAAAAACAATGGTACAAATGCATGATCATTAAATTGTAGCCAGAAAAGCAAATTGCTTAATAAATTCAAACATATATGGTGCAGACATTCCAGCCAGCCATCAAAGGCAAACATTGATCAAAATATCTGTTATCAAGTCAAACAAATCATTCCTTTAAGTCATCTAAGGACCTCCCCTTCTGCATTCGCCCTAAATTAATCCCGCCTCTCTGTTCATGCTCACCCTGTATATTATCCAGGAAGACTCTTGAGCCATCACCTGTCTCTCTCCCTCTCCACTCCTCCTTCTTTCCTCTTTAAATAGCTCTTCAAATCCCCCCAAAAGTATCTGCTTCTCCATGTCTCTGCATGTCCATATCAACCACCTGTTGCAACTAACCAAACCCCTTTCTAAAAAAAAAGTTTTCAACTGAGAACTTCAATGCCTCCTGCCAGTATCCCCAATTAAAACAGAATCGGTCCCTATGCTGACAACTTCAAAGTCAGTTTGAGACATTCCTTTACATATCAAACATCACACACTCTAGCTGTAAAACAATGGTCTCTAATGGTGCAGGGCACCTTGGCTGTACTTTATCTACACTAGTATCCATTTGCGTTTCTTCTCTATGCTCATGCACCCCTCAATCCCTCTGTGGGTCTCACCATTGGGCCCATACTTGGCCAGGTTCTTCTTGACTTGGTCTGGGGTGAGACCAGATTCCAAATTCACCCCGAAGTAGGCCAGGCATTCCGCCGCCGACTTCGTGTGTGCGTTCTCCATCCTCGCTCCTAGCCGCCTCTAACCGTGCTCCTGTGATTGTTGTTGTGTTGCTTCTTTCTTTTGGGTTTTGAAAGTGTGGTACTAGGACTTGTGTTGGTCCCTCGTTTTTTTTTTTCTGACCCCTCCACAAGCAGGAGTGCTGGACTGACAGAAAGGCGAATTAGCTAACAGCACTGCAGGGTTTTATATCAACATGGTGCCAGGCTATTGGTGGGGGCCACACGAGGAAACGCCCCTAAATTCCGGCATGAGATACACTGGGTGGTGAGGGTGGGGCTGGAGGTGGGGTAACAGAGGAGGTAAGATGGTAGACTTGGACAGGAACCGTGGGTCAGGCCTGGCTTGGGGGTTTGGGGGGTAGGTGGGAGGGTGAGGGGGGGGTTGGTACAGAGCTGATGGCAGGGGGTGCGCCGTGGATGAAAATGAGTTCTGTTTTTGGAACATGCATGGTCAGTGGAATAAGGATAGGGGAGAAGGTGAGAGAGCGGGACAGAAGATCTCGCCGGAGGGGGGAGGAGGGGAGACATTGAGTGACGGCTCAACTGGTTTCTGCTGAGGAAGGGGGCAGAGACAGAGAACGGGTAGAAAGAGACCGAGAGAGGTGTTTGAAGGTTAACTTAGTACAAGCATTTGCGGGGAGCAGTTACACTGACTGCCAAGGCAACCAGGCTGGAACATTGACGCATGGGCTTCACATGGACCTGAACAGATTGTTCCAAGCAGTGTTGCACCACTTCTGTTGGGCAATGGTGGACAGCATCTAGCATAGTCATGGTCAAGATGCATTTTCTTGCTACACAAGAAAGCGACATAATTCTGCATTTTCTGCATTTTCTTCCTCCCACAACAAGTATCCAATTACTTGTTGAACAGATGAAAGAGATCAGGCATGCCAGTTAAGGCCTAGGAGACCTTGGGGAGCATGGCGCGGCTGAGAATGTCAGCGCAAATGAGAAGAAAAAAAGAGATTGAACAAAAGAGGGGGAGTGTGTAAGGTGGATGAGGGGGAGTGTGTAAGGTGGATGAGGGGGAGTGTGTAAGGTGGACGAGGGGGAGTGTGTAAGCTGGATGAGGTGGAGTGTGTAAGGTGGACAAGGGGGAGTGTTTAAGGTGGACGAGGGGGAGTGTTTAAGGTGGACGAGGGGGAGTGTTTAAGGTGGACGATGGGGGAGTGGGTAAAGTGGATGAGGGGGAGTGTGTAAGGTGGATGAGGGGGAGTGTGTAAGCTGGATGAGGGGGAGTGTTTAAGCTGGACGAGGGTATGTGTGTAAGGTGGATGAGGGGGAGTGTTTAAGCTGGACGAGGGTATGTGTGTAAGGTGGATGAGGGGGAGTGTTTAAGCTGGACGAGGGTATGTGTGTAAGGTGGACGAGCAGTCTAGGCTGCTGCCTCCGGTGCACCTGTAGCATGGCTTCAACTCAAGCCCACCATCATTACTCTCCTTCTTAATCCAACCCAATAAAGCATATGCACACTAAAATATACATGTGTTTGAAAGTAGGCATGTGAGAGGGAATGAGAAGGGCATAAAAAAGGGAGGTTATTAAAGAAGGAAAGCATTGGCATATGACTCAAAGGAATGACTGATGGGGCAGCCGGTATCCAGACAGCAGTTATGTCAAACTAGCCCTCCATTAGAAGAGAGGACCCCGTGTTGGAAAAAGGGGGATCCAGTTTTACTCCTCTTCCTTTACGAGGATTCAGTCGGGAGATGTGACGCGGGTGAAGTAGCTGCATGACGTCGACACCCAGACTGTGGCTGCACAGTGGCCTCTTGTGGCAGAAACCAAGCATTGACTCAGTTCATGCCTGTTGACTGATGAGAAACAAACAAGAGCCAGGTGAAAGGTATCTGAAAGAGAAAGGACCGAAATGTTTCGAATAAAGCAGCGATTAAAAAAATGCCCGAATCTAAGATGGTACTTTTGTAAATGGCCTATCAATATGAGTCACTGACATCAAAATTGACTTAAGAGTAAAATAGGACAGAATCAGCATTTTAGTAATTAAGTTGATCGAAATGCCCTCTGACACATGAATGTTATGTCATTATGTTACTGGGTGTTGATCTTTTATACTTTCTTAGATATTTTAGAATTGAAGGTGTCATTCTTTTTGCATCTTTAAACCATAATTCACAGACTATATTAAACAGTTTTTGGAAAACAGATTACTTTACATGTAAATGTATTGTAGGAAAATTATTTTGTTTTAGTTTATATTTTAATTCAATAAATAAAAAATCCTTCACACGAAAAAATAAAGGCGTCCAAATCAAAGGACACCTCCAGTATACAAATCTTGATATCTGCAGAAATGGGCAGTAATTGAACTGAAATAGGTATTTAAAATTCTTTAGCATTTCATAATTCTTATTTCACTGGCCTAAACTACAGTCCAATGTTGTTTGGTGGTGACCTTTTTATGTTCCTACATGCATGTTATGTATCCCGAAAGACTTAAAATGTGTGGATTCAACTAATATAGAGAAACAACCAAAAAATACAGTGTTTTACTGAGAATGTAATTGATTTTGGACAGTGAATAA
The DNA here is from genome assembly GCF_011004845.1 of Esox lucius. Taxonomy (NCBI): domain Eukaryota; kingdom Metazoa; phylum Chordata; class Actinopteri; order Esociformes; family Esocidae; genus Esox; species Esox lucius. Next base: position 32,963,922 of record NC_047573.1, on the reverse strand, counting down.
TGAGTATATAAGAATATATAAGTGTCTTTGGAAGCGCATTCAATGCTGTTCTGGGTCTTATCACGCTGCTCACTCAACCAGGAAGTTTAGAGAGGAATCCTTATGTTTCTCAACATAAAATTGCGAAGAGTTTGGGGATCTCATCATCTATGGTACATCATTTCATTTAAAGATTCAAAGAATCCATAGAAATCTCTGTATGCAAGGGACAGGGCTGAAAAACAATATTGGATGGCCGTGATCTTCGGTCCCTCAGGCGGCACTGTGTTAAAAACAGACCAGTTTCTGTAGTGGACATCACTGCATGGGCTCAGGAACACTCCTGAAAGCCATTGTCTGTGAACACAGTACATCGCTGCATCCACAAATGCAAGTTAAAACTCTACCATGCAAAGAAGAAAATATTTATAAACAAGATCCATAAATGCAGCCGCCTTCTCTGGGCCCAAGCTTATTTAAGATGGACTGAGGCAAAGTGGAAAACTGTTCTGCGGTCTGACAAATCAAATATTGAAATTATTTTTGGGAATAATCTCCCAGACTAAAGAGGAGAGGGACCTTCCTGTTTCTTATCAGCGCACAATTCTAAAGCCAGCATCCGTGATGGTATGGGGGTGAGTTAGTGCGCATGGCATGGATGACTTGCACATCTGTGAAGGCACCATTAATGCTGAACAATATATACAGGTTTTGTAACAACATATGCTGCCACCCAGACAATGTCTTTTTCAGGAAAGGCCTTGCTTATTTCAGCAAAACAATGCCAAACCGCATTCTGCACATATTACAGAAGCATGGCTCCGTAGTAAGACAGTCCAGGTGTTAAACTGACCTGCCTGCAGTCCAGGCCTGACCCCCATTGAAAACATTTGGCACATTATGAAATGAAAATTATGACAAAGGAGACCCCAAACTGTTGAGCAGTTGAAATCCTATACCAAGCTTGAATGGGAATACATTTCACTTAACTACAGCAAATGGTCTCCTCAGTTCCCAAACACTTACAGAGTATTGTTAAAAGAAGAGGTGATGCAACAAATTGGTAAAAATGTCCCTATCATAATAACATTTCTGAAATGTGTTGCCGGCATCAAATTCAAAATGGGCATGTCTTTTTCATTTGATATGTTGTCTTTGTACTATTTTCAATTAAACATAGGGATAAATTATTTGCACATCATTTGCATTCTGTTTTTATTTGCATTTTATCCAAATTATTTGGAAACAGATTTATATTTAAATATATTATACACAAACCGTTCAAAAGATTAGGGTCACTTAGAAATGTACTTGTTTTCCATTAAAACATACATGAAATTAAATTGAAAAGGAAATATAGCAACATGAATAGTATATACAATCAATGGCAAGGTTAGAAATAATGATTTTAATTGAAATAATTTTGTCATCAAAGAATCCTCCATTTGCAGCATTTACAGCCATTCAGATCATTGGCATTCTATTTATCAATTTGCTGAGATAATCTGAATTGATTTTACTCCATGCTTCCTGAAACACCTCCCACAAATTGTATTGACTTGATGGGCAACATACCATATGGTCAAGATGGCATCAAGTACTCCTCCAGCATCTTTTCCTTTGGTCTGCATCTCATGAATGTTCTTTGTGATCCGAACACCTCAAACTGTCTGTCCATAACACTTTTTTTACAATCTTCCTTTGTCTAGTGTCTGTGTTCTTTGACCCATCATAAGCTTTTCTTTTAATTGGCCACATGAGATGGCTTTTTCTTTTCAACTTTGCCAAGAAGGCCAGCCTATAAGAGTCGCCTCTTCACTGATGACAGTTTTTTTGGTGAGTACTATTTAATGAAGCTGCCAGTTTTGGACCTGTGACGCATCTGTTTCTCAAACTAGACACTATAATGTATTTGTCCTCTTGCTCAGTTATGCACCGGGGCCTCCCACTCCTCTTTCTATTCTGGTTAGAGACAGTTTGAGCTGTTCTGTGAAGGGAAAAGTCCACCGCGTTTTTGAGATCTTCTGTTTCTTCATGCAGGCAATTTCTCGCCTGGAATAGCCTTCATTTTGTAGAACTAGAATAGACTGACAAGTTTCAGAATTGTGTTATTTGTTTCTGGACATTAATCAAATCCACAATTGCTGATGCTCCAGATATGCAACCAGCCAGTAAATACATTTTATTCAATCAATCAAATTTATTTTACATCAGCAGTTTTCATAAAGATTTTTTACAAAATATCCCTTCTGAATTCCCAAAGACCAAGTAACAACAGTGTTGATGCACAATGGCTAGGAAAAACTCCGTAAAAGAGTAGAAACTTAGGAAAAAACCTAGAGAGGAACCAGGCTTTTAGGGGTGGCCAGTCTGCTTCTGGCTGTGCCGGGTGAACATTTTAAGAAAACTACCTGTAATAATTAATTAATGCAAGTGTGCTGTGTCCAGAGTCTATAAAACATCATCCAAATGTTTTTTGGAGGACAGGGACATCTACGAGTCCTTCGGGCGTGGTAGTCCTGAGGTGTAGTCCAAGGGCTTATGTCCTCCTAAGTTAAAACAGAATATCTACAGAGCATTTTTTGCATTTACAAAGGAGAAGGAGAACTGACTCAACTCCCCCAGCACAATAATATAGAAGCGTAAAACCTTGGGGCTGAAACAGGGGCGTCCAGTAACACTCGAAGTCACAGACAGAAAGTCACTCTACCCATTTTGCCAAGCATCAACCAGAGGCACATCAACCAACCGCAACCACCCTGAAAGAGGGACGATTATCACCCACAGAGTTCACTCCCATTGAACAAGGACAGCTATGAAGAATAACAGTAAGCCAGTGTCTGTGTCCCCAAATGGCATTGGAGAGATGACATCCCAGTGGAGATGAAAGCCCATCTGTCAAAGGCAGCAAGAGTGGTTTCTGGCCATTTTGAGCCTGTAAACGAATCTCAAACGCTGATGTTGAAGATACTCAAGTAGTCTAATGAAGGCCAGTTTTATTGCTTATTTAATCAGCACAGCAGTTTTCAGCTGTGATAACAGAATTGCAAAAATACTTTTCAATTAGCCATTTAAAATGTTAAACTTGGATAAGAAAACGTAACGTGCCATTGGACAGGACTGAAGATTGCTGATAATGGGCCTCTCTATGGCTATGTAGATACAGTGGATATAAAAATATACCTGTTAAAATGCCAGGTTCTTGTAATGCAAAAATCTGGCATTTTCACAGGGGTGTGTAGACTTTTTATATTCACTGTATTCCAATAAAAGTCTGCCATTTCCAACAATAACAATGTCTATTTACAACATTAATCACAGTAACAATGTCTACACTGTATTTCTGATCAATTTGATTATATTCAAGGGATAATGTCAATAAGCATTTTTTAACTAGCAAGCAAAAATCCAAACAGTGTTCCATCATGTAGTTATGTTATCCTTCCATTAACAAGGGTGCCAGTGCATGAGTCGGTCAAGCTGAACCCATTATTTAATGTAAGGTAACTGGAGTAGCAGTCCTGATCTTATGCTGTTAATAAACATCAATATTCTAAAAACTGAAATCTGAATGCACAAACTGAGGTTTGATATTGTGCAACTGCAGATAAGTCTATAAGACAATAATCAATACACAAACATTTACTTCACTTCCAGTTACAGTTACTTGTGTAACTGAGTTCATTAAAATAGGCACTCCTTGACCTATAGGCTGTTATGTGGTGTCTTCTAAAGACAGGAACAGAACTTGTCGTCCATCCATGATGAATTACCTAACAAGTGGTCCTCTCGGACACCACTTGTGGTCATGGTTCAATAGTCAGAAAAGCCTCAGGAGGAAACTTTTTTTATTTTTCAGAAAGAGATTGCATTTGAAGATAAAAACTGTTATACATTTATTAGACTAAGAGACAATTACATAATGTTTCATTTTGGAACATTTTATTTGAGCTGAATTATATTTTTAAACAAATAAATTAATAAACATTTCACATTAGGGCCAACCCCTGTGGGACAAAGCAATCCCATAAAATTCTAGATACAGTATGTTGGTGGTTAGTTAAGGATGAGAGCAACACAGTCACTTGAAATTTGATAAAGTTGTATTAAATAAACATCAGACAAAGAATAAAATTGTAAAATAAAATGATTTTTCTTCCTCACTATTCCATCTGATGTTTTAAAAAGGAATAAGAGGCTTTTTTAGGAGCAATCTGCTCAAATTCTTCAATGTTCGATGGGTGGGCTACACCAACTGATGTTTTCAGCTTTTTTCATACACTGTATATTGTGATATACAGCGGGACTCCAGGACAGAGTTGCATTTCTTTTTGAATCATTCTGGGATTCTTTGTATGTGTTTGGGGTTGTTTTCATGCAGGAAGGACCTAGGCATTCCTTTTTTCAACACCTACTCTGTCTACCACTAGTCTTAATCAACCACATATTTCCTCTGTATCATCACATGCTCAGCAAACTATTGAAAATGTTTTCTTCTGAATCTCAGACAGCTGGGATTTAAAACATTGCCTTATTCAAATGATAATGAGTGTAGATTAACTGTAAGATATGCATGAAAGGAAAAGATAAGTGGGGTAAAAAACAGGGCCAATTCTTTAAAGCCCTTAGGCATTATTTTCCACTGGGATATGATTCCCCGAGGGGCAACTAACCCCATTGGGGACATCTTACCCCAGTAGCTAAAAAAAATTCCCCTTTCCTAAAAAATACATCTGATTAAAGACAAATTAATCTGTCAACTGTAGCCATTTATTTTACTTTATAATCCATTACCATTCAACATACAAAATATCACAAAACTTTTGTTTCTTGTGTCAGTAAATTGATCTTAGGTAGAGCGTTTACCCCAAACTACCCCACCCCGCATATAATTTAATGAAAATAACCCTCGCTATAAGCAATAAAGCTTTGGGGTTAAGTTGTTGGTTCTGAACATTATAAAAACAAGTATTTAATAATCTAATGTTGAACCCATTGTCCAGATCTGAATGACATTCCTCACCTATGGCGAAAGCTGAGAACAGAAGTTGCCAGAGGGAAAACCTACATTATTAAAGAATTAAAGCAAAATGAATTGAAAAGCGGGTAAATAGTTGAGGCTAGGTCCTTAATGGGGGAAAACTGTCTGCAGTTGAAAATGCAAATGTGGAATTATTTCTATCAACTTAGTATTAGGAAGTATTTTATTATTAGAGAAAACAGCAAGAATTTCTATACATTTGGGCACATTTGTAATATATCAACAAAAAAATGTTATAGCCATAAAAGCACCTATTGCAATCTTTGCCTCCTTTTCTGTCCCCTGACATTTTTATGACAAATTTTATGTTCCTTTTCTTCTGCCAATGTCTGTCCCCCCCCTTCTCCCATTTCATTTATCTCCCCCTTCTTCAGCCAGGCATGGTGGTGTCAGCTGTTGTACAGCCTGCCTGACCTCTGAGAATTGGTGGCTGTGAAAAGGGTCGGCCTGTCAGTGTCTACCTCAGGTTAGCGCGGTAACATTTAAGTTCATGTCCCAGAAGGATAGTGTTTCTACCCTCTATCTCTTCACTCCAACTTCTGTCTTTTGGCACAGTGTCAGTCAATACCCTCTACAAACTGCCTGTGCAAGACTTAGAGTAGTGTAGCACCCGGGACACCCACACCATGCGCAGCACTGACGTGCAACGCCCTCACCCCTGTCCGAAGGATTGCCGTGTCCAGCTTTAACACACCACCCCCACCTTCCTGATCCTATATGTGTCTCTGTACTATGTGAGTGATAACTACCGCGCAGAGCTGCAGCTGTGTGAACAGCTAACTTATGCAATGTGAACGTAGCCAGTTACTGCTGACTTGTGCAGTTAACACTTGCAGTGGGAACGACCAGTAACAGTCCAGTAACTCAAAATATAAGTGTGAGGCAGCTTCAAAAAACGAGCAATAAAAGTATAATAGTATAATATATATATATATATATATATATATATATATATATATCAGTACATATACAAACACCTTTGTGTTTGACAACATTGACATATTTCGTGTGACCTCTGAAGCACAAATGAGGTGCCCTGTGATTTTGGGTTCAACCCAGCTGGTATCTCAACATTTTTTGGTGTAGGGTAGGCTTTTTGTTTAAATATTTGTATTAGATTCGAATCCCATACACTGGTAAATATTTTCTGTAGGCATTGACTGCTAGACCACAACAGGCATCTCTTATGGAAATATCAAATAAACCAGACCAACTAAATGGAACATTTATTTTTCAATCAAAGTTAACTGGTTAAATCCTAATCCTAATAGCTGAACTTCCTCTAAACTAACAATGCCACAAACCCACTATTGTTTACATTAAAATGGGCATCAACTGTATGTTAACGTTATAATATATGCGTACATACATTTAACAAGCTAAATCACTCCTTGAAGCATAACTTTCATCAATCTTATTATCTAAACTTAAGTGGTCCTTGCCGCTGCTCCTTGTAGACCACAATAATTTCAAGGTAAGAAAACAAAACCTATTTTAACATTTCGAAATAACATTACCTTGTTATTTAATAATAAATTCAGTAGGCTGTTCAAGGTACTGTATCTGTAACTGAATATTCTATGGGCCACCAATGGGCATCAAATGCTTGTTGAACATTGAACATTACAAAACACCCCCCAGCCTCTACACAGAGAATAACTCCTTGGTCAATGGAATTCCATGTGATCAAGCCACACTTATTTGTGGAAATTCAGTATTACCAATGAAATACTGTAAATAACTATGTATGTTTCGGTTTTGCAATACTGACAGTGCTGCCCTAATTAGTAGTGAAGTGTGGAGGCTATAGATAAACTAGCTATAGCGTTGGTATAAGAGGGTACTTGTTACAGCATTAGCTACAGTAAGAATAGAAGTGGCAGCTGAGTATATGGAGTCCGAATGACTAGTTGGGTATAAATAGCTCAGGGACATTATGCAGCTGGGCATAGTACCACCAACAGTTATGGGCGCTTTTTTATTTCAGAATGCAGACCCTTGAGTTTGGTACCCTAAGTCATATTTTTACACAACGGAAGCCATTTTGTGACATTTCCCAACCTCATTCTGCGGCCGTTGTTTGTCATAAGGAGCATTCAGCAGTCCTTGGTTGTTCACACCATTCCACTCACTTAGGGATATCCCATGCACAAGACTCATGGGAGCCGATAGGAAAACGAGCCCCTTTGGTTAGTAGCGAAAGAGGCCTCTTCGTTTATGACACTATCGTGAGCTCTGCTAGCTTGTCAGGCATACACATATGATATTTCCATTCATAATACAATAACTTTGGTAGCAGTTTAGCTAATTAGACCAAATTAGTACAAATGACAATTTCAGCATGTGAGAAAATAGTTATAGTTTAAGTTTAACGTTTAAGAATGAGATTGCATGTATATACATGTTTACATACATGGAAGCATTTACAGAAATTGGGTAAAAAGAATTGCTTAAATGGTTCAATCAAAACTGTTTGTAAACTAATGATAATTTATTCTTTGTAATAAATTTTTTTGAATTTTCATGGACTATCTTGTAGCTTAACTGTCCAATAAATATAACCATTGTGAATAGCAAGAACTGTATTCATTTATAAAATTGTAAAACAGATTCAAACAATCTGAATACTTTCTGAAGGCACTGTATATTGTATAACAATGTTTGGAGTTAATAGCCTAAACTGTATAGAAGGACAATTCTAGACATTTGGATATTCTTACCATCAAGTCTTTGGCCCCATTTATCCCTTTTAATGTACTGAGGTCTCGTTCCAATTATCATCATTAAAAAAGTTTAATTGCTATCAAGATAATTGTAATGATTTATTTTTTTTGCCCGTTGGCACATTTGAAAATACCATTTCGTGATAATAGTGTAAATTGTTTATGCGCTACAGTGTTTGAAATAATAAATCTAGTGATGAGCACTGCTTTGCACGCACGATTAATTACATTTGGAGTACACTAGTGTACTCTAAATACATAAACTGTTTTACTGACTTGGAACATATGTCAATCAATGTTTATGTTAGATGCAATGTTGCCAGACATTCAATATGTCATATAGTTCAGTGTGTTATTATCATTATCACGTGGATAATCGGTATGCACATGAATCTTTTACAAAACGTACAGTGTTACATCATTTCGAACATTTCCAAGACGAGCACTGACACCAGGACTGCGTTTACGAGGGCACACTTTAGATAAAAAGGTTTTTAAGTATATACATTGGGACATCACTCCATCTTTATGTCCATTTTGTTCAGCTTGCTGTCTAATGAATACAACTCAGCTATTTGGTTTCAAAAAAGGTAGCACCAAAGTTCCTGAAGTGTTGGAAGAATGCTTAGTAACCCAGAATTGTTACAACTCAAGAGTTCAAGAGTCTGTGATACCGTAGTAGGCCCCCTTTAGTTTGAACTGGGTCAAGCAGAGGGAAACCTAATCCTAGTCATTGGGTCAAATAGTTGAGAGGTGGGAATGGTAACACACACCCCAACGAGCCAACAGACACCCAAGGAGTTGAGCCCTATGATGAGACCACATACTTTCTCCATAACAGGGACAAGTGCACTGTCATAGCTTACTTTCTTGAACTTATTTCTACAAATGAGTGCCTGTAATTGCAAATGGCGCAAGTCAGGGTATGACACTGCAGGAATTGATGTGGCCAATAATAGAAAAGTACTAAAGGGAAACATTTCAATGGAAATATCCTATTTTTCTTAGAGCAGTGGTCATGGCATGGTGAAATGTGGAATTTGTAGGACTGAACATAACACCCTGTGCTATTTCCTTCACCCCTCACCTTATTGGGGTTGTGAAAAGAAGGCATATTGATAGACAGGCCGTCTTGAAGAAAGAGTGTTGATGACAGCAAGACGAATGAATGAAAACAGAGACTGTGAGATACCAAAGAGGAGAAATCGAATATTTCTGTTAAATATAGAAGGGAGTACATGAAAGAGTGATCCATGGTTTTAAGCGTGAATTCCGCCAAGAAACATAAGATTGATATTAAAAAAGTACCCTGGCCCCTTGTGGTTTCTTTGTTGTTAAAAGATTGATGCAGTGTTAAAGCAGGCAAACCGTTAAAAATACTATTACACGGACCTTCTTAAGTTGTAATTGGCCATGGCATATACATTGTTCTGTACTAAATTAAACATGTGTAACTTCCCATCCTAAATGAACAAATAAACAAATGAACAGGTTGTTTTCTTTTACAATTATGATTTAAAAAATCACACCACCAGGAGTAATAAAACATAGGTAAATTAGAATATTCTAAAATGGAGGAATCACTTGGAAAACTAACAAGGCAATTCAATCTTTAATAAAATCTTAATAATAACTTACTTAAAGATGCAGTCTATGCCTTATGGTTGAAAAGTTGCACTAGAATTAGTTCATGAAACTTGTTAACTGTCATGTGCACGAAGCTGTGTCCGACATCATCAATACCGCATGCTTTAAAAAATGGAATTTCACGACTAACTAAGATGTGATAGCGATTATACTTAGAGAGTGTGCACATACAAACAACATATTAAACCAGCCCAAAATGGGAGGTAAAGGCGATGTTAATTGCAAAATACCCATACTGCATCTTTAAAGGTTAGTGTTAAATTAAAAAAACTTTTAATTTCACTTCAAATTATCCCTGGAACTTTTAGATTTATCATACTAAAAGATGTTCAGCTAATACTATTCTTAATACACTCTCCTCCGAATAGTTTGCCATATACAAAATCTCTGTGCATTTTGGTTGTGATTTTCAATGCTGTAATTTGAATATTTTGGGCCGCATATTTTTATAGTCTTCCTGGGTTGTAGTCATATATAATGGAATAAACACGGTTGTTCACTGTCTAACATTGACAACAGATCTCAAACTCCCAACCCTACTTTCTCTCATGTGTTCAATGCACACAGACCTCACGGTCTGTTGTGGTGTTTCAATTTTTGTATACAGTACATTGCAGAGTTTAATATATTGTTTTAATTGTAATTTGTATATAATTCTATCCAATGACCAAAAACTAAAGTCAAATGACTCCTCCCGTAAAAACACATTCTACCTCAGCCTACTTCAATGTGACAACTCAAGGGCACCAGCCTGTGGTCAGCAGACAGATAACACAGTGTGTTGGCAGGTGAGACTAACCTATTGGCTGGTATTTCAATGCAAAATCAGAAAATACATAACCATGGTTGTAATTTCATGGTGAATATCTAAAAAAAAGAGGTCAGAGACCAAATAATTGTGATGATAAACAACATAGAGTGTTATATTTTTTTTTTTACACAACTAAGGCCATACAAGGTTGATTCACCTTAATGGATTACCTTCTTTACATACAAAATAATTTAAAATAAACATGGGACAAACAGAAGAAAATGTACTAAGTAAAGAAATACAACTTCCCCTTAGATTAAAATCTAACGGCCTCAGATGCAGCCAAAACATGCATTCAATGATCTTAACCTTTAACACTAATGGGCTTTTGGTATTGTTAATTAGCATAGCCAGTTCAGACGGGAAACCCGAGTGGTCACTGGTCTGCTGACGCCTGGGATTGTTCCTCTCACAATATCAGATTTCATAGCGACTATTTAATCGTCAGGTTACTCAGTCTGATGTGTGTAGCATACGTGTCTTAATAGCATACGGGTGGGAACCCACCACCATCCCTGCCTCAACCGGTCACCCACCCACCACCATCCCTGCCTCCACCGGTCACCCACCCACCCACCCACCACCATCCCTGCCTCCACCGGTCGCCCACCCACCACCACCCCTGCCTCCACCGGTCACCCACCCACCCACCACCATCCCTGCCTCCACCGGTCACCCACCCACCACCATCCCTGCCTCCACCGGTTTGGTTCTGTGTTAATTTTCATGGGGGAATATGGCATACCTTGCTCATTACCTATGGGGATTGCTATTCATAATAATATTGTGCGTATACATGATCATGTGATGGCAGGGAGTTACCCCAGAGCAGCAGAAACCGCCAACACCTGGATAAATTATTGGGCATGTTTCTAATAAATGGTTAAACTAAAACGTGGCATTTTCGGTCTGAACTGAAGTTGTAATGGTACTTTTAAAAGCCTGTCCACTACATTTTTTGCAAAGGTCTATTTGCTTGCCTCAACAGATAAACCGTAATTTAGTTTGTCTACAGATTAGGAAAAAATGCTTATGAATAGGGATTTAAACAAATTTGTCATCAAGTTCTAGAGGCAGGAAGTGAAATGGAAAAGGAAGCAGGTGTTCCTTTTCAATCCACAAATCAACCATCTTCAACAAATTGGTCTGGTTAGCAAAGATAATGAAGAAGCAATGGTAGAACTTAATTCAGATTCTCGCTTTATTGGTCAACTTGATGAAAGACTACAAAACGAATTCACAAAAAATCTCTTTCAAGTAATCAAATCTGTACAAACCTAAATTGTGTGGTCTTTTTTACAGTTCTAGCTTGTATGAATCTGAAAAGGGTGAGTGGGTGCATGTGGAGGGCGATTTCCGTTGAGACAACTGACTCGCTAAGCTTCTCTTGCTCGAGGACGTTAGAACGTCTTAAAACGGGAGAAGTCACATGGTGTACACCCAAAACCACAGACATCTGTGTTTGACATTTTACAGTACAGGGGACTGGGAAAAACAAACAAATTCCCCCCCTTTGCACAAACACATGCGCATGCCATCTGTTTTTGGGAGTTTGCTGTTAAATTCATCAGGTCAGCTGTCTCCATGGTCTCCTGAACCCGGTATATTTACCAGTCACAATTACTGTACAGACCAATACTACAGTTTCATTCTTTGAAATGGGGCAAAGTGGTAAGAGAAGAGGATAGTACAAATCTCTCACATGTTCGCACATAATGAACACACACAATTTCACTCTCCCACACATACTTTTTAATGCTCGCAGACAGAAGCACACGCATTGCATGTTTCATTCTCTCGCGCAACCACTCGTAGACAGTTCAATGTTTTTCTTAAGGAATTACGATATTTTTTTTAAAAAAAGGAAAAAAAACCCTGGGTACTGGTTTCGATTTCTGGCTGTTTGGTGAAGAGAGGGGAAAGAGAGGTAGACAGGGCAGGCGGGGGCGCAGGTGGAGGCTGAAGGGGTGGGGGTTGTGAGGAGGGTGTCATTTCTTGGCTTTCCTGGGGGGAGTGACTGGGCGTCCCGACCCCATGCCGCCACCACCACCGTAGAACAGCTTCTTGTCTGCAGGCTTGAGGATCTGAGAGCAATTGAGAAGAATAAACAAAATCAAAACATAATACATTGTGTTTACATATCATTTAAGTTAATTATTAGAGGAAATTCCAAATCTCTTTACCTGGAAGGAGCACATGAGGGTCTCATCAACACTCATCATGGCTCCCGCGTTGTCAAACTCGCCACAGTAGTTGGGGGCAGAGAACAGCGTAACCAGCTGCCTCTTGGCAAAGAACTCGTATCCGTCCTCAACCACCTGAGGAACCAAGCCAGACTGTGACCAGAAGGCATGAAGCATAAAGAACTACAAAAAATGTTACTATGGAGTTCCCTAACAAACTCCATCATCGTTTGAAACAGGTTTGACACTTTTGTGATCTAGGGAACTGAGGTAACTATCCTTCCTCATTGTGCTATGTAAAACAGTAAAAAGAAAATCCAAAGCATATTCCCTTTTCACCCATATAGAACTTCTAGTAATCAAAAAGCACCTACATTAACTTTAGGGCAGGGCTGGGTTGTAACCCACTATTGCATCTGTAATTGTTAACAAAACAATTACAGAAAATATTTCATGAATAGTGAATCATCATGCAGCTGTTTTTAATAAATAATTATTTCTCTTAGAAGCATTCTTCATTGGTCAAAGCTAGTGCAGAATTACAGGAAAGATTAAATGTATTGTTACGAGCCACACATTGATAGGCAATCCCCTTTAAACTGCCTAAATGATCAATGATAAATACAGAGCTACAGCTTCTGTCCAATGAAGAATCCTCTGAAAATGATCGGGCAGCAGAGCCTCTTCACCCTGTATAATATAGCAGTAACCTACTGACTTGTTGCCCTAAAATCCCAGTGAGGCTTTAAGTGTTGATTAGCCAACCAGTTTGGGTGAACACTGTTCCTTCTACTGCTCCCCGCCTCAACTCATCTATGAATATGTCAGAGCACAAAGCCTGTTTTTTGCTCAGCCGTGAGTGTTTTGTGGGCTGATATTAATGCAGTTGGGAGGGTGTCAACTGTCGGTTGCCATCTTGGGTTCTGAAATAATAGTCTCCAGCCTACGCCCTTTAATTGATGTGCGCTACTGTTGTGCAAGTTGAACTTTTTGTTTTTTTAAACTGAACTTGGATTTCACTTCTCAAACTTACACCACAGTCGTTCTGGTGGCATTTTTGGAATTCAAAAACATCAGGAGCAATGTTATTATGCTGAATCTGGGAAGCCCAGCAGATGTAGTGAGTCAGGTCAGGAATAGGTTTTATACTGATCTTGTCAATACCCCTCTTATTTCTTGCTGAATATTTAATGCAACAGATCTTAGTATTCGCTAGCTACCAATGACATCATTGCTGAATAACAGAAGCTGTGTGTGATTGCTACAGAAAACAGTTTGCACAGTGCCAGTTTGAAGTCACAAAATTCCACAGGCTGTTTCGTTAGTATGCTGTCCAAAAAAAAATATATAAAAATCAATGCTGCCACAACCGATTACTGATTTTTGCAGCTTTTGTGGGAAAGTTTCAATTCATGAATCCAGACATCACTAACAATGCTAATTCCAGGCAGGGACAAGGGTGAATAATGGAAGCTTGTTGCAAAAAATGACCCCATGGGCCTTCAAGAACAACTCAGGGTAAGCAGAATTTCACAAATATGAACCTAGGTCAAACTAACCCTTTAAAGCATCAAACATCTTGCTTTATTAAGGGGTAATAACATTTAAGTTTATAAATCACTTGAATTGTTGGACTGTCTATATGCACACAACTTCTCATCTGGTTACTGCTCTCCCCCTACTAATGCCTTTGAATTAAACAGTGAAATGACGATGGTCTACGTGAAAACGACCATCTCATCACAACAACCAGGCCAGATTGACTAGGACAATCATAGAATTGCACTTGTCTAGACAGCTGCAATTCTTTCTGTTCCCCAAAGCCAAAAAACATCCCGTTCAACCCTCATTATTCACTGACCTGATGGGCCCTGCAGATGAGGTCCATGTCATGCTTGTGAAGGAACTTGGTGACCACATCAGCACCGAAGGTGAAGGAGACGCCGCGGTCATTCTCCCCCCACCCCAGCACATCTTTGTCCGGGTCTGCCCACAGCAGATCACACAGCAAGCCCTGGTCAGGCACATCCGTGGGCCGCATCACCCGCCTCACTTGCTCCATAGACTGGAGGTCAGGGGACAGTCCTGGGGGGGGGGTTAAATGGTTAAGTCAGACTGGTCAGAGCGCTTAACTGAGGGAAAAGGAGTGGCATCAGCCAATTGAATGTAGGCAAACGGGTGGGACTTCCTTGTTGGCTGAATGCCTGGTCGATCACATGGTCCTCAGGAATCAGCCAATTTATTATGCTGAGATTGAGTACTTCAGCATGAAGAGATAAGTATAAACAGGGAGGTGGTGTTGGAGGGCAATCAGATGGGCTCTTCCATGTGGTCTAAACATCGAATCTCAGTGCAATCATACAGCACAATCACAGCCTTTAACCACCCTCAGCTTCCAGTTGGCTTGTTGACCCTCTCCACCCACCCGTAAGTGAACTCGATTCTGTTACAGATGTTCTCTGAACAATTACATTGTTTATAACCGATCAATGGTTTTTGATTGGACTGGTTAATATGTAGATGTCTGGGTCTTATTAAAACAAATATTCCTGTAATTTAGCCATCTCAATCCTCCCCCCTCTAATTTTTACCTCACTATTGCCACAGCAGTAAACGTCCTACAGCTGCAATCGGAGCTTCTGATGCACAATAAGCCAAGGACAAAAGGGTGTTTGAAATTAAACCGGTAATAATCATAGGGGAGCCGTTGGATATAAATTAACTTCATACCTCCATGGCAACAGAAGATCTTCTCGTCAACGATGGCTGCCACCGGCAGGCAGTTGAAGCAGTCGGTAAAGGTCTTCCAAAGTTTGATGTTGTACCGCCTCTTACCTAAAGAATGCAAGGTCTTAATGAATCTTTGGTTGAATTGAGCAAGATGAACAGTTGAAATGGCAACCCAAATGAATAGTTGCTGACACGTTGCCTGATTCTACAGGACAAAAAAGTATTCTGTTTCATATAAAAACATGAATACAGCTGTATGTAGACAAGCGGTCCAATTAGATCGGGTGTAAAAAGATGTGTATTCAACAATACAAAACAAGTGAGGAAAAGATGCAAATTGGACTGCCTGTGTAAATGCAGCCAGAGTTACCATTCTCCAACATTCAAAGCACAACCCTGAACAATCTGTACTAATGAACCAGCTTTGCTCATTATTGGTAAACACTTATGCAGTTTGTTGAACGCTTATTTTACGCTTTGCATATTACATGCACTGCAATCAGTGAGTTAGACGGTAACTGTGTTTGACCTAAACACAGTGCCTAAAATGTTTTGTTTCTCCCCATGTTGAGTGACTCCTGTTGAATTAGTTAGGGCATTTGATGCATACGTTTAGAATGTTAAAGCAATCAATTGAAATGTAGCCATTTTCCATCCATGTGGCGACACCAGATGCCAAAGCATGGAAACTCAGAACGCTGCTCAGAATCGCACTCAAAAACTGTATATGCATTTAAAATGTGCATGCCAATAAAGTCCCAGCTCACGCCCGGATGTGGATGGACTATCTTGGTTTCGCCTTTCTGTTCATGCCATGTCTCTTTACAAGGCTGGGCTACTCACACTCATCGTAGAAGCCGTATATTCTGTTGATGGAGGCACACTCGTGGTTGCCCCGCAGCAGGAAGAAGTTCTCCGGGTACTTGACCTTGTAGGCCAGCAGCAGGCAGATGGTCTCCAGCGACTGCTTCCCCCGGTCCACATAGTCCCCCAGGAACAGGTAGTTGCTCTCTGGGGGGAAGCCTCCATACTCAAAGAGCCTCAGCAGGTCGTAGTACTGGCCGTGGACATCGCCTGTGGGAGGGGCCAAAGTGGACAGTGGTCCACAAGGTCAAAAGACGCTGACAGTAAAATGTGCATATATTTTAGTTCTTCCTGTGTTGATGTTTGCGTTGCAAACAGAAGACTGAAATAAACACAAATGGTGGCCCACATCACTCTTTCAAACAACACCACAGAGGTTATTTGTAGTAAGCAAGGTCAGGTTGCTAATCAATGAAATATTTACACTACAGTGGAATGAGACTTGATAAATGAGGACTGGGGTACAAAAGACAATCAATAAAAAAAAAAGAATTTCTACCATCTGGATATCCCCAAAAATATATTATTCTAATAGGAAATCTCAAATGGCAATTACTCGTTTGAAGTGCATGTCTTTTTTCCATAGCTCTCCAAATACTGAGACATGTCCTATCTTCACATTTCATGTTGATGCTTTGAGATAAATATCTTTACCTTTGTACAATTAATAAAGAAGCGACAATTTAACCTCACCACAAATCTTAAGTGGTGCCTCGAGCTCCAGCAGGATTGGCTGACTGAGGAAGATTTCCCGGGACTTGAGGCAGAGGCCCCGAATCTCATTCTCGGTCAGCTGCACATTTTTGCCAGGTCGGGAGCCCTTCACTGGATAGGAGAAATGGGACGAGGACAAAGTGAACAACAACATGTCACATGTGGCGAGTAAACAGACTGCTGGGCTGTTTTCCATTTTCAGTTGTTTTTATCAGATGGTAAGCAATGTTTTCACTCAGTTGCAAAATAGTTTTATTGAGACCCCTTTCACGGTCTTAGACTGAGATTACAGACAGAATCTTGACAATCACAGAATTTAAGAAAACAAAATGTCTCAAGAGATGAATGATATTGCCAGGCCTAACATTTATATGGCAATAATCTATTAGAACTAGGCCACAGTATGCCTCAAATTAAGACCCATTTCAGCTGACAGCCCGCACCTCCGTCAATCGAACAGTGTGAAGATCTTGTTCTAAACAACACTACAAAAACTGTAGGTTACAGCAACAATTTCTACATTTGCAGCTTTAGAGACGGGTGCAGGCTTTAGAATTAAACTTAGAGCATAGACTAACTTAACCATATAGTCTGGCAGGTGCAGGTGGTTTATTTGGAATTACAGGCCTGAGTGGGTAAAAACATTTCAAAGAGCTGACCCATGCACCACTCCTAACTAGGGTGTTTATATGGAGGTGTGATGATATAAACGAAATCCAAAAATTATAAAAGCAATTTTAGAGCCTTACTTTTTCCACATTTTAGTGCATTATAGACCCCATTTCTAACTGATTAAACATTATTTGCCATCAACCTAAACACAATACCCCATAATGACGAAGCAAAAACTATATACTGAACATTAAACATTTTAAACTTTAATGTACCTAACTATGGAGACATTTATTCAACATTTTGTAGCGCTTTTGGCAGCAACCACAGCAGTCTTCTTGGCTATGCATCAGCTGTGCACACCTGGATTTGGTCGGTTTATCCCTTTCTTCCTTGCAGAACCTCCTCTAAAGCTGTCTGACTGGATGGGGAAAATTGCTGCACAGCCATATTTAAGACTCCGAGATGTTCAAAATGGTTTAAATTTGGGCTTTGGCTGGGCCACTCAAGGATATTAACAGACTTATTCCGAAGCCACTGCAGCCTTGTCTAGACTCCAGACTTCGGGTTAGAGTCATGCTGAAAGATTAATCTTCGCCCCAGTCTGATGTCCTGTGTGCTCTGATGAGGCTTTGCTCCATTCATCTTGACCAGGCTCTTATGGCGCTTTTCCACTGAATGGTACTGGCTCGACTCTACTCTACTCTACTCACTTTGGGAGCTTTAACACCGCATAGTACCAGATCGACTCCGCGATACACGCCCCTCAGTTCGTTTTCCACTGCAGTTGGTACCCTGTACCCGCCCATAGTGACATCACATGAATACTGCCGTGACGCCACCTCCAACGTGAGACACACAAGGGAACAACAATATAGATATCATACAATTGATACAGGTGAAAAGCCAGCATTTGCCAACTAACATAAACCCTGCAGTGGACAGAAAGATGTATTGAATGAACTCCATAAATTCTCTTAAATTTACACGCTTTGAACAAATGGGGACAAATCAAAAATAAACTAAACCTGGATAACTTGGTCACACTTGCCTACTATAATACCACACCGACTGACTCAAGAGTAGCCTATTATACACAAGGCAGCATTTATACCAGTAGTAGCGAGGAAGCACGCATGCGCAGCAACTTCAGTCTTAACACAATGCAGACTGCAAAAATTGTTAGAAAGCTTGGTAGGCTGCTTCTGTTTGGCTTGACATTACTACTTAGATCAGTGTAATGTATGCCAGTTAGCCTATAGAAAGACCCAGAGGAGGAAAAAGACAAGGTCATTTTGTAGGCAACAAAAACAGTGTGTCTTTAGTGGATCTTTCACGGGGTAACAACTCTAACGAGTTGATTTCATCGCCAGTGCATAGGTCCAACCCGAGGAGTTTTGGGAAAATACATTTATGAGCCTGGTCCTATGCACTGGCACTGACATTAACCCATTTCAATGCAAGGACTCCTGGAACAGACCCGCAAAGACACGCCGTTCTTGTCTCGTAAAACCATTCGCCGACACTGGACGGCTAACAGCAGAACAGCTTGTGCTTGGCAGTACACTTTGAGTCACTCTTGTCCAATCAGAATTATTTCATGTTTTCACATCATCTTTTGGTATCACCTCTGCTTGCTTGGAACCTCAACGGGGCAGTTACAAAATTTTTTTTTCAAGTATCTGGTACCAGGTACTTTCCTACATTTTGGCCAGTGGAAAAGCAAAAAAGGCGAAGCATGTAGAGCCGAGTCGAGACAGTACAATGCAGTGGAAAAGTGCCATTATTCCAGCTGCTAAGAAGCTTCGCCATAGCATGATGCACCCACCAACTTCAACGTACGGATGTCATTAGACAGGTGATAAGCAGTACCGGAGTTATTTGAAAAAGCTCTGCCAGTCGCTGAAGTTTCCTGACTGTTTTATTTAACAAGTGGGGCGTACATCTCATCTTACATTGTACTACAACAATAAACATCCTATGCAATGTATGGACAATGAGGCTCAATGGCAAGAATGTCATTTTTTTTGTTAGAAAGATATTTATTTTAGAAAGGATTCTCTACATTAAGTTCCTCAAGCACTAACAATTTCAAAAGGTGCTCCATATATTCTTAACGCAATATATTATTTACCTTACTAAAATTACAATTTAAATAATACATTTTGTAAGTTGTGACAGTAAGCTTGCTATCCTCTTACCTTGGGTGGTAATTCAGACGATGGTAAACTATAAAATAAAATCGTATGTCAAATATATTCTGTTTTTCTGTTGCGGTGCTTCACACCCTAGCAGCACGCTCTCCGCTGCTGTGATTACAACAAGAGGGAAACACTGGGTACAAACATTTACCCAGCAGTGTGGTGGATAGCCTTCTGAGACTCACTCGCCAAACGTAAAATCTACCCGCATTGACCAAGGCCTTCGTGACCAGAAGGCCAGATATATAGTGTTGGTAGTTCCAAACATGTTCCATTTTCCAATGATGGATCCCACTGCTGACTGTCGACCAATCACATCCAGGTTGTCGTGCTGTATCAAATGGTTGCTATCAAATCTTAAACATTATACAACGCGCTGCCAACCTACAGGTTAAGGAAGCAATGCAGGTTAATACGATACCAGTGAGGGTTCCCATATCCTCACAGGCATCTGTCTAAGCAGGAGACAGAAAAACAAACTGCTTAAGTATATTATTTTGACACCACGGTGTGTAATTTAAGAAAATGTTAACACACACACGATGGATTTTCTATGTTCGAATACATTAACCTAACGGTCAACATAGCACCACAAATACTGGTGGGCTACTTGTGCACAAGCAGAGTTTCTTTAGTTAATCAGCGCATTCTAGCTAAGGGATGAAGCAAAAAAAATTTAAACAAAATAAACTATCATCTTGAAAACATTGTTGAGTAGTGTATTAAAGTTTTCAGTAGCACAACTAAAATGGCAGACTACCTATGCTACATGCACTTCATAAAATTGTTTATCAGTGTTTCCCTCTTTGGGAGGAACAGCGGAGCCCCACTGCTGCTAAAATCTGTTGCAGTCTCAAATTTTAATAAGTAACAACAACCTGCATCTGACATTACTAGTATCAAGCAAGCGAGTAAGGTCAGAGAAACATAACTGGCTGTGCCTGTGCACACACGTTTGTGTTGAACTGCCAGTAACTGGCTGTCACATTAATATAAAGAAGGTAGACATTTTCTGAGGGACAACCAAAGGTAAGAAGCAAGCTAGCTAACTGTCACACCTTGATAACTAAAATAGATTACCATCATGCTGGCAACATTAGAGATTAGGCAGGAACAATAAGACCCCCGATTTTCGTATTTTGCTTTCAAAATAGTATTTCCATAGAAAAATTGTGGGAAAAATATAAATTACTAATATATATATATATATATATATATATATACACACTCACCAAAAGGATTATTAGGAACACCATACTAATACTGTGTTTGACCCCCTTTCGCCTTCAGAACTGCCTTAATTCTACGTGGCATTGATTCCACAAGGTGCTGAAAGCATTCTTTAGAAATGTTGGCTCATATTGATAGGATAGCATCTTGCAGTTGATGGAGATTTGTGGGATGCACATCCAGGGCACAAAGCTCCTGTTCCACCACATCCCAAAGATGCTCTATTGGGTTGAGATCTGGTTACTGTGGGGGGCATTTCAGTACAGTGAACTCATTGTCATGTTCAAGAAACCAATTTGAAATGATTCCAGCTTTGTGACATGGTGCATTATGCTGCTGGAAGTAGCCATCGGAGGATGGGTACACGGTGGTCATAAAGGGATGGCCATGGTCAGAAACAATGCTCAGGTAGGCCGTGGCATTTAAACAATGCCCAATTGGCACTAAGGGGCCTAAAGTGTGCCAAGAAAACATCCCCCACACCATTATACCACCACCACCAGCCTGCACAGTGGTAACAAGGCATGATGGATCCATGTTCTCATTCTGTTTACGCCAAATTCTGACTCTACCATCTGAATGTCTCAACAGAAATCGAGACTCATCAGACCAGGCAACATTCTTCCAGTCTTCAACTGTCCAATTTTGGTGAGCTCATGCAAATTGTAACCTCTTTTTCCTATTTGTAGTGGAGATGAGTGGTAACCGGTGGGGTCTTCTGCTGTTGTAGCCAATCCGCCTCAAGGTTGTGCGTGTTGTGGCTTCACAAATGCTTTGCTGCATACCTCGGTTGTAACGAGTGGTTATTTCAGTCAAAGTTGCTCTTCTATCAGCTTGAACCAGTCGGCCCATTCTCCTCTGACCTCTAGCATCAACAAAGCATTTTCGCCCACAGGACTGCCGCATACTGGATGTTTTTCCCCTTTCACACCATTCTTTGTAAACCCTAGAAATGGTTGTGCGTTAAAATCCCAGTAACTGAGCAGATTGTGAAATACTCAGACCGGCCCATCTGGCACCAACAACCATGCCACGCTCAAAATTGCTTAAATCACCTTTCTTTCCCATTCTGACACTCAGTTTGGAGTTCAGGAGATTGTCTTGATCAGGACCACACCCCTAAATGCATTGAAGCAACTGCCATGTGATTGGTTGATTAGATAATTGCATTAATGAGAAATTGAACAGGTGTTCCTAATAATCCTTTAGGTGAGAGTATGTATATATATAAATAATACTTTACATAAGGTAAAGAATATTATAAGTTGGACCACATTAAAAAATGGTTAGAGCTTAAGTTAATGTAGAGAACAAATCTAATATATAAAAATCTATTTTGATGTTATTATTGTGGTTAATGTGTGCATAAGCTTTGGAGAGGGACTGTGTTATAAATCTAACCACACTATACAATCCACCCCCTCACTGTAATGAACAATGGATACTTTCAGTGTCTCAGTGAATGTATCGTACAAAATAGTCAGGAGAGTTTGTAAAGCTACAAATATAAAGTGAAATCATGGGGCGCTGTGTGCTACATCCTGCAAATTCCTACCCCCTCTTTATTAAAAAAAAATGAAAAAAAACAGGCAAAACACTTCATGCACAAGCTTTCATTAGATTTTTACTACTATCAAGTTGTTATAAAGAGAAAATTCCAGAAGATTATGAAAA
This sequence comes from Esox lucius, assembly GCF_011004845.1. NCBI lineage: Eukaryota > Metazoa > Chordata > Actinopteri > Esociformes > Esocidae > Esox > Esox lucius. Next base: position 32,941,513 of record NC_047573.1, on the reverse strand, counting down.
ATACCCATTAAAAATTTAAAAAACCATTTAATCCCAGAATATATTTTGTTCTTCGAATAATTGCAATAATAATCTACAGATAAATGATCATCAAAATAGTTAGTTGCAGCCCAGGTCACCTGTAATAATCCAACATTTTTGTTATTTTTAATGTGTTTGAAAGGCATTCGGAATATCCAAAAGTAAAATGTCAAGACTTGCTCAGCTCCGTTTTTTATTGCATGCTTTTACCATCATTTAATCAATGTGAAGTAGTTGGCGAAGTCTAAAATAAGGCTTTTCAATCAGTCATAGCTTGTTTTCCACATGCATGTTTTTTCAACATGCATTAAAACTGGAAACAGTCTCCACAAAGTGAGCTTTCATCCACGGTTAAATATAATTGGTTCCTCTTTCATTGTCAGCATAATTATTTTACGTAGGGAAATGTGGATTGGTCGAAACTGGTTGTGGATGTAATTGGTGGGAATTAGTTTTTCCAGCAACATTCGGTGCCAGATCTGGGTTGTTTGCTGTAGAATTTTTCTGAATATTTAGCATATTTTTGCTACAAAACCTCTGAAAGATTCTAATACAAAAGCTGTTCAACGTTTGTGTCTACATTTTACTGGCTATGGCTGATTTTGAAAGAGCATGGAAAACAGAACACATTACGTGTTTTGTTTTATTTAACATCCAAACTTTAGTTTGTTGGTTCCATCAGAAAGACAAAGCAGTAATAATATATGCATTTGCAATGTCCATAACGCTGGCTGTAAATTCGATTTTGGAGTGCATTCACAGTTCTGTCCATACTTTCAGTTACATTTCTCTAGCCCCATCCGTAGCTGCTTACCGAAACTGAGGTGGGGGAAAGCTTCAGTAAATGCCGACTGCACATTCATTACGATGATATTGGTAAAGATTGAAATGCAGCAGAACGGTTAGGTTGGCTGTACGTTGCTAGGTCTATTTGAATAGGATTATGTTTTACGGACGAACGATGCCCTAACAATATACACTAAGATACACTCCAGCTGATACGTATAATGTAGTTCTCTTTGATAAATGTTTCCATATATGGAATTAATAACGAGTTCCATTCGTGCAGTGATTCATGTAGTGAGACTTAACGTGTACAGTACGCTACTCTACACGGAATAAGATAAGCAAACTGTTTACACGTTAATATAGCATATCCACAATAGTGCAAGTTAGATACGCCAACGCCGGTGTACAAGATGGGTTCCACCGTGTAAGGAGGTGGCTGGCGAGAAGCCCAACAAAAGCAGGAGAAAAAAAGTTAACGAACGAACGAATTAACAAGTTAACTAAGTAGGTTAACATTACAATAATAAACTCCATTGCATTGCAGTTATCCACACTAGCACTGTAGTGCCATGCCACTATCAAAAACCGATCATTTTAATCAGTTTTTGTTAGTACTACACCACAGTCATAAAACGTTCCCTAATAAGTTAATCGTACAGTAATTATAACCACAGTGCTCGGTTCAACTTCAATTGTACTAGCAAGTTAACCAGCAAAATTAACTGCACCCCCCCCCCCCTGACCTACATGCCCACTACTGGCTGTACTGTGAGGTTGGCTGAATAATTTAGCAAGATAAGTGTCGTTGATGTTAGCTAATGTTAGCTTTCCTAAGCTTGTCAAGTGGCTCGATAACTTGTCATTTCAAAAGAACAAGAAATACCCGTTCTTACCTTCCAGAAGTCTCTGTATGATGGAGTCGATGTTTAATTTATCGGCTTCTGCCATACTATTCCTGTGTTATTTTTGTGTTTCGAATAATCTTTTAAAATTAGCAGGCTTGCTAGCTAACTATGTGAGCTAGCTAAGCTAGTATAATCAGCTAACGTTAGCCCACTAACCTTCGGCAGATAATAATGCCTCAATTGTTGAAGTTAGGGGGGGATTAATAATTTAATTCCAATAATCATTCAACAAGGCGCATGAATGATCGACTTCTCATCACGTCTTTGTTTTCAACGAATTATTGTATATGTTTCCTTGAACTGGCTAGCATCCAACCCTCAACAAAAGCAACCAGCTAAGCGTTTGCTCAAAAGCGAACTAGTATTCTGCCGGTAGCACTAACGATGACGTCTTAATCGTATTCTAATGAGGAAACCTTCTGAATAAAAGCGCAAATGTCAATATATTGCATATTATATAATTTGCTCTAAAGATGGTCAAGTTTAAGGATATAGCGTAAGGGACATTTTAACAAGTTTTCTAATGAATGCAAATAGCAAATAATAGCATAATTATATAGGTTCAAATAAAATAATTTAAACTACAATATTAAATCATAAAATGTGCAAGATTATATACCCCAACTTGGCTTATGCAAACTGCCTTATAGAAAACCTAGACATTGTGTACTGGAACATGGCATTCAAGAAATACTCACTAAGGCAGTGATTCTCAACCCTGCTCCTGAATGCCCCCCCTGCCTTGCATGTTTTAGATCTCTCCCTGCCCTAACATACCTGGTGTAGCTCATGAAGGGTTTGATAACGAGCTGATCATTTGAATCAGGTGTGACAGAGCAGGGAGACATTTTAAACATGCAGAGCAGGGGGCGCCCAGGCACAGGGTTGAGAAACACTGCACTAGGGTATAAAGAATCCATATAGAGTATCAATGTATGGGGGAAAATACAGGGCATAGACAGTAGCTCTTTCTTAGCCACCCACTCCACTAGCTCCAGTGCAAGACTCTATACCTGAATTTGGCCCACGCAAATTGTTTTGCCGTGGAACATGGCATTCGAGAATTACTCAGTAGGGTATAAAGAATCCATAAAGAGTATCAATTAGTGATGGCCATTCGAGGCTCCATTAGTGTTAATTTAGCAGCAGGATATTAGGCTGGCAGCACTCAGATTTTCTTTATCACAATAAAAGCCATCATTGAAATGTATATGGCAATATAGTCAACAGTCTATTCTGTGAAAAAGAACAGACAATAATAACATTGAAACGGACATTAAACATAACATGTACAGACTAGATTGTTAACTATATTACCTTATATATTTCAATGATGGATTTTATTTTGAAAAAGAACATCTGAGTTAGCACTGTTAGCATAATATCCTACTGCTAGAAGAACGGTAATGAAGCCTCGAATGGCCATCACTAGTGTCAATGCATGTGTGGAAAATACAGGGTACAGCCAGCAACACTTTCTTAGCCCCCTACTCCATTGGCTCCAGTTATACGGCAATAGGTTACAATCCTGTCTGTTCATTGTCTGTTTAATGTCTGTTCCAATATTCTTCTTAATTATTTGAATGTACATATATTTGTTTCTAATCATTTTGCTTAAAAAAAACATATAACTCGAATACAATTCGCTTTTTTTTTATTAAGCAGATTGCAATTCAGTTCAATTATGGCTTTTATTTTGAAAAATAAATCTGAATTTAGGACTGCAGGCATAATATCCTTCTGCTAGCAGAACGGTAATCAAATGCGAGGTTAAGCGGATATCGGAAAATTCTTCCCGCGTTGGCATTGGTCACTTTTTGGATTTTGGCGGAAGTTAATTAACATGTTACTATTTGTAAACATAATTTTTATATTTGTTTTTTCAAACATTCATACGTTTGCACCAATAACACGAATTAATACCATGTTGTTTTTTTTAAAGAAGAAACAACTAAATATGAACAGTTCAGTGTGGCGCTATTCCTAACGTAGCACCAACACCCACGGAAGTGACAAAAGCAAAGGCCATGTTTTGGGATAACGCAATTACAATGTACAGGCCGTCACTAGAGCGATTCATTCTAAATAATTAGAATGACTCTTTGGAGTTAATATGACACTACAGTTAGTATTAACTTTACATGTATGCAAATAAACCTTTGGTTCATAACAAATCTATTACACCATGAAGTTACTTCATAAAGACATCGAAAAAGACAATGCCGGGTGAGTATCAACAGGCTAGCTAACGCAACGAACCAAAAAGGTTAAGAATGATGACTGATAAAACGTTAAACCTGTGAGATGTATTCCTACACAGTAACTAGTCACAGGTCACCCCAATATAAACACTGTATGGCATTTTATTAAATCAATAGTAATGAACAAGTTTGTGTCCTAGCAATGTATCTTAAATTGTTATTTGTAATTGTACGAATCGAGATGCTGAGCTAGCTAGCTACAATGTATCCATATGCTGTTGAATTTGCCGTCCTCGTTCATCCGATACTGAGCACCACATTTACTCAATTGCCTACTTGCCATGCATCTGTGGTAACTATAATATCATCACATACTGTAAATAACCTTACCCTTGAATTATAATGATGATGTGCTGAGTGCTCTACATTTTCAACCACGGCTTTGCTACAAATAGTTGTTACTGTCCTAAGCTGCTACTAACAGTTATTACGGTCCTGAGCTAATTGCCAACCTCAGTTAAAAGTAACTTTCAATCGTCCAACATTTATCTGGGATTGCTTTTAAATGCAATTCACTGTTTTCGCATGTTGTTAATCTTCCCACATTTTGATGTATTAGCCTTAAATGATAAGGTGTACAACATCTGTAAGTCCATGTATATTTCCTGCATATGCTCTGCTCATTTTCTTATGTTATAGCTGTATGCTATCACGTTCTGTCTCTAATATAAATTATGTGAACGGTGTATTCTGTCTCTACATATGTAGTCATCTAAAAGCAGCCTGTGTCACCTAGTAAAATTGTGTGTGTGGAAATTTGATTATTTCACTTGCACAACCTGAATGGAGCTGTGTCATCAAGGCTGTGTATTTTGTTTCCCACAGTCAAGTGACGCTGATGCCAGAGGAGGCAGAGGACATGTGGCACACCTACAACCTTCTGCAGATCGGTGACAGTCTAATGGCTTCCACTATCAGGTAGATAACATAAGTCGTGATTTACATTGAATTCATTATAGCCTACATGGGCCTATTTACATTTAGATAATTTAGCAAATGCTGTCATTCATAGTGACCCTCCAGTAGTAAATACATGCATTTTAGTATTCTTTACACTTGGTAATTTTCACACACACATACATTACCGTTCAGAAGTTTGGGGTCACTTAGAAATGTCCTTGTTTTCGAAAGAAAAGCAAATTTTTTTTGTCCATTAAAATAACATCAAATTGATCAGAAATACAGTGTAGGCACTATTAATGTTGTAAATGTTTATTGGAGCTGGAAAGGGCATATTTATTATGGATTATCTAAGTAGGTGTACAGAGGCCCATTAACAGTAATCATCAGTCCTGTGTTCCAGTGGAACGTTGTTTGCAAATCCAAGTTTATAAATTTTCAAAGGCTAATTGATCATTACAAAACTATTTTGCAGTTATGTTAGTACAGCTGAAAACTATTGTGCTGATTTAAAGAAGCGATAAAACAGACTTTATTTTTGACTAATTCAGCATCAGCATTTGTGAGTTCAATTACAGGCTCCAAATGGCCAGAAACAAAGAACTTTCTTCTGAAACTCATCAGTTGATTCTTGTTCTGAGAAATGAAGGTTGTTCCATGCAAGTAATTGCCCAGAAACGGAAGATCTCGTACAGCGCTGTGTACTACTCCCTTCACAGAACAGCGGAAACTGTCTCAAACCAGAATAGAATGAGGAGTGGGAGGCCCCGGTGCATCCTTGAGCAAGAGGATAAATACATTGGAGTGTCTAGTTTGAGACACAGGTACCTCAAAGGTCCTGAATTGGCAGCTTCATTAAATAGTACCCGCAAAACACAAGTCCCGGTGTCAACAGTGAAGAGGTGACTCCAGAATGCTGGCAGAGTTGCAAAGAAAAGACAGGCCAAAAGAAAGAAAATATTAAGATGGACAAAAGAATAGAGACACTGGATAGAGGAAGATTGGAAAATGTGTTATGGACAGACAAATCTTAGTTTGAGGTGTTCAGATCACAAAGAAGACAATTTGTGAGACACAGACCAAATGAAAAGATGCTGGAGGAGTGCTTGGCGCCATCTGTCAAGCATGGTGGAGGCAATGTGATGGTCTGGGGGTGCTTTGGTGGTGGTAAAGTGGGAGATTTTGTATAAAAGGGATCTTGAAGAAGGAAAGCTATCACTCCATTTTGCAACACCATGCCATACCCTGTGGATGGTGCTTTATTGGAGCCAATTTCCTCCTACAACTGGACAATGACCCAAAGCACAGCTCCAAACTATGCATTAACTATTTAGGGAAGAAGCAGTCAGCTGCTATTCTGTCTGTAATTGTGTGGGCATCACAGTTACCAGATCTCAACCCTATTGAGCTGTTGTGGGAGCAGCTTGACCATATGGGACATAAGAAGTGCCCATCAAGAAAATCCAACTTGTGGGAGGTGCTTCAGGAAGCATGGGGTGAAATCTTTTCAGATTACTTTAACAAATTAACGACTAGAATGGCTGTAATTGCTGCAAATTCAAAGTTTGAAGGACACAATTATTTCAATTAAATATCATATTTCTAACAATGACTATATTTCCTATTCATATTGCTATATTTCCTCTTCAAACTCATTTCATGTATGTTTTCATGGAAAACAAGGACTTTGCTTAGTGACCCAAAACTGTTGAACACATTTTGCACTGTTTGGCAAGTGCAATGACTTCTGTCACTGGAGGCAGCAGGTAGCCTAGAGTTTAAGAGCATTGGGCACATTAACTGAAGATTTGCTGAATTGCAGTCCGATAGCGACAAATTGAAAAATCTGTTTTTTTCCTTAGAGTGCACCAGGGTGATTGTCAGTAATAGATGATACCCTGGCTGTTTGACCCCACTCTCACAGGGTGTCTCAGCAAGTGTCTGCCCCTTTTGACTCACTAACCTCATTTAAACACTTAGACTAAAATGGCTGCCCCAGTGACCTGTGACACGTTCCTCCCCGATTCCTCAGAAAGGTGCAGACTGAGTCGTCCACCGGCAGTGTGGGGAGCTCTAGAGTGCGCACCACACTGTGTGTGTGTGTGGACACTATCGACTTTGACTCGCAGGCCTGCCAGCTCAGGGTGAAGGGAACCAACATCCAGGAGAATCAGTATGTCAAGGTCAGGAACAAACAACCTCAAGGACAAAACCTTGAACTGTTACTGTATGTCCACTTTGCATTGATAATTCGTCAGTAAATACATGTATATCACAATGCTAATGTACAAAGTCACATGCAGGTTTTCAGTATCCATTTAGTTGTGCTGGTTGTTTAGGGACTGCTAGTAAATATAACATTTTTCATCTGTTGTAGATGGGAGCTTACCACACCATTGAGTTGGAGTTAAACAGGAAGTTCACACTTGCCAAAAAGATCTGGGACAGCGTTGTGCTTGATAGGATTGGTGAGTGTGTACTTGTTACTGTCAATTGAATGGCTTTCTTCCAGGTCTTGCTGGTGCACAACTTGTGAAAGCCCTAAATCCCTGCTGTTGTGTTGTACTCTGCTGAATATGCCAATCCAAATAATAGGATGTTCTAAAAATAAGTCTTCATTATAAATGGTATTTAGATATGTTTTGACAGGGTTCCCATAGGTCGTGACCTTGAGGACTCTCATGAAAAATAACCATTCCAGACAGTATGGGAATTTAGTGTACACATTAAGGCAATCATGGGATATCTGGACATTTTTCATATTGATCAGAGTTTGGATGTAAAATGATCAGCAACATGCACATTGTGTTGCACAGGCTGTGTGTTTGTGGGTGTATGTCTGTGATCCAGGTCTAAAAGTGGGTCTGTCGATCTGAGTCCCCTAAAAATGTATTCCCATAAGCAGGGTTCAACATTAAGCAGGGTTGAACATTAATGATGTCCCCACTGGCCCGGGGCCAGTAAGACCTAACGTCAGGCCAGTAGACAAAGACAGTCACTGGCCCATGTGGCCATGTTGTGAAGAGGGAGAAACCATTCACAGACTATGTACGGGCCAGTGCTCAGTTTCCCCATTTAAGTTCATAGTATTATATACAAATGTTTGCTTGTCATCTTTTTTCACTCTCCCTGCTTCGATTTTCGCTTGTTCTCGCATTAAAATGTGTCTATGGCACTTCTTCTCCCCCCCTCGATGTGTTACAGTACGGGTGTCGTCTTTTTGACCAGTAATATTTGGTGGCTCGTCTCTTGACCAATCAAAGGTCATAGTGCAGTCTAGTAGTGATGGGAAGTTCGACTTTCTCCTGACGAGTCGTTCAGTTCGAATCTTTCGAGTAATTTTGTTAATCTGAGTCAGTGATGCCTAAAGCCACGAAACGATAGAGAGGAGCTCTACGTCACTTTCCTCTAGTCCTTTTGTGGGACAGCTAGCGCTGAAAGTGTAGAAGACAATGGTGCTAAATTGAAAACATTACTGGTACCATGCCTAAAAGCTGCAGCGTTCTTTTTTGCACGTCGATTAAGAGAAAAAACGCTAGTTTACGCTTTTCTTTCGGAGGACAGCAAAAACCTGTGGCTTCAGGCCATCCACAGAGAGGATAGTCAACTGTAGGAACCGTTCTGTCTGTGGCAAACACTTCATCACGTTAGTTAATGATGCTACAGTTATAATGTCAACCGTTATTATGTTAAGTCAAGTAAGTGAATGTTGATGCTGCACTGAAAAGGCAGGACATAGAACATGATTTTGTCATGATTATTGTCATAATAATCCCAATTAAAAGTGTCTAAATTCTGCATTGATGCCATGATAAGAAAATTATAGGTGTGGGAGTTCTGTTTTGAGGACCTTATCAGGCATGTGAATTTGTCTTCTAAATCCTGTGGTCCCCTCAGAGCAGGCATGTGACCCCACCCAGAAGGCAGACGTGGCGGCTGTGGTGATGCAAGAGGGTCTGGCTAATCTAGTTCTTGTGACCCCCGCTATGACCCTACTCAGAGCCAAGGTGGAGGTGACCATCCCTCGCAAGAGGAAAGGCAGCTGCACCCAGCACGAAAAGGTCAATAGAGTCTTCACACAGAAATGCAAACATAGCTTACGTGTGTCAGGACAGAAACGATCCATGCATGCCTTTGGGCAGCATGTTTACCTGGGGCAGGGGCACCGGAAGGGGCAGGGGCACCGGAAAGGGCCGGCGTGGAAGGCCTACCCACCGCCAGCTTAACATAAAAGCTCCATTCTTTTCTTTGTTTCCAAGCGTGTAAAATGTTTAACAATCAGTATGGGTAGAGAATAATTTTGTCTGTTTTTTGTTTTTCTGGGCTGTTTCTCAGGCGCTGGAGAGGTTCTATGAGGCTGTGATGCAGGCCATCCTTAGACATATCAACTTTGACGGTGAGTCCACTAGTGTCTCCAGAACCCCTTACAGGCTTTACCCATCGCATAACGTCAACATGGAACACTTAGCCAGCTTGCTCAGCTATCCAAACTCTCCCACCAGACGCTACACCCACGGATGTTCGTTTTTTTCTTGGATTTGGATCAAATGACGCCCACTCTTCCTACACCTTCTGGTTTGCTCCTTGTTTCCCTGTGTGATCTTGTTTTTAACTATGCATAACGTTTCCCCCCCTAGTGGTGAAGTGTATACTGGTGGCCAGTCCAGGGTTTGTGAAAGACCAGTTCATAGCCTACCTCTTTAGAGAGGCTGTCCGTCAGGACTCCAAGATTCTACTTGAGAACAGGCCCAAGTTCATGTTGGTCCACTCTTCTTCGGGACACAAGTACTCCCTCAAAGGTGAGGAACGTTTCTTGGTAGTATTACAATGGATGTGGTTGTTTGTTTGTAAAGCATTGTCGGAATACTTAGGGCCTATAAAGTGCCTACTGCATAATGCCTTATCCTGCATATGACATGTTGTAATGTATCATACTTTAGTGACAAGTTTAGTAGGTTATGTCTTTAATTTTATTTCAAAGGTTTTCATGTTTCTTCCTTTTGGTGCAATGCTAACTGGGTTGTGTTTGTCCTGTAGAGATTCTGTGCGATCCAGCTGTGACGGCTAGGTTGTCTGATACCAAGGTATGTGTCCTGTTTAGTCTATGAATATGAAAAACAATTTATTTATCAATCGATTGAGATGCATTACCTGTAAGCATACCAAATGTGGTTACGATATGTTAGAAATTGGATTTGTAACGTATAGGAATTGCAGAAAAGATAACATACAGAATGAGTGAGTGATCTTGTACTACAAAAATGGGTTCTCCTTTTCTTTGCTCATGAGCACCACAACTACATGCTGAAATTATGTAAGAACCCAGGAGTTCCTCCTGTTTTTGTATGAAGTTGTACTCTGCATGGCCTTTTCAGTATGGCAATGTGTTAATGCATTGTCTTTTTGGGACTCAACAGGCAGCAGGAGAGGTAAAAGCCCTGGAGGATTTCTATAAGATGCTACAACACGAGCCTGACAGAGCCTTCTATGGGTGAGAGAGAATCTTTACATGTTTTTGTTCATAGGGACAAATTAACCCAGCTGAACACAACTCCAAAGACTGACTGTAAAGTTCAAAGTCCCACTGTTCCACCACTCCAAAACACTCACGTTTTATTCACTTGACGTTGCAGATTGGTTCATGTGGAGAAAGCTAGCGAAGCATTGGCCATTGACATCTTGTTGATTAGTGATAAGCTCTTCAGGTATGTTGGTGGGGGGAAATAATATTTTATCTTTGTATAAATAAATATAGACAGAGACACACAGTAATGTGGGTGAAGAATGTAAGGAAAAACCTTAATAAATGAGTAGAGATTACATTTAAGCAGTTAAAATTAAGCAGTTAAAATCCTATCATGCTCTGGTGCATATATATATATAAACGCTGAGCAGTCCCAGTTGACCTCGATTTTGGAACAAGATGCCAGGAGGAAAGGAGCTATGTGACTTCTGAAGAGGGTTCATTATTGGGGCTCAAATAGCAGGAGCTTCAGTAACAAAGACTGCTTAACTGGCTTGTGTTTCAATAGGAACCCTGAGTGAAGTTACATCTGTGAAACTGTGGTTAAAAGCGCTCATTCAATGACTGATGCTCGTGCATTACAGCCATTTGTCAGGAAAAACACCAGAGCAGCTGACTGAGAATCAACACAGGATATGATCAGACTGTCAGCAAGAACAGTTGGTTGAGAACTACACACAGAGGGATATTATAGTAAGGTCGCAGTGCATAACACCTTATTACAGAGACAAATGCACATTAGACAGTTCAGTGGTGCAAAAACCATAGGCACTGGTCTACAGAGATGTGGAGGAAGTGATATGGTCAGATGAGTCATTCTCCAGGGAATGGTGCAGGCCTGAATGCTTGGCCCCAACAGTCAGCGTCCAGAGTCTGGACGATCTGTTATGCTGTGGGGGGCCTTTTCCTGGCATGCTTTGGGTCCACTTGTCTCCTTAGAGGGAAGAGTACCTGCAAATCATTACCAAGTTATTCTTGAGTGATCACCATAATCTTATGGTGAAACATGTCTGTCCTGTTGTGAGTAGTCTCTTCCAGGATGACAATACCCCCTACACAGAGCATGAGCGGTCACTGAATGGTTTGATGAGTATGAAAATAATCTGAATCACATGTTATGGCCTTGTGAATCACATGTTATGGCCTTCGCTGTCACTAGATCTCAACCCAACTGAACACCTGTGGGTGATGTTGGATTGACGTGTTGGAGAGATCTCTCCACCGCCATCATCAAAACACCAAATGCAGGAATATCTTTTGGAAGAATGGAGTTCCATCCCTCCTGTAGAGTTCCAGAGAGTAGTATTATGTTTGCCAAGGCGTTTTGAACCTGTTCTGGTGGCACGAAACACTCTGTTGGGTTTTCCTTTCATTTTTCACCCATCTCTATGTTTATTACTTTATTCCAGTTTCACAAAATAAAATGACAAACTGAGCAGAAAAAGAGGTGGCTGTAAGATGAGCTGTGTAGGGGGGTCATATGTCTGTATGTTCTGTTGACTATATGGATGTCTATTTCACTAGGCACCAGGATGTGGCCACACGGAGTAGATATGTACGGTTGGTGGATAACGTGAGAGACAACGGCGGAACTGTCAGGTAGGGCTCGGTGGGAACGATGAACCACCGTAACAATTAGAAAATTGAGAGACTCATTATGACGATTGTTTCTTATACATCCTATGTCCTTGACTCTCATTCCAATCCTCTTTATTTTCTTCCTCAGAATCTTTTCAAGCCTTCATGTATCTGGAGAACGTAGGTTTTGTTCCTTTTGTTCCTAAGCCAAATGTCAGTGCCGTTATAACATAAATGTGTTATTGGTAGCATTTCTTCTCCCCCAAGGGGATTTTGCTGATGGTGTAATTGATTAGCATTGAATCATTCAGTGTTAATAAGGTAATGAGGGATCTTTTTTATTTGTCAATCAAATATGACACTTTTTCTCTCCCTTGTACAGAGTTGACACAGCTCAGTGGAGTGGCTGCTATCTTGCGTTTCCCCATCGCTGACCTATCGGAGCCTGAGGATGACAGCAGCTCTGATGATGAATGAATGACAATGCAACAGAAAGAAGGGACTTGGGCACTCCTCATTTGCAGAGAGAGAAATGGAAAACTAGAAGTCATGTCTATGAATTCTATATTTGACACTTGTGCTTCTGGATATTAAGGATTTAAGGTACTGTTTGTGGTACCAAGTCCAAGCCTGAAAAATCATCTCTGGTTTACTGTAATGCTAGGATTAAGCCTGTTATTTCATTAGTGTGAAGTCTGACTAAAACAAAAATAATAACAGTAAAAACATTAGAAAAAACCCCCAGACCAAACACTGATTGATCTTGAAATTACAATGTCTTACAGTACAGCTTGTTAATATTGATAAAATATGTATAATTAATTTCTAATTAGCTAGTTTTGCTGCAATACATTTTTCCTTTGGAGTGTACTGTATATATCTTTCTTGCAATAAAATCTGTCATTGCATACCATTTTGTCTTTACAGAGTCTTTACAGTAAAATGTACTTGCTTTTTGATGTCTTGTTAACAGTTGTTTCTGACATAACATTTTCATTATCTAAGAATAAGCGAATATGACTGGAAATGAGAGATATAAATATATATCTTTATTATTTAATGCAGTCATTTGCATTGAAAGTACAGTGGAATTATTCAACCCCAAAGCATGTTTTTAAATTTAGTTGCATTGCAATTATTTCCACAAACAGTTTCGTAATGCGGTGTTACGTTTTTATGTATTTCTATAAAGTGTCGTGCTAAAGCATTCAGACCTATGACAAATTCTCTCATTTCACTGAATTACAAATGGCACAATAACATTTCATTCTGTTGGATCATTTATTTTAACACATCAACAGTCAAAAATGGTAACGTTGGTTTTATTTTGGGAAATATTTGTAAGAAAAGTACAAATTCAAATAGGTTGCTTACATAAGTATTTAACCCATGTGCTTCAAAAGCTTCCGTTTTCCACAAGTGAAATGAATTGCCTTAACAAGGGCACTATTATCGTTGACCTCCATCTTTGAACCGTTGTTACCGTCACATTTTCTGGGTAAAAACATCACTGTTGAAGGACCATTGGTCAGACTGAATTGGAAAAGATGATTAAAACCAAATATTAGAAGTGGGAGAGTAAAGGCTGGTTCCATGGACACAGATTATGCCTAGTACTTGACCAAAATGTTTTATATTTTATATATCAGCAGCTCTGTATAAAACTGACCTGTATTGGAGGGTGGTGTGAAAGAAGCCTGTACTTAAAAAGTACCATCTGAAAGCATCAAGTGAACCAGCTGTCATGTGGGAAATGGGTTTATGGTCAGATGAGACCAAGATAGAGCCATGTGTGGCGGGAACCTAACACTAACAACGTCTCAACAAAACCTTCTCTACAGTGAAGTGTGGTGGCAGCATTATGCTGTGGGGATACTGCAAATACCAAAAATACAGCAGGATAACTTATTTCAGTCAAACAAACATTTGGGAGTAAATGTACCTTCCAGCAGGACAATGATCCGAAGTAATAGGTTGATGCAGCACTGGAGTGGCTCAATAATAAAATAAAGAGTCCTTCTGTGGCCAAGTTAAAGTCCTCAAGTGAATCACATAGACAATCTGTAACACTATTTAAATATTTGATTTGCAGTTCATAAGCCAACCAACCAACTTGAACAACCTGGAGCAAATATGGCAATAAGAATATGTCAAAATCAACCCGACACTGTGCCAAGCTCATATATGCTTACTAAAGCCATGGCTAACGGAGGAGTGACAATAATATGTATTGAAACATTTTGCATATATAAACAACATATTTCACATTCACCCCAATATGGATTGCAATTATTTTGTTAGCGGAAAATACTTTTCTTTGAAGCTGTTATTGCAGCAACAGGTTGTTCTACCAAATATTAATTTGTAGGGTTTGACTACTTATTCTAGCATATATCAACATATTGCTGTTTTCTAACAAATACATTAAACTAACGTCACAGTAACACTTTATTTGGATAGACAATCTGAATCTGTAGATGCTTTAACAGACTATCAATAACATTTCAATTAACTATCTACTGACACTACACCTAACCTTTAATCTCATCCTATCTCTAACCTTAATCCTTTCCTGAATCCTTATACTAACACTCATTCTTAAGATCAAATTTTAACCTTAGCAAGCACTTATGTTTTTCTGATAATTTGTTAATGGTATGAATGAATAACTGTAGCGCACCTACAGATGGTATTTTTGACTATCCAAAAAAAGTGTAACCTAAATTTGTAATACATTAAAATTAGAGAATTGAACAGGTTTGAATACTTCTCCCAGGCACTGTACGTATTTCGGGTTTTTAGTTAAGCAATAAGGCATGAGGAGTACAGTAAATGGCCACTATATCATGGCTAACAGCTGTTCACTGGCATGATACATCACCTGGGTACAGCACTTTGCCATGGTATATTGACAATATACCACAAACCTTGAGATATGACATATTGCCATTATAAACCTTTTACCAATGCAATTAACAGTTAAAATGTGAAAACATTTGTGATATTATGCACTTGGGTGTACATCATATACCACAGCTTTCATTTTAGTTTGACAGAATATTTTATGTAGTCAATCACAATGAAGTTGTAGCTGAAAGAAATTTGGAAGATTCCTTTTGAGAACAAATCATAAATAGCACCAATATATTCTTACCCCTGCACTGTTCTACTGTACAGGGGGTGAACTGTTCACAATGGATGGCGAACCGTAATCCTTACAGCAGCTCGTCCTAAAGTGCGTTTTAAAACCTCAAATTCACTCCCTCATCAACCATAGAAACATGATAACTAGAAGGTAAATAAGCCCTTAAAATGACTGTGTGCACTTCTGGGTACGTACATTCATTATGGCCGCCAGTCCACCCATCACCAAATAAAGACATGAATGGGACTATTTAGGTAATTCTATGTTTAAGTGCTCCTTCCCACAATCCTTTTCCTCCTCCTTAACGTCTGTCCTTCACTCCATGACTGGACACTGGAATGTCTTAATCCAGGCTAAGTCCTCCAACATCCCCCAGTGCATGTAGATGATGGAGCAGATCACCAGCACATGCATTATCTGGTGGCTGTTGAACCAGTAGTCAAAGAAACCAGGGCTGAAGCGCTCTGGCACTCGGCTAAGGTTCACTAGGCCCCCCAAGACAGCTAACATGTCCATGGTGAAGAAAAGATGCAGCGAAGTTGGGCTGCCTACGCCGTCACCCTGCCAACGGAACAAGAAGAGGACCAGACGGAAGAGAGCCTGCCAGATGAAAGCACGAAGACGGCCATAGTTGCTTCGCGCAGTGGTGGCACAGAGGATACCCCAGGCCGATATTATGCTGTAGGCAAAGAGGGCCAGGATGCGCATGACAGGGTAGCACATCAGGGTGATGTAGACAATAGGCAGGCATCCTGAAGAACACATCGACACAAGAGGTTCATCGAATGACTGATTTGTGAAATGGAATTGGATGTGAGTTTACAGTGGGGAGAACAAGTATTTGATACACTGCTGATTTTGCATGTTTTCCTACTTACAAAGCATGTAGAGGTCTGTCAATTAATAATTAATTTGCATTTTATTGCATGACATAAGTATTAGATCACCTACCAACCAGTAAGAATTCTCGCTCTCACAGACCTGTTAGTTTTTCTTTAAGAAGCCCTCCTGTTCAGCACTCATTACCTGTATTTACTGCACCTGTTTGAACTCGTTACCTGTATAAAAGACACCTGTCCACACACTCAATCAAACGGACTCCAACCTCTCCACAATGGCCAAGACCAGAGATCTGTGTAAGGACATCAGGGATAAAATTGTAGACCTGCAAAAGGCTGGGAGGACAATAGGCAAGCAGCTTGGTGAGAAGGCAACAACTGTTGGCGCAATTATTAGAAAATGGAAGAAGTTCAAGATGACGGTCAATCTCCCTCGGCCTGGGGCTCTATGCAAGATCTCACCTCATTGGGCATCAGTGATCATGAGGAAGGTGAGGGATCAGCCCAAAACTACACGGCAGGACCTGGTCAATGACCTGAAGAGAGCTGGGACCACAGTCAGAAAACCATTAGTAACACACTACGCCGTCATGGATTAAAATCATGCAGCGCACGCAAGGTCCCCCTGCTCAAGCCAGCGCATGTCCAGCCCCGTCTGAAGTTTGCCAATGACCATCTGGATGATCCAGAGGAGGAATGGGAGAAGGTCATGTGGTCTGATGAGACAAAAATAGAGCTTTTTGGTTTAAACTCCGCTCGCCGTGTTTGGAGGAAGAAGAAGGATGAGTACAACCCCAAGAACACCATCCCAATCGTGAAGCATTGAGGTGGAAACATCATTCTTTGGGGATGCTTTTCTGCAAAGGGGACTGGACGACTGCACCGTATTGAAGGGAGGATGGATGGAGCCATGTATCGCGAGATCTTGGCCAACAACCTCCTTCCCTCAGTAAGAGCATTGAAGATGGGTGGCTGGGTGGCTGGGTCTTCCAGCATGACAATGACCCGAAACACACAGCCAGGGCAACTAAGGAGTGGCTCTGTAAGAAGCATCTCAAGGTCCTGGAGTGGCCTAGCCAGTCTCCAGACCTGAACCCAATAGAAAATCTTTGGAGGGAGCTGAAAGTCCATATTGCCTTAGCGACAGCCCTGAAACCTGAAGGATCTGGAGAAGGTCTGTATGGAGGAGTGGGCCAAAATCCCTGCTGCAGTGTGTTCAAACCTGTTCAAGAACTACAGGAAACGTATGATCTCTGTAATTGCAAACAAAGGTTTCTGTACCAAAAGGTTCTGCTTTTCTGATGCATCAAATACTTATGTCATGCAATAAAATGCTAATTAATTACTTAAAAATCATACAATGTGATTTTCTGGATTTTTGTTTTAGATTCCGTCACTCACAGTTGAAGAGTTCCTATGATAAAAATGACAGACTTCTACATGCTTTGTAAGTGGGAATACTTTCAAAATCGGCAGTGTTTTAAATGCTTGTTCTCCCCACTGTAAGTTAAAACTTGAAATTAAACAAAATGAAAAAACTAAACAAATGAAGAAACAGGAAGAAAAAGAGAGGCAGGAAAGGAGGAAGAATACGTTTTGAAATATTTAAGACGAGAAAGACCGATCAGTTATGCAGCCTCACCTACCTAAAGTGTTGACGAGGCAAACTCCGACCATGTCTAGGGAGAGGAGGGTGTCATAAATGGGCTCCCCGCCCTCATGGTTCATAAAGGTGTGGTAGAGCACAGAGCCCACGGTGGGGGACAAGCAGGCCAGGTAGTGGAACACACACATCCATGTTTGCTCTACATCGGACCAGGGGATGTTGAGAGGCAGCAGCACAAGGAAACAGAAGAACGGGATTCCTGGATGGATTAATGGAGAGAGACAGATAGAATATTTTAACTTTGAAGTCCATAGTCTTATTTTGGCATGCTTTTCTTTTTATATACATTGCCATGCAAAAGTATTCAGAACATTGGCCAATTCTGTCATTTTACAGAATTACAAATGGTACATTGAAATGTTGGTCTGTTTGATATTTTATTTTGTGGTTGCTTGTGATTGTTTTTCTTAATGTTTGGGCATCTTATCCATGTGTTTTTTTGTACTTTCTGTTCTCCATATACATTAGTTGTAGGTTTTATATACAGTACCCAAGACAGTTAAATAAGTTAATTAATTTTCACTGAATAAATAAAAACTTGCCTAAGTACCACAAAGCAGGTTTAATAATTGTAAGCCATAGGTCAATGACAATTTGGCTCTTCACAGGTACTACATACAAGCATTTGAGTATCCTAAGTTTACCAAGAGACTAAAAAGTTATTTTTATGGATTCAAAATGTTTTAGTTTCTAATCAGTTTACAGTACTAATAAAACTAGTTTGGACACACTTGTGTTAATTAGTCCAGGACTAGTCTTAGTCCATGTCTCTGAAATGGTGTTTGTATTGCAACATAGCCCTTCAGCTTTCTTTTTCTATCAACACTATTGTACAGTAAATCCTTCTCACAAGTGTATCACAGCCTGCTGAGCAAGACCCATCTGGTAATCCCCCCCTTTCTCCTTAGTAAGAGTGTTAGCGTTAATGTACTTAGGATGTAGGATATCCAGGGAGGAGCTACACAACAGAGGATGACTCTCTTAGTTCAGGGGTGCAAAGCTACACATGCTTAAATAGCTAATGTGCTATTGTGTTGTATGACATTTTGTGCACATTACATTTGTAACAGTTCTGAAAATGGTAAGGAATAAAACAATGCCCTTTGGTAATAACAGCTTTTGTGTATCTTTCATATTTCGTGCCTCGGCGTTGAAAAGGTTTTTGACAATTTTTACCAAGGGTCAGTGTGTCAACCAAAACAGTGCGTCAGTCATTACCTTTCCTCCTAGACCTAATTACCATTGGTATATATCCAAGACAAGGATTCCCTGAACAGATTAGCAGTAATCCCCCATATTCTTAGTTTCTTTACACATACTTGACAAGTACCTATATGATTGTAAATGGCCCACTAGTGAGAGTAGCCTGATGTGTTTTTGTTTTGGTGTAGCTAAATACCTACCAGTCTCCAAATGCTGAAAAAACAATTTTCCATATAAATTACATATATATGACTCCAGGTTTGATAAGGAAGTTTTCAGTTGTTACAGGTACGTGTCTACCTCGGGAACCTCACTGCTGCTTTCCCTGCATTTCAGGTGCACATGCACCTTGCACATTGAATTTGCCTTCATTGCACATTTAGAATTGCCATCGTACTTGCATTTTACAGTTGTTACATATGCATGTCTACCGCGGGGACCTCATTGCTGCTATCTCTGCATTCCGGTTGCACATGCTACATTACTCCTTCAATTTTATTCCACTTGTAACATACACTATACTTAATATTTAATACTCTATTTGCCTTAATTGCACATTTAGTATTACCATTTGTACTGCATTAGCCTTCATTGCACATCTATACATTCTGCTTGCAATATACATATACTTAATGCTTGTACATTTTCTGCCCTCTTCTATTTGCACTTCTGGTTAGATGCTAGCTGCATTTCGTTGTACTGTAATTGTTCAATGACAATAAAGTTGAATCTAACATAATGTAAAAAGAAATCATAAAAATTCACATGAAATGTATATTACATGAGCAGTTCTAACATATATATATATATGTATATATTACTTTATAGTATTTATAATGGCACTAATAGAAGTTAAAGTGTAAATGATGCATAATTTAGTAACTTACCATGGGAATAAATGTTACCAAATTCATTGTGCAGGTAGAAAAGGCTTCTGAGACACCCATGAACAGTTGAAATGGGCCGGTAGCCAGTCAGGATCAGGTCATTGAACTGAAGATGAGGAGGAGTTTTCTCCAAATTTAACAGACGAGGTCCATGTCCATATAAGCATGCCATGGTGGTATTCCCCAGACAACGTCCTCTCTGAGTTTACTGTACATCAGTTGCTAGTGCAATAAACATATTATTATATACTAAAAGTTTTCATTTATCACTTCAGGCACATACATTGTCAATTCAAACAGGACAGTCAGCGGCATAGTTTCGGTAGCCAAGTACCATCCTTGGAAGCGTTCCTTGGAACTTCCAAGCAAAGCAACCTGTTGAGCTTACAGAATGGCATGCTATCTCTGTGACCAATCAGCAAGCACTGTTATTCATAGGGTTAAATCTGTTGTAATCCTCACCAGGGAAGCTGCGTGCTTTGGGCTCTGATCTACTACTTCAATGTCATATACCTGCTACCACCAAGCTACTATTAGGCATTCTACTCCTTAAGTTCCTATGTCGGTAGAGGAGATTCAATGCTGTGGATGCCCAGTGCAACATTACACTGTAAATAAGGACCAACAGTCAACCTAAGAAAAAGGATGCACTTAGATTGCTTGTTTCAATGTACTTTTGTAGTTTGTGGAATTTCTTTGGTGAAATGTGTACTTAGTTCTCCTGGCTCGTATAGTCAGTTTTCAATGCCTTATGTATTATACAGTACACTCACCAAAAGTATTATTAGGAACACCATACTAATACTGTGTTTGACCCCCTTTCGGCTTCAGAACTGCCTTAAGTCTACGTGGCATTGATTCCACAAGGTGCTGAAAGCATTCTTTAGAAATGTTGGCCCATATTGATAGGATAGCATCTTGCAGTTGATGGAGATTTGTGGGATGCACATCCAGGGCACGAAGCTCCTGTTCCACCATATTCCAAAGATGCTCTATTGGGTTGAGATCTGGTGACTGTGGGGGCCATTTCAGTACAGTGAACTCATTGTCATGTTCAAGAAACCAATTTGAAATGATTCAAGATTTGTGACATGGTGCATTATCCTGCTGGAAGTAGCCATCAGAGGATGGGTACATGGTGGTCATAAAGGGATTGACATGATCAGAAACAATGTTCAGGTAGGCCGTGGCATTTAAACGATGCCCAATTGGCACTAAGGGGCCGAAAGTGTGCCAAGAAAACATCTCCCACACCATTACACCACCACCACCAGCCTGCACAGTGGTAACAAGGCATGATGGATCCATGTTCTCATTCTGTTTACGCCAAATTCTGAAACCATCTGAATGTCTCAACAGAAATCGAGACTCATCAGACCAGGCAACATTCTTCCAGTCTTCAACTGTCCAATTTTGGTGAGCTCGTGCAAATTGTAGCCTATTTTTCCTATTTGTAGTGGAGATGAGTGGTACCCGGTGGCGTCTTCTGCTGTTGTAGCCCATCCGCCTCAAGGTTGTGCGTGTTGTGACTTCACAAATGCTGTGCTGCATACCTCGGTTGTAATGAGTGGTTATTTCAGTCAAAGTTGCTCTTCTATCAGCTTGAACCAGTCGGCCCATTCTCCTCTGACCTCTTGCATCAACAAGGCATTTTTGCCCACAGGACTGCAGCATACTGGATGTTTTTCCCTTTTCACACCATTCTTTGTAAACCCTAGAAATGGTTGTGTGTGAAAATCCCAGTAACTGAGCAGATTATGAAATACCCAGACCGGCCCGTCTGGCACCAACAACCATGCCACGCTCAAAATTGCTTAAATCACCTTTCTTTCCCATTCTGACATTCAGTTTGGAGTGCAGGAGATTGTCTTGACCAGGACACACCCCTAAATGCATTGAAGCAACTGCCATGTGATTGGTTGATTAGATAATTGCATTAATGAGAAATTGAACAGATGTTCCTAATAATCCTTTAGGTGAGTGTATATTCAAATGCTCTTGCTCTAGTACTAGAGTAATATAGTTTCGTTGACTAATCAGGACTAACACGAGTAGTGGTTAGAGCTAAGATGCTGTAAAGATCATTTTTTTGGTCATTTAGAAGGCTCCTATCAGGAGCAACGTACAGGAGAAATTTAGTTTTACAGTCTTGCTCAAGAACAGAACAAATTGTGTTTTTTTTACTGTTCCTGCAACCTCTCAGTTACGGGTTAGATGCTCTACCTGCCAGGCTACTGTAACAGTCAGGGACGGCCTTCTATGTTCAGGGTGTTCATGTTCTAGTTGTTATGGTTCTGTGCTCTGTTTAAATCCCTTGTGTTTATGGCTTTCTCGTGTCCAGTTTAGTCTTGCCACCTGTGTCTCGTTTCCCCCTTGTCACATCCTTATTTCATTTCCCAAGTTGCCTGTGTCTTTGTTGATCATTGTTTTATGTGAAATCCCTGTTTTCTGTTCTGCATTGCAAGAGACTTGTATGTTAAGAAAATGTTGGATGAAAGACCGTTTTTTTGACCACATCTGCGTCTGTCCTGCAGCTGCCAGACGTTACAGCTCCCTGCCACCCTAACGCTCTACACAGGCCTTTCCTATGAACTCACTGTTGCCTATTTATTACATACCATTTAGTTTGCAAGAAATTACAATGTCTTGAAAGATGAAATAGAAGTGATAACATGCGTTATTAAAGTTGACACTGATTGTATTTCCAGTCTGTTTTTATTATGTCAAAACTGTTAAAAAAATTGACAGTTGACTGCCACAGGTAGTAAAAAAAACATTTGATATGCTAAATAAATTAGTCTGAGTTTACAAAACTATGCAGTGGACAACACGCAGAAGAAAACTGACTGATTCAATCAACATTTCAAATTTGTAGCGGGAATACTATCAAAGCATGATGCATCTTGACCAGTAAGCGCATTTATGACAGGTTAGGAATTTAAATAAAATAATGAAATAAGCTAGACAAAAGTATAAACAAACAAGGAACTTTTAAAGGTTTCTTAGTTCTACTCATATTACAGACAAGGCATTAAATATGTCAGGCCGGACTGGTTTGGTATCAGGGTAGATATGAATAATAATAACAAAAACTAAGGATCCATTACACAAATAATTGAAAAACACACTGTATATAAACTGTATAAAAACCACAAACTGCATTTCTTGCTGTTGCTTGCTCTTTGGAGTTTTAGGTTGTTTATAAGAACTTGGTGACAACTGCTGAGGTATAAAGGGCTTTATAAAAGAAACAACAGGAATGTAAAACAAAATCTAGTAGGAAAAAATTCAATAAAATCCTCAATGTCGCCCAGGTCAACCTAAGAGAAAGAAAGGGGTGAAAGTCAACACAATATTTATACAGTCCAAGATTTTGAAGTCTCTACCTGGGGTTTCCAAAATGATTGGCACCCTAGTTAAATTAAGCCTGCTGTGTTAAAATCTCATTATTGTTCATCAGCTTGATCTTACACAAAAAATAGAAAATAACCTTTAATTGAGTGAACATTTTTCATTGAAAAATAATTATTCATCAAGAAATCATTATTATATTCCAAAACATGTTTGCCACAATTTACTGGCAGCCCTTCATTTAGTCCTTTGTATACCCTCCCTTTGCCAAGACAGACATTTTAGTGTTCGGTAAAAAGACAATAAATAAATCAGTGTTTTAAAATGCAAAATTATATATTTAGAAGATCTATTCCTACATTATCCCACAGAAAACTACAGTAAGTAATATGTCTATCAATGTAATTAAGTGTAACATTAAAATTAGTGATCAACGTGCAGAATACAAATTATTATGTTTCAGCCTCCTAACATTTCTGTCTGTCAGAAATTGGTCTGCAGCTGAGTCTAGTTGCCTGCTCCTGTATAGGATCATCTAGACTCTAGACAACACAAGTTTTGTCTGCTTTTAATATTTTACCTTGGTGTCTACCATTGCCTAAGAATCCTGTTAATTCATATTTCTTCTCCTTGTCACCTCCTGAAAAAAATGAACAAAGTAATTTAATTGTGCCTACTTTCACAACTAATGTACCCAAGAGAAGATACTGATGATTGTGCCCTTTAGTATTCCATATAAGGAATAACGGCCTTCCAATAAGTCCTTGTGGTCCATGTATTAAATGGCTTTTACATAAGGTTCACCTATAACTTGACTAAATGTCTACATTGTTGTTATTCCTAGATGTTATATGACTAATTACACAGGTTGTAATGTAAGAAATTCAAAACAGGTGTGTTTTTGGGCAGCAAAGCATGGCACAAAGCAAGAGCTATAAGCATAAGAGGCCAGCAGATGTATAATTTTTTTTAAACTGCACCCACACAACCTAATTAATATACAATACCTGTACAAAGAGAGTTTGGTTATTACTCACCGTTATCAATAGAGGCTAGTGTCTATTTTAACTATTTGTATATTCTGAACATATTATATATACACAATACCAGTCAAAAGTTTGGACTATGAAATAAAACATGTGGAATCATGTAGATACCAAAAAGTGTTGAACAGATCAAAATATATTTTATATTGTAGATTCTTCCAAGTGGCGACCCTTTGCCTTGATTACCGCTTTGTGCACTTTTTGCATTCCCGCAACCATCTTCATGAGGTAGTCACATGAAATGCATTTCAATTAACAGAGGTGTCTTGTTAAAAGGATATTTGTGGAATTTCTTAATGCGTTTGAACCAATCAGTGGCGTTGTGACCAGGTCGGGTTGGAATATAATGATGTCTGTACTGTAGTAGTCCATATTATAGAAAGAACAGCTCAAATGAGTAAAGAAAAACATCCATCATTACTTTAAGACCTGAATATCTATCAATCTGGAGTGCAGTCCCAAAATCCATCAAGCGGTATGATGAAACTGGCTCTCATGAGGACCACTACAGGAATGGAAGACTGAGTTACCTCGGCAGCAGAGTTATTTAGAGTTACAAATGAATGCTTCACAGAGTTGTATCAAAATCAACTGCTCAGAGGAGACTGTGTGAGTCAAATGGTGGAATTGCTGCAAATAAACCACTAAAGAAGGGCAACAATAAAAAGAGACTTGCTTGGGCCAAGAGACAAGAAAAATGGACAATAGACTGTTGAAAATCTGTCCTTCGGTCTGATGATTCCAAATTTCAGATTTTTGGTTCCAACCACTGTGTCTTTGTGAGACACAGAGGGTGAAAGGATAATGACTGCATGTGTAATTGCCACCATGAAGCATGGAGGAGGAGATGTGATTGTGTGGATGTACTTTGCTAGTGACACTGTCAATGATTTATTTTGAATTCAAGGCATACTCAACCAGGATGGCTACCGCAGCATTCTTCAGAGATACTCCATGAAGGAAAAGGAGTCAACAAGTAGAAAGCATTCCACGTGACTTCCTCATGAAGCTAGTTGAGAGAATGCCAAGAGTGGGCAGAGTTGTCATTAAGGTAAAGGGTGGCTACATATACATACACATACATATATATACATATACATATATATACATATACACATACATACATACATACATACAGTGGGGAGAACTGTATTTGATACACTGCCGATTTTGCAGGTTTTCCTACTTACAAAGCATGTAGAGGTTTGTAATTAGTATCATAGGTACCCTTCAACTGTGAGTGACGGAATCAAAAAATCCAGAAAATCACATTGTATGATTTTTAAATAATTAATTAACATTTTATTGCAGTATGTTTTGTGTCAAATACTTGTTCTCCCTACTGTATATGCTTGCATATTATTATGCGGTATACAGTTAGGTCCGGAAATATTTGGACACTGACACAATTTTCAAAAATTTGGCTCTGTACACCACCACAATAAATTTGAAATGAAACAACCGAGATGCAAGTGAAATGCAGATTTTCAGCTTTAAATCAAGGGGTTGAACAAAAACGTTTAGGAATTGCAACCATCTTCATACACAGTCCCCTTATTTCAGAATCTCAAATGTAATTGGACAAATTAACACTATCATAAATAACATTTTCCTTTTTAATGCTTTGTCAAGAATCCTTTGCAGGTAATAACTGCTTGAAATCTGAAACATATAGACATCAACAATCGCTGGGTTTCCTCCTTTGTAATACTTTGCCAGACCTTTATTGCACCTGTCTTCAGTTCTTGTTTGTTCTTGGGTCTTTCTGCCTCAGGTTTTGTCTTCAGCCAGTGAAATGCATGCTTGATCGAGTTGAGATTGGGTGATTGACTCTGCCATTGCAGAATATTCCACTTCTTCGCCTTAACATATTCCTGGGTTGCTTTCGCAGTATGTTTTGAGTCATTGTCCATCTGTTAAGTGAAGCGATGTCCAATGAACTTCGCCGAATTTGGCGGAATCTGAGCAGACTATAAATCCCTATACACTTCAGAATTCATCTGGCTGCTACTGTCTTCTGTCACATCATCAATATTCACTAGTGACCCAGTGCCACTGGAAGCCATGCATGCCTATGCCATCACACTGCCTCCACTGTGTTTTACAGATTATGTGGTTTGCTTCGAATCATGAGCTGTTCCAAGCCTTCTCCATACCATATTCTTCCCATCATTCTGGTACAAGTTGATCTTAGTTTCATCTGTCCAAAAATGCTGTTCCAGAACCGGGATGGCTTTTTTAAATGTTTAATCTTTTAAAAAAAAGTCTAATCTGGCCTTTCTATTCCTAAGGCTTATGAATGATTTGCATAATTGATGAAAAAAGTATGAAGGAATAGCCCACAACTGTCCACGAAACAGCCTTTGAGTCAATAGTCCAATTACTTTTGATCCATTGAAAAAGAGAGGGCTATATATTAAAGAGCTGTAATTCCTAAACCTGTCCTCCAATTTAATACCCTCAAATTAAAACTGGAAGTCTGCACTTTAAGCCCATATATATTATTTAACTGTAACCTGAATATATTTAGGTAAACAGCCAAAATAAAAAAACTTGTCAGTGTCCAATTATTTCCGGACCAAACTGTATATAAGTATACAGTGCTGCTTGAAATATTTGAACCCCTTGTGCAATTATAATACATTTTTGTGTTTACCCTAAAATCTTTATTTAATCTTTTTTATCAGACATAACCGGGTTTTAGTTACCAATTCCACATGTTGGTTTAGAGGAAATCATGCAATCATCAATTGTCTGAGTTCTTTGGGTTTAGATAAAGATACAATGATTTTATTTTAATATTTTATACAAACATAATGACCATTCATGTGTTCACATACTTTCAAGCAGCACTGTAGATATTTTTTTCCATATCCAACTCTTTCTGTTGCATGCTACTGGGGTCCCAGCCAGGGGATCAACAATTATTAATGGCCAGCATAGAGCAATTCAATTTACCTGCTTTGCTCAAGGGAAGTAGAACAGATTTATTTTCTTTTACCTTGATGGCTCTGTGATTTAGGTTACTGGCCCAATGATCTTAGCTAGTAGTCTACCTAGCCTGCATAGTTTACCTCTCCATGATTTACCCTGAGGGTGAATGTGCAGCTTGAGGTGCTGCTGAATGTGTATCTGATGGGATGTCTGTGGCAGCGTTGCATCAGACCCAAGTGGAGGCGCTTGTGTTTGGACGACAGACAGGGCGGCGGTGCCCGCAGGCTCAGCTGGGACCTCCGAATCTGCCGCAGATGGGGCCTCGGAGGGGAAAGAAGACACTACAGGCACAAACAAGGGGACTGGGGCATGGGAGATGGAGGGCAAGGAAGTGGTTGCAGTGGGGAAAGAGACCACTGAGGAAAGCGGGGGGGGGGCGGGGGGGGGTAGATGACCAGGCGGGAAAGGAGAGAGATATAACAAGGGGAGAAAGAAGCAAGACAGGGAGGGATTTTAAAAGCACATTGAGATGCAAAAGCTCCAATAAGCACAATCAGGATGAATACACAGATAAACGAGACAAAACAAGCCCAAGCCAGACTGACAACATAATTTGACACACAGTGTTACAAGCACTCAGACAAAGACACACAAATAATAAAACAATAAATTAATGAGATGTGTGTAAATAGAAAACTGATTATATTGATAAAAAAATTATATTTCCCTAATATATGAAAATAGGATTCTTCAGTTTTTTATGATTATGTATTACTGGGTTCTAATGCTTGATGCAATTTTTTTATGTCGTTTCGCAATATGCAGTTATTTTGTCCTATTTATCTCAAAAAAGATTCTTGCCATGTTGCTTGGTGAAAATTCTTTGCAAGGTGAAAGGACTGGTTGATATTGTAAGCTGTAGCGAGGGCGATAGTTATGAATCTTTTGACTGTTTTTTGTGAAAATTTTAAATGATTGGTGAAATATGCACTCCTTGCATAATATGCAGGGAAGTGTTGATTTTGAAAAGACATTCAGCGGTCTCAGAATCCCAGAGGTAGTGATGGATGAATAAAAGTTTAGAAGATGGTGGTTGTATTGTTGTTTCACATGATTCATGAGTTTGTTTTCTTTATACAGCAGGCCCTTGTGTGTTGGAAGTTGCGTTGTTGTTTTTTAGTTGTATAAATATGAACTGTAGGATCTGGAAAACTAGACTCTCTCGTTACCTTCAGCTTGTACTTGTCCATTTAAATAACCCCGGCCTGGAATGTAGAGAGCATATTGGCATCCAGAAACACATTGGTAGACCCAAAACAAAACATTTAAATACATTTGGACATAAGAAACAATGTGAAACTGAATTAAGTCTATGTCAAGACAATTCGTACCATATTTGCCAGAAGATT
Source organism: Esox lucius (assembly GCF_011004845.1). Lineage (NCBI taxonomy): Eukaryota > Metazoa > Chordata > Actinopteri > Esociformes > Esocidae > Esox > Esox lucius. The sequence goes on along the minus strand of NC_047573.1, from coordinate 32,913,055 downwards.
TGCCTTCTCCTTCACGGCCTACAGTTTGGGCTGGTGGTAATTGTCCATTTTCTGAGACGTCAAGAAACAGGAGAGAATAAGAATTGGAGAAGCAGGAGTTAGCCCAGTCCCACACCTATGGTTGTTGTCAATGCAGAACATAACAACTAACTCCTTTCAAGTAGGCAGGACTGCACAAACAGATCTGGGAAAGCACTAGAGATATATGACAATAAATCACAGCTGTACTATGTATCTTTAATAATGACTGGTTAATTGTGAAAGACCAAATTAATGAATACAGAAGTAAATTGACAGTTATTATAACAAAAAAGAGATAAGTCCCAACACCACTACAGTACATACTTACCACTACCGTATGGCTTTCCAGCTGTCACTGGATTGAGGGATAGGGGTTCATAAGGCAGAACATTTTCTAAAGACAGAGAAAAGAGAAAGTCAGAGGATTTATTTTACAGGGCAAGAGGCAGGAGGAATAGATGTCAAATTGTGTCAGATAACTAAGCATCGTCTCTGTTGGTAATGCTTCTGTCCATAAGACACTTTCTGAACATATCAGCAACATACAGCGGAAATAGTGGCTATAAAGAAAAGATGTGGCTACCATATTGTCCAGTGGATCTGCCAACCATGCCTGGTTCAAGGAGGTGTGGCTCGTATTGACCAAGATTACCTGAGGAGAGAAACCTTCAAAGGTGAGTTCTAGAGTATTGGACAAGTATAGGATATATAAAGTAGATATTGCAGCTATTTAAAAAAAGAAGAATTATTAAATGGGAGGAATAATCATTTTCAAACAATAGATGGGAGACCAAGAGTATCTCACTATATTTGTCCGCAGATTTCTGCTTTTCACCCCCTAAGCCAAAAGGTTCGGGTGCACCACCCCCTGACATGACAACCACAGAAAAAACAATGCTGGTGAAAAAGGCAGATGATGCCAAACAAACATAGCTACATGGATTTTTCCAAAATAAAGCTGTTTTTTCAAAACATTTCCCAATTATGCAAAACACTTCAATGAAATAAAAATGCTGAGACTCACCATATTTGCCTAAAGATTTTCCAGCATCAGGGCTGAGTCCTAGGGTTTGGGACACAAAAGGCAACACACCTTGTCCAGTAAAAAAACAACCCAACCAAGCAAGCAACATGTGAGTGAGAATGCCCCACCATGCATTATAAGCAAACCTCTTTCTTAGACTAAGGTGGCATAGCTGAAAAGAAATGGCACAATATGCAGCATGCTTAGGAAAAACACAAGGCTCAGAATGTAAGAATAGGTTGGATAATTTTATGTTAGTTAAAATACATATTTTTAATTGAGAATGCACCACCATGCACTAAAAGCAAACCTCTTGCTTAGATTAAGGCGGCATAGCTGAAAGAAATGTGCACAATATGCAGCATGCTTCGGAAAAACTTAGAATGTAAGACAAGGTTTGCTAATTTTATGTTAGTTAAAAGAAAACATTTTAATTGAGGAGATTCGTTTCTTCATCAGACAATAGAGATAATAGCTACAAAAATGCATGTAAAGTAAAAGCCAAACACAGCCGTACCATATTTTGCAGTCGATTTGCCGGCATGTGGACCAAGTCCAATTGGCTGAGGGTTAGTTGGCATCTCTCCATAGCCTAAACAAGAGGAGGGAGAGGACTTGAAGCAAGGGAATTAAATCTGTAACTCGAATCCTAAGTAGGCTGCATGTGCAGAATGTGGTGTTAACCAATTTTCCGGGTCCTTGTATTGAAGTATGCACTTCTACATTATCTTTAATGAATTCAATACATACACATTGCTGGAACTGAAAATATCCTCCATCTAATAAGATAGTCTATTCAATATTGGCAGTAAAAAATATCCAAAACTTACTAAGGAAAATTGAAAGAGGTGTTTACCATATTTGCCAGCTGATTTTCCAGGATCCTCCATTTGGCCAAGCGGTTGTCCCGCATAGGGTGCACCGTATCCTGGGTTGAAAGAAAGTACACTGCATCACACCATTCAGGGAAATTACTTGTAGGCTAACCAGCATCAACAAAGAGGAGATTTTTTAGATCCAAGTGGCCTGAAATAAGTCTGTGCATTAATTTGTTACATGTAATTTAGGCATGATAGTTCTTTACAAATAGGTCTGAATTAAACATGACTTTTAATACATTGCATAAGATATTGCATAAAAATATGTGCTGATTATAAGGTTTTTTTTCTCAATGTTTTTGTTTTGATGAGTCTTTACAGTAAAACATATTTGCTTCTGGTGTCAGTAAATTTTTTACGCCCTTATTTTGTCTGTCGTGTTTGTTGTCAGTTTAAAAATATTTATTTCTTTACTATCTACTGAGGGTTATTTAGTTAATATCTTAATGATTATTTAAAATAAAAATGTTTTAATTAGTCATTATATTATATTCATTTTTTTAAATGCTCAGCATTTTAAACAAGTTGTTTAACTGTTAAGCACTAACAATGTATATAAAACATTTTTGTTTTTGAAAGAAATTTACGGCATTTGTGCAGTGAAATAAATGAAAAGTTTGAATGGTGACAGAGACTTTCTGTGAGTCAATGTAATGCACTTACCATATTGACCAGCTGACTTGCTATTGTCCGATCCATAGGGACTTCCACTTTTTCCTGAGAGCATTTGACACCCAAAGTTTCAGAGAGAACTAATTAAAACACATTGACATAAATGCTTGTACATTACAAGTATACTTGCAGAGATACATGCAGTACATACATCAATCCACAGTGAGAAGAGTAACAAGCATTTTGTTGTAAATATAGTAAGGATCTGTGAGAAAACAGCAAATAAATGAAAGCTCTGCTCTATTATTTCAGACATGGATTACATATACATACACAACAAATGCAAAAGTGCATGAGTAAATATATGGGGAGAAATACAGTATGCATTCAAATTATAGCAATTAATCAGATCAATGTTCATTCGTTAAAAAAACAAACACTACAGAACATTGAAGTAAAAACAAAAACACATTAATATATTGAGAAGTAACAAAAGCATCTTGTGTTTTCAGTAGGTCTTAATCATGTGTACACGGGAAATTATCTTGTTGAAAGATAATGTTTTTGCCATTAAGTTGTTTTCCCAAAGGTACAGCAAGATGTCTCTATCAGCATTCATTCTTGTTGCCTTCAGACATGAACAGATTCTAAGCTGTTTTAAGATGACTTCAGGACCAGCTGACAGATGCTGAGCACTTCACTGGATTTCTGGATTTTTTGACTTTCTTCAGCCATCTGATAAGAAAATAACTACCGTTTAGACAAACACAGAAAATGTTTGTTACTTTTCATTGTGTTAATGTTTATTTGTATGTGATGTGTTGTTATACAGCATTTTTACAAGTAAATAAAACTAATAAAAAATATATGCCCAGCTTTAAACAATTATCTTAGATGGAAGAATTTTCCATTGTATTTTACACACTGTACATGACAGCAATCAACAAAAATCCATACATCATATGGACATATGCAGTTATCCAGACGTGTATAGAAGGTTTAAAGAAAAAAGTTTCTGCTGAAAGAGCAGTAGGCCTGGTCCAAACCCATGCTGCAGCAGTAAATGTGGGATGGATGCAGGGCCTTGTTTGCTGGGCCGCAGGCATACATTGCTAACTAAAAAAAGGTTTAATAAAATACAGACGCAGCGGGCATATATTGTATATAATATGCACCTACCATATTTGCTTGCAACATCAGTCTCCAACCCGAGGGGTTGACCACCAAAATGCAACCCCCCAATGCCTGATTCAAAGCAAGAGAACACATGATGGCAGGAAGCGAGAGAGGGCATATTGTCATAAATGACATTTTACTGCTATTAGCCAAAGACACAATTACACAAATTCAGAGTTCATCATTAGGTGGATGAGAGAAAACTCTGTGCAACAAAGCCAGTTAGTATCAGTTATACACTGATCTTCCCTTTTCAAAGGTTTTCCTCAGTGAAGTTTCATCCCCCTCTGCCCCACTGTAAGGAACTTACCATATTTTGTATAAGATTTTGCCTCTTGGCCCGTACTGAGTGGCTGACCACCATACGACCCACTCAATCCTGTGACAGACAGTTCAAAGGAGTGAATTTCAATGTACAAATGCAATAGTATCATATATTATCAAACATTATATTTTTTTTGTAAAACCAACTGACCAAACCGCTTTCCAAACATAACTGACCACCAAATACATTCTACTTGATTTTCCGTACCTAGGCCAGCGGGTTGAGGTTGAAACTGAATTGTTCCTGCCAAGAGGAGGTACACATTTCAGCTAAGGTTAATGGGTGTAAATGCACAACCACCCAGCAATGTATAGAGTAGATATGGGTGTAATCTTACCATCTAGTCCAGCAGGAATGATTGGAGCTCCATTATAAGGTCCAGAACCACCTGTACAAAGCAAAAAGGAGGGTAATGCAGTTCATTTGGATTTTAATAAATGTGTATTCTCCTGACCCATTCTGATCAATTTAATGCTGTCATGCACAGTTTGTTTGGAAGGGGCACTAATGGGAAAAAAAATTACAAGCTTGGACAAATGTTGAGAAATACATATTCTAGTGAAACTTGCCCCATCCCTCCTTTCTCACTGATGTCTTGAATAACAGAAAGTATCATGATTACAGATCGTATGTAGTGTACATTGGGGTTGTGCTCAGTAGGATGTCTAAAATGAGGTAACGTTTGTGATTAGTTGGAATAGGATAGTACCTAATTTGGGCACAGCCTGGATCCCTCAAAATCCTTAGAGAAATATTCAAACTTGCAGCAGGACTAAACTTACCATTCGCAGGTGTGCCATAGCCATTTCCATTCACAGGTGTGCCATAGCCATTTCCATTCGCAGGTGTGCCATAGCCATTTCCATTCGCAGGTGTGCCATAGCCATTTCCATTCGCAGGTGTGCCATAGCCATTTCCATTCGCAGGTGTGCCATAGCCATTTCCATTCGCAGGTGTGCCATAGCCATTTCCATTCGTAGGTGTGCCATAGCCATTTCCATAAGCAGCTCCTGGGTAGACACCCTGCCCATTGCCATTACCATAACCTAGGAGTCAGGCAAGGTAAAATATCATAAAACTAATTAAAAAGATAACTGTAAACAGCGTATACCAAAAGTATTTGGACAGATTTTTTGCTCTGTTTTCCAGCACAAATTATACAATAGCTTTGAGCTTATTTGGGGGTATTTTCATCCATATCAAATGAATCATTTTAAAATTGCGGCACACTTTCTATAAAAACCTCATATTTAAGGTTACTAAAATGTAAACTATAGGTGTTTACAGGTGTTTATAGGCATTATAGGTGTTTATTTGCAGTTATTTCCCAAATTACAAAGCTACAAAAGAAAGCATGTGAGCTAGCTGATCAGCTAACCAACTAGTGTAATGGGCTGCATTGCAAAGATTACACTAAACTTTAAAGTGGTCAGTTAAACACAGACTTTGGAGGATAATAGTAGCAAGCCATTATTGGCACACCTTCAAAACATAAAGTCCTCAAGAGAAAAAAATTTATCAAAGAAATACAGTTTACAGGTACATAAAGAAGTAAACAAAGCCTGTAAGTCACCAAAAGGTGAACATTTTGAAACGAGGTGGTGACTTTCTATACCCACTGTATTGTCACACCTGGATCCCACCGCCGGCCTCAGAGAACCAACTCCCCAGCCTTTTGACCATATTATTCCTGTCAACTCCCCAGCCTTTTGACCATATCATTCCTGTCAACTCCCCAGCCTTTTGACCATATCATTCCTGTCAACTCCCCAGCCTTTTGACCATATCATTCCTGTCAACTCCCCAGCCTTTTGACCATATCATTCCAGTCAACTCCCCAGCCTTTTGACCATATTATTCCTGTCAACTCCCCAGCCTTTTGACCATATCATTCCTGTCAACTCCCCAGCCTTTTGACCATATCATTCCTGTCAACTCCCCAGCCTTTTGACCATATCATTCCTGTCAACTCCCCAGCCTTTTGACCATATCATTCCTGTCAACTCCCCAGCCTTTTGACCATATCATTCCTGTCAACTCCCCAGCCTTTTGACCATATCATTCCAGTCAACTCCCCAGCCTTTTGACCATATTATTCCTGTCAACTCCCCAGCCTTTTGACCATATCATTCCTGTCAACTCCCCAGCCTTTTGACCATATCATTCCTGTCAACTCCCCAGCCTTTTGACCATATCATTCCTGTCAACTCCCCAGCCTTTTGACCATATCATTCCTGTCAACTCCAAATGCCTTGTTTAATTTGGATTCCTGGACATTCTCCGTTCAACACTCCAATTCCCCAATCCCCTGTCACACACAATTCCCCATCTCTACTCAGTTCCCTGGACATTCCCAGCCCAACATAATTCTGTTAATCTCTAGACTATTACACACACCTGATTGTCCTTTGTTTGCTTTATAATGCATCGGTTTATGTTACACTACAGGCAACATTACTTTGTAGCCAGTTGTGTTACTGGTGTTGCTTATTCCTGTACCTTGTTTAGTCTTCTTCAAGGCCTCACTTTTTGCCTTTATAGCAATTCATTGATGTTTAAGCTTTTTCCCTTGTGCTATTTATTAGTTCTAATTAGAGATTTTAGGTCTTTGTGCCTTTTTTAAGTGTTATAGTCCTTATGTCAGGCTCTGTAGCCTGTCGGTAGCCTGTATTTCCCTTCATTACACAAATCTGATTGTCTGTGCCTGCTTCTTGAGCCACTCCTGGAGTGGCCTACCCAGTCTCCAGACCTTAATCCCATAGAAAATCAGTGGAGGGAGCTGAAGGTTCGAGTTGCCAAACGTCAGCCTCTAAACCTTAATGACTTGGAGAAGATCTGCAAAGAGGAGTGGGACAAAATCCCTCCTGAGATGTGTGCAAACCTGGTGGCCAACTACAAGAAACGTCTGACCTCTGTGATTGACATCAAAGGTTTTGCCACCAAGTACTAAGTCATGTTTTGCAGAGGGGTCAAATACTTATTAAAAGGCAAATCAATTTATAAAATTTTTGAAATGCGTGTTTCTGGATTTTTTTGTTATTCTGTCTCTCACTGTTCAAATAAACCCTAGCATTAAAATTATGGAATGATAATTTCTTTACCAGTGGGCAAACATACAAAATCACCAGGGGATCAAATACTTTTTTACCTCACTGTATACAGTGGGGAGAACAGGTATTTGATACACTGCTGATTTTGAAGGTTTTCCCACTTACAAAGCATGTTGAAGTCTGTAATTCATATTCATATCATAGGTACTCTTCAACTGTGAGTGACAGAATCTAAAACAAAAATCCATAAAATCACATTGTATGATTATTAAGTAATTAATTTGCATTTTATTGCATGACATAAGTATTTGAAACATCAGAAAAGCAGAACTTTGGTACAGAAACCTTTGTTCGCAATTACAGAGAACATATGTTTCCTGTAGTTCTTGAATAGGTTTGCACTCAGTGCAGCAGGGATTTTGGCCCACTCCTCCATACAGACCTTCTCCAGATCCTTCAGGTTTCGGGGCTGTCGCTGGGCAATACGGACTTTCAGCTCCCTCCAAATATTTTCTATTGGGTTCAGGTCTGGAGACTGGCTAGGCCACTCCAGGACCATGAGATGCTTCTTACGGAGCCACTCCTTAGTTGCCCTGGCTGTGTGTTTTGGGTCGTTGTCATGCTGGAAGACCCAGCCACAACCCATCTTCAATGGTCTCACTGAGGGAAGGAAGTTGTTGGCCAAGATCTCGAGATACATGGCCCCATCCATCCTCCCCTGAATACGGTGCAGTCGTCCTGTCCCCTTTGCAGAAAAGCATCCCCAAAGAATTATGTTTCCACCTCCATGCTTCACCGTTGGGATGGTGTTCTTGGGGTTGTACTCATCCTTCTTCTTCCTCCAAACACGGTGAGTGGAGTTTAGTCCAAAAAGCTCTATTTTTGTCTCATCAGACCACATGACCTTCTCCCATTCCTCCTCTGGATCATCCAGATGGTCATTGGCAAACTTCAGACGGGCCTGAACATGCGCTGGCTTGAGCAGGGGGAACTTGCGTACGCTGCAGGATTTTAATCCATGACGGCGTAGTGTGTTACTAATGGTTTTCTTGGAGACTGTGGTCCCAGCTCTCTTCAGGTCATTGACCAGGTCCTGCCGTGTAGTTCTGGGCTGATCCCTCACCTTCCTCATGATCACTGATGCCCCACAAGGTGAGATCTTTCATGGAGCCCCAGACCGAGGGAGATTGACCGTCATCTTGAACTTCTTCCATTTTCTAATAATTGCGCCAACAGTTGTTGCCTTCTCACCAAGCTGCTTGCCTATTGTCCTGTAGCCAATCCCAGCCTTGTGCAGGTCGACACTGTTATACAGGCTGTACACTCACTACTTTACATTGTAGCAAAGTGTCATTTCTTCAGTGTTGTCACATGAAAAGATTTGAGGGATGTACTCACTTTTGTGAGATACAATATATACAGTGGGGAGGGTATTTGAAACACTGCCGATTTTGCAGGTTTTCCTACTTACAAAGCATGTAGAGGTCTGTAATGTTTATCATAGGTACACTTCAACTGTGAGAGACGGAATCTAAAACAAAAATTCAGAAAATCACTTTGTATGATGTTTAAATAATTAATTTGCATTTTATTGCATGACATAAGTATTTGATCACCTACAAACCAGTAAGAATTCCGTCTCTCACCGGAATAGTTTTTCTTTAAGAAGCCCTCCTGTTCTCCACTCATTACCTGTATTAACTGCACCTGTTTGAACTCGTTACCTGTATAAAAGACACCTGTCCACACACTTGTTTTAGATTCTGTCACTCACAGTTGAAGAGTACCTATGATAAAAATGACAGATTTCTACATGCTTTGTAAGTGGGAAAACCTGCAAACTCGGCAGTGTATCAAATACTTGTTCTCCCCACTGTATATGTGGGGGTTGTTCTAAAACCTTTGATTTGTAGTCTATGTGTTCCTTTATGTTTCAAACCTAACTATTCTTTAACATTCCTAAGGTGTGGGAAGGTAGGGTGCAAAATAATTCTAGTGCAACCATGCCATAACCATGCTCTCTTTTGAAAATGTTGTGTGCAAGCTGGGTAGGCCACTCACCTTCATGTTGTTTGGATTTTCCTGCAAAAGGATGTCCAACTGAAATCATTTTCCAACAAATTAATGTTGTGTTTCATAAATGGATATAACACATTCCTTGGCTTATTATGATCTACTGTTACACTTTCTTGCGGTTCAAAATTTGAATGAGTATTACTACCTGCTCCATATCCATTTCCATAGCCAACAGCAACTGGATTATAGACTCCTGCTCCAGCACCATAACCTGTGGATCACATCACAACTATATTTTATAGAGAACACCAATTATAATCACACTGCCAGACACATAAAGGTTTCAGGGTATATAACTGATTTACCTGGTTTGGGTGCCTTTGCCCCTCCCCCATTTGCCCCAGCACCATAGCCTATAACAAAAATAAATGCACAGTGTAAATTATATATATAAGTGTGAATATCTTTGGTTTAATTACTTCTGCAAGTAATTTTTAGTGCAAGTAAAATCACAAAAGACATAAAATCCTGTGTACAAATAAAGCCAACTCCCACGCATTATAACTGATTTTTTGAGGTGACCAAAAATCACAGAATGAAATGTGAACATTAAATTACCTATATTTAGGAAACGTTGTTTTTTATTTCATGCTCCACATGTGAATTTTTCAAACCAATTGTGATTTACCATTGGGTTTAGCACTGAAGCCATTGGGGACTCCACTGCCCTTTGAAACACCAGCTCCTGCACCGTAACCTTAAAAACATTAACTGAAAGCTTAAGGCCTCATTGATAGTAAGCACAAGAATGTATGATAAAAGCTGTGGGCCTAACTTAAAAACGTTCACAAACTTTTAAAATCAACAAAACCCAAATAAAGATAACCTTTATTGTAACTTCACTATAAAACCTGGTGCCACCATTAAACGCCAAGCATTTTGTTTTGGCCTAAAAACAAAGACAGACAACGCAGAGTAAATTTACCATTAGGTTTGGCTCCATGTCTGTTTTGTGCAGTGGCTCCAGCACCATACCCTATTAAACGTTAACAAAAATGTTTAACATTAAAATGCATTTTAAAATAATTGAAAATAGCTACAAAGATTGCTATGAGCAACAGGTAACATTTTACCATTGGGGTTTCCACCATATCCTTTGGCGGCAGCACCTCCACTCAAACCGGCTCCGGCACCGTAACCTAACAATCACGCAGATCAAAGCTAAATGTTTGGAAGACCTTATTGTTAGAATGCAGAAATATGTATGTTACTTAGGAATAAGGTACCATTGGGTTTAACACCTTGGCCTCTGGGGATACCAGCTCCTGGACCATAATCTAAAATGACATGAAGGTGTGAAATCAGAAAGGTGTTAATTGTTTTCCAAATGTCATACACCATTAAAAACTACTTAACATGGAGTATAGTATCTATGTCATCAAGTTAGATTTAATACTAGAAATTTCTCAATGAGAATAGGTCAGCCAAGTTGGACATATCATAAATCTTCAACAATCTAGGGAAGAAGTAGCATAAGTCAATGAGAGGTGTTGCATTTAGAGTAACAGTCATCATTCACTATAATATAACAGGCATGTCAACAGTTGTAACCATGCCAGGTCAAGCAACAACATTAGTGCAAAAACAATGACTTAAAGTAAAAACAACATGCACATTAAAGAGATTTTGATTGAGATGATCATGGCACATTATTTTTCATGAATACCACTGAGACTGCCTGTGAATGAAACATAATACTGTTAGTTCACCATTACTGGGTATTTTCACCCATTCAGCCATTTATCCAAGTAAATTAATGAAGATCTGTCTGAAGTAGACATAAGGAAGCACACCAATGCACACCAATAAGAAATAGCTCTAGATAAACAGTACAGTATCTACATCACTGCGTATTTTTGCTGTTTATTTGACTAGGTATTACTAGTAACTGATGCATACTAGTTTTGGCTGATTTAGCTCCCTTTTCATTGTAATTTAGACAGCTTCTTCACCATCTACCAGGGGTCACAAGGTTACCAGTGTAGCAAGACTGGCAAGACTGACCTAAAAAGGACATCCTCTTGTTCCTATACAAACTTTAGGTTATGTTGGGAGACTCATCCCAGATTTTGCAAGTCAACAACACATTCACACCAAATGACATTGGATGCAAAATTTACCAGCAGAATTTTAAACAGACCAATATACAAGAAGTGCAATTAAATGACAGATTTTTTGGCGACAAGCCAATACCACAAGAAAGCATGCAACAGAAACATGAAATGAGCATGGCAACAAAAAATAACTTAAGTATGTGACAATATCAACCCTAACAGAGCCATACATTATCATATCAGTTGCCAAACACAAAAGGAACTTCTTAACAATACAAACAGAGGACATGAAATGTACATACACATGCTCTACTCAGGTGTGAGAAAGGTGTAGTTATCAATTCGAATAAACAGTGATTGTTTATGAACATGCGCTGTGTTTACATGACACCCTAACAAATCAAATCAAGTTTTAGTTTACCAGGTGGATTCCCAATGTCAGATTCCAGCACCTCAGACACTGCTGCTGATTCTTCAGGCACAAATGCAGGCTTACTTCCAAGGCTTACTTCATCTGATGGTAGTACTGGCGAGGCTTTAGTCAGGGTATCTTCAGTGACAATGGGACCAGTGTTTTTAGCTGCCATTGTTTCAGGTAAAAATGCTGCTACATATTTTGTAACAGTGAGTCCGTTACGTTCACGGACTATGTCCCTATCACCTGGAGATATGCTTGGTCCGCCATTTTTTTTCTCAGGCACCTCACTTCCAGTGACATAACCTAAGGGCCACAAGATCATCACCATTTACAGCTACTGGTCATTTTAGTTTGAAACGTGAACAAGCATGCCATCAACAACGGCCACCTACAATGAATAAATACAAATGCAACATCAAGCAATTTTGCAGTTCTTATGAGGACATGAGTCCTTTAAAATAAAGCTAAAGCTCTTCATTAGGGCCTTTCGTCCCACTCCTCTTCAATAGATTTGCAAAGGATATTGGTTGGAACACCTTGAGCGTTGAAAACATGCTCATTGAATGATGTGTCAGGTGAGTATGGCAGTCAAGGAAGAGCTGGGACATTTTCAGCTTCCAGGAATTGTTTACAGATCTTTGTGACACAGCACTGTGCATTATCCTGCTGAAATTTGAGGTTATGGCAGCAGATGAATAACACAATATTGGCCTCAGGACCTCATCACATTGTCTCTGTGCATTACAATTGTCATCAAGAAAATCCAATTGTGTTCGATGTCCATAGCTTTTGCCTGCCCATACCAAAACTCCACCTCCACAATGAGGCACTCAGTTGAAATCTGAAAAACAGCTCACCCACACACTGTCTGCATACCAAGACTGTCTTCCATCTGCAGTACTGTTAAAGCTGGGATTCATTGGTGACGAGCACATTTCTCTGGTGCCAGAGACATCAAAGTAGACAATTTGCCCACTAGAGTCAGTTATGACCCCAAACTGCAATCAGGTCAAGTACTGGGGGAGTACAATGAGCATGCAGATAAGCTTCTGAGACAGTTCCTCACAAGACAGTAAAAGTTTTTCGGAAATGTTTCAGTTCTGCAAACCAACAGTTTCATCAGCTGTCTATGTGGCTTGTCTCAGACAGTCTTGCAGATAAACCAGATGTGGAGGTCTTGAGCTGGCGTGGTTACATGAGATCTGCAGTTTTCAGGCCAATTGGATGTACTGCCAAATCCCCTGAGATAATGTTGAAAGCATCTCTTAATAACTCTGTGGGACATCCCTGTAGTCAGAATGCCAAATGCATGCTCCCTCTAATCTTGAGAATCATGGCATTGGGTGACTACACTGCACATTTTGCTATACGGTAGAATGGCCTTCTTCTGTTTCAAGCACAAGGTGCACCTGTGCAAAGATTACGCTGGTTAATCAGCTCCTTGATGAGTCACAAGTCAGGAGGGTAGATTATCGTGACAAAGGAGACATGCCTAATAACAGGGATGTAATCAAATTTGTGCACAAAAGATAGAAATTATATTTTGTGTGTATGGAAATATCTGGGATCTTTTATGTCAGCTCATGAAAACGGGAATAACAACTGACATGTTGCATTAATTTTTGTTCAGTGTAGTTTGAGTTATTTCCATGAAATTTATAATTCCATGTGAAATCACCAAACAATGTCTGGAATGAAAAAAGTAAAAATGTCAAAGCACAAATATGCAGGGCAAAATATAAAATGTTGTCCCACATCTCACTGAAATCAAACCACTAACAACATACAGAGTGGAGGTAAAAGCCACACCAATATCTTGGACCCTTGCACTAATGTCTCAATTTCACTGCATGGTATATGCAAAGGTATGACTTGCTTTCATTAAGCTACAGTTACTATTCAGCTCAAAATGTATGCCAAAATGAGGCATTGTAGTTTTTACCCAAAGACAAAAATCACTAAACTAAACAAGACAATGTAAAACATGCTAATAAAAATGTCAACAGATTTACACATATTCACAAAATCTTTTTTTCATGCAAATCCTTGCATGCAATGAAATGCCACATTTGGGCATGTTATTTCAACCCAAGTATATTATGGAGTTTACCTGAATAGATAATAAACACAGCCAGCCAATGCATTAAATAGCACATGCATTAAAGCTTCACAAACGTGACAAGAGAGATAAAGACATCCAGTCATTATGTATAGCCAAAGATACTGAGTCTTAGACACATAGAACTATAACACCATTTTGATTCATATTAAAAAGCTGATGAAGTGGAAATATAGTAAACAATCAAAATAATTTGACTGATTAGTTAAAATGTTACACATCACCTGATAGAAAAGCACCTCTATGATCTGTACACAACCCCTAGTGTGGTTCTGTATTGTTCTGTTTTAATTTCCTTTGTTCTTGAATGTAGCCTGTCCTTTTTGTCTTCACCTGTTTGTTGTTAGCTCTTATTAGCACCCAATTTAGTGTGTTCAGTTCTGTCAGCCCTTTGTCAAGTTATTGTGTGTGCACACACCTGCCTGCCTGGTGCCGTTTCATTGTTTTTACCCGCCTCAGTTTCATTATTAAACCCTTTTGTTGTCCTCTGTGCCTGGTGTCTTGATTACCCAAAACCCGTTATAACCCTGAATTTTTAAATATTGCATAGTTGAAAATGGAAAAGGCACATACACAGATCTTTGTCTGAAGGGCTCAACAAGTGACTATAAGTAATAAATAAGGGGACTGACTCAAGATTCCTGAAAACAATTAAAACTAAGAAAGCAACACAAATAAATATTGGGCACCCCAGGATGTTCAAAACACTTTCAACATTGATTCAAATGTTATTCTCTTGTGGGTATATTTTATAGAACAATGTTTTGCAAGATAATTGTACTTCAGGTCCACCAAGTTCAAATTTAAAATACAATTTACTTATATGATATTTTCACAAGTTTATGTCATGGGGGAAATGTGAAATGTATTTATAAGAGGATATCCCTTTGGCTAATCCCTTTAAACAAATGTACATTTACCAAGTTGGTCTAAAGGCAAGTTGGGCGCTTGTCCATTGGGCACCAAGCCTTCAGCACCACCTGAAAAACCACAAAAATACTTTTATTTATTTAGAAAAATCTATAATTTCTGTAATTTTTTGGGGGGTAAAACCATCAGATCCTTGAATACAGCAATATAATGAATATTAACCTTTCTTAAAACACATTCAAACATGGCCAATTTTCATACTTGCTAGTTACAAGTGATGCAGATTGACCATACAAGCAGAAAATATACAGTATCTCACAAAAGTGAGTACACCCCTCACAGTTTTGTAAATATTTGATTATATCTGTGTGACAACACTAAAGAAATGATACTTTGCTACAATGTACAGTAGTGAGTGTACAGCTTGTATAACAGTGTAAATTTGCTGTCCCCTGAAAATAACACAACACACAGCAATTAATTGTGAGTACACCCCTAAGTGAAAATGTCCAAATTGGGCCCAAAGTGTCAATATTTTGTGTGGTCACCATCATTTTCCAGCACTGCCTTAACCCTCTTGGGCATAGAGTTCACCAGAGCTTCACAGGTTTCCACTGAAGTCCCCTTCCACTCCCCCATGACGACTTCACAGAGCTGGTGGATGTTAAAGACCTTGCGCTCCTCCACCTTCCATTTGAGGATGCCCCACAGATGCTCAATAGGGTTTAGGTCTGGAGACATGCTTGGCCAGTCCATCACCTTTAACCTCAGCTTCTTTAGCAAGGCAGTGATCATCTTGGAGGTGTGTTTGGGGTCGTTATCATGTTGGAATACTTTCCTGCAGCCCAGTCTCCGAAGGGAGGGGATCATGCTCTGCTTCAGTATGTCACAGTACATGTTGGCATTCATGGTTCACTCAATGAACTGTAGCTCCCCAGTGCCGGCAGCAATCATGCAGCCCCAGACCATGACACTCCCACCACCATGCCTTACTGTAGGCAAGACACACTTGTCTTTGTACACCTGGTTGCCGCCACACACGTTTGACACCATCTGAACCAAATACGTTTATCCTGGTCTCATCAGACCACAAGACAAGGTTCCAGTAATCAATATCCACTGACAGGCTGACCCCCCACCCCTTCAACCTCGGCAGCAATGCTGGCAGCACTCTTATGTCTATTTCCCAAAGACAACCTCTGGATATAACGCTGAGCATGTGCACTCAACTTCTTTGGTCGACCTTGTCGAGGCCTGTTCTGAGTTGAACCTGTCCTGTTAAACCGCTGTATGGTCTTGGCCACCGTGCTGCAGCTCATTTTAAGGGTCTTGGTTTTCTTCTTATAGCCTAGGCCATCTTTAGGTAGAGCAACAATTCTTTTTTTCAGATCCTCAGAGAATTCTTTGCCATGAGGTGCCATGCTGAACTTCCAGTGACCAATATGAGGGAGTGTGAGAGCAATGACACCAAATGTAACACACCTGCTCCCCATTCACACCTGAGACCTTGTAACAATAATGAGTCACATGACACCAGGGAGGGAAAATGCATAATTGGGCCCAATTTGGACATTTTCACTTAGGGGTGTACTCACTTTTGTTGCCAGCGGTTTAGACATTAATGGCTGTGTGTTGAGTTATTTTGAGGGAACAGCAAATTGACACTGTTATACAAGCTGTACACTCACTACTTTACATTGTAGCAAAGTGTCATTTCTTCAATGTTGTCATATGAAAACATATACTCAAATATTTACAAAAATGTGAGGGGTGTACTCACTTTTGTGAGATACTGTATATGAAAACATGAAAAAAAGCTATACCCAGATAATGCAAAATAAGATGTAAAAGACCATGTTATTTAATTGTATACCCTAGCACTGCAGCCAGACAACTGGCCACAGAACATTATGGTCACTAGTCAGTCACTGTACTATGGGAGATCGGTAGCATTGAATTAATCTGATATAAATTGAATACTGAAACTTCGTTTTACAGACCCCTTAGAGGCTAGTGCATTCAAAATGACACCAGGGGAAGTTTATACCTTCAATGCATACAGAGCTATTCATAACAGAAGAAAATACAGAAAGTAAGAAAAGTTAGGGAGGATGAGCTGAAACCAGTAAACACCATAAAAAGCGTTTGGAAAATAAATGAATGCACATAATGTGATCCACACACACAGAGGCTTCTCATTCTAGCAGGAGTAATTCTGTTTTTATAAAGGTTATGGATCAAAATCTAGATCCGCAGCCCCAGCCTAAATAAAATCAAATGTATTGGAGCTCTTGCATAAAAAGATGTAAGGCTCCACCAACTGTTTTACATGTCTTAGGCTACTGTCTATGTACGCCATTGATACGGCACAATATCTCATGGACATGCAAAGAAAAAAATAAGTTTTACCCTTATTTGGCACATTGGGTGTCTTTCCTTGTTGTAGTGCTGGTGTCACTGGCTTTGGTGCTGGCTTTGGGTATGGCTTCCATTGTGAAACCACAGGTGCTAGTTCAGATGCTGGCTTGGGGTATGCTTTCCCTTGTGGAACCTGTGCAGGTTCTATTACTTTTTGGGGGCATGGCTTTCCTTGTGGAGTGATAGGTGCTGGCACTTGTGATGGCTTTGGGTATGTTTTTCCTTGTAGAACTGGTGCTGGCTTGGGGTATGTCTTTCCTTGTGGAACTGGTGCTGGCTGTTTTGCTAGCTCTGGCTTAGGGTACAACTTCCCCCGTGGAATTAGGACTGGTTCTGGCTGAGGGTACATCTGTCCTTGTGGAAACTGTGCTGGTTCAGGGGCTGGCTTTGAGTATGTCTTTCTGTTTGAAACTGGTACTGGCTCTTGTGCTTGTTCTTGTGCTGGCTCTGGCTTAGGGAACAACTTTACTTGTGGAATTAAAACTGGTTCTGGCTGAGGGTACAACTGTCCTTGAGGAAACTGTCCTGGTTCTGGTGCTGGCTTTGAGTATGTATTTCCTTGTTGTAACGGTGCCAGTTTGGGGTATGCCTTTCCTTGTGGCACATTTGGAGCTGGAGCAACACCCTTTATTAGCTCTGGTCCTATAGGCACTGTATCGGGAACTGGTGCAATGCTTGGTGCTTCAGGAGAACGAACATCCCCTTTAGGACCCTTTCTATTCGGTGCAAAAACACCTTTTGTAAACTGCCCATTTGGCAAGCCATATCCATTTGGTAGGCCGAATTCATTTGGCATGTCGTAACCTGGGAACCAAAACACACTAACTTTGTCTCAACTGTAAGCTGACTTTTCAGTGAAACTAGTGAAACATGCAGTATTATTGTTTCTCTACAAGATAATGTAGGGGATATTATGAACAAGGGAATAAAAACCGAACAAAGCAAACCACGATAGACACACAGTACATGCAGAAAAGGAAGACATGCTAGAAATCTGAAATGCAGAACTGCTCTATTGTTGCTTAAGAATTTAAACACAAGCACAATACCAACTTTTTAGTATAGTGTGAACTCCCAACTTATTTAGGGTTATTAATTTAAGCGACACATTTCTTTGGACAGTCACACATTTTTGATTGTTGTCAAACATCAGAAACAGACACCATGAATATAAATGCAAAATTAGGAATCAAGACCACATGTTAATAGTCCTCTTGCGCATTCAGTAACAATGAAAACCAACACACTTGCCTAATAAGAAACAGTTGTGAAGCTGCTGAAAATGTGATGTAGACAATGTATCATTTACAACCAGAACTACTGGAATAAAAATGTGTCTCAAATCCAAACATTTTCATATTTCACTGCAGTTGTTCAATTATATTAACCACATATGAAGATCACTGACACAAATCACAACATTCAGAACATGCTAGAAGAAATGGAATACATGCTTTAAACAAAACACTACTAACTTTTGGCCACATTAGAAGACATTTTGTAAGACATGCACCATAAATTATGTTTTAGTAAAATTGTGCAGAGAGCAAGCACAGATGAAGACAAACAATAGTACAAGTTTTCTTTAATTTTATTTAAACACTGTGTGAAAGTGAAAATTTGGAAAAGTGTAAAAAAAAGGAAAAGTGTAACATTTTAAAGTAAATGCTTACCGCCATTTGTTGCTTTAGCTTCTCCATTTGGTGCACGTGCTCCAATACCTTTACTATTCTGAAGGTGGGTTGGCCCAATTCCGTAACCTATAACAAAAAACAGCATTATCTTAAACAATTGTTGCTCTAGCACATTTAAAAGATGCAACCTAAACAAACCTCCAATGTCGACTTACTTTTGGGTTTAGTTCCTTGTCCGTTGGTCACCCCAGTTCCTGTACCATAGCCTGGAATTAAAAAGCAACATAATTATGATTTTGACTATTCCTACAACAAAATGTATCACAGCAGCTTTTACCACAGCAGCTTTTGTTTCAAGCCAATGAAATAATTGCCATAATTGCTGTTATTAAATCTGGGGCACATTTATCAGGGCTTTCAAACACTTGAGCTCAGCCCTATATTGACCGATTACATAAGCTCTTGCACTAAAAGTCCTTATAGTGTCTATGTAAATGAAGGGATCCAATAAAGGTCCCTATTTTGCAACTCGCTCCTGCTGAGCGAATCAGTCTCAGATGTTCAGAACTTCAGAGAACGTGTACCTGGACACTTCTAGAGGCAGCTCCAAGAGACAGCCCCACTATTTGTGTTTAGATATCCATATAAATAAATATGCCTTATGGCTCATGGTCCTACAGAATCCCCAACCAAGAAGATGGAGCATGTACATTGTGAGACTCAGCATCTACCCAGTTTTTGCAAATTAGCAGTAATTTACTAAATAGTTCTCAGCTTACTGACTCAGTACAGCCTAACACACTCTACACAGCCAACTAGAACTCCTGGACATTGTGTTTGTGTGATTGCAGGGGATTTCAACCAATCGAATCTGAAGACTGTTCCCAAATTCCACCAAAATGTCTCCTGCCCTACCACAGGAGTTAACACACTAAACCATGTGTATACAAATATTCCAGCGGCTTACAAAGCCATTCCTGGCCCCCAACTGGGACGGTCTGATCACCTTCCACTATTCCTACTCGCCAAGTATTTACCCCTCATTAAACATGTGAAACCATCAGTGAGGACAATCGAAGTGTTGCCAGAGGGGTAATGGTGCGTTCCATTTACCTCGGAAGTTAGAACTCGGAACTGGAAATGACATAACACCAGCGTTAACCCAACTTGATCACGTTCCAGTGTCCAAAGTCGGAAAACAAGATGGATGCCCTCATTTAAGTCTTTATTGTGCTCGCCCTTTCAGAATATATACAATGTTTTTCATTGTATTTCTAAACTGTTACCTGGACAGGCGAGTGCTCTTCAGAATATTGTAACGTTACCTATAAACGTTATTTCCCTATATTATAAAACAGTCTGCTAAATGGCATACGTTTTATGTCAGTTTTACTGTTGAGACAAGGTGCTGCTTGGATTACGAACTCGGGGCTAGTGGGGTTGTTCTGACTTTCAGGTTATTGTAAGATTTTTATTTTAAATGTTTTCACCCTTGAAGATATCAGTTTGTTTTTCAATTGAATTGTTCACGTTATAGGTCACATTATAGGTGGAAAAAGTTCTGACATGATTTATCTTTTTCATCACAAGAACCTGGCATTTTAACAGGGATGTGTAGACTTTTTATATCCACTGTATGTGAGAATGCTATTCATAGACTTTAGCTCAGCATTCTATACGGTCACCCCCTCTAGGCTGTTCAACAAATTCATGACCAGGGAATCAGTCCCTCTCTCTGCAACTGGACTTTGGACTTCTGTACCAACAGACCCCAGTCTGTCAGGTTACACAAATTCATCATCTTCTCTCTGATCCTGAACACTGGTGTTCTACAAGGCTGCATGCTGAGCCCCCTCCTGCACTCCCTCTTCACCCATGACAGAGTTCCAACACAATCATCAAGTTCGCACACACACTACACCACGATGGTAGGCCTGATCAGTGATAATGATGAGTCAGCCTACAGGGAGGAGGTCAAGCGTCTGGTGGCATGGTGCGCTGACAACAACCTGGCCCACAATGCAAAGAAAACCAAGTAGCTCATTGTGGATTACAGAAAGTCTAAATGCTGCAGTCACGCCCCCAGTCATCATGGTACTGAGGTGGAGCGTGTGTCCAGCTTCAAATTCCTGGGTGTCAACATCTCTGAGGACCTGTCCGGGTCCCCTAACACCTCCGCTCTGGTCAAAAAGGTGCAGCAGCGCCTGTACTTTCTGAGGAGGCTGACTCACATTTCACAGATCTGGCTCACATCTCGTGATGAAAGGGTAGCCGCCCCGACAGAAAGGAGACAAGGGATCAACACAGGAGCTGCAAAGTCCATCTAGCCTGCCCATGCAAACAGCTAATCCTTGAGTTGATTTACCATTTCTGTTAAGTCTTCTTTTGGTTATCCAATATGTTTACGTTTGTAAGTAATACGTCCTCAGCTAATGTGTATCCTGTGTCGTCCAACTACCCTTAGCTGTGCTCCGTGACAGTACAATATGTAAAATATAGTTCTGCCAATTCATAACATTTTAATTTTCACCTGCTTTTGTAACTTCAGAATCCTAGTAATAATATATAATTTAAAAAATCTGCATGAGATGTGATGTTGAATTTTACCTAGTTTGGGTGCCTTTGCTCCCCCACTGGGATATCCATAACCTAGGAAACAGACAAATGCATTACCTATTCAGTCAAGATTTGGAACAATACATTTGGTCACTTCGTTGGGCCATTGGGATTTCCTTATTAGCCATTCCCTTATTAGCCATTCCCTTATTAGCCATTTAACATCACTTTTAGCAGCATATGGTTTCCCATCCAGGGACTGACCAAGACCAACCCTCCTTAGCTTTAGAAGCAAACCAGCCTTGAGATGCACAGTGGTATAGGTTGTCCTTGGATATAACTACTAAAATAAATGTGTTCAACTAACTATGTAACCTTGCAATCTTACCATTGTGTCTGGGACGATATCCATTGGGTAAACCACCATGATCTGAAATGTACCCCACAGGAAGAATAACCTCAAAACATTTCACTTAAAGACAGTTGTGTTAGTGTAAGTCCTTGAACAACAAGATTTAACAACCAAGAGCATATATATGAAAATCAACAATCAAAATTTTTCAGAGGACTTACCACTGGGCTTAGCTACTCGTCCATTGGGCACATCTGCTCTTGCACCATAGTCTATAAATTACATATTAGTTACAACAGAAAATTGCAGATTTGCCATTAATCATCTAGAATAAACATAAACCATGAAGTTTTACCATTGGGCCTAGCACCTTGTCCATTGGGCACAGCAGCTGGAGAAGTGTAACCTAAAAATAAGACGGAAATGTTTTCAATGGTACTGAGTGTATGATGATTATTATTATTATTATTTGGGTAAGACATTTTACTAAAATTTCCAGAAATCCAGCAAAAAATGCATTTGATTTCTGGTCAATTTGCAGCATAAATTTGCAGTTATTTTCCTAATTATTATGATTACGTTCCTGTTCCGCCAGCATTCTCAACAACAAATTTAAGCTCAGGGCAGAATCGTGTTGCTTACACCAAATTTGAACCATGCCAGGAAAATGTATCCAACACCACCATGTACTTCGTATACAAATCTCAAATTGATCCTATATAAAGAGTACATTTTAACTAGAAATTAGGGGATGCAGTCACAAAACATCTTAAGACTAAAAGTTAACTTGCTGATTTAGGAGAATTTTTTTAATTACAATTGGCGTGTCAGTCCTAATTTTAGGGCTCCTACATTTTGGGTCTAACAGTATTTCACAAAGCATTTTAGCCCTGCAAACAGCTCCTAAATCTGTGCAAATGTAGGGGTAGTCAAGAGGACTCCAAAGTCACTAAGACCAAACCACAAACAATCCTACAAAGGCTGCTGCCAGCAATCCACCTTGTAATCAGGACAACGTTTAAGAAAGACTGAATGACACTGAGTTTTAAAAAAAGTATTACCTTAAACGCAAAGGTATTATGATCATAACAGAGATAGTCAGTGATGCAGTCATTTCACCAACAAACAAGAACAACCCAATAACACAAGGTTGTGACAACTCTATGCTGGTTGGCCACAGGGGAAATTCAGCTTTGCCGTGAAGACGAACTACATCATGACTATCTCATTCATCTGTCAGTAGAAAAATACAATTTATGGCAATGTATACTAGGAATAATAATGATGAAAATGGGTAGTTTTCAATGTTTGTGTTAATTTGCCCTTTACTGATTTAGAATAAACAGAGCCATTGTTGGTTTTCAGGAAATGTGTACTTCAGAAAAATGTATCTTCCCATAGAAGTTTTAACTTTGCAGGCTGACAATCTATTGAGTTACTAAGATAGTATAAACTAAATTTGCATAGAATATAAAGACAAAATAACATTTACCAATGGGTTTAGCACCTTAACCTGCTGACAAAATCCCAAATTGAAAGTTTTGTAAACAAAAACAGTGTTTATTTTAAAAGCAGAAAGAAGACATATTCTTATATTGTAATTATTGATCCTTCCCAGTTGTGCACGTAAGGGAAGGCAAGGCAAGTTTATTTGAATAGCATATTTCATTCACAGGGGCAATTCTAAGTGCTCTACATTAGAAAACATAAATATCAGGCATACTAGAAATAAATTTAGCATAAAAGACAAAGCATAAAAATAAAAATCTTATTGTTGAGGGCCAAAAGAAAATTAAAAGACTAATAAAGGCAGAAGAAAATAAAGGTGTTTAGGCTAGATTTAAAAGTGTTGGAACAAGTCTAAGATTTTCTGTCAGTTTGTTCCAACTCTACGCAGCATAATGACTAAATGCTGCCTAACGAAGACCAGACCCTGATGACCTGAGGGGTCTAGAGGGTTCATACTGAGAGAGTAAGTCAGAGATGTAACTTGGCCCTGAACAATTCAGTGATTTATAGAATAGTAGCAATATCTTAAAATCTATTCTATGAGATACAGAAAGCCAGAGCAGAGATCTAAGAATTGGTGTAATGTGTTTAGCTTCCTTAGTTTTTGTTAGAACTCGAGGAGCAGAATTATGAATGAGCTGCAATTTACTGAAGGCATTTATAGAGAGACCTGAAAATAGACCACTACAGTAGTCCAACTTACTAGACATAAAAGCATGGATATGTTTTACAAGATCTTGTCTGGATATGAATCCTCAAATTCTAACTATGTTTATAAGGTGATAATAGGCTGATTTTGTTATTAATTTCATGCAGCTTTTGAAATTCAGATCTGAGTCCGTAATTAGATTTTTAACTTGGCTTTTAGTCTTAAGCGATGGTGTGCCAAGGTAATCACTTACTGTTTTTGGCACCAAAGACAATTACTTCAGGTTTATTTATTTAGTTGAAGAAAGTTCTGGCACATCCAATCATTTATTGGTTCAAGGCACTGATGAAATAGGACTATAGTCAGTAGATAAGAAAGCTATATTCATTTGGGTGTCATCAGCATAATTAAGTGATTATTCTGAAGGTGGGTTGCCCCAATTCCTTAACCTATAACAAAAACAAGCAATATCATATACAATTGCTACTCCAGCACATTTAAAAGTTATAACCTAAAGGATAAGAGATTTTCTGGCTTTGCATGATTTGGGCTAATGATAGCATTAAATGCTGAATAAAAGAGGCCCCAAGCTAGAGCCTTGCAGAACTCTGCATGTCATGTGAGTTCTCTCCGAGAAAGTTACCTACCTGAACCAATTTAGGACCGTGTTACTAAGACCAATCCAGTTTTCCTGCCTGTCTGTATTGTATGCCCAATTGTGTTAAATGCCGGTCCAATAATATTAAGATTGACATTTTACCAGAATCAGTGTTTAGACAAATGTCGTTTAAAACTTTAGTAAGGGCAGCGTCACTGCTGTGATGGGACCAAAATCCCAATTGGAAAAGGTCACAGTAATCATTGCTTATTTGTTTGAAAACATATTTTCCCATGATTTTACCTATGAAGCCTAAAGTTGATACAGTATAGGTCTGTAGTTGCTGATTACACAAGGGCCTTTGGAAAATTGCCTGATAAGAGAGAGCTGTTAAATATAAGCATTAGATCTATCGCCAAGCAGCAGAAAGAAACTTCAAAAAAGTTTGTAGGCTGAGCATCAAAGCAGCAGCTGGACAGCTTAAGATGTTGTACAGTTTTCATAAGTGTTTTATCATCAATTGCATGTTATAGTCAACCTTTGTCCGATCCATTTGTACTCAGCTTTTTGGCACTCTCTCTTTTTGGTTTATATATATGTATAATTTGTGTTTTTATGCAAAGACAGAGAGTAAAGACCAAACTTCAATCAATTTTGGAACTGTAATTAGGTGTGCTTACCAAAAGAAAGCAAGACTTTTGATTTCTCGCTTAGTTTTGATGTACTTATTATTATATGATTTTTTTAGGCTGTTTTAAAATAAGAAAGGTTAGATACATGAATCCAGCTTCCAAAGGTCCAGACTTTCCAGACCCAGGTTGCTAGACAAGATGTTTTTTTAATCATATCATTTCCTATGTTATCCCAACTTAAAACACTTGCATGGACTATTATTATATTAATTTGTTTGTCCCGTAAATGTTGCTGTCTATCACTTTCTATATCTGTGCTGAAGACATCTATCTGTGCATTCGA
Organism: Esox lucius; assembly: GCF_011004845.1. Lineage (NCBI taxonomy): Eukaryota > Metazoa > Chordata > Actinopteri > Esociformes > Esocidae > Esox > Esox lucius. The sequence goes on along the minus strand of NC_047573.1, from coordinate 32,887,741 downwards.
GAACAAATTCTAGCCAGTCAGCAACAAGTAGTCAACAATACTAAGGTATAACTATTGTAAATTAACCCTAAAACAGTATATGGGTCATTCCTAGTATACATTGCCATTTTGGTCTCCATTCTTATCTAATGTAAAATTATGAAAATGTAAATTCCAAATGTTTTTAATTAGAAGGGAAGTTTTTAACATTATAATACAAACATATTGATGTAGACAAGGTATTATATGCATTTTGAAAACTTTTCTCCACTGAAAGTGATTTTGCCATGTCCCCTACTCATAACGTCTTTGAATAATGTGAGACATTAACAAATAAAACATTGAAAGTCTTCTTTGATTATTTTGTAGTGACAGTTAAAATCCCCCTAATCAAATTTTCCCATGAATGACACTTCACATAGTGAAATACTACAGTGGATATAAAAGGTCTACACACCCCTGTTAAAAGATATATCATGTCAGAACTTTTTCCACCTTTAATGTGACCTATAACGTGAAGAATTCAATTGAAAAACAAACTGAAATCTTTGAGGGGGTAAAATTAAAAATAAAAAACTCACAATAACCTGGTTGAATCAAACACCTTTTGATTTTATTACAGCACTCAGTCTGGGTAGGAGTCTATTAGCATGGCACATCTTGACGTGGCAATATTTGCACACTGTTCTCTGGCTGGGCCATTCCAAAACGTTCATCTTCTGGTGAAGCCATGCTTTTGTGGATTTGGATTTGTGCTGAAAGGTGAACTTCCTCTTCATCTTCAGCTGTCTAACGGACCCCTGAAGGTTTTGTGCTAATATTGCCTGCAGTTTGGAACTGTTCATAATTCCCTCCACCCTGACTAAGGCCCCAGTTCCAGCTGAAGAAAAACAGCCGCAAAGCATGATGCTGCCATCACCATGCTTCACTGTGGGTATGGTGTTCTTTATGTGATGTGCAGTGTTGTAATTGTGCCAAACATACCTTTTGGAATTATGGCCAAAATTTTCAACCTTGGTTTCATCAGACCATAACACATTTTCCTTTGCACACCCTTGGCATTCTCAATATAATTATAACTTTAAAATCTGCAATAGATTAAGTTCCACAATAGATTACAAAGGCTTTAATTCAAAAAGGCTTGGCCAAACCAGTAATAATGCCACATTTAAAGCTTTAAGGCTTTACTAACATACAATTATATTACATTTTTATAAGTAATAGATTACTTTAATTAGTGTGATTTACATAGAGTTAATTAACCCTAAAACTGCATTTCTTGAATTGTTTATTTAGCTAGAGACACCAAACTTAAAACTGTTACACCTGTATTGTCTATGACTATATACATTTTTGTAATTAGCATAAGTAGCATTGACTGACACCCTGTCCCCAGAATCATTGAATCTAGAAAGTGCGAATACATTTTGTTTCATAAGTTAAGGCTATCGTTGCCTAAAATCCTTAAATGTTGAGCTGGGATGAGAGAAATGCAGCCCACTTTCGCAAGAAGTGCAAATCATATTTAAAATACAGGCTGGTAAAGTTACTTTGTAATTGTTAATTATTGCTCAATACTGACACATTTAGCTAGTCTGTTTGTGCAATTTGCTAGCACACATTCCAGCAGTAGTTAGACTGATGCAAGAAATTACCAACATAGCTGCACAACACCATAATCTTATATGAAAACAGTCAGCAATTTAATGCTAGCTGGTTAAGGTTTGCTAACACTTGCTTGAAAAAAACTAACTAGCTAACTTAGTACCAGGTAGCAGATATTGTAGCTAAAGTTAGCCATGGTGTGATGAAAAGGTCAACGTTGTAATTAGTATTATAGTTTTCTGAAATATTTTGCAAACAAATATGTCAGCAATATTTGGCAAACATATTTGAGGATGTATGTTCTCTATAATTTTTTGTAGTTTGCAACTGTGATATGCCTACTGGAGGCAAATTAAATATCCCCAGTAGCCAACCTGGCCATTTTGTACAACATGGAAGTTTGCCACATGCAGACCTGATATATATTTATTGCCAAAATGTTTCTGAGGGAAAATTGAACGCAATGCTAAGCTTACCTGGCTTGGGCCCTTTTTGGCCAGCTCCATTAGAGTATCCAGTAGAGAAGCCCTGTCCAAGACCACCCCTGGCATAAGCACCATTTGGCCTGTAGCCTGATTAGACAAAGGTAAAAATGTACAATTATATTTATAATATTACCAAAGATAGTTTAGTATGAAGATTGACTGAAAAGAAGACCGTTATGACACTTCTGGTATTGTCCTGCAGATGTTTGTTAGCACAACATTATCGGGTTTAACATTTGCAATGTGCAGAGCAGTCTCAATACTAGGTTTAGCTTTTTTTTTTTATTGCAGCGTTACAGTTTAGAAATTCTCTGGTATTCTCTTCCAAATGGTGCAAAATCCAAAAGTTTACAATGAATGCAAGAAATGCTTTAATACAAATAGTTTTGTTTGGTCTCACCATTCCTTGGCTGTGCTCCATAACCATTTACGCCATACACTGTAGACAAAATGACACCAATATTAGTTCATTAAAACAATCCAATATAAAAAGATGAATTCATACACCCATACAGTTGTTTGCCACTCCCTTACCCCCCCTCCTGTTTGCAGATAGTTGAGGTACCCCAATACGTCTTTGTGTCCCCATTCCAAGAGCAGCACCTGGATTGCACAATAATAATAACAATATGATAAATTACATAATATTATGATACAATAAAATGGTGGCTGATTGGAGGAAACAGTACATTACCTGCACCAAATGGTGGATGACTATATCCTTTAATAGGTCCTTTCATGCCAGCTGTAAAACACATGAACACACAAATCACATGACGGGAAACAACTCAGACTTCTTCACTAATTAACACACATATGTACAAATACAGAAGTAACATAGTAAAAGATGAGGGAAGCAAATCAATAATAAAAAAAAGAAAAGCATCCAGTGTTAGTGTATACATATTAATTTAGTCTCGTAGTTGTTCAGCCTTTAGTCTCATAAGCAGAACACACAAACACATACCATTTGGATTTGGTGAAACATGACCATTGGATGCAGTAGCTGAAGCGCCTAAAGGTTTCAGGTGAGCAACAACAAAGACAGGAAAAGTTATATATTGATATTTAAACATATTTAAGTCTTATCACTGGGTTTAGTTACTTGTCTGTGGGACAGTAAAATTCATTTAACTCTGCTTTTGATACATTTTGGCAAACATATTTATCTTAGTGTTTTCAAAAAAGACAGATATAAAAACTGTTTACAAAAAGTGCTTATTTCATTACATCTACTGTAGTTGTTTATTTGGCTACAAAAAAACACATTTAAGACAATATTAGCTTAGGTTGGTCTGGATGTCAAGACTGCGGCCTCCAGAGGACATACAGTATTCTGATGTAGCATGGTTTGAATCTGACCCACTGCTATTTCAACAAAATTTGATTTGATTCAACTTTATTGTAATTGAACAGTACGAGTACAGTACAACGAAATGCAGCTAGCATCTATCCAGAAGTGGAAATAGAAGAGGGCAGGAAATGTACAAGTATTAAGTAAAGTGTATGTTACAAGTGGAATGTGTAGATGTGCAATGAAGGCAAATACAGTGCAAAAAGGCAGTTCTAAATGAGCAATGAAGGCAAATAGGTGAGAGTTGAAAATGTACACATTTTGTATTCAGTATATGTAGGTGCAAGTGGGAATGAATAGTTGTGCGATGAGGCAAATACAAGTACAAATGGCAATTCTGGCAGTGCAATCGAGCAAGTTGGAGGTGTAAGGTTGTCTGTGCAACATAAATGCGGGGATAGCAACAATGAGGTTCCGAGGTAGGCAAGTAGTGCAAGGGAGTAGTGCAAAAACCTGTCTACCCTGCTGTTCAGTAAAATAGAGCATTAAAAACCCAAAAGTTAAATGTTGCAAATATATCATTACATGTTTATATTTAGTTTTTGGGAAAGAGTTTATCTCAGGAAGATAAAGGCATTTTCAGGGATAGAGGTAACAAAGAAATTCATAATATTGGATAAAATCAACAAACTTTATTGTTTCGGTAAATTAATGCAACAACTTGTTATTATTTTCCATGTTAAAAATATGGATTTCCACAACTTTCAAGAAATCATGCTTTGTATGAAAAAGGCTTTAGTTTGAGTTGTGAATGTTGTACAAATGTAGGGGTTTAATATACCATAGGGTTTAGCTCCTTGTCCTTTGCCATTGGGCACACCAGCACCATAACCTGAAAAATACACAGATGTCACAACAAAACATTCATATATACAAACAAATTCAACATCAATGATGTAGGAATCAGGTCATGGAGGTTTATAACTAGGCCGATGTTTAAGAACAAATATGGTAGTCACTATTGAGAACTTGAAAACCGTATGCAAACTACTGAAACGCTGAATTGATGAAAACAAATGAAAAGAGTTTAAATAGATTAACCATTTGACTTTTGGCCATTTCCATTGGGTAGACCTGCAACAGCACCATAGCCTGCAACAGAGATGTGGCAGTTACTGAACATACATGGTTGAACTGGATCTAAACAAAACGTTATATTAGTCAGATCAGAAGATCCTTTACCATTGGTTTTAGCACCATACCCACTGGGTACAGCCGCAGCAGCACCATAACCTAGAAAGCAAACAGTCAGAACTTCAAAAGCAAGGTTTTGACACACTGAATCTCAAAACCAAATATTTCAGTAACTGCCCATTGTTCCCAAATTACTAGATATTTGTGAAATATGACATATAATTACCTACAATTTATTCCCTTCCTATTTATTTGTATTAAGTATGTTAAAAAGCAGCTTTTCTGTTTAAATTTGTGTTTACCAGATATACAAAATGTTGATGAGAGTAGGCTACTGATTGGCTGGTTCAAATGCCTAAAAACTATAGTTGTGTGAAAGTGTTTTTGTCTTCAAATTTTTACTTGACACATCTGACAACATTATTTGAGTGTAGGTTCCCAAAATATTAACTTTTAAAAGCGTATTGGATCTCCAGGTCGCTGAACAAGTCCAGTGCTACTGGCATCTTTACGATGCTGGTAGTTGTCTTTATAAAGCCAACCCAACACATTGCAGGAAACTAAGGGAAGTAGTGTAGATTCTGGTGGCAAGGCTGTCCCAGCAATTGTATGCCTGCTCCACTGGCGACTGTGGAATTAATTACAGATAGTCACCCCCTCTAATATCCCAAATAGTATTACTACTCTTTCCTCGTCTAGCCCTCTCTTTTTTCAACACAAGAAATTAGGAGTATATCCGCTCAAAACATTTGCATGCGCATGAGAAATGGTCAATTATGCCATATGACAAAAGTATGTACAAGCCTTAAAGCAGAGTACAGCAACCTGTTCAGGCAACTTACTATTTCCCTTGGTGGCACCCTTGTTTCTATATCCACCAAATGGCGTCAAAATCCTTCCAACACCCCCACCATTTCCTGAAAAAAAGGTTATCAAATGAACATACACATATCCAAGGAAGTAAATTAAATCGATATTGATTGTAATATTAGCTGGACAAAAACAAAGACAGTTTACCATTGGGTTGAGGGCCAGGTCCATTTGGTTCACCAGAAGCCGGTGCTGGTCTGTATCCTAGAATTGGAAAACACAAATGAAAAGATAAAATGTCAATTGTGTCTTAGTTTTTCACATGAACTGATAACCATACTTTCAAATGGCATTCAATTAAACTGGATTGTTTTTAATGATCAGAATATATACTAGATTTTTTATTAAACAATTACAGGTGAGTATGAGTCCACATTTTGTGGCTCATTTAAACAATATGGGATCTATGGGACACTAAGATAAAATGCCTTAATAGAAAGATTATGTACAAGTAAGAACATCTATTTTCTCACAGTAAGATGTCAAATTCAGACTGCAACTGCTACCAAAGCCTAGTTGCCTTTAATTCCAAGAAAGAGAACATTGAGAAAATGTTATATATGTTTATTTCACACAATCCCAAGGAAACTGGGAACACGTCCAAAGCTATGTACTTAAGTTTCATTGCAAAAGTTGTCAAGATTTTTATGTTTCCTCAATTTGGCATGATGGTTTGAAATGTGACAGGTTAACACCAGCGTCAGTTACAGATCTCTCTTTCATCTTTGCCTTCTCTGTTTTGTGCGTTCAGGCATGTGGACTGAACCTTTTCATGAAACAGAATAATACTACACTGAACAAAATTATAAATGCAACACTTTTGTCTTTGCCCCCATTTATCATGAGCTGAACTCAAAGATCTAAGACTTTCTCTATGTACACAAAAGGCCTATTTCTCTCAAATATTGTTCACAAATCTGTCTAAATCTGTGTTACTGAGCACTTCTCCTTTGCCGAGATAATCCATCCACCTAACAGGTGTGGCATATCAAGACGCTGATTAGACAGCATGATTATTGCACAGGTGTGCCTTAGGCTGGCCACAATAAAAGGCCACTATAAAATTTGAAGTTCCATCACACAGCACAATGCCACAGATGTCGAAGGTTTTGAGGGAGCGTGCAGTTGGCATGCTGACTGCAGGAACGTCCACCAGAGCTGTTGCCCGTGAATTTAATGTTCATTTCTCTACCATAAGCCGTCTCCAAAGGTGTTTCAGAGAATTTGGCAGTACATCCAACCGGCCTCACAACCGCAGACCACGTGTAACCACACCAGCCCAGGACCTCCACATCCAGCATCTTCAATCGGTTTGCATAAGCAAAGAATTTCTACACAAACTGTCAGAAACCGTCTCAAGGAAGCTCATCTGCATGCTCGTCGTCCTCATCGGGGTCTCGACATGACTGCAGTTCGTCGTCGTAACTGACTTGAGTGGGCAAATGCTCACATTCGATGGCGTCTGGCACTTTGGAGACGTGCTCTCTTCCCGGTTTTCACTGTACAGGGCAGATGGCAGACAGTGTCGGGGGTATGGCATTGTGTGGGTGAGCGGTTTGCTGATGTCAACGTTGTGGATCGAGTGGCCCATGGCCCATGGTCTGGCACATGATCTGTACACAATTCCTGGAAGCCGAAAACATCCCAGTTCTTGCATGGCCAGCATACTCACAAGACTTGTCACCCATTGAGCATGTTTGGGATGCTCTGGATCGGCGTATACGACAGCATGTTCCAGGTCCTGCCAATATCCAGCAACTTCACACAGCCATTGAAGAGGAGTGGACTAACATTACACAGGCCACAATCAACAACCTGATCAACTCTATGTGAAGGAGATGTGTTGCACTGCGTGAGGCAAATGGTGGTCACACCAGATACTGACTGGTTTTTGGAACCCCCCCAATACAGTGAAACTGCACATTTTAGAGTGGCCTTTTATTGTGGCCAGCCTAAGGCACACCTGTGCAATAATCATGCTGTCTAATCAGCATCTTGATATGCCACACCTGTGAGGTGGATGGATTTGCTCGGCAAAGGAGAAGGGCTTTGCCGAGACAGATTTAGATAGATTTGCTAACAATATTTGAGAGAAATAGTGTACATTGAGAAAGTCTTAGATCTTAGAGTTCAGCTCATGATAAATGGGGGCAAAAACAAAAGTGTTGCATTTATAATTTTGTTCAGTGTAGGTGTATTTTTCAACAAACTGAAATGTAATTGTCTAAAATGTTCTACTTTTCCTTGAAATTGTTTAAACTATTTCTACAAGACGTTTTATGCTGCTGTACAAAGCTTTTTGAGCTTTTTGCTCACAAAAACACAGGCAATAGTATACATTTTGGTTATAAAATAAACAGTTAAGATGCTTGTTTGAGCAATAAAGTATTACCCTGCAACTGGTTTGGTAAACTGCTGAGGGATGAGGGTGGAGAAATGTAATCCCTCTAACATGAGGACAAAGCTGTGGATACAAGGACTGACTGACCATCCATTTTATCAAGATAATACTTAACTGCAGAGAGGTAAATAAGTGTTTTTGTAACCTAGGGTAGGGTTTCTAAAACTATGGATCCTGAACCAAAGTGAGTCATGGACGATGATGTTGAAAACCGCAATGTCTGTTTAGTGTGCTCTGTGCTCAACACTGCTCAGCTCAGCTATGCGAGGGAGAGGAAGACGCTGCACCAAATGATGCGCTGTCAGTTATGCCTTCCTACTTGCCATCTCTCACTGCTAGCATCACAAGTTTAAGAAACGCAAACACAATGAGGAGTTCCTCTCGCTCTGATTCATAAAAGCTTTAAGAAATAACGAGGAGCACCCCCAATGTGTTCTCTGTGGGGTTGTAGCAGTAATTAATTACAACAACGTCTCCAGACCAAACATCCACAAGTTGAGGGCAAACCTTGGACAGATGCATTCAGGAAACAATGTTTTGACAGTGAAAGTAAACATTACCATCTATGAAAATAGTAATATTAGATGTGAATTCCCTTTTTCCTGTACACAGCTCGCTAACAGGTAATATAAGCTAAAGCAACATTGCTACTAATGTTCTAACATTAGGTAACTTTAACTAGCTACCTTTACCAAATTATGTTTGCCAGCTGATATGCCAGCATGATTTTTAATTACAACCTCTTTTCCATAAAAGTTGGGACGCTGTGTAAAATGTAAATAAAAACAGAATGCAATGATGTGCTAATCATTTATTTATCCATTTATCCATATATTTAATTAAAATAGTACAAAGACAACATAAAAAATAACCTGTCAAACTGCAAAGTTTTCTCCCTGCACTGTTACAAAATGTGTAGATGTAAGTGCAAAGTTTTCTTTATGCCTATTGTAAAATAACAAGAATTGCAGGAAATTAGCTTTAAAACTCTCAGACGTCAAGCGGGGGACCACTGAAATCAATATGTCTTTGGGCCCCTAAAAACTGAATTTTTTAGCTTGGGTCCCAGGAAAGCATAGAATTTCTCATTTGGATACCAGAATTCAAAAGTTTAAGAACCCTGGTCCTAGGGTGACTATTCAGAAATTCTCAGTGGGTGCAGAAAAACACTCTGGGTGACTGTAGTAACAGATTTGTCTGCCTGTTAGTGATTAAACTTTTGTCCAACTATATAATGTCATGAAGCTGATTTGATGTAACTGACCAATCAATCAAATGTATTTATAAAGCCATTTTTTCATCAGCAGTTGTCGCAAATGTGTTTTCACAAAACACCCATACTGCCAATGACTATTCATATGAGTATAAGGTTGAGCTCAAGAGTGTCCAATAAGCATATAATGTAGATGTACTTAATATTTCAAAAATATTTCAACTTGTTTCCCAACGCCCACGTGATCTGACTGAGCATTTGATCCCATAGGGGAGATAAAAAATATATAAATAAACACAGTAATGTGTTAGACATAAAGCAATTATCTAAAAATAAAATATGAAAGATGCATTAGGGCTTTAACCATGTGTTGATGCTACACAGTTTAAGTTTTTGGATTATATTTGGACTATATTTAAAACATAAAACCCATCATCAAGTAAAAAAGCTATCTAAGTTTATAATGTCTAAAATGTTAATTCACTGCTTCCAGTAAAACCTGATGTGTTTTTGTTCAAAACATTCAATATACTTTTGTAAAAGGTCTAATCTATTATATAATGATCATAATATATGGACATGATGCATAATGAGATGTGTCACAAGTATCCAAAGAATTATATTTCAAAACAATTTCATCTTAAATAAATAAAAACAGATGATTGCAAAGTACACTGTAACTATACCATATAACACTAGGTATAGGATCACTTTTAATAATTTCACAGTGTAACAAAATACATTTACAAGACATACAGCTCTGGAAATAATTAAGAGACCACTGCAACTTTTTCTTTTCTTTACAAAAAAGTCGCAAAGGAAGGTTTTGAGTGAGGAATAGAAGTGTTCAATTTGCAGTGGTCTCTTAATTTTAACCCTTCTGTTCCTCACTCAAAACCTTCCTTTTCAACTTTTTTGGAAAGGAAAGAAAAAGGTGCAGAGGTCTCTTCATTTTTTCCGGAGCTGTATATATTAAATGCTATTATAGCTACAACAGTTTGCCTGCATTCTGAAATCCAATGCAATAAATTAATATTAAGCCCAATACCTTTTTATATTTTAGACAATACAAAAAACAGCCATGTGAAAGGATCAATAATAAATAATTTATAAATAATGTATAAGAAACAAAAAGATTGCAGATTGAAGAATTATATGACAGTTATTCCCGGTTAACTGTTTCAGTGCAACCTAAACTCAACAGTAGGTTTTGACAGCTGTGAGCACTTCACTTCTACGTGGAATGTCAGGTGGTTGGGATCATGCAATGAATATGTGAATATGTAGCAGAACTGGAAACATTCAAATTGTCACAAGTGGACTAAAAAGAAATGTATCCCACAACCCTTGATTTACCAGCAATATGGTCAAACCCAGTAAAGTAGGAACAATCATTTGTACTTCTAAGAAGTATGTAACAAACACACTCTCTTTTCAGAAAGTCTCACTCACCATTGTTCTTCAGGTGTGCACTATGCACCAGCCAGAGGACCAGAAATGTCCATAGAAGGAGACGACCCAACATTGCGGAGACCCAACGGAACAAGAAGGCCAAAATAAATCAGTAAAAGGAATGCAGCAGACTCAATTTTGGCCCCATTCTGTGCATGTGAGGGCCTCATATACAATCTTTTTTTTCAGTTGCCCCTCCTCTCATCACCTCTCTGGCTTTTGGACTCCTCCCTTGTCAAGGTAACACAACAGTTGGTAACTCACATGGTGGGTTACCAACTTTGCATACAAGGGGGAAAGATGCCAACACAGAACACTTTACACCCAAGCAGTTAGTATTGGCAATTCAATTTAGAGTGTTTAGATTATTGGTAAAAAGAACTATGATAAATTACACATTTCTAGAAATTATTTCCTGACTTAAATTAATGAAAGGCCTTTTTTCAGCAGAACTATGAGGAATATAAAGTGTATCTGTATTATAGAGTATTTGGAAAGTAACACCTTTCCCTTTGTTTCTTAGTCATAGATTAAGCCATATTTCATATTGATGAAAATAAACTGAAGTCATTTAAAACCCAAGTGCTGGAATACAGAGCCAGGAATAGTGAGACTTTTCCTCTTTTCATATACTTTTGGGACGTGTTTTGCAAACACATATTAAGCCTAGTCCTTGACAAAAAAATTTAGCTCAAGGAAATCAAGACATTTCTGTTGAAAAGCTTGTTTTTTCTAGTCCAGGGCTAGGATAATCTGTGTCCACAGATTTAGCAACCATTTGTATTACTGGTCAGATGCTATAACCGCTGGTCTACCTGCTGTGCCTGAACTACCTAATTAACTACACACTACACTATCAAAAAGATACAAATGGTTGACTATAGACATTTTCTTTGATGTCAACCTGGATCATTCTTGGGACTCTAAAGTCTAATTCAAGTAATCTGTTAAAGCTGTTTATTTCCATGTACTCACACACATTTGCAAACACCTTACACTTCAAATATTTCTATTGACTGAAAAAAGATTTTCACCAGAAAACAAGTCACAACTTTAACTAGAGTAAATTACATAAAATACATTTAGTCTTGAAAGATACAGAAATGGTTTGTCGAGATTGGTGTGGAAAAACCTGACTGACGTGCACAGATCCTTGACTTCATCCCCATCAAAATAGTTTTGGGATGAAGTGGAACACGAATTCAGAGTCAGACTTAATCACCCAATATCAGTGCCTGACCTCACTAATGTTCTTGGAATGGAAGCAAATCCCAGCAGTAGTGTTCCAAAATCTAGTTAAACGTCTTTCCAGAAGAGTGGAGGCTGTTATAGCGAAGTAGGTAACCAACTTCAAAAACAATTATCCACTGGAGATCAGCTGTGATTGAGCAGACATTATTAATTAATATTAGCATGATTTCAATGTTGATTATTTTTATTTATTATGCATGCACAACTATGCTCCCACACACATCCTCTTCACATAGACACACCCACAATCAAACCAAGCACTACAATGGATAATTCATAATTCAGATGTATTTTTTGCACAAGCACTACAGAGCATGGGATTGATTTACAGCTAAGAAAAATATTAAGAGACCACTGCAATTTTTCTTTCCTTTCCAAAAAAGTCAAAGGAAGGTTTTGAGTGAGGAACAGCACTGCAAATTGAACGTTTCAGTTTCTCACTCAAAACTTTCCTTTTCAACTTTTTTGGAAAGGAAAGAAAAAGGTGCAGTGGTCTCTTATATATGTATATTTGTTTGAGCTGTATATTTTTGTTCCTTTTTCATCTTTATTCATGAATGATTATAACAACACCAGAAAGATCTTCACCAGTGCTGTTTGAAGTATCTGATGTTGTTAAATGGCTTTGTGTTAAGCAAAAAAAATCCTATACAGTGAAATCCTAAAGAAACATGTAACAAGTGATGACCCACAAGTAGATTTGTGGATTTATAAAAATTAATTGTGAAAATTAATGTAATACTTAAATTTAGAGGGTGTACACATTCCTACACACCATTACCAAAGAAAATGCCTTATTTTCAATTTTTTCCACAAGATAATACATTATTTTGAGGGAGTGACAGATAATGTCTAATCAACAATTTCTTTAAAACATTTCATGCATTATAATTGTCATTGTCACACTGAAGGATTCAAGGTTAAAATGTTTGAAACTAATAATACAATTAAAAAAAATCTGAAATGAAATCCGAGAACATATATATATATATTTTTTTTTAATATTCTGACTTAGTAGCATACAGCTATATGTTTTTCATATCTGATATTCAAAATTATTTATTTTCCTTTTTTTATGTTTAAACATCAACCAGCCAAATACGAACGAAGGAAGACTGAGTCTTTTGTATCCTCTGGGGGGAATAGGGTCTGAAAAAAGAATGATATCTCACCATCAACTTACATTCCTCACTGCTTGCCTAAATACTCATCTTGTGTGGGTTCAAGAGGAGTTTATTGTCTGACTTCTTAACCCCCTGACCAGACCTCTCACACATTTGGCTTACCACCAAGTCATGTCCCCCTCACCCATCACTGCTCAATACAATTTCATATACAGTGGCTTCGGAAAGTATTTCGACCCCACCACTTTCTCCACAGTTTGTTATTTGACAGAATTTTTAACTGATTACATTTATTGTTTAGGACATACATCTACACACAATACCCCATAATGACAAAGTGAAAACACACCTATTGAAAATAAAATATGAAAAATGTCACATTCAGAGTGTCTTTTGCAGAGATAACAGTTTGAGTTTTGTGTCTATATCTCTACCATCTTTGCAGATCCCCATCCAAAATGAATCTTTGGGCTGTTTCTCCCATTGATTTTGGATGGGGATTATCGGTGAAGTGCAGTCTTCCGTTTTCCTCACTGATGTGCAATTGGGTTCAAGTCCAGGGTTTTGGGCTGGGCATCTCAACGACATTCAAAGATTGTCCCAAGACCACTCTAGCAGTGCCTTAGTTGTGTGCTTTGGGTTGTTGTCGTGATGAAATATAAATCTTTGCCGCTGTATGAGGTCATGTGTGCTCTGGGTGAAGATTTCTTTAAAGACCTCTCAGTAATTTCTATTTGTTAATTCTTCCCTCCATCCTGACCGACTGACCCACCCACCCACACACCCTTGTTAAATAGCATAGTGGTTAGAGAAGCGGACCTGAGAACTATAGGTCCCGAGTTCGTATCTCCTCACAGGCAAAGCGAAGAACACATTATGAATTATTCCATATAGACGAAAACTTTGCTGACTTAAACCTCCAACGACTACATTATAGTAAGCCTGAAATAAAACAGTTTACAGTTATAGTGTGGATTTTCAAAGTACGCATCCTTGCATGCGTTTTGGGTCAGGATAGACAAACACATTTGCTGGCTACAACATAGGCTACAGTAGTTATGTTACAGTGAGCCTTAACTAAAACTGTATACGGTTAAATTGCGACTGATTCTGGTGTGGAAAAGTTCGTCTTCAGTCTCGCTAGCAATTGCTCAATTCTTATGATTTTTTCTAAGAAGTTAGTAGATACCAGTAAGCCTATTACTGGCTAATAAGCTGTTCAAACGGCCAGTGGCAAAAGCAAACAGTTCATAGACACTATTTGTGGTGGAGGTAAACTTATTAAGAAAACATAAGTCAGTTTAACACAATACTTAATAGTGTTTAGCGACTGGTGAAATGCGTAATGCCTTGGCGTTATGGTTAAAGACAGTGTCTCTCACGTGGAAGGCTCAAGGTCGAATCTATTATGAACAACAACATTTGCTTATTTTATTTCCACGATGCTCTTGTGGTTTCACTTGATGAAAATGTTAGTTATGGTCACCTTTCTTTATAGTTATTGTATCAATGTCATTCACGAATGAAAGAAAAAAGTATGTTGGTATGCCATGAAAGAAAAAAATACATTCTTATGCCATGAAATGAAATAGCTTTGGCAGTCTCGCTAGCAATTGCTCAATTCCTATGACAATTCCAGTAAGTTAGTAGATACTGGTAAACACCTATTACTGGCTAATAAGCTGTTCAAACGGCCAGTGGCAAAAGCTAACAGTTCATATACGCAATTTGTGGTGCAGGTAAACTGAGTAAGAAACGTTGTCAGTTTAACTGTATCAATATCATTCACGAATGGCCAATAAGCTGTTAAAATGGCCAGTGGCAAAAGAGGATTTGTTCATAGACACAAGAGGCTATACTGACATCCATCAGATGTAGAGCTCTATGGTGTAGTTGTTAGCGACACAGCCTTTCACATGGGCGACCCGGGTTTGAATGTCAAGAGGGCAATACTTTTTATTGGGGTCCGGTTGAACTAGGCTTGTCTGGTTTCTTGTTTGCTGTTGCTTTGATAAGTATGTGTTTGTTCCTGTCCTTTCCTCCACTTGTCAGCGTCTTAGATGCTCACCTCACTGTCATGCAAACCCTTCTAACCTACTGTATCCTTCATGTACAACCCATGAGGAATCCCTGGTTTCCGGCAGCCTCTGGAATTGCCAATCTGCTGTCAACAAAGCAGACTTCATCTCAGCCTATGCTGCCCTTCAATCACTTGACCTTTTGGCCCTGACAGAGACATGGATCACCCCAGAAAATACTGCTACCCCTGCCATCCTTTCTTCATCCAACTATGCATTCTCTCAAACCCCAAGAACATCCGGTCGATGGGGCGGTGGCACAGGTATTCTCATCTCTCCAAAGTAGAGATTCTCTCTCTTTCCACCCCCCCTTTCCATATCCTCATTTGAATTTCATGCTGTCATTACCAGTAACCAATTGAAGCTTAACATCCTTGTCATCTATTGTCCACCAGGGGCATTAGGAGAGTTCCTAAAAGAGCTTGACACTTTGTTAAGCTTATTTCCAGATGATGGCTCACCATTCACAGTGATAGATGACTTTAACCTTTCCACACCTGTCTTTGATTAATTTCTGTCAACATCTATTTTTCTGCTCCTTCCCTCCTTTCACCTCACCCTCACCCAATCCCCTCCCACCCACAAGGCAGGCAACGCGCTTGATCTTATTCTCACGAGATGCTGTAACCCAGCTGATCTTACTGCAACTCCAATCCAGGTTTCTGAACATTACTTTGTCTCATTCTCTCTCCCTCTGTCCTCTAACCCTGCTAACTCAACTTTTTTCCAGATAGTAATGAATTGTCACAATCTTCATTTCCGCTCTCCCTCTACTCTCTCCTCTTCTATTTTATAATTTCTCTCTTCTACCAACTCGTTTTCCCTCCTGTCTCCTGAGTTTGCCTCTTCAACCCTACTCTCCTCTCTTTCCACCTCTTTTAACTATCTCTATTCCCTTGTACTCTTGACCAGTCTGGCGTTCCACTCCATGGCTGACTGACTCACTGAGAGCTGTCTTCTGGACCCTGGGTCTCAGGTTCTGCCCACTTTTGGTTTGCATCCTACCTGGTAGGCCACTCCTACCAAGTTGCATGGAGTAGGTCTGTGTCCATGCAACTTGGTAAATGATGGTCCAACTAAACGCAAACCTGAGGGGATGGCATGTCGCTGCAGGATGCTGTGGTAGCCATGCTGGTTCAGTACACCTTCAATTTTGAATAAATCTCCAACAGTGTCACCAGCAAAGCACCCCCACACCATCACACCTCCTCTTCCATGCTTCATGGTTGGAAGCAGGCATGTAGAATCCATCTGTTCACCTTTTCTGTGTCGCACAAAGACACAGCGATTGGAACCAAAGATTTTAAATTTGGACTCATCAGACCAAAGCACAGATTTCCACTAGTCTAATGTCCATTCCTTGCGTTTCTTGGCCCAAACAAATCTCTTCTGCTTGTTGCCTCTCCTTAGCAGTGGTTTCCTAGCAGCTACTTGACCATGAAGGCCTGATTTGCGCAGTCTCCTCTTAACAGTTGTTCTAGAGATTTGTCTGCTGCTAGAACTCTGTGTGGCATTCAGCTGGTCACTAATCTGAGCTGCTGTTAACCTGCGATTTCTGAGGCTGTGGCTTGTGTAGGTCTACAGTTTTATCCCTGATGTCCTTACACAGCTCTCTGGTCTTGGCCACAGTGGAGATGTTGGAGTCTGTTTGATTGAGTGTGTGGACAGGTGACTTTTATACAGGCAACGAGTTCAAACAGGTGCAGTTCATACAGGTAATGAGTGGAGAACAGGAGGACTTCTTAAAGAAGAACTAACAGGTCTGCGAGAGATGGAATTCTTACTGGTTGGTAGGTGATCAAATACTTATGTCATGCAATAAAATTCAAATTAATTATAAAAAAATCATACAATGTGATTTTCTGGATATTTGTTTCAGATTCCGTCTCTTACAGTTGAAGTGTATCTATGATAAAAAATTACAGACCTCTACATGCTTTGTAAATAGGAAAACCTGCAAAATCGGCAGTGTATCAAATACTTGTTCTCCCCACTGTACTTGGTGGCTGCTAGGGTCCTTTTGTTTTTAGAGTTCTGTGGAAGCCTGTCAGGATTTTCCTGGCTCTATATCTCTATCACAATAATACATTACACAGCTTCATTGCCCCACACTTTAGAACTTTGTACTGTGTGTCTTCAGACTATTTTACACTGGTGGATTCAATCCTGTATCATCTAATGTACAATTCCTGTCCTTCGTAATCCAATGTGCAGTTTAAGGTATCATTTGTAACTTTGGATGTTTAGCGCAGAAGATGCAGGTTGGCTAATGGGGGTCCAGTTATTAAAGCTGCTGCCTCTGCTGCAGGGTTTTGAATCTGGCCTACTTTTCTTTCAGCAAAAACACTCTACATTCTTTACCCACTTTCCTTTCAAATAAAGCATGTCTGAATATTTAGAAATTCACCTGTTCTTTATGACATATTTGTGAAATGAATAATAATTAAAATAGTATCATGTAATCAGACCTCATGCACAGAAAGACAGACCCAGAAAGACAGAAACTGACACACAGACATGAAGACAGAGACATGAAGAGATAGTCAGGCAGACAGACAACAAGAGACAGGGGGAGAGAGGCATACCTACACAGAGACAGACAGACACATGTTGTTAGCATGGGAACTTTTCAGGCATGGTAAAGACAAATAATCCCAGCCAAATTCCTTCTGCCTGAATGTTTCCTGTACCCTGCTGTCTCTCTCTCTGCACTACAGTTGAACACTGCAGCAGTTATGCTCTCCTACATTTCCAGAGAGAATACACAATCTTCCATGTTTGTGTTTCAGAATACCAGAAAATAAAAAATGATCTGAATAAATCAAACACTTGTCTTCAGAATTGTGAGACAGATCCCAAAGTCTACGTCAAAGGCAGGTGAACATACAGGTGGCGTGTTTGTTGGGGCTGAGGGTGTCAGGATGTTAACGTTTCGCTTCATGTACTATACAAAAAATGGAGAGAGAACACAATGTTACTATAGTTTGGAAAGGCATGCTCCAACTCTGTCTCTTAGCCACAAGATTTGTGAGGAACTTGTGGGGGAGCTGCTGAATAAGCTTTGCCCCAGAATGTTTTCATGACCAGTCCTGTCTGCTAGCTCCTGACGCAAACAGCCATAGCAGAAACTCTTTAATTAGCTTTAGATAGACATTTACTAAATTACATCAACAGGGCATTTTAACCAAATGTCATCCACTTGTTTTAATTTTACTTTAGGTCAGCAAGCTTAGAAAAGCGATAAATGGGAAGAAGGTAATATAGATGGCATATTGGATTAGCTACACTGTTCAAACCTAGTTTTCTCACTTTAACACAAATCGACTGAAATGTTTTAGAAGGTTTTAGAGGTTTTGATTGCCCACGTCAGCTATTGCTCATTTTAGGAGATTTCCACACGTCTTTGCGATGCCAATGTAAGAAAGGAAAGGTGCCACTTTTGTGCTTTAGTATGCACTCAAATTAATTTCTGATTAGTAGATATTATAAAACAATCATGCTGTTATTACTGCAGATAGGGACATATTCATATAATACAATGCACAATTTGACATAATGCAACTATTGTTGCATTGGTTAAGAAAATGATTTATATCACACTATACAATTTTTAAATGCTAGTTAACTGTCTTCATCAGGGGGTCTGTAGATCTGAATTATATCATATTTTATTAGGAAATAATGAAAGACAGAAGATTTTTGACTACTCCTGAAAGGCATTTGTTCTATTCCACAGCTCGCATATCTGATCCAACTTATCAACAAGACCTTAATTAGTGGATCAGGTGCCCTTGCTCAGGGCTACTTGCCTGGTTGTACTTTTTGCTTGATTAACCACATCAAATATTGGATGTAAGAAGTACAATATACCAAGAACCATTTTATCCCTGCAGGTTACTACTTACTGCTGCTTACTCAACAAATCACTTGAAATAAATTGTTTTACTTCAAAGACCACGTCATTGTCTTTCATACAGGTTCGTATTTGATCATTAAAAGGTGTTCATTCATTTTGAATTATTATAATTTTTTAAACATTGCTTGGGTGTCTTGATCTACACTACATGGCATATACAGGTGCTCGTCATAAAAATTGAATATCAACAAAAAGTTGATTTATTTCAGTAATTCCATTCAAAAAGTTTAACTTGTATATTACATTAATTCATTACACACAGACTGATATATTTCAAATTTTTATTTCTTTTAATTGTGATGATTATAACTGACAACTAATTCAGTATCTCTGAAAATTTGAATATTACTTAAGACCAATACAAAAAAAAGATATTTTGAAATGTTGGCCAACTGAAAAGTATGAACATGAAAAGTATGAGCATGTAAAGCACTCAATACTTAGTTGGGGCTCCTTTTGCCTGAATTACTGCAGCAATGCAGCGTGGCATGGAGTCGATCAGTCTGTGGCACTGCTCAGGTGTTATGAGAGCCCAGGTTGCTCTGATAGTGGCCTTCAGCTCTTCTGCATTGTTGGGTCTGGCGTATCGCATCTTCCTCTTCACATTACCCCATAGATTTTCTATAGGGTTAAGGTCAGGCGAGTTTGCTGGCCAATTAAGAACAGGGGTACCATGGTCCTTAAACCAGGTACTGGTAGCTTTGGCACTGTGTCAGCAGCAGCAGGAAGCATGAAGTGCTCTAAAACTTCCTTGTAGACGGCTGCGTTGACCTTGGACCTCAGAAAACTCAGTGGACCAACATCAGCAGATGACATGGCACCCCAAACCATCACCGACTGTGGAAACTTTACACTGGACTTCAAGCAACGTGGATTCTGTGCCTCTCCTCTCTTCCTCCAGATTCTGGGACCTTGATTTCCAAAGGAAATGCTAAATTTACTTTCATCAGAGAACATAACTCAGCAGCAGTCCAGTCCTTTTCGTCTTTAGCCCAGGCGAGACACTTCTGACGCTGTGTCTTGTTCAAGAGTGGCTTGACACAAGGAATGCGACAGCTGAAACCCATGTCTTGCATACGTCTGTGCGTGGTGGTTCTTGAAGCACTGACTCCAGCTGCAGTCCACTCTTTGTGAATCTCCCCCACATTTTTGAATGGGTTTTGTTTCACAATCCTCTCCAGGGTGCGGTTATCCCTATTGCTTGCACACTTTTTTCTACCGCATCTTTTCCTTCCCTTCGCCTCTCTATTAATGTGCTTGGACACAGAGCTCTGTGAACAGCCAGCCTCTTTAGCAATGACCCTTTGTGTCTTGCCCTCCTTGTGCAAGGTGTCAATGGTCGTCTTTCGGACAGCTGTCAAGTCAGCAGTCTTCCATTGTGTTGCCTACAGAACTAGACTGAGAGTGTGGCACCAGGTGTCTTCAATATTGAACCTATTCACAATATTTAAATTTTCTGAGATACTGAATTTGGGGTTTTCATTAGTTGTCAGTTATAATCATCAAAATTAAAAGAAATGAACACTTGAAATATATCAGTCTGTGTGGAATGAATGTATACCTTATATACATTATACAAGTTTCACTTTTTGAATGGAATTACTGAAATAAATCAACTTTTTGATGATATTAAAATGTTATGTCCAACACCTGTACACTTGCCAAGTTGTGACACAAGCCACTGTCAATAAACCAGGGTGCCTTTTTCAGAGAAGAGGGTCATTGAAGGGGCCAGGGGGTCTCCACGAATAAACAATCCTATAGGGTAGTCCAGATGGGCTAGTGTGAAATGGTGAGACAGAGAGCTAAACACAGGCTCAAGAATGACAGCATTCATGAGTGATGAAATAAACACAGTAGATGAATAGGTTTCTCACTATGACCCATGACAAGAAGGCCAAGCATATTTTACATGGAGATGCCTCCCAAATTATTGTCATCTTTGATAAAGATCAGCACTAAAGGCGGTATAAACTAAACACTGGTAATCTATATTCCAATTTCTAACTGCGCTTCATTATTGGTTCAGAACAACGAACTAAAATGACATTTATCCAATTACACCTCTGAAAATGAGCATTATTGACTTCAATGCTGGGTCCTCCCTTGAAAGGAGGACGGCACCAATGTTTTTGACAACCGAAGAAATTGGACCACCGGTGGACACCTGATTTCAGAGGGTCGAGTGTTGCTGTGTAGTGTTGCTGGGTTTTGTTTTTTTCTCTAAATTGTTTCCTAGCTCAAACCTAAACAGCCAGGTGAGGGCAGAACCTAACCAATTAGTGACCTAATTAATCAATCAATTACAAGGTAAGAGCAAAAACATGCACTCTGCCCTCCGTGGAACCGGTTTGACACCTGCGAATCAGACCATTCCTCAATACAGAATCTATCCCAAGTCCTTGAGATCCTTCTGGTTCCGCTAATGGACAGCCCTCTCCAGTTCAAACCACAGGTTTGCAATGGGGTTCGAGCAAACGTGAATTTTCTAACTTGGAGGAGCAGGGGTAGAGAACAACACAAATGAGATAACTTGAAATGGAATATCAAAATTCAGGACAACATAATCATCGCCTCTCTGCTAGACCAGTATCGGCTGCTATTCTGGGTTTCACCCATCTGTTGAACTGAAACATTCAACGTAAAGAACATCAGTGTTTCCCCTGCTCCCAAATTCCCTACTCATTTCCAGACAATGGGACAATATTGGCTCTGTCTGCCAACCTTGTATTTTATCTACTGTCTGTAGGTTTGGGGCAACACTGACACAAACACTGGGAGCAAAGAGAGACATTCTTATGTCCTGAGCAATCTCAGTGGGAGCCATTTGCAAAACAAGCAAGGAGTGTGTTAATACAGTAGCGTACTTTTCTACCTCAGACATGGCTGAACTGTTTGGCCAATAAAAAGCCACCATATATCTCCTTTAGTCCATGATTCCCCCGGGGTAACGTCACGTCCTGCCAATCACCACTTCAACCAGTAAGAATTTCACACAGTGATGTTACTGCACAGTACAGGCTTATCACTTTGGTTAGAACCCCACCCCCCCAAGGACGCTTCACTTCAAAATCTAGAGAAGTAGTGAATGAGGGTCATTATGTAGCTCAAAAGACCGCATTGAGACAGGAACACCAATAATTAGCTTATTTTTACAAACATAAGTTTTGCAAATCAAATTTGAGAAGTGATTTGAGCAACAGCACAGTTTCAGTTGAAAATAAACTTACTGACCATGGGTTGCAACAGTTACAAAATTCCACTTACATTTCTAGAGTTCCTGGTAAGAGAATTGTCAGAATTAACAGATAAGCAGAAAATCCAGGATCTCTAGAAAACCTAGAAAAGTTAATGTTGGTATGTGGTGTCAGGCTATTGTCTAACATAGCGATTAGCAGAGGCCAAAACTCTGTTTTGGTCTCATTAGACCACATCCACTCGGTCTCCTAAATGCCTTCGGGTAATCATTTTTGAATGGGTTTCTTTTTTGCCACACTCTCATGAAGGCCAGGTCTGTGCAGCAGCCAGGGTGTAGTAGCGGTATGCCGACTCCCAGCTCAGCCATGGAAAACAGTTACAGTTGCCATAGGACTTTTAGTCTTGGTGGCCTGACTCATGCCCATCTCATACAGATACTCTAATAGTTTAGACTTGATCAGTGGCAACAACTCCAAATTAAATGGACTATTTTGCCACAAAATGTGGAAAAAAAACCAAGGAGGTGAATAATTGAGGCACTGTACATCGGTCTGTACAGCATATAGTTTTTTGATGACATCTTTAATTTGCCAACACTTCCTTCAGAACCCATTCACGAACAACATTAGCAGACTTTTTGAATGTAGCACAACCTATGCTCATTGTACTGGGCCACCTTAGCACCAGTAGGGCATCAATGTGTGTGTGTGCATGCTGCTGAAGCTGAGGAGCACAAGCACACAGTAAGTCTACGCTTGCTGAACAGAGGCACTGAAAGTTCTCAAATGTTTGACTTGGCTCAAGGAGAGTATCAAACATCAAGAGCCATAGACCGACCAAGAGGAGTAAACATGACAGGAGAAAAGGTGATGAAATGGCACAACTCAAACTAAAGACATTATTTTAAGAATTTTATTTCTTATGTTGCATGTGATATACAAGTGTGTTTCTGTTTCCAACTAAACTGCTTATTTTACAAAGTTACAATTTAAACATTAAAATAAACATTGAAGGTAGCATGCTATATGCATAGAAGGGAAACCATATCAATCTACATTTTCAAAAGAACTCAAATTGGCTATAGTATTAATTAGATTTGACAAAACTGCTGACAAAGTGCAACTAGACAATTAAATAACTGCACAATCCTCAATGATTCAGACATTTCTCATGTAAACGATAGCATACACCCCCTAACCAAGATTTACTTTTGACTTGAGGAATATTAGGCAGGGCAGCTGACAGGGAGAGATGTTTTCGGTTGCTCAGCCCCATCTACTGGTTGTGTTACCAACTGTATTTACACAGGACTAAAATTATGGTCATTACATGTTACGGTGCCATGTTACAATAGGTCTGGATTATAGAGGTAAAAGGAAAGAAAACCAATCAGGATCATTTGAGACCTGAGTGCTAATCTGAGGACTGAAGAATAAGAAAGTTTAAATAAAAATGGAACAGATAAAGGAAATAAAAAGGAAACAGACTGAGACAAGGACTTGTGCAGAAAAGTGAGGGAATGTGGGAAGACAACAAAAGGGGGGGATAAGAACGTTATTTGGGTGTTCTAAGAATGTTTGCGTACAAAGAGAACAGCGTAGCAATACGGTTAAGCATCCAAGCAGTGTAGAGTCATCTGGGATGCGTGCCAGCGCCGTTCAATTTTGGTGCTTTGTTACAATCGGCAGATTAGCCAAAACAGTCAGCACATCAGATGACCTTGCCTACTACGAGGGTGGAGCCAGGTGTCCAGTCGCAGATCTAGATGAGAGGAGACAACCTTAGAATAAAGGCTTGCACTTAACATCTCAAATACATACATTTTACTCAGCATTTCCAAATCCTGGCCCTAGTAGACCAAGGGTGCACAGTTGGATGTTTGCCCTTGTACTAGCACACCTGACTGGATTAAGTGATGAAGTCTAATCTAAGTTGAATCAAATGCATAAATGTTAAGCCAAACAAAACATTTGGGATACCTGGAAACAGAAAACAATCTAGCATGAAAATGGGTGCCTTAAATTGTAATGACACTGACTCAATGTTGCTCTTTAACTGGTGTACTGTGCGCTTGTCCAGGTAACGGCAAAAGAGCGTGAGAAGGTTCGAGGGAAGGAGAAGGGGCTCCACCAGAGCACTCTGGGACAGCTGTGATGCCACCAGAAAGACAGTGTCCGTCCTGGGAATTAAAACATTACAGAACAGTAGCATTATCAATAGCAATGGACCGCATGCGTTTACAACCAAGGGACAAGTATCAGTGTGGACGGATAGCAGGTCCTAAGGCACTCGTACCAGGTCTCAAAGTCACCGATGCTTGGCTCTAGGGGTACATCAGAGGACAGTAGCCTTTCCCCTTGGGACAGCAGGGCGTAAAGTAAAGACAGACCAAACTAAAAGTAAAAAGATATATATATAAAGCATGCACACAATATTGGACTCTAGCACACCACATATAGAGCATAACAGGAATTGAAAAGTTAAATGAACCTTGCTTTGACACGCAAGCGAGAGGCAGTCGCTGCCGTCACTGGAGTCGGGTGATGACGCTGTGAAATCTTTGAGGACCCCGATGAGCTGACTGAAGGTCACAGCCCCGATCACAGTTCGAAGAGGTGGGTACAAGACTGGAAGAGACTGCCGTGGTTGTGGGGAAGGGCGAGTTATTCTCCAGGCATCCACAGGCACACATTCAGTAACAAATAAAAACAAGTGACTCGATAACATTGAGACAGGCTCGTTGTTCCGCATCAAGTATTTGTCCCACCCCAGGTAGATGCGCGCCCCCCCCCTTTTTAATGTAAGATTAAAAGGGATCATGAAGTTACTGTTGTTCCCATTTTGTGTCTTACAACCTTGAACAAGGAGCAGAGGCCGTATGCAAAATACAGACCTCATCTGTGTCTCTGCTCATGAGGATGGGCAGGTGGAACGTCACCACACGCAATACTTTCAGCGCTGCATCACGGGATAGGAAGGGGAGGAGCCGAGCCATTAGCCGCTTGCCTTTGGAAACCAGGAGACAGGGCAGAAACTCATCCCCAGCTTCTCTGAGGTGAAACATATATCATGTGCTGCATTAGTGTATAAAATAGGACTGTTCCAGGAAGGAAAAGGTCATCTGAAATAAATAACAAACATGACTATTTTTGTAGCTCAAGATGAACACGTGTAAAATGAAGACTCACAAAGGGCAGGGATTCTGAAACTGGGAGAAGATATACTCCACTTTCCTCTGAGTTCTCTCCATCAGCCTACTCTCCTCACCCTCCCCTAGCACATGGGCCTTCATCCTCTGCCCCTCCTCCACATCCAGGAGCACCATAAACAACTGCAGAAGGACCAAAACTTTAGATGGAATTAACTTGGCGAAAAGGTAAGTTAATTTTTTTACAAATTGAACATACGAATTTATACTTATCAAAATGATTTGCGTCTGGAACCATCACATTCTTCATATACTGTCTTTTAGAAACACCAACTCTCCACTTTCCTTACTTTTTCAATTTTCTTCAGGACGTCCAAGCGCTGTTGACGGAGGTCTTTTAGCTCCTGTCGAATTAGACCATTCAAAGAAAACAAACCATTTGCAATTGAGCTTTAGAATAATCAAGCATAATGTCCAAAAGTACTTTACAAATCGGTCGCCCTCTCACCTCGTGCGGACAGTGGGCGGTAACAGCGTCGATTGCCCGCCTAGGATTGAAACACGTCGACACGGCCACCTGGCCCAGGGAGCCTTCAATGTGCACCACTAGAAAAAGGGAAAAGAAAGTCCAACCTTCAGCAGTGTACATCCAACCATTAAAAGGGAAAGAAAGTCCAACCTACAGCAGTGTACATACAACCATTAAAAGGGAAAGAAAGTCCAACCTACAGCAGTGTACATACAACCATTAAAAGGGAAAGAAAGTCCAACCTTCAGCAGTGTACATACAACCATTAAAAGGGAAAGAAAGTCCAACCTTCAGCAGTGTACATACAACCATTAAAAGGGAAAGAAAGTCCAACCTTCAGCAGTGTACATACAACCATTAAAAGGGAAAGAAAGTCCAACCTTCAGCAGTGTACATACAACCATTAAAAGGGAAAGAAAGTCCAACCTTCAGCAGTGTACATACAACCATTAAAAGGGAAAGAAAGTCCAACCTTCAGCAGTGTACATACAACCATTAAAAGGGGAAAAAAGAAAGAAAAACCGGGGGAGGTTGACAAACCTGGCGTGTAGGATTCAGTCTTGGTGACGTAGGGGGTGGTGAGTTTGGGCGGCTCCCTCTTGCCCCTCATGCCCAACTCCTCCTCTGCCAGCTTGGCCTCCATTCGCCGGTAGTACTCCTAGAAAACAATGGGAGGGGACACCTGTAACTTCCTTATTCTGGAAATCATTCCAAGTCAACGGCATTTGTGGTTTAAACAAATAAGACCATTTACTCAAGGATGCCTCTGTGAGTTCAGTGAAAAATCAAGTGTCACTTGAGACAGTGGTGGAAACTACATCTAAGAACAGGAGCATAGAAGAGTCACAATGTAGAGAGGAGATCGATGTGTCAGCCAACCTAAAGTACCTGGTAGTAGTAGTCGTCCAGGTTGGGATTCTCACTCTGGAGCTGAATCATTTGGAGTCTGATGATCCACTCCTTCTCTTTGGCGGACATGATGTTACAGTAGGGGTCCCAATCCGGTTTTCTAGAGTGGGAACAACAGCTTCAATTCTAGGCCTCTAGTATCAAAGCAACATTCAAAACCAAATAAAAAAATTTAATTCCAATTCCATTATCCAATTATCCACCTGAAACAAAAATGGAAAAGGGATCTGAAAGTCAAATCATATGAGCGATGGTTCGTTAATTCAATAACATAACACATGAAAACATTGTTAAACTACCAGTTTAAAAAAAAAAAAAAAAAAGATATAGTAGTTGCAAAATAAGATGTCAGTTATTTTAATAAATATATACTATTCAATTGTAAACAATACATTTCCCAGAATGCCACTCCACAACAGAAACTAAAAATAAACATTGATCCCTACATTCTAATCAAGGCAATAGTTAAGGGTCTATGATTTTCATGAATGGATTCTGTTGGTAAAATGATGAGTCATGTATTATTTGATGAGTCTCAGGTACCCATTATTAAAAAAGCCTGTCAACTTTGTTCTACCTCAAGGGAAATCCAACTAGTTAGTAACCAATGTGAGGAATTTAAGAGCAACTATGTAAAATTCCAAACCAGAAACTATGTCCTGGGATTTAATATGACATTGTAGCCATTTTATTAGGTACACCACCACATGCAAAAATGTATTGCTTGTAGAGTTGTGTGGCATGCTATAATTCAGGCAGTAAAAAACTAAAAGAAAAGCATCAAATCTAATGACTTAAAGCACTTCAAGCATGGAATGATCTGTGCCTGGCATGTGGATTCTATTATTGCAAAATGGCATTGAGTTGTGTCTAAGGTTTAGAGAATAAATCTCAAAAACATTGGCAACATCAGTCCTGGGGGTGAAAACAGGTAGGCCACAGTCAAGCATCTCAGAAAGCATAACTTGATCCTTTTATCAGATGAGCTAATGTGGAAGATGAATTTGCCAGATTCTACTCCTATGAGGGGAAAAAAGCTGTTCTAGTAGGCCTGCAATTTCCAAAACTGAATAACTGGAAAAACGAAACACTGATGTATCATTATATTTCTAGGCAAGTGGAATGTGAACACATTCAAAGCAACTACTGAACATGTAAGTTACAGGGGTAGTAGAGGGGATGAATGCGGGGGATTAGTCCCTTCACAAATTGTCACCCTAGGTTAATGTCTTAATTTATCCTCTTAATCTTTCAAAATATTCAAATTTAATAAGTTTGGGTAAAAAAGTCTCAAATTATAATAAGATACCACCTACATAACCTCACATTGTCTTGGTAGGTTTCCATCAAAAAGCCTTTGATTTCATCAAACAAATTTAAGCACCTACTGTACAGTCAAATGTTATGGGTCCTTTCAATGGGACCGGGTTCTGTGGTCAAATGAGACCAAAATAAAGCTTAATGGAAACAAATACCAGCAGGGGGTTTGGCATAGACAAAGAACCATGCAAAATAAAGTACACACTGTAAAAAATTTAAAATAAATGTTGCCAGCTCTTTGATGTTGTGGGTCTGTTTTTCCTTCCAATGGCCCTGGACAACTTGTTAGAATACAGGAAGCTTCAGCATCAATTCCAGCTGTGTCTGGTCTCCCATTAAGGGACAGTGATTAGCTTCAGATGCAAACCAGCATAGGAGCACAGTGTCCTGTGCTGCTGGCAGTGAGGATTTGACATAAGCAGCAGGAATCTATATTCCATGGTATAAAGGCATGGAGAATGTTTCCCTGGCACACATTTGGTTCCTTGATACCAAAAGATTTCAGGTCATCTTCTCTGACCAGGTACATTCATTAATGATCCAGTTTACCCGATCATATTACAAAGAGACATTAGAGAATTGAGTTTGACTGGCCTATGAAGACTTCAGACCTCAACCCAATGGAGCATCTTCAGGTTGAGATGGAATGTACAACTGCCCAGTATTCAACACCTCGTTTCCACTGGTGCCAAACAGGCGTTTTGGTATTTCCAATGAAAAGGCCTGGTGCCAGTGAGCCAGCAGGCTGTGGTGAGTAGCTCAGCTCTCACTTGGTGGTAAGCCCCGCACTTTAGGGCGGAGTTTGCAGGTTGACGCATTACATGCTGCGAAACCGCTGCATGTTGTGCAATAAGAATAGCAATGCGTATCATTTGCTTAGTCTTGTGCGGGGTTTCATCCGATCTAACAGAGCCCTGTTAAAATAAAGAACATGAAGCAACAGCACAGGGAAGCAAAGACTCAATGGAAAGAGTTGGAACAACCAAAGGTGGTACGATGCCAGTGACTCAATAGAAGTGGTGGTGAGACTATTAAAAACAAACTGAGCATGGCGTTAGTCATTTTTATTTCACTTAACTGGAAAGCTAAATCGTGTTGATAGTATATTCTTCTCTCCCCATCTGAACCCCTCCATAAGTCTTTGGTACTAAACATATAGTCAAACAAGTCCACAGCCAAGATTAGCATAAATCACCAGTGCAGCCCGGGTACCAGGGTAAAGCACCAGTGGAAATGCAGCATAAGTGCAATGCAATCACATGAGTATGGACCAACAACCCTGTGAAACTTAGATGACACCTCGTAGAATCCTTTCCTCAAAATTCAGGCTGTTCTAGTTGGGTGTACATTATAAACAGGCTACAGGGCATATGTAGAGCAATTGTACCCTGAATGCTATTCATACAAATAAATGTATGCTGCTACTATTTAAATATGGTGTAGCACTTTGTTTCAAGCATATATTTATCAAAACCCCAAAAACAGCATATAGCACCTCACGCCTAAAATGTATAAACTTCATTACTCTATGGCCCCTGAATGGCACATCAGTAAGATCAC
The DNA here is from genome assembly GCF_011004845.1 of Esox lucius. Classification (NCBI taxonomy): domain Eukaryota; kingdom Metazoa; phylum Chordata; class Actinopteri; order Esociformes; family Esocidae; genus Esox; species Esox lucius. The sequence goes on along the minus strand of NC_047573.1, from coordinate 32,858,215 downwards.
TGCAAGACTAGGGTGTGAATCTTGCTCACAGGTTAGCCAATCAGAGGGCAGCACAATTGCCTGCACTGGCCAGCTTTTGATGGTGAAGTAATCAAATGATTAGCTTGCCTCGCTGCCCTCTAGCAACTCAAGTCAGAGGCACTTGTGAGCTCAATCGAGGTACAAAATTGGACATCACAAACTTGGGAAAAACAGGTTTAAAACAAATTTAATGAGTGCGAGACAGGTCGAACATCCTAAATTTCCTCTGAAGAAACGCCATCAAGGTTAAAGTAGAAGCCTGACAAACCTTTGGGAGCGCGGTTGACGCTGACTCAACAGTCGCCTGTGTTGGGGGTGAAGTTGTGTCACAGGACCAGGGAACCTGTGGAAGAGACTTTATTTGACCTTTAGTGGGAAATATAACATTTAAGCTCTTTTCAGTTTTGCAGGCACAAATTAAGCCTAAAAAAAAGTTCCTATTCAACTAGATTTTTTTTGTCCTAGGCTAGGCTTAATCAGGGTCCACGAAACCAGACCACACATTTTAATAAAAAGCTATCAAAATGAAAAATAAAAGGGTGATTAATCAAACATTGTTTTATTGGCACCAGAATATGTAGCTTTAAAAAGGTCCACTGCATATCTCTTGGAATGGACAGTCGTGAGTGTTTGAAAATGGTGATTTCTGTTCATTTTCTCAGTCAGAGTGTATGACGTTTTCTGGAGTACAGCTTTACATACCAATGTAAATATCTGGAACCTATTGAGACCCGGGCAACTGATGTTTCTATAAGACATCACTAACATGAGTGTGAATAATCGCACAAGAAATAAAACCCTAATCCTAACACTGCAAAGCAGTGCTTCTTCAACAACTCAGCAATGTGTTTTAAAATATCTAACCAGAACAATGCGTCTGTAGGAAAGTAACAACCACTATACATGATTTTAAATCAAGAAAATTAAGCCCAAAGCCACTATAGCCAACCTCCTGGGACATGGCTGCAAGAAACACCTTGATGGCAGATCAAAGCAAAGGAATGTTTGAATGGTGAAGAAAGCACCTAGATCAACTTCAAGCTTTAAAGCACCACACATTTTCATGCTTTGAACTTACTGAAAGGGGATTGTATGGTTGGAGCAATTTTGACAAAACATGCCATAATCCTTGAGGGACACTGTGTGGACAGATGAGACCAAATGAAGCCTTCAAAAGGAAATAATATTTCCCACATGCAAATATGGAAGATGTTTAGTGTCGTTTTGGGGTTGCTTTGCTGCCTCTGACACTGGGGGCCTTGAATCTGTTGATGACAATGATTTCAGGAGACTTTCAAGGAATTCTGGAGTTCAATGTCAAGACTTGTCAGAAATCTGGGTTTTCATCAAAGGTCATAGTTCCGCCATCAGGACAAGTCCCCCAAACACTTGTAAAAGCACCCAGGAATGGTCCCAAACAAAGAACAGTCCAATGTTATATAGCTAGCAATGGGTACAGATGTGCTCAGATCTGAAAACAACATTTGGGAGGCACATGTCAAATGAGAGAACTGGGACAGTTTTCATAAGATGACAGCGCTAAACTGCTAGTACAAAAGTGCAGGAAGCTCATCAATGGCTATAGGAAATGCTTGATTATGGTTATTTTGGCTATAGGCTGTGCTACAAAATAGACTAGTGTGTCAATGATTTGAAGGGCAAGGATGCTAGTACCTTTGGCCACAACTCTAAAGGAGGTTAAAAGGCCAGTTTGATAGCTCTGCATAAATCTTTTGCAGAGGGTGGACAATACACACCTATTTTAATATTTCAGTTGTTACCTAATTAAAAGATTAAAAGCTTAAGGCTAACAATTCAAATTGCTCAGGAAGGTAAAAATGGCAACACCACTTTTACCGATCCCATCCAAGCCGTATCCAATAATCATGGATATCTGCATCATTAGTCTATAACCACAATTCAGATAAAGATGTCTGAATTCAACGGAGATACTCAGATCTTAGCTAGGCCCAACTCAGATAATACCCAAAACCCAAGCACCCTACAATGAAAACATGTGGCTTGTCAATACATAGAGTATTACTACAAACTTGTTTACAAATCAATTTCTGGAGATTGACAGGCAATTCTGTTCAAATTACTTGAATTTGCCAGGTTAGGTTTAAGGCTACATCTTGAATCATGAAAGGCTGAGAAACATTCTTAAAGGAACAAATCTCACCCTCAGTAAGATTACTCTAAGGTCAGGAGAGATGGATGCACAAGACCCATGGCTTGGCTGAATTGAACCAAATTTGGCTTTGACCACTACCCCCAACCTCTTAAATGTTGAACTTCCTGTGTTTTCAGGGGTAATACTGCCTTACTGCACCCACTTGGCCTGTGATTGGCACAGTGAGAGATTCATGATTTTACTTACATTGATCAAATCCTGTCAGGACCCTGCTAGTGTAGTTTTTTCATCAAAAGCCTGTTTTGATTAATCTCATTTACATCCAGTTACAAGTTTCAGCAGCCTTAATGCAGGGCTTAGGGTTTGAATTGGTACTGGACCATCATAATTGCTGTGACCACTAAATAATTTGTTTCGGTTTCTTGGAGGAAAGGGAGTATAGGACTTACGAAACAAAAGCCATTGTCATCTCACTACTCTAGCAGTACCGCAGCATTGGACCCGTAACCAAACATTTCTAGATCAAATCCATGAGCCAGTAAAGTAAAATAAAAGGTCAGTTTCAGTCCCAGACCAAGTCATATCTGGGTAGGACTTCCTTGGCTTATGCCTCCTAATGATACTGTTGGACACATCTCCAAATTATTTCATCATGAGAGACCAGCTAATTACGATGAAACTCTAAAATGGAGATCGTTTCAATGGTGATGCCTGTGCCATTATACAAATACACAGTAGGGATGCTTTCCATCATTCTGTTTTTGTTTCTACCTGCTAGTTAACTGCCCTCATCTGGGGTCCCAAGTATCAGTAAAGATTGACAAGAAGGATGAAAACAAGTAGCACTACAACACTTTGGGAATAGAGTTACCTAACCCTGTTCTCTGGAGATACCTCACTTAGACAGGTATGGAATAAGATGTTATTCAAGCGCAGACCTGAATCGATGCACAGGATTGGACGAGGGGCTGTAGAAGGGGAAAGGTCTTGGTGAGTTGGCACCAAAGCGAAGCTGCATCATCTTGGGCGTCAGGGGTTGAGGTGTGGAAGGGCAGGGACGTGGGGAGGATGAAAGGAAGCTCCTTGTCTGTGTGAACAGAGAATCAATTTCAACCACCAGCTAAACTGGAGAATGTCCTAACAGATGTAATCAAAAGGCGGCCTACATAACCCTTTTTTGGTAAGGGTTTACAGCTTACATGTTATGCATTTTCAGTAGCTGCTCCCTCCTAAAGACCTGGATGAACTCATGCTCCAGTGAGCAAAGTGTCATCAGGAAGGAAGAGCCAACCTGGCTGCTTAGTTACCTCGTTTGTTTAGTTAATCTATAACGTAAATTAGGCAATAAAAAAAATACAAAATACACCATACTAAAACATTTGGGCCACAAGGTAACTCTTGGCACAGATACATTAACAAATTGTGTGCAGCTTGTTTTTAACTACTGAAAACAAGAGACTGGTTATAATAACCTGGTTGTAGGGCTGTTGTGGGGTGAAAGGTTGACGGGAGATGATTGGAGACCTGGGCATCAATGGACTCATCTGGATAAAAGTTACAAGTCAACAGTAAAGATGTCAACCGCCTACAGTCATGCAAGTGGACATACAGTATGCATACGAAGTCTCAAGGTTACCTTTACCTGTCAGTGTTATCCAATTTAACAAATAACATACTTTGCAACCATTTATTCACCAAAAAGAAACAGGAATGCAATTTCATAGAGAAAGAAGAATTTTTGCCCACTTCTTTAAAGTACAGCATCAGTCTTCTTCAAGGGCTTTCTGGCAAGCAATACCACGCCCCCCCCCCCCCCCCCCCCCCTTTTTTGAAATTATTGCGATCTGGGCTTTGATTCATTGTATAACGCTCCATTTCTTTGAGCCATTCTGTTGTTGCTTTGCTTCAGTGTTTTGGAAGACTGCCCTGTTGTAAGATCCAGGTTAAGTTCCGCTTCAGATTTTTCAGACAGCCTCATTTTCATCAAGAAAAAAAAAATTCAAGGTTGACTCAATAATGGCAAGTTTGCCAGGACGAAGGTTCTTTAATCAGGGGTAGTCTGGAAAACACCAGTTGAGTCTGAATATACTTGAGAGAAGAGGCTTCTTCCTTCCTGACCTACAGTACCATGTACAGTATGCACAAAGTCTTTTTCAGATAATTGACTCATGAATATCAAAACTGATTGTGGCAAAAGTCCCATAGATCCCATTGAGGCGACCCTTGGGTTCTTTGAGACTTCTTTGAGCATCTTTTGGTCAGCTCTTGGGCTGAATTTGGTGAGACAACCGGTCCCATGGAGACTACCAGTGGTCAGGATGCAGACAGTCCAGTATCATCATCATCATGTTGTACTTCAAATTGCTTTCTAACATTTCCCAGACTCATGGCGATTAAAGAATCTCTTCTGATGGCCTTAGATATAACTTGATTTAGGCATGGTGTTACCAGACACTCATATGGGTAAGATGAAACCAGACCAAGTTTCAAATGTTTGTATGGCTAGGACTTTAACATTACAGCAATTGTGTGACATTAATTTCAGACTTATTTTCTAATAATCTGTACCCATTTTCTTGCACCTGATAGGGGCGTACTAATTTCCGCCATAGAAGGAAATTGCATTTCTGTTTATTTTCAGACAAATGGTTTATGTTTAATTTCATGTCATTTGTTAAGTTGTGTTAGCTTTACCAATGAATGTGAGAGATTTAGCTGAAAATAAGTGTAAAACAAATGAAGGCATTTTAATAATGTGATATAATATTTACATGACGGCAGAGAGCACAATAGTAAAGGACAATTAGACCCACAGCCTGTCAAGTACATTCCAGTTTCCCCAAAATGTAAAGAGTCATGCCAACGACCAAGCAGTAGACCATTTTAGGCCACACCCATCCACAACCACACTTGGGTCCTGGGGCTAAAACAGCCGACACTACCTGAGGGGGGCATCTTTGCACAAATGGTCTGTTTGAGTATGACCCTCTTGGACCCCCTCTTCTCCACCGGGAGCTGGACAATGGGTAGTTTGGTCCTCTGCTAGACATATGACTGTCCATAACATACACAATGGCCGGGTCCTGCCATCAAAAGAAACACTCAAAATGTGTCCATCTGCAAATTTGCGTCTAATAAATATATAATAATCCTTAACTTTCAGTGGTATTTCTTAAAAAGAGGCCTCAGTTCATTAGTGTCTTTTCACATGTAATGCCCACTACCTGAAGCACTGATCCAGAGATATATCTGGTTCTGCCGTAAGATGGAAACATCCTCTGTGTAAAAAGAGCAGGGCAAATTGTAGTAAATGCATTCAAACTGAACAGGTCTGCTTCTGCTGATAATCTGGTTGTGGGGTTTTCCCACCTACAGTGCAGTCCGTAAGTATTTGGACACCGACAAATTTAATGTTTGGGCTCGGTACTCCAGCACACGATAAGAGGGTAAAAGTGCCATAAACCGAATTGTGAGCCATAAACTGTAAACTGTAAGAATTACAGACCAAGTTATACATAGTCCTTACATTTTAGGGACCAAAAGTAGTCAGGCAATTGGCAGCTTAGCTGTTGTCCTCCTCCACCTCACGTTTTTGCCAGTGCAAAATTTTATGTTAGTCTTATTTGTCCACAATAACCTATTCCAGAGCTTTCCTCTGGTAATTGTTTTAGGCTAGCTAGTGTTGCACATTGCCATCCAGCCACTGTATTTTGGCTGCTAGTCATATGTGAATGGTAGCAATTGAAACAACCAAGGCTATTTCCTCAATAGCATTTCTGATCAGACAGTTCCTTCATGATGGCCAGCTTGACTGGCTTTAAAACATATGGCCTTTGTGAAACCACATTACCAACTCTAAACTTAAAGCCTAGAATCAACACTAGACATTGACAGCCCCCTTGTGCATGCACTAAAGATGCAAACAAACCTGCCGAATAAGAGAAAGCTGTAATGCCAGTAGTCCAAATATTATTGGTAACCTTAAAGAGGCACTGTGCAGAATCCTGCCGCTAACATTTGACTGAATTCAAACTACAACTTGTCTCCTGCTCCCTTAGCGAACACCACCAGATTATTATTAGCTAGTCCTGGGTGGTTAAGGGTCAGGGGGCTAGTACTGAGGATACTATTTATCTAATGCACATATGAGGGGACTACAAGTCAATCAAAACTGATAAAGCAACAAGAATGTTTAAATGGGGAATCAAGCACTCAATTTTTGTAAGAAATTTGAATCATGTACTTGAAACATCAACTGCAAATGTATTCTGGTAATTTAAGTTTTTATGCTAGTAGTTCTGTCAAAAATTTACATATGGCCCTTTTAAATTCTGGGGGTTATAAAAAAAGGGGTATCTTTTCTAAATGGTTCATAGGTCACAAGACCCTGAAATTAAACAAACTTTTTTGGGGAGGGCTGGGTACTCCCGGTTGCTTGTACTTTAACCCTATTATTGTATCTTCTAAAAAAACTGTGTATGGAGTATAGAACCAAAATAAGAAAATCTGGGCCACTGACCAAATATATACAGACTGTACTGTGAAGTTCACAATATCAATGTACGAACAGGAAGGCATCCTGATAAGATCTGCTAAATGAATGAAATATAAAAAATAAAAAACACTCACAGAGTCTGGAGCTGGATCATCCCAATGGGAAACACTACCAAAGTCCACTATAGAACTGTCCAAGCGCTAAAACAAAGTTGTACATGACAGTATTTAAAGTGCAAAATGCACTTGCACACAGTGTTAAATACAAATGGTAAACCTCATTGTCTAGGTTCCAGTTCCACAAACCATTTCAAGTGTATTTCACTGAAAACTACAGACCACACAAGAGTAGTGACTCACCTGTAGACTTTGCCGGCCCTCCACAGTCGTCACCACAGCAGGGTCTTCAAACATCTGCGCCATGGCTTGACCACCCCTCGGCACCCTTCCCCTGCCCCGTAAGCCTGGGGGGAACTGGATTTGGAATTGCGGCTTGGTTCTAGGAGAAAAAGAGGGGGAGCTGGGGGAGAGGGATGGCAAGGAAGGACTGGAAGGTGGTTCCGGTGGCTGTTCATCCAATTGCGGCAGAGAGTTGATGGGGTGCCCTTCATTCTCCACAACTGTATCCATATCTGAGATTGGGTGGGTTTAGATAACTTTTGTTTTACTCTTGACATTTGCTGCCACAAGCTTAAAAGCAGAAGAAAAGAAAAAGACATACCCGAGCCAAACGTCTCATTGTTGTAAATATTTATTTCTTCATCCTCCTCTGCCATAGCTGCCAATCCACACTCCTCCATATCGATCCCTCCTTCCTCTGTATCGCTCCATTGGTCTCCGTTCTCTGGCCACTGAAGTGGAGAGACTGCGGCTTCCGTCTCCTGAAAGTCGAGTAAGGATTCAGAGGTGACAACTGCTGATACTGTAATACATGTAATTTTGTAATCTGAATTTCCATAGTAAAGCAATTCAGGATCAACCTGATTCCAGCACGTGTAGGCTGGTTGTTTAGAGAACGATTAACGTTTTCGGTGACTGTAACCTACTTCAAAATAAAGGTGTATCTAATCTTCACACGAAGAAACGTAAAAATACCAACTTACTTGTATTGCTGAGTCACTCATTGAATTTAGTTTTTCCTGAAACCATTACAATTCAGATGACCTTCTACCTTGCTCTTTTCAGACATTTTAGAATGGTAATTAGCGAATTTAAATAAACACACCTGTGCACTGATGGGTGGAGCTTTGGGAAAATAAACACGCAAATCTGAGTATTTAGTTTCATGTTTGGTATTCGGAGTTTGCTCCTCAATACATCTCGTAAAAAAAAAATATATATATATATATAAAAACGACAGCGATATGTATAAAGCCAGATGACGGTATAGAGCAAGGTACGACCTTTCATTTTATCGGCAACTGAACATTAACATTTGCAGACCTCAAAAAGTTGCAACATGCTGTTTTCTGGCGCGTCAGTAGTTTAAGGATTGTCAAGAAAGTGTCATTTGAACAAAACATTATATATTATTTTGTGTGAACCTTTTAATAACTTTCCCTCCAAAGGAAAATAAGTATGTAGGTCTACAGCAATCTTCTGACATTTTACATGTTTCTCTTAAGCACTTAACTATTTAATAATCTGCTTCATTTTGGTCACTGATCCACCTCATCTGAACTACACAACTTAGATATTGCATTTTGAAAAGGATTTATCCTATACAACTATTTGTTAATAGCTCACTATCCACATGAGCTACAAACAAGTTTTGTGTGTTACTTTACCACAATTCATATTATTTCAACTAATAGCTTCAAATCTTGGAGAATAAGGAAACCACTGGTCTCTTTAGCAGACAGCAAGTACCAGATTGGCTAAGAGAATCAACAGCAGTTTTGGCAGAAAAATTAACAGAGCTGTGAAAAACATCCTTAAAATAAGTGTCACTGAAATCCCCTACAACACAGGTGTCGAACCGGTTCCACAAAGGGCCGAGTGTCTGCAGGTTTTTGGTTTTTCCTAAAAATTGGTTCCTAGTTCATACCTACACAACCAGGTGAGGGTAGAAACTAACCAATCAGTGGCCTAATTAACCAATCAAGTACAAGGTGAGAGCGAAAACCTGCAGACACTCGGCCCTCCGTGGAACCGGTTTGACACCTCTGCCCTACAACATCCAGAATATTGAATATTTGCAAAGGCTCGGTGCTTGTTTTCATCTGTTTATCATGACATCAGTAATCAACTAACTATATTAATAAACATAGTCTGTATTCCATTGTCAGTTATAAACATATCTTTATGATGTTCCTGCCTTGATTTATTTTTCTCTGCGAATGTACATAGGCGTTGATCGGAAAACTGAGCTGGGGGACACAGTATGAAGTGATCATGTAGTAGAAACGCTGCCAAACGTTGGAATGAACGATACAATTGATCGAGTCACTCGAAAGAAGGACTCGTGAGTCCCAAGTCACCTAAAAGATTTGTTCAAAAATTACAAATCGTTCACGAACTGCACATCACTATTTGGTAGGTACAATCAATGTCAAACACTGTACTGTCATCTGTTTCTTTAGGTTACGTTCAAATGTATTAAAAAGTGGAAAAGTATAATGTAAAATTACATAGGCTATCTTCCTGTCGGTTGTGATAGTTTTAACATCAACACGTCATTTTGCGTTGGAACTGTAATTGTGGAAATAGCAATATTTTGCTAAAAAGTATCAGTAATTGCATGAAGTGGAAACAAAGGTTTTGGGTGAAAACGGGCCTATTTGTGAGTGCTAATCAATCAACCATCTCTAACGTTATCTATCATTGTGAAGTCTGTTCCGCGCGGCTCCGCAGCTCTTCCTCCTATCCGGCGTTGCACCTCGCCGGTGTACTGACCACAGGCCAGAGAGTGATGGCAGCAGCGCACCCTGCGGACGCACCTGTTTTCACTTAGCCATTACTTCAGTATATATTGGTTCTGTTTGGCACAGGGGCGCATGCATTATTGTTTCTTGTTCCGAACTTGAGGTGTGTTTTTCTCTGGTAGATAATGTCTTGAAAACGGTTTGCCCGAGTTTTGTATTCGTTTTCTTTCTTTTTCACTGCCTCGTTTTTACACACGTTACACTCACACCATCACAGAATAATCCGTCACCAACGAGGCATTGATTTTTCTTTTTCCTTTTTGCTCCTTTTGCCTTTTTGTCGGACAGCGTAAGCGGAGCCGGCCAAGAAGAGCGAATGTCACTGACAGTCTGACTCTTGTTAAATAGCATAGTGGTTACTGGTTAGAGAAGCGGACCTGCAAACTATAGGTCCCGCGGTAGTATCTACTCACAGTCAAAACAAAGTATGCATTCCGTATAGACGAAAACTTCGCTGGTTATTTCCTTCAGTATCTACATTATAATAAGCCTGAAATAAAACAGTTTACAGTTATATTGCGACTTTTTCTGACATGGAAAAGTTCACCTTCAGTCTCGCTAGAAATGTCTAAATTCTCATGACTATTCCTAGGACTTCTGCGTCTGAGGCAGTGTAACAGCGCAGCCTCTAAATATGCCCTCGTGTTTCGGACGGGGTGCGGCAGATGGAACGAGCCGGCTCTTCGGAACAGCCTTCCGCAAGGGATTGCAAGGGGAGGTCCAGATGGTGTTGGCTTGTGTAAGCGGTTCCATGTTGCTGGATGCCTTCATTGCCTGAGCGATGCCATTGATGACCGGGACCACCTGGCGTGCCGTTCCCTTCTCATGCCCACTGGCGGAGCTTGAGCCTATAATCACCAGACTCCCCACTGAGGAGGAAGAATGCCTGAGTTGTAAGGGGCTGTGCCTGTTCTGCGGGGAGAAAGGGCATTTCCGGAAGGGGTGCTCCTTGGTCCAGACGTGGAGCAGAAAAGGGGTGAGTACCCAGACTGAACAATTGGGCACAGTAGGTGCCTTGCGCTTAACATAGCCAGCCCGTTCTGTTACCCAGTTGTTCTGTCCGATGGTTCTTTGTCTCACCCCACAACAGCCTGACTGATTCCGGAGCCACGGGGAGCTTCATAAACCAGTCCCTGGTTATTGTGCTACAGTTGCCGTTTGAGGTCCTCAATGCCCATACAAGCACTGGATGGTCATCCTGTGGAATCTAGCTCAATAACGCACGTGACCCACCCTTTCACTGTTACTATCAACGGCTGCCATCGGGAGAGACTGGAACTTCTGGTACTATCGTCCTCCGTATATTCCGTCATCCTGGGCCTTCCGTGGCTTCAACAGCACAACCCTACCATGACCTGGATTAAGCGGAAGGTTCTGGGATGGTCAGTGAGGTGCCGGAAAGCCTGCCTGACTGTCACGTGTGGAGCTACGTCGGTGGAGAGCCCCGAGGGCGCCCTCTAAACGTACATCCCCTCTGAGTATACAGACCTGAGTGAGGTGTTTTCAAGCAAAAAGGCCAGGTGTCTCCCTCCCCACCACACCTGGACCTCTTCCCGGAGACCACACCCCCCAGGAACAGGATCTACCCTCTCTCAGATGCAACTAAGAAAATGTTAGGAAAAACCTACTAGAACATTTGAATTTTATTCGTGATTAATCAGAGTCATGTTAAATGATAGCAAGTGTGTAATTACTTCAATTTAACATGAGTTTGAATGTTTATTCTAAACAGAGCCACATCCCCAGTTATAAGAGTGTGCACACTTATGCAACCAGGTTATTGTAAAGTTTTTATTTTTTATTTTTCCCAGTCACATTAAAAGTGGAAAAGGTTCTGACATGATTTATCTTTATCTCATTCTTTTAGATCACAAAAACCTGGCATTTTAACAGGGGTGTGTAGACTTTTTATATCCACTGTATATGTAAAGGGGGAAAAGTGTGTTCCACACCCACACCGTCTCCTTCCTTGGGTACCACATCGTTCCGGAGGGCGTGTGGATGGAAGAGCAGAAAATGGAGGTGGTGAGGTCATAGCCAGTCCCAAAGACCATGAAAGAACTACAGAGTTTCATTGGGTTTGCCAACTTCTACTGCCAGTTCATCAAGGACTATGTGAGTGGCACCATCACAGCACCACTCACGTTGTTGAAAGGCCAACCTCAACGCCTCCGCTAGACCCAGGATGCGGAGAGGGTGTTCCTCCATCGTAAGGACAGATTCACCACAGCACCACTCCTGAAACACCCTGACCCCCTCAAGCCCTTCACAGTGGAGGTAGATGTGTCTGAGGTGGGGGTGTTCCTCTCCCAGTAGCATGGACCCCCCCCCTTTACCAATGCAACTGTTATTCCAAGAAACTGACTGCTGTGGAGAGGAACTACGACATGTGTGACCGGGAGCTACTGGAAGTGAAGTTGGCACCGGAGGAATGGAAACACTGGTTAGAGGGCACCTGGGAGCCGTTTACTGTCCTGACGGACCTCAGGAACCTTGAGGATATCAGGGCGGCACGGTGCCTCAACCCCCGCCACCCTGACATACCGCCCCAGTACAAAGAAAGTCAGGGCGTTGTGCATTGTGGGTCCTGTATCCTGGTACATTGACCCTGTTTCTCCTACAGTTGCAATTTTTTTGGACCTGCCTCATTTCTCATGATGAAAAAAAAAGCCTCAACAACCCATAAAGTCTGCAATGATGGATTTTTCTGTACAATGAAAATTTGTTAAAAACTACAAAAAGTTTATTCTCATGACACATAAATCCAATTGACATGTCCTTTGGTATTCATGTGTCTTATACATGTGTCCCTATAATGTTTTCAGAAATAAGAGAGAACTTGCAAAATGGCAGACCAAATGGCTGATTACTGTACAATATATGTATGCACAATGTGCATGTGTGTAATTATTCATTGGAACAATAACCTATGCACTTCATATTCATTGTGCATCCAGATACCACCCCCATATAAGCCCATGTGGATTTGTTGGTTGTTATCTCAAAAAATTGCAAAATGGCAGCTGACAGAATTCTGTCCATTTTCAACACAAGCTAATGCTAATAAATGCCTTAAAAACAATTTTTCTTTTGAACCATACATTGGATTTACTCGCCAGTATATTTCCAGACTCTTGGCCATACTTCTGAACAGGGCTGACAATTAAACTAGTTGCTATGTCAAAAATCAACTGAACAATGACTTCACCAATGTAGCCCTTCATGCTATGTCTAATGTCCACTAGCGTTAATTAACTATTAGGCTGTTCGAGCTACAGACAGGAAACCAACTTTGTTTCACCAGTTTAGCTATCCCCACTTAAAATTATGAAACGTTTATTGATTTTACATATGCAAATTAGCATAATTAGTGTTAATGAACTATTAGGCAGTATCTTTTGAACCGTTTGAGCTAGTCATGAAACCAACTCTGTTTCAACAGTTTAGGCTATCCTTACTTCCAATTAGGAAATGTTTAACGATTTTATGTATGCTAATTAGTGTTAATTAACTACCACTCTGTATCTTTTGAACCGTTCAAGGTACAGACACGAAACCAACTTTGTTTTACACATTTACGCTATCACCAGTTCATATGATTAAACATTTATTTAATTTATGTATGCTAATTAGCGTAAATAGCGTTAATTAACTATTAGGCTGTATCTTTTGAACCGTTCGAGCTACAGACACTAAACCACCTTTGATTCACACGTTTAGGCTTTCCCCAGTTCATTTAAAGAAATGGTTATTGATTTTACATATACTTGTTAGCATAAGTGGCGTTAATGAACTATTAGGCTGTATATTTTGAACTGTTCGAGCTACAGACACGAGACCTGTCATTGGTAACACTTTTATGAACTTTAACTATGTCATGTATGCTAATTTATGCTAATTACCCTCAACAACAATATCACTTGAACCTTAAAGAATACAGACTCCAAATCTTTCGATAGCTAAACATTATTTTGAACCATAAATAATTTTTATACAGCTAGCAAGCACACCACATTTTCTTCAGGAAATGTACTGCTCTAGTTTCATATTGCCTTGTTATATTGTTAATTAAGCAAATCTTACTTTTGCTTAATTACTTACATCCACTTACATCACCATTTGGGGGTTACTCTGCAGATGCCCTGTTTATTATTCCCGTTGTTTATTTTTTTGCCCTTTCTTAGTTTTTGCACTGACTTCTCTACTCCAAATAATCCATTACACTATTCCCTGTTTGAACTACTTCTCTATGGTGTGTAGTACTATATTTTTATTCCTGTTTCTACTGTTCTACTTCCTGTTTTATTCTGTTTCATTGTTTCATACACATATTTTTATTCATTTTGGTATAGTTTCTACGTTGTTCTAATTCCTGTTGTTTTTATTATTTCATTGTTTAATAAATATTTACTTCCCTCTATGCTCATTGTCCTTTGCCTCATACAACTCCCCATATAGTGTGATCCGAAAAATAAGTTGAACAATGACATCTACGTTGTCAAACATACAATGCTTCACAAAAACATCTTGCCCTCAATGTGTATCTGTCTCATTCTGCTGTATTTCTCTTTGACACATACACAGGCACACACATCTTAAACAGTGGATTATTGAGTCAAAGGTCTATATGACTATAAAGATATACAGTGTGAGATCTTGGCCAACAATCTCCTTCCCTCAGTAAGAGCATTGAAGATGGGTCGTGGCTGTGTCTTCCAGCATGACAACGACCCAAAACACACAGCCAGGGCAACTAAGGAGTGGCTCCGTAAGAAACATCTCAAGGTCCTGGAGTGGCCTAGCAAGTCTCCAGACCTGAACCCAATAGAAAATCTTTGGAGGGAGCTGAAAGTCTGTATTGCCCAGCGACAGCCCCGAAACCTGAAGGATCTGGAGAAGGTCTGTATGGAGGAGTGGGCCAAAATCCCTGCTGCAGTGTGTGCAAACCTGGTCAGGAACTACAGCAAACGTATGATCTCTTTAATTGCAAACAAAGGTTTCTGTACCAAAAATTAAGTTTAGCTTTTCTGATGTATCAAATACTTATGTCATGCAATAAAATGCAAATCAAATACTTAAAAATCATACAATGTGTTTTCTGGATTTTTCCGTCACTCACCGTTGAAGAGTACCTATGATAAAAATACAGACTTCTACATGCTTTGTGAGTGGGAAAAGCTGCAAAATCGGAAGTGTATCAAATACTTGTTCTCCACACTGTATATATATATATATATATACACTCACCTAAAGGATTATTAGGAACACCTGTTCAATTTCTCATTAATGCAATTATCTAATCAACCAATCACATGGCAGTTGCTTCAATGCATTTAGGGGTGTGGTCCTGGTCAAGACAATCTCCTGAACTCCAAACTGAATGTCAGAATGGGAAAAAAGGTGATTTAAGCAATTTTGAGTGTGGCATGGTTGTTAGTGCCAGACGGGCCGGTCTGACTATTCCACAATCTGCTCAGTTACTGGGATTTTCACGCACAACCATTTCTAGGGTTTACAAAGAATGGTGTGAAAAGGGAAAAACATCCAGTATGCGGCAGTCCTGTGGGCGAAAATGCCTTGTTGGTGCTAGAGGTCAGAGGAGAATGGGCTGACTGATTCAAGCTGATAGAAGAGCAACTTTGACTGAAATAACCACTTGTTACAACCGAGGTATGCAGCAAAGCATTTGTGAAGCCACAACACGCACAACCTTGAGGCGGATGGGCTACAACAGCAGAAGACCCCACCGGGTACCAATCATCTCCACTACAAATAGGAAAAAGAGGCTACAATTTGGACAGTTGAAGACTGGAAGAATGTTGCCTGGTCTGATGAGTCTCGATTTCTGTTGAGACATTCAGATGGTAGAGTCAGAATTTGGCGTAAACAGAATGAGAACATGGATCCATCATGCCTTGTTACCACTGTGCAGGCTGGTGTTGGTGGTGTAATGGTGTGGGGGATGTTTTTCTTGGCACACTTTAGGCCCCTTAGTGCCAATTGGGCATCGTTTAAATGCCACGGCCTACCTGAGCATTGTTTCTGACCATGTCCATCCCTTTATGACCACCATGTACCCATCCTCTGATGGCTAGTTCCAGCAGGATAATGCACCATGTCACAAAGCTCGAATCATTTCAAATTGGTTTCTTGAACATGACAATGAGTTCACTGTACTGAAATGGCCCCCACAGTCACCAGATCTCAACCCAATAGAGCATCTTTGGGATGTGGTGGAACGGGAGCTTCGTGCCCTGGATGTGCATCCCACAAATCTCCATCAACTGCAAGATGCCATCCTATCAATTTGGGCCAACATTTCTAAAGAATGCTTTCAGCACCTTGTTGAATCAATGCCACGTAGAATTAAGGCGGTTCTGAAGGCGAAAGGGGGTCAAACACAGTATTAGTATGGTGTACCTAATAATCCTTTAGGTGAGTGTATATATATATATATGAATGTTGTCTTTGTAATGTTTCGTGAGAGATCTATTGACAAGCATACTCTTAAAATAAAACAAAAAAGATATATTCCGCAGTGACACGCAGTCTTTCTTCACAAAATGATTTATTTCGTTCATGACGTACGATATCTTCTTAAAATAATAATAGTATTGTTATCCTGGTAACAACAGTAAAAACTAATTATGTTTATGCATGGAATGTAAAATGTATGTTTGTTTTGTGAGCAAACATTAATTCACTCAACTCATTCATTCACCCAATTCATTCAATCAATTCTGAAGTCAGGTTAACCCCAAATTTGGTTTATTTTACTCTTTGGTATTTTTTCATACATAATTGCATAGCACAATAGTGAAAGAGCATCATTTCATCTTTGGCACAAGAACGTCAATACAATGTAGCCTAAAATGGACAATATAATAATATAAAAAGGCAATAGCAGTGATAATTATACTTTGCACAAGAAAGCAAATATATTAAATGTTTTTTTTATTAAAATCCTTCATCAAAAGCATAATAACATTTTTCCATTCAATAATCATCAAAGAAATTCAATTTCATTACTTCTAAACAATTCAGTGGTCAATATTCAACTTCAATCAAAAGGTAATGTATTCACAGAGACCATTATTTTCTCTTTGGAAACATACTTAAACACTTGGTTGCGGCTTGATGATCTATAATTCACTCAAATATTCAATCTCTCCTCTTCAAGTTACTAATATTATTTTATAATGTAGACAAAACAAAATGTCTGAAAGAGATTTGACTTCACAACTTGACAAGAGCAGGGTCTTTTGTCATTAGCTAGCACCCTAAGAATAAGAATTGAAACCGGGACGGAGGACCTTGATTTGTCAAGTGCTCATTTATGTTTTCCATAGCAAAACATTTTTGAAACATTACCTGTTATGTGCCTAACAAGCACAAAATACTCCTGGATTAGGGGTTATTTTAGAAGAGAGCTGTGCTCAGCCAAATAGTTTGATGAAGCAGGGGTGGCAGTATGGCTTGTTCTCCTGCTCTTTGAAACAGCCCTTACTGAGTGGCTTCAGGCAGAAATGGCACACCAGGTGGTGAGGGTGGAACTTGGCACCCATGGCGGTGACACAGCGACCCAGTATGGGCTGTTGGCAAGCCTGGCACATGCTGCCGCGCGACTGGTGGTAGTGGGCCTCACACAGCGGCTGGCCCTCGTGCTCAAAGAAGCTACCATTGACGAAGGGGCAGTAGCACTCCTGTAAACAGGACAGAGAACAAAAGGACTCCCTTGAAGATGGGCTGGGAACCTGGTTTGGTTGTTTGGTCTGTGGTGGTGTAGTGGTCAAAGCCTCCACCCCCGGTGCACATACACCACTGCTACATGTTTTCATTCCATATTTCCAGTCTGAATAAAGGACGTTTACACTAATGTTAGAAACGTCTCAGCAAATACTATGCAGGGATTATGTCTGTTTCCATCAGTTAAGATGTCTAGGGGCATGGGAGCAGAAGAGTGTTGGACAGCTCTGTGGAAAGCTATATGCACAGATCATTGACTGGAACTGATTTGCTTCTTAATTTCATTATGTTTAAAACTAGTTTAGAATTGTTTTGCACCAATGCAGCGTTATTTAATTTCGCAACATTATAATTTAATAGACAAATGCCTTTCAGTCGCCTATTTGTCACATCAACTCTGATCCACAAAAGAAAACAAACACTCAAGCATGTGTAAAGTATTGTATTTCTGCTAATATTGTAAGTCGACTTTTGTAATTTCCATCCATATTTCCTAATTACATAATGCACACTAATTACGCTATAATACTGGCATAGAATTTACAATCTAAAAAATTCAATAATTAATCACAATTATATGTGTGACAATTAATCATCAGCTAAAATGTCAAAATTGTGACAGCTCTATAGTAACATATATATACAGTAGGTGGACACACCGACTCATTCAAGTGTATTTCTTTAGTTTTACTATTTTCCCCATTTCCCAACCTGCTTTGTCACTCAGCATACCCACCCTATAGCATTAATTAGGAAATAAAATCCACAAATTAACTTCTGACAAGGTATACCTGTTAATTGAAATACATTCCATGTGACTACCTCATGAAGTTGGTTGAGAGAATGCAAAGAGTGTGCAAAGCTGTCATCAAGGCAAAGGATGGCTACTTTGAAGAATCTACAATATGAAATTTACTTTGATCTGTTTAACACTTTTTTGGTTGCTACAGCATTTAATATGTGTAATTTCATAGTTTTAATGTCTTCACTATTATTCTACAATGTGGAAAATAGTAAAACAAAAAAATAATCCAAACTTCTGACTGATACTGCAGGCCCGGAGTGTCAACCCGGTTCCACGGAGGGCCGTGTCTGCAGGTTTTCGCTCTCACCTTGTACTTGATTAATTAATTAAGTCACTAATTGGTTAGTTTCTACCCACCGCTGTTTTTTTATGTCTGAACTGGGAACCAACTTATAGGAAAAACCAAAAACCTGCAGACACTTGGCCCTCCGTGGAACCGGTTTGACACTGCTGTAGGCTATAAATTACAAACATATATTGTTTGTGTTGTGTTGTGTTGTGTATGGCATTCAGTTCCCATTCATAACAAGCATTCCTAAAATACATTGTTACACACATTTCTTAACACAAAAGAAACATCCAAAAAGCTAAACTTCAACACACAAGTTCACGCAAACACCAACAGACACACATATACTTACCCTGCACACAAAGCACTGTGGGTGCCAGAGGGAGTTGAGGGCGGAGATATAGTTCTCAAGGATTGGTTGGGTACATCCTTGGCATCGGGAGGCAAAGAGGGACAAGAAGCACTGCTGGCAGTACTGCTGCCCCTCGCGATCATGGAAACCTACAGAGACATGTTATTGTGTTAATCAGAACATCAAACATTCACAAATAACATTCAAAATAAGTGTATAAGTATTTGTCATAATTCAATTTTATCTAACAAAAATACTTCAAGGCATAGTTCCAAATGGAGTGTATTTGTAATTATTTATAATAAACCCTTTATATCAAAACACTTTATAAAGACTGATGTAATTGACCATATGTTATTGGTGAACTATTTCTATAAAGGGACACAATTTGTGTAACAACCCAGTGGGTGTTTTAAAGTGCATTCTATTCCTGAGGATCGTGGAACCCCAGGTGATCTGTTTCCTATATCCCAGCCCTTGTTATAAAGCATGGATTTATCACCTTCCTCTCCAAACGCCCGGCTGCACTTGACACAACAGAAACACTCCGGATGCCAATTTTTGTCCAGGGCGGTGACCATTTTCTACACAGGCAACACACAAAACAGTTTTTATGGGTTCAGGTGTATTCAAAATAAATGTTTTTATGACTGGTATGAGGTAGAACTCTTACATTGAGGATGGGCTTGAATGTTTTTATGACTGGTGTGAGGTAGAATCTTACATTGAGGATGGGCTTGCTGCAGTGAGCGCAGTGCGGAGAGTAGAGAGTGAAGTAGTCCGACTCGCAGTACGGCCGACCGTCCTTCTCAAAAAAGTTACGACTGCCAAGCTCCATCTCACATTCTGAGCACACAAAGTGTTCTGGGTGCCATACCCGCCCCAAAGCAGTCACCACCTGGATGGTCAAAGGTTAAAAGTCAGTCAATTTAGGTCTTTTGCCACTACTAAACCGAAACCAGCTAAACCAAGCTGTACTGAGCTGACCTGGTTAAGCAACCAGAAATGTTGGTGGAACCATGCTGAACAAAGCAGTGTACTAGGTACAGAGACAAATCTACTAAGGTTTTCTTTTATCATCTAGCTTCATTTAGCTCTACATCCCAGCTCATTCTTCAACTGTACTACAAAAGTGGATTATGCTGGTCCACACTTCTCGTAAATGTTGCATGTAGCTTGTTGAACACTCTTTGTATACTCTTTGTAAGTCGTACTCTTTGTAGATACAATGCTGAATAATCTATCCACGGCCAAGTCAGTGCTGTTTTAATTTGTGCAGAATTCAAAATAAACAAAATATATTTTGCTAAGAAAAAATAAAACCTGCATATTGGATAAACCAAATGGGTGATAATCCATCACATCTCAACTCAGTCTAACTCAGTGTTGACAAGTTATCCTCCTCCAACTCACTGTATGATATCCCTCAAAACCACAGTGGGTTTCAGATTGGGGCAGGTGTGAAAAGGTTTAATGATTAAGGACAAATTCCATGCTTTTCAGGTGAACACATTTCCAATCTAAAACAGAACAAAGCTAAGAAATTTCACCAGGGAACTGGAGGAATCTCCACAATGTAGCATAGCGCCTTCACCTGTCCCACAACTGGTTTCTGACATGCCGAGCAGCTGCCCTTAGAGGAGGTGGGGACACCCTGCCTAGTCAAATCTGACTGGAGGAGCCCCAGCATGCTGTCCAACGAACCGCCGGAAGACGATTGTGTGGGCGGGGCCGGCTGCTGTGGTACTGTGATTACTGAAGTGACAGCTGGAGCTGGCTAATGAGAGAGAAGCACAGTTAGGGAACCAACCAATGGTCAGGTTGCAATACAAAATGTCAAGGGAATAAGTAAGGATTGGGACTAGAGAAAGCAGGGGGATACTAGTCATGCTTTAGAATAAGTCAACGGGCGTTTCAAGTAATCTATATTACAGTCTATGTGCACTGACTATCACATATTGAAATACCAGAGGAAGCAATCCGACAAGGTCAGATTTGTCAGATCTGGACCCATATATTCACAAGCGTGGATCTACAATAACTGGAATTCTAAGCCTCAGAAGACTTGTCTCTTTATTAAAGATTTGTACTGAGCTAATATAAATAATGTGTCCCATTCATATTGGAATTGGAATTTTGAAAGCAACCCATGTTGGTATGATTTTTTTATAAAGACATGAATATACAAGTACATTGGCCAATAATTAGATTTCCTATACAAATAGACTTAAGAAAGAATTTGTAAAAAGTAAAAAAGATGGTTAAAATTGTTTAATTTGGTAATTTAATAATAAATGTCCTAGATCAGGGCTCATACTCTGGGAACCACGTGAATGCTGAACTGAGAATATATTTACGGAAAAAAACAGATTAAAATGGCATCACAATGTTTTTGATGTGCGCCCTCCCTGGCAATAGAGACTACCCAGGACCCACTGGCAAGCAGAAATGGAAGGAGAGAGACAGTCAAGCATGTACTTGTGCTCAGCGAGTGAAGCTCTAGTAAGAGTGCACAGCCGCAGAGATGTCCCCGCGGCCCATTTTACGAACCTCCTGGGACTGGCTGTTATCGAGTCGCGGGCGGCGTATGTCACAATAGACCGCGTGGCTCTGCGGCTCCGCAGCTTTGAACTCTGTAGCGTTCTTAATGTGTAGTAATGCATTAGAAGGTCAAGACAGATAAGCAGAAAAAAGAAGACTATATGAATGCAATGCATCAATAACATTGTAAATAGTACATAATCATTTGCGATATTCGTGGTACAGAGGAGCATAGATTATGTATAAAAAGGAATAAAAACATTCTATTCTGGCAGTGTGATTACATTTGAATTTTTTCCAATATGTGTTTAATAAATTAAGAAAAGTGCATAAAGCCCTCATCTGATCACATGCTTCATCAAATGATTTTTCTGACATGGTCAGATTACAACAAGCTTGTTGGTGTCATTGACCTGGGCTCTTCTGTTGCCTGAAGTCAACTGCACAGTGTGGTACAGTGTTCAGGGTGTATTGTGTATTGTGGGGTATGAGGTTGTGATTCTTACTGTGCTCTGGACTCTGAAGTCAGACAGTGAGGCCATGAGTTTGTCCAGCTCAAGCGTGGCGGATGTGGCCGATGGCTTCATCGAACTGAATGGATGAATGCAATTATTTGATCATGAAAAAAACTTGCCTGTTCCAGCTCTAGTGCAGCCAGCCATGGACCACAGTGCCTCTCAAAATAATTATTTCCCCTTGGACTTTTCAGTTTTGATTGTATGACAACATGAAATCATAATAGATTTAATTAGGAGTTTTTGCTACTGATGAACACAAAAAGGAACATTCATAGCAAATCCGGAATAAGGTTCTTTATAAGAACCATCATTTCCAAAGTACTTAATATCTTTTAAGGAAACTTCCTTAAAAATGGAGCAGGAAGGGCACTAGTCTGGGAGGTCACCTAGGGCAACTCTAAAGGAGTTACAGTCTTAAACGGCTGAGCTGGAAGACATGGTGCACAAGCCTGGGTGCCTCACAAAAGCCATGGGAGACTGGCAAAAAGAAATCATCTCACATCAAATCACTGCTACAGCATGCCATCCCTATAGCATGCCATCCCTACAGCATGACATCCCTACAGCATGCCATCCCTACAGCATGACATCTCTACAGCATGACATCCCTACAGCATGCCATCCCTACAGCATGACATCTCTACAGCATGCCATCCCTACAGCATGCCATCCCTACAGCATGCCATCCCTACAGCATGACATCCCTACAGAATGCCATCCCTACAGCATGCCATCCCTACAGCATGACATCCCTACAGCATGACATCCCTACAGCATGCCATCCCTACAGCATGCCATCCCTACAGCATGCCATCCCTACAGCATGCCATCCCTACATCATGACATCCCTACAGCATGACATCCCTATAGCATGACATCCCTACAGCATGACATCCCTACAGAATGCCATCCCTACAGCATGCCATCCCTACAGCATGCCATCCCTACAGAATGCCATCCCTACAGCATGCCATCCCTACAGCATGCCATCCCTACAGCATGACATCCCTACAGAATGCCATCCCTACAGCATGACATCCCTACAGCATGACATCCCTACAGCATGACATCCCTACAGCATGCCATCCCTACAGCATGACATCCCTACAGCATGCCATCCCTACAGCATGCCATCCCTACATCATGCCATCCCTACAGCATGCCATCCCTACAGCATGACATCCCTACAGCATGACATCCCTACAGAATGCCATCCCTACAGCATGCCATCCCTACAGCATGACATCCCTACAGCATGACATCCCTACAGCATGACATCCCTACAGCATGACATCCCTACAGCATGACATCCCTACAGAATGTCATCCCTACAGAATGCCATCCCTACAGAATGCCATCCCTACAGAATGCCATCCCTACAGAATGCCATCCCTACAGAATGCCATCCCTACAGAATGCCATCCCTACAGCATGACATCCCTACAGCATGACATCCCTACAGAATGTCATCCCTACAGAATGGTGGCGGCAGCATCACAAATGTTTCTGATTGGCAGGGACTGGGAGACTGGTCAGGACTGAGGGAAAGATGAACAGACCAAAATGCAGAGAAATCCTTGACGAAAACCTGATCGAGAGCACACAGTACTTCACACTGGGATGTAGATCCGCTCAACAACGACCCAAGGCACACATCCAAGATAATAATGGATTGGCTTCGGGACAAGTCTGTGAATGTTCTTGAGTGGCCCAGCCAGAGCCTGGACCTCAATCCAATTCATGTCATGTTGTAACACAATAAAATGTGGAAAGGTCCAAGGGGGTGAATACATTTGAGAGCTACTATATGCTCCTGAAGGCAGCAGTTAGATTTCACTTTCTAACCTTAATCCTTATTATCTAAATGTTTAACCTAAATCTTTCATTAAGACAGAAAATAATCTTTGTATTATAAACGGTGCATGTGGAAATTATTCAGTGGAAACAGGATGTACCTAAGCTCAATTTCTTGTGTCATAACAAAGTGTCTGAATAATCACTTAAATATGTATATTTTTTTGAAGTCTGAATACTTTCCGAATGCACTACATACATAAAAACGAGATCCATGGTAAAGCCAAGAGAAAGCATATTCAGTTGAAGAGAATGCAAACAGTTGAAGGACAAACACATACAGTGTCATCTTCATTCTTCAAAACATTTTGAAAGGTTTCCCATTGAATGCCCACTGAACTTGGGAAGGAGTTTAAGTGGCAATCTGCAGTGGCTACACACATTTTCAATACATAAGTATAACTTATAAATGCCTCTCTCATTTTAATATAACTGAATATACTGGCAGGACAATATATTGGATGGTCAGTAATTGCATCTATAGGTTTTAAATGGAGAGATTTCTCTAGGTCCGTCAAAAAGAGGCGAGGTGACTGTTTGTTCTTTTATCAATTTTGGATTGACCCTTTATAGAAACACAAAGCAATATTCCAAATTCAACTACAGTGGACTAAACAGACACTATCCAGGACAGAACTAGAATGGTGGGTGTCCCTTTGGTTGATGCCTGGCAATGTGGTTGGATTGATTTCCTGCCTGTTGGGCCCTGTCCGGGGCCTCCCCCGGGTAGGGCCACAGTGTCACCGGACCCCCCCGTCTCAGTTCCAAGGTGTTACGCTGCTATATTATTGTGCTGGGGGATATGAGGGATGTACTACTAACTTTTCTCAGTTTCCTCCAGTTTTACATTTTAGAAGGAGATGAGGTCCTGGTCCACACCTGCGGATTACCTGGTTTGGGGGGCCCGTTGCTGTCCCTGTCCTTGTCCCACCTGGTCATACTTCTGACCTAGTCTAAAATCAAATAGACTCTGGATTTAGCCCAGAGAAATGTTTTTATTATTCCAATTGGACTCTTAATATCTCACCCGGCACAGACAGAAGAGGACTGGTCACCCCTCTGAGCCTGGGTCCTCTCTAGGTTTCTTCCTAAAATTCGACCACTGAAATTCAACACTACTGTTGTTTGCTCCTTGGGGTTTAAGGCCGGGTGTCTCTGTAAAGCACTTTGTGACAACTGCTGTTGTAAAAAGGGCTTTATAAATAAATTTAATTGATTGATTGAATGGATTTTGTCATTTCACAGTTCCATGTGTGCACAGCTCAAACATCTTTTTACACTGTCTAAACCGGTGTACTACAGAGGGAATAGGGTGTACTTTGGGGTCCAAGCAGAATGGATTGGCTTGTACTGTAAATGAAGGGAATGTATGGGTACCTTGGGGAGGGGGTTGTCACTTTGTCCTTGGACCCCTGGAACTCCTTCATCTTGTCCCTCTCATCCTTTTTAGATGTGGGAAACTGGGCCAGAATCTCATCTACCAACCAAATACAAAGAGAAGCTTACCAGACATGATTACACACTTAAACACACACACGTCAAATCTAGCTACACAATTGGGAACATTACATTGAAATCAAAGTTTTATTAGTCCTAACCGTAACCTATATTTTAGTCAAAACAGATAAAACTCTTATTGAGATCACTGTGGCCACATCAGTGAGGCCATACAAAAGATGGACTTTAAACCTAATCCTAACCTTAACCGTAAATACGAAACGCCAACCCTAAACCTAACCCTAAATCCTAACCCTTAATGCCTTAACACTTCATTTCTAACCCTAATTCCAATTGTAACTTCCAACCTAAACATAAAAATTAACTGTTCAAAATAGGAACTGATAAAATATACAAGTTTTTTGGCATTTTCCTTGTTTAACCAGATGTTGGGGACATTTCAGTCCCTACTTTTATAGCGAAACCTAACCACACTCACATACAGCATTCTGAAGAGCATTTGGCTGAAATGTCCAGGGGAGGGAGACGTGCAGGGCAATGCACTGACCTGTGATGTTGAACTGGGTGGCGTTGAGCTCTTGCAGAAGGTGGTCCAATTCACTCAGACCGCCTCCTAACACAGAGGAGGATGAGAAGGCCGGAGGGGTTGGGTCCGTCGTTCGGGGGGAGCGAGGCTTATTCACTGTGCTGGATGAGGGGAAGAGAACAACATGGAGAGAGAAGGGAAACATGTTGACATCTCAATCAGGCTTGTTGGAGGCATAGCAATAGTGGAATAAATATTCACAACAACTGAGAACATTTGACTTCAAATGTGACTGAAGATCCCATATTACATAAAAACACACCAAAACCACTAATCTGATCTTTTTCAGACGCCAGTCCTTTTTTATGTCTTTGTCTGTTTGTTCTCATTAACAAAAGACAATAAATCAAAGTAATCAAATCAAGCTGGGGGAAAACCATGCAAAATTGTTGTTCTAATCTGATATGAGACTACATTTATTATTATAATTGGTGGATAACATGGGTTCATAGGAGGCCAATCTATCAAATCAATGATTTTCCAAGAGATAATACATTTTGTCATGGTCCCAAATCCTTTAGAATATTAGCATCATATCCTAACCAAAATGTTTATGCAAGGGGTATTGAGTTAAAGATTATTTATTCCAATTTATTCTCCCTTCCCAGTTTCGTGATGTCCAGTTCATGGTGATGGCCTTGCTTTGAGTAAATGATTCTACTGTTGGCTTCTAGTAATAACCATCCTTATACAAGCATTACTGTTGAAGGATTTAAAGCAAGGGAGCCTTATTTTTCCCTGCCTGATGAACCCTAGCTGTTGCTGTCCAAAGTCCACCTGGTGGCATTCCTTTAGTAGGTTCTGCCAAAAGACTTCTGCTGTCGCTGGCCTTAGCTCACTTGTTCTGTGTTTAAAAGGTTCTGGTTAAAAATATATTTGATTAGTGCCAAGCCTGTCCAAGTTGGAGGCTGTTCTAACAGGAAGGAATAAGGTGGACCCCATGAGATGAGGGTTTTCTAACAGCCAGGAAAGAGGTGGAGCTCCAGTTCCTGTTCTAACAGGGAGGAAAGAGGTGGAGAACCAGTTGGAGGCAGTTCTATCAGGAATGAGGTGGATCTCCAGTTGGAAGCTGTTCTAATAGGGAGGATAAGGTGGAGCTCCGGTTGGTGACTCCTGTCAACTAACCAGCATCAAGGTGGAGCTCGAGTTGCATAGGTATGAGCAAATACATCCTGGTTGGCCGAGCAGTGTGATTAGAATCAGACAGTCTAGACGAGATGTGCATACACAGACCTCCCAAACACATGACGAGTTGCTGCGATGAGACAACGCCACAGTTGCATATTGGACATCATAAGAAGGGAAATGTGTGAAAAAGTGGGGGGGAAACATTAAAAACAAAAATATTTGGAATTCCAGGGCATTTCCAAAATTGATTCTTATTTGTCCCAGAAAAACAATGGGTTGTGCCAGACACAACATAAGCGGGTAAAGCAGCATTTACAAAATGAGCTTTGATTCTCTGATTCTTTAGAGATTATCAAATTGCTTATGAAATGAAGTCTCAAACTGAAATATGGGGCAAACGATAATACAGACAAAAAGTTGGCGTAATATAAATGTAATTATATTACATTTCCTAGGATGTCAACTGAATGGTTTAAGACAAGTGTTTTGGTTTAGGAAGTAAAGAAGGAATAGTTGGATATTTCTTTACAACAAAGTGCTGAAAGTTACAATGGTGGCTTTTCTCACAGACTAAGAGTAATGAATGATTCCACAGACCATAAGAAAAGCATAACCCTGCATAGAAAAATAAAAGTAGTACGCATTGCAAGCACACCCCTCTCCTATTCCTTACTTACAAGTCAGACTTTTCTGGTATGTTATTTAAGTAATTTAGGAGACGCCCTTATCCAGTGCAACTTACAGTGTGGTAAGTGCATACATTTTCAAACTGGCCCCCTAGGGAAATCAAACCCACATCCCTGGCCTAGCAAGCTACCAAGCGAGCTACATGGGACACATGTTTTATGCTTCAGTATCTAATTTATCTTATATTGTATCCTTCACTTCATTCTTCACTAACAATACTTTTCTCTTGCAGCAATGTCCCAAAACCGTTATGTTCTGAACACTGGCACCTGTTCAGATGAAGGGGGAAAATGACAGGGCCCTGCAGTATGGGTTTAAAACGGTCCTACTGCTTTCAGCACACTCTCTCCTTTCCCACTGGATCTCCTCTATTCAATAAGGTATAAAATGCCAAAAATATACCTTAAATAAAAAACCTTAGCTCCAGAAGAAAAACAATATCTTCAATCTTGTAAAATCACTGTCAAAATATGTTATCTTTGAGAGTTTGGTCAGCGCCAGTTCTTTGATATTTGGGAGCCTTAATAATTTAATCTGTTAATGAAAATATTTGTTACTTATACATTTAGGTCATTTAGCACTCTTATCCTCACTAATTACAGTAGTTAGTGTATACTTTTTCATACTGGCCTGCACTTGGGAATCAAATCCAGAAACCTGGTTTTACAACCACCAACTTTCTACTCTACCGACTGCTAAATTATGAATAATAAAGCCAGGGCCATAGCATTGTTATATTGTGCTGTAAAGTCACAGCCTGGTGGAACAAGCCTGACGGCTGCTGCTTTCACCATTCTGTGTCACCTAATAACGTAATTTATAATAAAGATATTACCTGTACAGCTGTTTGTCTGGGTTTGGATTCTGAGAACCATTTGACTTCATTGCAGCAGATACAGTCTAAAAGAAAAGCAAACCCATTAATTTGTTTTTCATTTATAAAATCCATCTTCACTTTAGCTGTCAACTCAGTGCAAGCCATTCAACACAATTTAAGTTAATTACATTTACTTTCTACATGCCCAATTTTAAAATGTCCAATATCAAATTTGTCACAGCCTTGCCTTGTCACAACAAATCCACTGCAACTTCAGGACAGTAAAAGTTCAACAAGTGACCTTCTTACCCTCAGAATGATCATTGTTTGGGGTTACAGTAATCTGATCTACCTAAAAGCCTTTTTTGCTTTTCTTTTCCACCCCTTCTTGAAGTAATCACAGACCAAGCATAATTACATAGGTATCAGTGGATGGTTTCACAGTTTCAGACCAATCCATGATCATCTCAAAGGGGAGACAAAGGAACACCACATTTTCAGAGAATTTAAACAGGGCCTAAAGATCTAGTCTACTTCTAACATCATACCTGCAGGGGGGTGTAAGCTGGGGGCGGTGGCCTGGTCTGGGCAGGGTCCTGAGGGCTGGCAGGGATTGGGTCGGCGTTTGCCGGTGGGTCAGAGGTGAGCAGGACTGGGCATCTGGCCAGGGGAGAGCCGGTGCTCTCTAGGTCCGCGAGGAGGGCATCTATAAAGGGTAAGTGAAAGAATGGCAGCGTTCACTAAAACAGAATATGTAGGTCTGTAGAGGTTCTATTTCAGGTAGAGTCTTTGAGTCATTCATACTATGCAGTTATATTGACATTTTGCCTAAGGATTAACATTAGTGCATAGGTATCTGAAGAGGCGGTGGTTAAAACTGGATAAATAGAATGGAGGGGAGAAATGGAAACTGGAATGGAAATGATTACGGAAAATGGAATGGTAAACAGATGGAATGACCAGCAGATACATGGAGACCGAAAGGACAAACAAGCAAAGAAATGTTGACACACTGACATAGAAGAGGGAAAAACACCACCCCAAAAGCACAGACAGAGAGTTACGTACCAAACACAACAATACGAGGACTGAGAGGGTAGTTAGGTAGGTCAGGCGCCACTGAGGGGAGACAAGACCAATCAGAGAGTCACAAATCAGAAGAGGGTGGAAGAGAAGACCCAGAAAGGCAGGCCAATTAGAAAGACAATTCCAATTAACCAGTGAAACAAATGGACATTGAACCAGTAACCAAACAAAAAGGTAATCTAAAAACGGAAGATTCCCACAGAACTTGTTAACAGGCCAAAGTGATAAGGAAGACGGAAGGGTGTTGGGCAGCTGATACTGAATTTCAACCGTTTTCACTATCGCTCCTCCAAGTTAAACAATGTGAAGTGGATGCCACTCGCTTTTTACAACACATGGTTGGCATCCTAGATGCATCCCTTTTCTGGCCAAACCCAGGCCAATGTGTCTTACTGGATTTTCAGACATGCCTTTATTCTAATACACATACACAACATGTAAAGACATTTGAAACAAAATACATTTCAAGGAAAGCTACTTTCATCAATCATGGTATTATTTCGTAGAATGACTGCTTTCCAATTGAAATATTTTTATGAGTTCAGTGAATTTATTACAGAGTTCAGTTGGTCATTATATTTTATTGTGTCATAATATCCTGAAATTTGAAATATACATCTCACATGACTGGAGCTAGTGGCAGGGCTACCTTCAGTCATCACTCTGTGGTTATTTCTCCCTGAAGATTCACACTGTGACATATTGCTTTGTCACACACTCTAATTCTCTCTCTCTCTCTCTCTCACACACACACACACACACACACACATACAAACACTCAAGCACTGGACTGATCATATAAGGAGTTGAAATTCTCTCAATGGGAATTATGACCATATTTAGAGATCTGCCAGCGGACTGTTTGACTGGGCCCTTAGTCTTTTTTAATAAGTGGTCTCCCAAATAAATACAATAAAACATGAGTCACACCAACCGACATACAACATAGCACACAACCGTTCAGCATAAACACTGACGTAAACAACGTCCCTCTTTTAGAGAAACAGGTCGCTAGCCAATTGCAATCCAATCCAGATGTGCTGAACCAGATGCAGACATTCTTCCTCATGCTTAGTAAGCATAGCCCTCCGTTTTTTGAAATGTGTTGCGCGCTACTCATCAAGCCACAAACACAAATGTTTTGTTCACTGGTCTGGAGCTCCACACCACCCACCTATTTTCATTGAACTTCATGTGTCTTGTGCCAACATGTCCCTGGGCTATTTTGGTGCTGGGAGAAGGGCTGGAACATTGCTTCCCATGCTTAAGCTACTCAGTGAGTTGGCCACCATCTTAAGAAAATAGGGATAGCTATTCATATACTGCTCTGACAATAGTCCTATGAAAGGGGCTTTTCTTACTATGAAATCAACCCAGTAGTTCATGATCACTGATGACAGTCATTTATACTCTTCTCCGATGCTCCCATGGCTGAATTAGACGCTGAGATCTGAACGAAGTTCTGAAGTTAATTAAAGTACTTCTCTGACCTGTCTATAGCATTATAGAGAGAGGGCCTACAGAATGCTGGAAACACTGTATGCTCACATATGAAACCATAGAATACTCAGTTTTCCTGACTTAATTGTCACTTAATTAAGCGTTTCCTTTTCTTCTCTGACTGATTGAGAACTAGGAGCACTACAGAGAAATCAGAAATGTAACATTTCGTTTGGAAGTTTAGGTGACAAGCAGGCCTACTCTGATCGAAAACGTTGTTAAAATGTAACCCGACGGTCACTAGATAAAGATCTTTCATAAGCATGGATAACACAAGACCACACGTAGCCAGATTTACACTGCTGTAGGTAACTTGAAATAACAAAAACTAGTTGATAATAAGGTTGTTTCTTTAAAATTCAAATATACTAATACGAATATGCGCTGTCCATGTTAAAATGTAGCTATTACTATTTATAGCGGATATCATCCTATGTATTATTATGTATGATAAGAAAACACATTTTTACACTGCACAAAATGTCAATGGTTTTTTCACTTTTGCTTCATATTCAGACAAGGTTGGATATCATGTTTTTTTTTTTTTTACTTTTTCCCATTGCCTCAGTACTCCACCCCTCTTTCAAACAACGTTAGTCGCGAACGTAGGTACATTACTGTTTTAAAAAGGGTACATTTGCAATACATGTACATACCTAAATCATCCATGGTCAATTGTAAAAATAGCTTTTTTCCTCTTCTTGGCGTGAAAAACAGATCAACAGCATTTGCTTGTAGTGGATAATTTATATTATTAACCTAGGTCGTCAAACGTCCATGGTAGAGCAATAATTTGTAGGGCTATCGTCCTACGTTTTCTCCGAATAACTTTTAGGATTCCGTTATCCGCTAACTGTGCGAGGATAAAAAATGAAGGGCGTCCTGTTTCTTTCCCTCCACGACTCTTCCTGTATAATGCCTACCAATACCAGACTGGGGAAGGCGTAGTTAAATTATTATAACCCCCCTAGTTCCCCAGACAAATGACGTCACCTTTTACATTCCTAGTCCATATTTGGGATAGAATATTTGGGATTTATTGCGAGCCCCTAACTAAATGTAATGGTGTAGCTTTTAAAGTGATGATGGGACAGCAATTTGTATTTATCTATTTCAATCTTCGTCCTTCATGACTGCAGTGATACATTGTGATAGCTATGTAATAAAGTGTAGAACACGTTTGGTAAAAGGTGTGAAACTCAATTTAAAAGAAATATTTCAGAGTTCACGTTTCGTCACTTTCTAAATGCCAGTATACTGTATAACTCAGAAAACCCACGCCGCTTCTAGCGTTCGATCATCCCCCGTGTTTCCCTTTCACCCCTCGGACGTGATTTGTCAACAGACAGCAGTTGGTGCTTACTGTAACCACAACACACGTATTGATGGAAGGAATTCTGTCCAACTTCTTTTTTATTTATAACAACAAATATATACATCTTAATGTGGAAGAAATCTCAAGCTTCCAATAGAGTAAATGCTGCCATTTTTCAAACCAAGCATGCAAATGCACACAGGTTTTATTTACAACCCATCTTCCCACTACAGTTTATGATGGATATCTTGAGTATTTCAGCAGATCACTGGTAAAACACGTTTGTTGTTACCATTGGTTCTTCTTATTTTTCTGTTTGTGTTTTGCAGTCCTTTTTGCAAATTCCAGTGACATAAAATGGCCCATTTTGCATGCTAATCAGGGGTGTAGAATTAAGGGGGGATGGGGTCATGACCCCCCCAATATTACAGACAGGTGAATGTGGCCCCCCTGGAAAAGAGTGAAAATCCTGGGATCCATTGACCCTGACCCCCTCCCAGTAAATACAAACCTATGTCTTTGACGCTAATACAGGCCCAAGGGCCACAACATCTGGTGTACTGGCATGGAAATCAGCCTCATGGTGGCGGTGCAATAATTAGATTAGATTAAACTTTGTCAACGAAATGCAGTTTGCATCTAACCAGAAGGGCAGCTAGAGGAGGGCAGAAACTGTACAAGTATTAAGTACACCTATCAGCCATAACATTATGACCACCTGCCTAATATTGTGTAGATCCCCCGTTTGCCACCAAAACAGCCCTGACCCTGGAGGCATGGACTCCACTAGACCTCTGAAGGTGTGCTGTGGTATCTGGCACCAAGACGTAAGCAGCAAATCCTTTAAGTCCTGTAAGTTGCGAGGTGGGGCCTCCATGGATCGGACCCGTTTGTCCAGCACATCCCACAAATTCTCTTTTGGATTGAGATCTGGGGAAATTGGAGCCCAAGTAAACACCTTGAACTTGTTGTTGTGTTCCTCAAAACATTCCTAAACCTTTTTCCTTTGTGGCAGGGTGCATTTTCCTGCTGAAAGAGGCCAATGCCATCAGAAAAAAACGTTGTCATTGAAGGGTGCACATGGTCTGCAACAATGCTCAGGTAGGGGGTACGTGTCTTCTCATAGTGCACCCTGGTTCCATGTGTTCTCCAGGTAAGCGACCCGGCCATCCACACCCGGCCACCTTCTTCCATTGCTCCGTGGTCTAGTTCTGATGCTTACTTGCCCATTGTAAGCACTGTACAGAGGTCAGCATGGGCACCCTGACTGGTCTGCATCTACATAGCCCCATACACAACAAACTGCGATGCACTGTGTGTTCTGACACCTTTCTATCAGTACCAGGATTAACTTTTTCAGCAATTTGAGCTACAGTAGCTCGTCTGTTGGATCGGACCACATGCGCAAGCCTTCGCTCCCCAGATGCATCAATGAACGTAATTTTAATCATAGGTACACTTTCACTGTGAGTGATGGAATCTAAAACAAAAATCCAGAAAATGACATTGTATGATTATTAAGTAATTAATTTGCATTTTATTATGACCACTGTCAGATGAAGTGAATAACACTGACAATCTCGTTATCATGGCACCTGACAGTGGGTGGGATACATTAGGCAGCAAGTGTACATTCTGCCCTCAAAGTTGATGTGTTAGAAGCAAGAAAAATTGGCAAGCGTAAGGATGAGTGACTTTAACAAGGGCAAAATGGTGATGGCTAGACGACTGGGTCAGAGCATCTCCAAAACTGCAGCCATTGTGGGCTTCAGTGGCCAGTACCTATCAAAAGTGGTCCAAGGAAGGAAAAGTGGTGAACCAGCCACAGGGTCATGGGTGGCCAACGCTCATTGATGCACGTGGGGAGCGAAGGCTGGCCCGTATGGTCCGATCCAACAGACGAGCTACTGTAGCTCAAATTGCTGAAAAAACCTGCAAAACCAGCTGTGTCTCAAATACTTGTTCTCCCCACTAACTGTATATTACAAGTGGAATGTATAGATGTGCAATTAATGCAAATGCATTACAAATGGCAATACTAAATGTGCAATGGATGCAAATAGGAGGGCAGGAAATGTTTAAGTATTAAGTAATAGTAAAAGTGGGATAATAGTAAAAGTGGCAACTATCAATGGCATTCTGAATTTACACTCGAGGCAAACTGAAGGAGTAGGGCTGCATGAGCAACTGAAATGCAGGGTTAACAGCAATGAGGTTTCCAAGGTAGACGTGTATATGTAATAATTGAAAATGCAAGTACAGAGGCAGTCCTAAATGTGCAATGAAGGCAATTTTAAGGTGCAAGTCGACATGTGCAAATGAAATACAGGAATAGCAGCAATGACACGTACCTGTAGACAACTGAAAACCTCCTTATCAGACATTGTAAGGCAGTGACAGTCCAGTAGTGCAAAGGGTGGGTGTGGTTAGTGATGGGTCAGAGTTCAGCAGGGTTATAATACATGGAAAGAAACTGTTCCTGAGCCTGCTGGTGTGAGAACAGAGAGACATGGTCTGCCTGACTGATGGAAGGAGGGCAAACAGTTTGTTGCATATGGGACCCTGTTAATGATGCACGCCCTGCAAAGACACCGCTTGTGCTGGAGGTCTAGGATGGCTGGGAGCTGGGTACCCGTGATGTGCTGGGTGGCCTTCCTGGTTGGCTACGGAGCAAGCACCAAAATACTGTGGCGCAGTTAGTCAGAATGCTCTGGGTTGGGCAGCGGTAAATGTTCACAAGAATCTTGGAAGACAGGTTTGCCTTCTTCAGCCTCCTCAAGAAGTACAGGCAATGCTGCGCCTTTTTGAACAAGACTGAGATGTTGAGGGACCAGGAGAGATCGACACCCAGGAATTTGAAGCAAAACACACGCTCCACCTCAGTGCCATCGATGAAAACTGGGGCGTGACTTCAGCCTTTAGATTTCCTGTAACCCACAGTGAGCTTCTTGGTTTTCTTTGCATTGAGGACCAGGTTGTAAGCCTCCAAAGTGGCCAACTTTGCCATCTCACCACACACACAGCAAGTGTCCTAGATTCACAAAACCTAAGTCCATCTCCACACAACGAAAACTTTTGCCAATGGGCCCGCCTTATTGGATATTCTGCCATTTCAGATTCTGGGAAAAATGCTTACAACACTCCTATAGCACCAAATGTCTTTTGATATTTGACTTCTATAGACCAAGTTCTATAAGAAATGTATAAGCCCAGCCAGTATGTCAAAAGATGTGGTCGCTATTGACCAATAAAGTGGGCGTACATATAAGCATATTATTGGGAAACCATTATCGTATCATAATCCAACTTGGTACACATGTTCAGAACCTTTACAGGAGGCAATTTTTAACCAGACAACTTCGCAAGCTTAAGCCACCCAGTTTGACAGACAAAAACAATTGTGGATAAGTATTTCTTCACAAGGAACACATTTGTCATTAGGACCCTTTAGCTTCGCCTTGATAGATTGTCATCCATTTTCTACGAAATATAACACTTCAGAAGCAACACCTAAAGAAACAAAATGTCCGATCTTCACATGACGT
Organism: Esox lucius; assembly: GCF_011004845.1. NCBI lineage: Eukaryota > Metazoa > Chordata > Actinopteri > Esociformes > Esocidae > Esox > Esox lucius. The sequence goes on along the minus strand of NC_047573.1, from coordinate 32,822,415 downwards.
GATATTTGTTATCTATGGACCAGGGTCATTTATTAAGGCATACCCCAGAACAGTACAAAAAAACAAGGCCGATACTCGACCAATCAACCTTCAAGCAGGTGTGGTTTTACACATGCATATAAATCAGACAGTTAATCATATGATAAACTAATTTAACGTACATGTCCACAGCACTATTACGATGTAACAGTAATTTTTATTTTCACCTAATTTCTTGACCAGAAAATTAGCAGTTATTTGGAAAAAAGCCTCAGAATAACTTGTTTTTAAGACCATGCAAAACCGCTTGTTGAGTTATTCATCACCCAAAATAAATTTTATTTGGTCCACACCTCGCATGAGCATTACCATTTACGGCTAAGAATGCCATTCCTGTACTAAATGTTATTAATGTCTTAGATATGGCAGTTACATGCCATTAATACTGAAACACAAAAGGAAATACAACAAACACATTTAAAAAAAAAAAGAAACTTTATTTAAGCTCAGTTACAAGCTGTTTATTAATTGGGGGGGGTTGACTGATGTCACACCATTACGTTTTTGGGTGACATGACATGGCATGCCCACCCCAAAGACCAGAGTCCAATGTTGTGAGACCATTCTCAGTCAAGTCTTATTTTAAATATCACAAAAATATGTCCTCAACCAAATGGTTCTCCTCCAGGAGTTCCAAGCCTTTGGTCTCAGCAGAAACAAACAAGAGTGAAGTGTCAGAAAACTGAATAAATTCCATACTACAGAAAACAAAAGCTATAACCATGCTATAATGGAGAACAGCATTTAACTTACAGCACACATGTCAAACTCACTCCAAAGGGGCCTTGGATCTGCAGGTTTTTGTTCCTCACTTGCACTTAACAGAGGAATTAAGGTAACTAATTTGTAAGGACCCATAACCTGGTTGTTTACTTAAGTGAAAGGAAAAAACAAAAAGCAGCAGACACCAGGGCATTTTCTCATTTAGACCCCCTTTCCTCATCTCTCATCTTCTTAAAACCCACTGGAGAAGGTCTGAGGGGTGGGACCTCTGGTTACCTTATCCAAAGAGTTTGGTGATGGAAATGGAGAAATACCAGGAATGGAAAAATAAAGCCTCCACTAACCAAGTTTGACATCCCAGCCTGACAGTGTAAAGGAGTTTTCCTTGCAGGTCTAAGTAAGGGTAAGATACATCTATTCAGTAATGCACATAGGAACTGGCTTCACCATAGCTGCATTAAAAAGCAAATGCAATTGTGGAAGGTTCCGATAGAAATACATGATGCAGAATGAACATGCTTCGATTTGCACTAAATAAGCAATCACGTTAGATCAATTAATGATTTCTTCTTACATTTCTATCTGCAACGTTCCACAACGTTTGTCAATTCTGAACACAGCCCAGAGCATTGGGAAAACAGAGGCTAATTAAAGATGAAAAGCTATCCGATGGTAGAGATGTCAGCATCAACCTAATTTTGTTGTTCTTTACAATAGGGTTTGATCATGCATGTTTGCACACATTAACGTTTGACCCATAACCCATGCAACCAGCCCCAATATATTGTTAGAAACCAATGCCACCCGTGCCATTTTAAGAATAATAGTAATAACAATAATGATATAACACATTCACACTCAAAAACAAACGCAGACACTCATTCAACTGAGCGCATTTGAGCCTGACACTTAATGTGTCAAAGGCACGTTCTCAAAGTGTTTGTACCAAATGGTGCGCGTGACCCGAAGGCAGAGTAGCAGGGGGTTGGGGCCTTATCATAAAGTAACTGATGTTTGCAAAGCATTCGTGTGGAATACGGGAGTGTTCGGTTAAGGTGGTCAGTAGTAACCTGGTTTGGTTCTACATACCCGGTCCCGACCCAAAATGGCGGCGCATTTCGCCTACCCAGCCGACACCTATATCTCCTCGGCTGATCTCTGTAGACAGCCCTCCCTCCCCGATCCCTCCATTCGTTATTTTCTCCCTCCCTCATTGCACAGCCTGTTCGTTGGCCGTGCTGCCGGAATCCTGGGGCTTCATGACGTCGGGAAGCTCCGGGGGGCTGGAGAAGGCTTCCAGCTGCAACTGCTCAAACATCTCATCTGAAGAACAGACAGAAAAGGGCTTGAAAACCACAGCATATAAACCTTAGGGTACCGCAGACAAACTATTGTCAGTAGTAGCCTCAAATTTGTTTCAGTAACCAACTGACTAATCACACAGAGGCAAAGTGAATTTTATTGGTTGGATAAAAAAAAAAAAAAAAAAATGATGTGCCTGCTCTGAGCTTTTCATCTGAACACAAAAACAGGTTGGGCAGGAATCTAACCAAAATAATGTAGAATGAGAGAGACAAGAGCTGCAAAAAATACAGGCAAATATTCAGGAACAATAAACTGTCAAACTGTATACCTTTTCGGACATGTAGAGGATCAATGTTAAACCAAACAAGGGGAGGGACCTAACTGGGCGTGACCAATAGAAACTGCTTTTTAAGAAAAATTCAATCAACCAATTTTGTTTGAGGGTATTAATAAACCCAAGAGTTGCACTAGTAAATCCACTTCAGAGGCATCTGTGTCAGTGGCTACATGCAACCTTTTCAAATATGCTGGTAGCGTAAGAAGAAAATAAGTGGTTGCGGTCAGCTGTTTTGAGTCCTAATTCCATTGATTGGTGATGACATGAATAAAGGGGTCAAATCTTATTATTCAGTGCAATTTTGGAACTCAATTATGGCAAACATAATTTTTTTATATGCTTTCACAAAAAGGTCATATTTTACTATAAGTAAAACATATTGCTCAAACTCAGGCACCCAAATACTTACAAATGTAGACAGATAGTACACACAAGACTATAACTTTCTACCCTGTTAACACTAGAACCGCCAGAGCCGAATGCCGTTTGGAGTCATTAGCATACAAATCGCCCCAACTAGCATAAACAACATTCTCTGCAGCATCACCATCCAGCCAGATAATCTACTGGGTCGTCATCAAATTATATAAAATAATCTAAAAAGTAACAATTTACAGAATTTGTTCAAAATGGTTAATGAATTTGAAGAACACAAGAATGTATCAAAACGCTTACCATACGAAAAAAAGATTTCAAAGAACGGTTATTTAAGAATAGGCTAATATAAGAATAGGCTATGCGAACGGAAGGGCTTTGCAGTTCTCTAGTGGGCCTATCGAGTTGATGTCGAATTGTTGAGCAGCCTATATCGTTTATTAATTTGTTGAATGGTCATGGAAATCTTGTATTTAATTTCAAATTCAACTAAGACTATCATTTATCTGGGAGTATCACACATTCACCCATTAACATCATGCATTCAGTGAGCGGTGATTAGCGCCTGGGTACCAACAATAAGTGGCATGTGAAAACAGGGGGTAAAAATAATAGTCTACAAAAAAAAATGTGAGTTTAGAATTCTGACAATGGAACAATGTAATATACGCCTATTTAGAAAATGTCATGGAAGGTGGGTGTAGCTTTCAAAATGACAGTTAGAAAAAACGCCTTAATTTAATTACAAACTCAAACGTCCCTTGGCATAGGCATCTGTTAGTTATAGTATTAAGGAAATAAATCTGAAATTTAAAAAAAATATACAGTTTAATTTTTAATACAATGATAAAAAATATACCAAGCTTGGACACGCCTACCCATTCAAGGGAATTTCTTTTACTGTTTTCCACATTTTAGAATAGTGAAATAACATGTGGAATCCTGGGGGGGGGGGGGGGGGGGGGGAAGAAAAAATTATATATATCTTATATTCTTCAAAGTAACCAACCCTTTGGCTTGATGACAGCTTTGCACACTCTTGGCATTCTCAACCAGCTTCATGAGGAAGTCACAAGGAATGCTTTTCCAACAGTCTTGGAGATCCCACATGCTGGGCACTTATTGGCTGCTTTTCCTTCACTCTGCAGTCCAATTCATACCAAACAATCAATTGGGTTGAGGTCAGACAATATCTGAGGTTATAACTCTAATAAACTTAGAGGCACCTATGGGTCTGGTTTACTTAGAGGCACTTCTGTGGTGGTTTATTAGAGACAGTTTCATCATAGAGTTTCAAGGATTTTGTGACAGCACTTTTCCAGACTGCCTGACCTTCATGTCTTAAAGTTAGGATAAAATGTTGTTTTGCTTTGCTTATCGGAGCGGTTCCTGCCATAATATGGACAACTACAGTTCAGACATGATGGTCTTCTGCATACCAACCCCACCTTGTCACAACACAACTTATTGGCTCAAATGCATTAAGGCAAGAAATTGCACAAACTAACTTTTAACAAGGCACTCCTGTTAATTGAAATGGATTCCAGGTGACTACCACATGAAGCGGGTTGAGAGAATGCAAAGTGTGCAAAGCTGTCATCAAGGCAAAGCGTGGCTACAATATGAAATGTTTTTTGATCTTTTTGAGTTAATAAATGATTCTATATTTTTTAATTAATAGTTTTTGTCTTTACTATAAAATAACAGTATAATGATGGATATTTGAATAAGGCATACAGACCAACTCCTAGATGAAGTAATTACTAATTGGAGTTCCCACTTACTCTCCGAATGGCATGTCATTATGGAAATTCTTATTAATAAAATTTGAACTCCTACAATTAAAAAAAATGTGAAAAGTGACTTCAGGAACAGCTTGAAATACTAAAGTACATATTCATGGGAAAATTGTTTCACCTTGGACTACAAAATAAAGAATAAAAATTTAATATTCTCAGCCTTATATTTCAGACATAGATGAGTAACACGTCAGACGTAACAAATTCACCTGCATTCACTGAGAGTTCAAAAACACTCTTTCAAAATCAATATTTTGGTACTTAAGATTAAGAACACCTCCCTCCAAAGTAAAACTCTGAATTTATATTTACATGATATATATCCACTTTACTAGGGACAGATATGGCAACGCATAGTATGAATGATCCACATAATCGGGGGTGACATCCAAATTAACACAGGAAAAACATTCATCTCTGGGTTTAGTTGTTTGACATTATCTCTGATCTTGTCAAATGTGGAAAGCTCCCAATAGTTACTGCTGGGCAGTGGAACATACGCAAATCTGTGGCTTTCTTCAAACGTACTCCTGTCATTGACAACCACTTGGGTTGTTAAGCCTTGTCTCGTTTACGTCTCAAATAAAACTAGATCACCCAGTAAGCTAGGGGTGCAACAGTACACGTAACCCACAGTACAGTAAGTGCTGCAGTTTAATGGTCGTGGTTCGGTTTCGGTAAATTGCTAAAAGTTCATTCTACTGTTAGCTATTACCTTGATTAAAACCAGTAAAATATGAGGCTCTCAATCTTGCAGAACTAATGTTGGAAAACAAAACGGAGAACTACACTGGGAGTAGTGACAGCAAAGCAGCTTGAGGAGAGGTACAGACGTACCACCAATACGGAAAGCCAGTCCAACAGTCCCTGGAGCCTGGGGCCTTGCAGTCTGGTTGGTGAAGCCACAATCGCCTAGGGTTTTGCAGTCTTCTAACAACTGGTCATCCTGGGGAAAGAAATTGGTGAAGCAATTAGCAACAATTCCAGAAATTCATTAAACCGTGATGAACATTGACTTTTGGTGGTGGAACCAAATGCATATAAAAATAAGCCTGAAAGCTAGCTCACATTTAATAAACGGTAGACGTTTAGGGTGCACACGTATAGCAGCAGCATGGGGTCAAATCAGACCAACATCTCCTTCAGCAAAATAGCTATTTTTCACCCCTTTCATGTACAAAAACTAAACAAAATTGTGACGTGTGAAAGTATGTGAACCCCTGGTGCAATTTTTATTTTTTGTGTTCACAATGAAATCTTTATTTAATCAGATCTAGTCTTTCTATGGTAAAACAGGTCTATAGTTACCAATTCCATGTTGGTTTAGAGGAAATTATGACAGTAGAAAAACAAACAAATTACAGCAGGAGCAAAAATAAGTGAACCCAAAGCTGCATTGGTTGAGCTTAAGCAGCTAAGTACAACCCTGGTTCCAATAAAGCTCTGACTCTAGATAAAACAACAATAAAAACAGAATGAAATTATGTACAATTCATTTAAACCCTGTATTGAATAGAATGGTACAAAGACAACATATAAAATGTTGAAACTTTTTGTTTTTGAAAAATATATGCCTACTTTGATGCAAACAACACGTTTAAAGAAAGTTGGGACAGAGGCAACCCAATTGCAAAGAGTTAATCTACGGTACATAATATCATTAGAATAAATCTCAAAACACAAGGCTGAAAAATCCATATTGGATGGCCGTGATCTTCGGTCCCTCAGACGGCACTGCATTAAAAACAGATTGGCTGTTAAAAGATCATTCCAGAGAGGATGGGTCTGTCAGAAGTGAGGATGGGGAGGGGGCACCACTCTGTGAAAGACAGTGTGGGCAAATAGTGCAATAATTAAAGAATATTTCACAACATAAAATTGCAAAGAGTTTGGGGACCTCATCATCTATGCTACATAATATCATTAGAAGTAATCTCTGTACGCAAGGAACAAGGGCGAAAACCAACACTGTGTGGCCGTGATCTTCAGTCCCTCAGTGGACATCACTGCATGGGCTCAGGAACACTTCTGAAAACCATTGTCTGTAAACACAGTACATCTCTGCAACCACAAATGCAAGTTAAAACACTACCATGCAAAGTAGAAACCATATATAATCGCCAGCATCTTCTCTGGGCCGGAGCTCCTTTTAGATGGACTGAAGCAAAGAGGAAAACCGTCCTGTGGTCTGATTAATCAACATTTGCGATTCTTTTCAGGAAACACGGACGCCGCATCCTCTGAGCTAAAGAGGAGAGGGACCTTCCGGCTTCTTATCAGCGCACAGTGCAAAAGCCAGCATGCATGTTATGGGGCTGCATTAGTACACATGACATGTGTGACTCACTTCTGTGAAGGCATCATTAATGCTGAACAATATATACAGGTTTTGGAGCAACATATGCTGCAATCCAAAACATTGTCTGAACACAGTACATCGCAGCATGCACAAATGCAAGTTAATATTCTACCATGTGAAGAAGCAACCATACATAAACAACATCCAGAACAACCAATGCCTTCTCTGGGAATGAGCTCATTTAAGATGGACTGAGGTGAAGTGGAAAACTGTCCTGTAGTCCACCTAATGAAAATGTTACAATTATTTTCGGGAATAATGGACACTGCGTCCTCCGGACTAAAGAGGAGAGGGACCAACCGGCTTGTTGTCAGCGCACAATTCAAAGCCAGCATCCATGATGGTATGGGGCTGCGTTAGTACACATGGCATGGATGACTTGCACATCCGTGAAGGCACCATTAATGCGGAACAATATATAGGTGTTGGATATGCTGCCATCCAGACCACGTCTCAGGGAAGGCCTTGCTTCAGCAAGACAATGCCACACCACATTCCGCACGTATTATAACAGCATGGCTCCGTAGACAGGGTCCGGGTGCTAAACTGACCTGCCGGCAGGCCAGACCTGTCACCCACTGAAAACATTTGGCACATTATGAAATGAAAAATACGACAAAGGAGACACCGAAATGTTGAGCAGCTGAAATTCTATATCAAGCAAGAATGGGAATACATTTCACTTTCAAAACTACAGCAATTGGTCTCCACAGTTCCCAAACGCATTGTTAAAAGAAGAGGTGAGGCAAAACGACACAGGCCCAGCTTTTATGAAACCTGTTGCCGGCATCAAATTCAAAACAGGCACGTATTTTTCCAAAAACAATAACATTTGTTTCAACATCTGATATGTTGTCTTTGCATTCTTTTTGATTAAATACAGGGATAGAAGATTTGCACATCAGTGCATTGTTTTTATTTGCATTTTATGCAACATCCTCACTTTTTTGGAAACGGGGAGAAAATAATCGGTTTCCAAATGAACCAATCAAAGGAGAGACGTTAAAGAAAGAGTTTGGGCATTCAGATAAACAGAAACAAGAAAACTGTTCAGCTTGGTGTTACTCATACCGGTGAAAGAAAAAGAAAACCTCCCTAGTTTCATCTCAGATTACTGTGCATGTTTGAACAATAAGAACACTGAATGGAAGCGGCATTCATGAGAGGGCTGCTACGAAGAAAACTCTGCTGTCAAAAAACAACCAAACTGCCGACATAAGTTTGCCAGTCACCTAGACAAACCTGAAAGTCCATTTTCTGGAAAGATGAGTCCAAAATCTCCATGTCTGGTAAAAACCCCACACTGCCTACCACCAAAAGCACCTTATTAACAGGCAAGAAATGGTGGTGTTAATATTACTACCTGGGTCTGTTTTTCCTCTGAGCTTGGTTGACTACACATCATTAAGGGAACCATGAATTTTGAGCTATACCAGGAGATTTTTCAGCCGAACGCCAGGCCATCAGTCAAGGAGCTTAAGCTGCTCTGAAAATAGGTATTCCAACAAGACAACGACACAAAGCCATCTACTAAAGAATGGCTGAGTAGAAAGATTTGTTTTGGATTGGCCAAATCCAAGGCCTGACCTTAATCCAATCAAGATGCTGTGGCAGGACCTGAAGCTGGCAGCATAGATATACATAATACACAGTGAAAATGAAATTTGTGTGTCTTATTTGGAATGCATTTATTAAGAATCTGTGTTAAGGATTTTATATGAATATTTCATGCAAATATAATAACCATCCCTGGGTTAACATCCTTTCAAGAAGCACTTAACATATTTGAAAAGTTGACTTTTTAGGGAGACCTGAGTGGAAGTTAACAAGAATATACACAGCCATGTAACACAACATCCTATTTCGTTATAAAGGTATGCCATGTGACTGTTAAACATCTACTTCCACACTTTTTAACTTTGCCTAGTACTGACTAGAACTCTAATCAGGACAGCGTTTTTTGAATCTTTTATATCAAGAAATCATCTTCAAAATAAGATATTTACTGTCAGTTTTGCATAGAGACATACGACTGTTTGGCTCCATCAGAGGAAATCTCCAGAGTTGGAGCACATGTGTGTGAGGTGAGCATGCTAGCAGAGATGGTCATCTTGGTCTTCAGACCATATTGTACAGCGGTGGGGATACCCTTAGAATATAACACTGTGTAGTAGTGATTTAAATGAATTTATTTAATGTGGACAGCCTCTCTCCTTCTCTTTGTTTCTTTTCTAGGCTCTTACTGACAGGAAAAAAAATATCAAAAGAGTGGAGAAAAGCACTTAGATTTTGTATTATTTGGTAGGTATGTACCTTCTAATTCTAAAGACTGTACTTATCATGCTAAAAGCTTAAATATATTTTTAAGAGTAAGAATGGGCTAACCCTGTTATACCTTAAAGAGCCTTTGTTCTTCTGGGGCCCTCTTAAGAATTCCCTCAACAATGCGTTTCAGCTCATAGACGGTGGTGGACTCTTTGGCATCTGTGAAGATGGTGGTCTTCTGACGCCGTATCATAAGAAAGACATCCTGAAAGAGATAGGAGAGAGCTGGTGTGTACTTTGATGTACACTGAACATTTAGTAGACCTTGAGGTCGGGATTTCAGCATTACGAGGGAGCAAATATCAAAAGAAAATGTCTCACATGATCCCACATCTTTAAAGACCATTTGTAGGCTTACAAAAAACGTACGTTACATGGGGATTGTTAATGGCTTAGTCGAGAGCTTGATGACCACGGTTGTATTAATTCCGCCAAACAAGTTTTAATGCTAAACAGAAAGAAACCGGGATGGACCTGCTGAATAGGTTAAATTCCAACTATAACCTTTTGTTTGACGGACTGAATAACTTAAACCTCACACTTGCTACACTGCCTATGTGACAAGTTTGTTTGGTCAGTAGGACCTCAGGCAGAGGCCTTGCTGAATTCCTGCTGTTTTAAATGCCTGAGATGAGCCGGAGAGGGCTGCAACGTCGTTACCTTTGTACAACTGCCTAGCATCTCCGCTAACCACGCACATGACAGACTCATTGAGGACCACTTACATAGTAACTAAGTAGTTGAACACCTACCCAACTGTATTTGAGTTAACAATAACTTTTGTGAGGTACAATAATGAAGTGTCTGATAGATAATCCGACTACCATTCCTTAGCCAGCTAGCTAGATGTAGCTAACGCGTTAGCTAACTAAAGCTACTGTACACATTTATAACTGCGTTAGCAAGTAATCGAATCCAAAAATAACACCGCTGATATGGCCGGCTCGATTTCCAATAAAGGAGCAACTCGGTTAAACTACGTAAAACGTTTATGAAACTATAGACTCCAAGCTTTCTTGAAAACTCACCATTTTAAGTGGTTAGTTGCGACAGTCACCTCACCGCCTGCCAGCCAGCCCCAGACTGCACTGCGCGCCGCAGCAGGGGTGTATTCACAATGACAGCTGCGCACCAATGCGCAAGATTTGCGATTTTGGCGCGTGCTAGTAACTATTTTGAAGAGTGTGCTGTAAGCAGCTGTATTGGATTATAGTGCGCGCTAGTTTATGTCTATGTTGAAAAAATAAGTCAGACTTCACGAAATATGTATTCATGACATATATATATACTATTGCTATTTGATAGTTACGAACTGTACATCAAGCGTACTTAGTTTGTGCTTATAATTTACAACTTGGTAAATTGGTTTAACGTTTAATGGCGACTAAAATATGTTCTGAGGTAGCTAGATTGACGTTCCGGCTTTTCTGGTCATAGAATGACGGCGACTTTCATGACTGTAACTTGGAATTAAGCTGTTTTTGTCTGGTAAGTAAAAAAGTCAACTCAATTGTTGCAGTTTTGGAACAAAATGGGTTGTTTTCTACATTGAGTAATTCACTTTCCATGTGACATTGACATTAGGATGACCCAAAAAGTGATGACATAAAGTATTAAAAAGGCTACAGTAATTTACAGTATTCTTCGTCTGAATTTTCGAGCAATAAATCATTGACCTTAGTTCCCTTAAGTGTTTGAATTAAATGGGTTTTCGACTGACGTCACACAATATGTTATGAAATGCTTCCTCGAGTGTTTGTATTTAATATTTTCCCCAGTTATTCATTTTGCCCCTACTATCAACACTACATTTTCTTGATTATGTGTAAAATTAATGGTCATGTTTCTATTTTCTCAGGTCTGAATCTAACTTGCTCAGAAAAGTTTTATCCTATGGTTGCCACACCTTCACTGTCATCTCCCAGGCCTATATATTAATTTCTCTACATCTCCAAACCATGTCAGCATATTTGGAAACCGAAGTGGCCACCACACCTCTCCCCCTCCCTGCCCACTTCTCCCAGGCGGAGCAGTCCTTCTCTCGGAAGAAACGGCGCCTCCCCTTCTCTTCATGCTCCACCTCATCTTTCTCGCCCCCTGCCCTCCTCACGCTCACACTACCCCCACGCCCCCCATCCAAGGGCTGTCCCCCAGTGAGCCGGGTCTTCTCCCAACGCCCGCCGTCCCCGTGGACTCCCCTCTCTCGCTCCCTAATGGAATCTCCTCCTCCGCCGTCACTGTACGACCCCGGCAGACTGCAATCCTACTTCAGCCAGTGCTTCACCAACCTGGGGCTGCTCGGTAGAGGCTCTTTTGGCGAGGTGTACAAGGTAAGGGGGACAGTGTTGAAGGGAGACAAAGAAAATAAAAGCACAGATTTCAGATTGGTTCAGTCCACACCTTTATTGTGGAGATCCAGAAATAACAACTGAAGGAGACCTCAGAACCCCACTTTGACTGCTTCCCAGGTATTGAGCCTCCGGGATGGGCGTCACTATGCTATCAAACGCTCGGTCCAGCGCTTCAGGGGCAATGGCGAGCGCGACAGGAGCTTGCGGGAGGCCCGGAACCACGAGAGCCTGTGCCCCCACCCTCACATCCTGGGCTTTGTGGCGGCCTGGGAGGAGGGGGGGCGTCTGTACATCCAGATGGAGCTGTGCTGCACCAGCCTGCAGCTGCACACCGAGGCCCAGCCCCCCAGCCCAGGTCATATGCTAAACATCAGAGGAGGTGCATGGTGGGATGGCTCATGTTGCATACCCCTGTGGTGGATGGGATTGAATGTAGCTCATATGAGTTTTTAAATATTTCTGCTACCTTTTTCTTGTTCACCCGGTACAGCCAGAAGAGGTCTGGTCACCCCTCTGAGCCTGGTTCCTCTTTTCAGACCCTCTTAGTTTTTTTTTTCCTTCTTGCTCCTTGGGGTTTCAGGCTGGGTGTTTTGTAAAAGCACTTTGTGAAACTGCTGATGTTAAAAGGGCTTTATAAATTAATTTGATTGATTCTATGACAAAAGTAGTTGGAGAAATAAACATTTCTGTGGATACACAACCATACCAAATAAGTGAATCTCATTATGCACGTCTCAGTAATGGCTACATTTCTGCCCACCACTCTACAGACGAGCCTGCTGCCTGGGCCTACCTGTGCGACCTCCTCTCGGCCCTGTCCCACCTCCACACCCGCGGCTTCGCCCACCTCGACCTCAAGCCGGCCAATGTGTTCCTGACGAGCTCCAGTCGCCTCAAACTGGGCGACTTTGGGCTTGCACTGAAAATCCAGGGGAAGCGGGGCACTAGTGGACTGGCCGGGAAGGAAAAAGGGACAGAGAAAGAGGACGTTCAGGAGGGGGATCCTCGATATATGGCCCCAGAGTTGCTGAAGGGTGAATATGGCCCTGCTGCTGACGTTTTCAGGTGACTGGTACTCCCTGCACTCTAATTACAGATGAAGAGATGAACCATTAAGGGCTTTGAGCAACTGGTAGAAAAAAAACTTTACATACAGTAAATGTAATCAGTTCTTAACCATAGGCCTTTCCTGTCTGTCAGTCTTGGCGTGTCCATCTTGGAGCTGGCGTGCAACATGGAGGTGCCAAGAGGAGGAGAGGGTTGGCAGCAGCTGAGACAAGGCTGTTTACCTTCAGAGTTCACCAATGGTAAGGGGAGGTTTTACACATCGGTGGTCTCACTTACCAAGAGTGCCTACGCAGAAACCATGTTACTCACAGCCGTGATCATGCGTGTGCACAGTAGAAACCATGTTACTCACAGCCTTGAACATGCGTGTGCACAGTAGAAACCATGTTACTCACAGCCGTGATCATGCGTGTGCACAGTAGAAACCATGTTACTCACAGCCGTAATCGTGCGTGTGCACAGTAGAAACCATGTTACTCACAGCCGTGATCATGCGTGTGCACAGTAGAAACCATGTTACTCACAGCCGTAATCGTGCGTGTGCACAGTAGAAACCATGTTACTCACAGCCGTGATCATGCGTGTGCACAGTAGAAACCATGTTACTCACAGCCGTGATCATGCGTGTGCACAGTAGAAACCATGTTACTCACAGCCTTGATCATGCGTGTGCACAGTAGAAACCATGTTACTCACAGCCGTGAACATGCGTGTGCACAGTAGAAACCATGTTACTCACAGCCGTGAACATGCGTGTGCACAGGGCCAAGGGCTGGAATAAGTGAACTGCGTTTGGAAGGTATGCTAGTTAATGTGGAAAATATGACATTTTCTGAAACATTATCAAGTCATATCGATTTCTTTGTTTTTCGATTCCACCTTTCATGCAACATCTCTTAACTGGCTCTAATATTTCAGTTAATTTACCAGGTCAAATCATTTGTAAAGATTAGTAATCATTTGTTAAATTATAAAATAAGACCATTGTTGAATTATTATAACACACTATGACAATTGGAAATACTTTTCAATAGGAGTCCATCAGTCTGGTACTCCAACCTGGATGATCCTTTTCATACATTTTCCATACACTGCTTAATAGATTGGAGTCAAGAGGAGTACAGTATATTGGGGGAATAGACGACTACCAAATCAAAATAAACACACCATCCCATGAAATGTATGTGTACAAAACAGCCTTCCACTCAATTTGCAGGTGTTATGTGTAAAGATGCTGCTGAATGTGAAAGCAGCAGGTGGAACGTGTCATTCTGCAGAACCACAATAATGGCATTTGAATCGACTACATGAGGGAGCTGTTGTGGATGGGAGGCCTGTTGGTGATTGTTTAATACTCATTTAAACAACAGAATATTTTTCTAAGCTTGAGACACTTTAGTGTAAAGTAATATTATAATTTTTTGGCTGTACCTTGCACCCGGGGAATTGGTTCCAAGTCTGTGCATAAACATTTTATGCATTTTTACACTTTAGGCATTTATCCGACTCTGATAAAAGTGACTTACTTTACCAATTCGCTTTATTTTTCTTTTGTCAGTATTAGAACAGGCAAACGTTTGTTCACTGGCCCAACGATCTTGACCACAAAGCTATCTGGCGCCCAGGTACCTTTATAGGGCCATATCATCATTCTGTCCCATATGCCCGATTCCCCCATGTTGGTCCAGCGCTGTCAGTGGAGCTGCAGACGGTGTTGCGGATGATGCTGGCCCCGGAGCCATCTGTCAGGGCCACTGTGCCTGAACTCCTCTCCCTGCCAGTGATCAGGAGACACATGTGGAGGCGCCGCATTTCCCTTCTACTCCACGAAACCCTGCTCACATTGGTCTGCCTCTGCCAGGTGGGTAAATTCAACCACAGTAACTTTCCACCTTCCACTAACTCATTACACCACCATTTAGATTGTTAAAATCAAAAAAGCAGTTCATTCCATTGTTAATTTGGCTACCTTCTTTAATTTTGCTTTATTTTAGTTTCTATTAGTCTAATAAAATGTTGGACAACAGGCCTACTGTAATAATGCATAAGGATTTACACATGATGAAAGTCAGTACTTTGTAGCGAAGAAATGCATTGATTAAGATCTATGAATGACTTATATCTAGTCATATTTTAGTAATACAATTTATCTTATTTTCAATAATTCTTCTTCTTCTAAATATTTAGGCCACCACTAACTTCAGTCATGGGTAGATTTAAAAATGTCTCATTACTTTAGTTGAGTGTTCTGTTAAACTCTTAAAACTCATACTAAGTAAGACTAAATAATTGCTGAAAGGAAGGTTTATTTGTTTAACTTAACTGCTATATTTTAATGTAGCTATGATGCGCATGCTGTCAAATGTTGTGCTTAGTTCATATGTACCTCACTTCAAATGCACCTGTTCATCATCAAACGTTTTCCTTTCAGTCCATTGTATCCCATGGTTGGGGGCTTATCTCCTCTCTCAACCTACCACTCCTTCCCCGCTCGTCTGCCTCTGCCCCGTGCACCCCTACCAAGGAGAGCTGGGAAAAGGAGTTCACGCTGCCCCCCAGTGCCATGATGCACAGCGACTCAGGAAGCCTGGAGGAGGACGTGGTGTTTTTGCCTGGTGGCATGGGCCCAGAGAACTCACCCACTTTCTCTCACAGGTAACATGGCACAAACCTCTGAACGGGCACAAGACCAAACAATGTCCATATGAGAGTCAGAATTTCAGGTAAACCTCCAGCTATCCGCGGTTCCACATTCGCAAACTCGAGTATCCCCAAACATTTTTAAAGAAGCCAGAAATTCAAAAAATGTCAGCCATCCAAGCGTCAATCCGGTTAATTGCATGTTTTTTTCTATAAAAAAACATAAAAACACATTGTTTTATGTATAATTAATGTATTTATAAGTGTTTTATATCTTCTACACTCACCTAAAGGATATTAGGAACACCTGTTCAATTTCTCATTAATGCATTATCTAATCAACCAATCACATGGCAGTTGCTTCAATGCATTTAGGGGTGTGGTCCTGGTCAAGACAATCTCCTGAACTCCATACTGAATGTCAGAATGGGAAAGAAAGGTGATTTAAGCAATTTTGAGAGTGGCATGGTTGTTGGTGCCAGGCGGGCCGATCTGAGTATTTCACAATCTGCTCAGTTACTGGGATTTTCACGCACAACCATTTCTAGGGTTTACAAAGAATGGTGTGAAAAGGGAAAAACATCCAGTATGCGGCAGTCCTGTGGGCGAAAATGCCTTGTTGATGCTAGAGGTCAGAGAAGAATGGGCCCGACTGATTCAATCTGATAGAAGAGCAACTTTGACTGAAATAACCACTCGTTACAACCGAGGTATGCAGCAAAGCATTTGTGAAGCCACAACACGCACAACCTTGAGGCGGATGGGCTACAACAGCAGAAGACCCCACCGGGTACCACTCATCTCCACTACAAATAGGAAAAAGAGGCTACAATTTGCACGAGCTCACCAAAATTGGACAGTTGAAGACTGGAAGAATGTTGCCTGGTCTGATGAGTCTCGATTTCTGTTGAGACATTCAGATGGTATAGTCAGAATTTGGTGTAAACAGAATGAGAACATGGATCCATCATGCCTTGTTACCACTGTGCAGGCTGGTGGTGGTGGTGTAATGGTGTGGGGGATGTTTTCTTGGCACACTTTAGGCCCCTTAGTGCCAATTGGGCATTGTTTAAATGCCACGGCCTACCTGAGCATTGTTTCTGACCATGTCTATCCCTTTATGACCACCATGTACCCATCCTCTGATGGCTACTTCCAGCAGGATAATGTAGCATGTCACAAAGCTGGAATCATTTCAAATTGGTTTCTTGAACATGACAATGAGTTCACTGTACTGAAATGGCCCCCACAGTCACCAGATCTCAACCCAATAGAGCATCTTTGGGATGTGGTGGAACGGGAACTTCGTGCCCTGGATGTGCATCCCACAAATCTCCATCAACTACAAGATGCTATCCAATCAATATGGGCCAACATTTCTAAAGAATGCTTTCAGCACCTTGTTGAATCAATGCCACGTAGAATTAAGGCAGTTCTGAAGGCGAAAGGGGGTCAAACACAGTATTAGTATGGTGTTCCTAATAATCCTTTAGGTGAGTGTATATGTTAATCAAAAAAGTAATAAATAGAAAAATATAAAGAAAAAATTGTCCATTACGTAACGATTATTACTTTCTGCGATTTTCCACATCCGTGAGGGTTCGCAGAACCGATCCCTCACAGATACGGGGGATGTTCTGTTGTTTTAGCCACATTTATGAAGTCGGTCATAATGTTAGCACCAGAGCTGAAAGGTGTAGTGCAGTCTTATTAAACTACACACAATACCATACCCCATAATAACCTAAAAAAAGGTTTTAAAAATGTATTAAAAAATACATTAGTATTCAAACCCTTTGATATGGATCACAAACTTGAGCTCAGGTGCATGTTGTGTTTTGGAAACTTGGTTTTACATATTTTGATTACAACCCTTTTTCCAAAAAAGTTGGGACGTTGCGTGAAATGCTAATAAAAACAGAATGCAATCACGTGCAAATAGTACAAGACAACATATCAAATGTAGAAACTGAGAAATGTTATTGTTTTTGAAAAAATACATGCCCATTTTGAATTTGATGCCAGCAACAGGTTTTAAAAAAGTTGGGACGGGGGCATGTTTACTGTGTTGCGTCACTTCGTCTTTTAACAATACTCTGTAAGTGTTTGGGAACTGAGGAGACCAATTGTAGTTTTGAAAGTGAAATGTATTCCCATTCTTGCTTGATATAGGATTGCAGCTACTCAACATTTCGGTGTCTCCTTTGTTGTATTTCATAATGTGCCAAATGTTTTCAATGGGTGACAAGTCTGGACTGCAGGCAGGTCAGTTGAGCATCCAGACACTTTTACTATGGCACCGCGCTCTTGTAATACATGCAGAATGTGGTTTGGTATTGTCTTGCTGAAATAAGCAAGGCCTTCCCTGATAAATGCATTGTCTTCGTCTGGATGGCAGCATATGTTGCTCCCAAAACTGTGTATATTGTTCAGTATTAATGGTGCCTTCACAGATGTGCAAGTCACCCATGCCATGTGCACTAATTAACCCTTATACCATCATGTATGCTGGCTTTTGAACTGTGCACTGATAATAAACTACATCCCTCTCCCTCTCCTATTTAGTCTGGAGGATGCAGTGTCCTTTATTCCTAACAATAATTACAATTTTTGATTTGTCAGACAACCAGACAGTTTTAAAATTGACCTATGGTCTAAGACCTATTAGACCATAGGTCTTCAACCCTCTCCTGGGGATCCCCCATCCATCTCACAGTTTAGTTTTTGCCCTGAGATAGCTCACCTGATTCAACAGGTAAGGGCATGTTAATTAGTTAAAAGTTGATTCAGGTGTGCTAGCTCTGGGATACATCTAATAAATGTAATGGCTGGGGGGGCCCCAGGAGAGTGTTGAAGACCTATGTATTAGACCTGTCTATTTAAGTGTGTCAATAATTTTCCCCCTAATAATTTCTCACTGACAATTCAAACTGTGTTCCTCATTCAACAGACTAAAATCTCGGCTATCTGTGGGAAGCACCTCCACTCCTCTGCCGAGCTCCTCTCCTCCAGTATTCTCTCAACTCAGTGCCGCCCACACCTCCACACACTCTGGTGACATCCACACCCCTTCACGCAGCCTCAACCTTGCACACACACCCTCCAGCATTCACTCAGAAAGATCCCACCACACACTGACGGCCTCCCCCAGTCCTATCCCCCTAGACACTGGCTCTCATCGACTCTGTCAATTAGACCGGTCCATGGACACACCCAGTCAGCACAGCACATCGGTAAACTCTGCTGGACGGCCTGTCCGAAACTGGGTCCGTTCAGAGCCCCTTCCTCGACCCAGCTTCGAACCAAAGAATCTGCTCAGCCTGTTCGAAGAAACAACTTCTACGTTGGACGGAGAACACTGAGAATGAGACTGTCAGTAATGTGTGCAACAATGACACACAAACTCCCATCTTTTCATTCAGACAAAAGGGCAGCTGTGATTTATTGACATGTTTGCTATGTAGTTCTAAATGTCTGTTTTCTATTTGTGCTTTGAACAAAACTGTTTGTTTTGCAAAAAAAATGCCACTTTTCAAGCCACATTACTTGACATGTTCTTATTTGAACGTGTACTTGCTTGTATTGAGAAAGTGTGCAGAGGGATTAGCCCATGCTGTATTCTGTTAATGTATTTTCCCTGCCTTTTTGATGTCTGAAAATACTTTGCTCTCCATACTTTGATTTTGCTCATTATCTGCTGTAATCCATACCCCTCAATGCCAATTAAAGATGCTGGAATTCATTACATGTAGCTGGAAAATGTATTTATCCCAAAAACGTACTTAATAGCATTGCAATTTCAGACACCTATTATAACGATGAGGACTTTTTGGGGACAAAAATATATTCCCATTCAGAATCGTAATTTCTATAATGCCTAAAAATAAACGTTTCCCTCCTTGGTTAACTACAGTGTAAGCTAGTACGTGTACACAAACACGTCTCGACCTATGGCCTGTGGTAAATCTCCAACTCGCTAGGTGGCGTTAAATTATTCGCTTTTCCCACAATGTCGCAGCTCGAAGAAGATCCACCACCTGACAACAAAGTGTTTATATGAAAAATTCATCTAAAATGTTTATTTCTAGGTCTTGAGATTGAATTAAAAAATCGTCCAGATGGTATGAGAATACGCAAAACCTAACACGAAAGTCGGGTTTGTGATAAACTTGCATTACGGGCGGATTCCAACGAATGAGTGAAAGGAGATATCAAATGGGTAATGTTTTTTTTTAACAATTGCTAATGTAATCGTTCTCCACAAACTGCACTTCGTTAAACTAATGTACGTGTTTGAGTGTTATTTCCTCCACTACAGTAGCTTGAACAGGACAACATATGTAATGTTTTACGTCACGTGATTTTGTGTTAACACGGACAATTTTACAAGTTTAGCATGGGATAGAGTGGGATATGATGAGACAAAATGTACATTCGTCCTCAATTAGTAAAGATAACTATTGTATTCTTTCTAACAGATGTCATCATATATTTCAGGATGTTGTTCATCCCTGGAATTAACCAGAATTAATGTTGAATCTTGCTTGGACTTTAGTCACAATTAAAACCTACTATAGTAAGTTTGGTTTTAGATCCCAGACCCTTCGCTATCTAGGCTAGCATTACTCGCCCAGAGTCTGGCCTACTACTTGAGTCAATGTTTACTAAAATAACCAATACATGTTTTCATACCACATAGAGACAGGTGAAAAAATTAAAGGAAAATACACAAATAAATGAGTAGCGGGACATAACCAGAAATCAGAAAGAGTTTTATTACCAGGTTTCACAACAAACAAGGAATTGGTTCTGGCCGTTGGTGCAACAATGTATACAAAACGAATAAGGAGAAATAAAAACAAACGAGAACAGTGTAGTGAGCATAGAAATAGTAGACTGTGCATTCATAAATTACTTCAAAATATCTATAAGTATATGTAAGGTACAGGATTTTGTCCAGTTTCGGGTTATGTATGTATGTGGGGAGCGGGCTATAGTCAATTTAGTTTTGGGGGCATGTTCATGAGGCCTACTGCGGTAGTAAAGAAACTGTTCTTGTTGTGGTGAGAGGTTTTGGTCCTGATTGACCTCAGCCTTCTGCCAGAGGAGAGAGCCTTGAGTAGTCAATTTCCAGGGTGAGAGGGGTCAGCCCGAATTAAATGAATTCAAATTAGGGATGTGCTTGACAAATATTTTCACTATCGATAATTCCTCAGCTTTTGTCGTCGAATCATCGACCCCACCCACGTGTGCCAAAAAGAGGGAAAAAAAGTAATAAATAGTTATGTTGTGTAATAAATCTAACGTATTTATTTAAAAATGTAGTTAACAACGTTATTGTAGTCAATAACGTTTTAGTATTAACAGTTAAACTAGAGCAGTGGTTCCCAACTACGGTCCTCAAGTACCCCCAGCAGTACACATATTCATTGTAGCCCCAGCCAAGCACAGCTGATTCAACTTGTCAACTAATTATCAGGCTCGCACTGAGTTGAATTGGGTGTGCTTGTCCAGGGCTACAACAAAAATGTGTGCTGTTGGGGGTACTCGAGGACCGGAGTTGGGAACCACTGAACTAGAGGACACTTTTACTCGAGAGACATTCAGATTCAGAAATGCCTTAACGTCTTTAGTATTTTATAATACTATTTATACTATTTATTTCAAATTATTGTTACAAGCTTTTCCATTAATTACAATAGCAAATTAACTATTAATTATAGTCAAAAAACGCGCATTTTCTCCAATGAATTAGAGCAGAGATATGTATGAATTGCCTTACATTAGCTAACGTCTTTGTGTCAATGTTTTCTGGCCATAACAACAAAATACAAAATGTATTAGACCATCTAGCCAGCTATTTTTTTTTATATATACACTCCCTTAAAATTACTTTCCAAATGAAACTACACTTTATATGTAGACTAACAGAGTTACGTTACAGTCTGTATTACACCAAACAACCTACCGATGGGTTCCAGTTCGTGAATACAAAAAACATAATTGGACGGAAGCTTAGTAAGAGTAAATAAAATAAAATTAATGAGCAAAAACCAAACAAAACCTGGCTAGCGCATCCATTGATGCAAGATCTCAACAAAAATGTAATTAATCATTAGGCAGTGTCTATATTATTATGATAATGTATTCTTATCATGATAAAAAAAAAATAGCACGTCCACGTGTTCCGTGAGTAGACTCTGTTGACTGTCAGGTCCGAAGCTGAGAAAACCCTTTCAGCGGGTAGGCTACAGATGTTGCCGGGATGCACAGGTATGCTTTCACTAGCCGTGACAATTTCCTGTACTTTTTTTTTTAGTCTATAAAAAATAACCCGTCATTACTGCCGCCAAGTGAGTTAATTGGTAGTACAGATTTTTTTTGTAACTTTCGAAAATTAGATAACCTTGTCGATATGATGACCATTCGACTATATGTTCTCACCCCCAATTCAAATGTCTCCATACAGGGGTACTTCATGATACAATTACGCAACTAACATCCTGTCATGCTCTGTGGGATGTATACAAATGCATAGGCCCTACTGATCTTGATTTGGATAAATGAATATTCTAGAATGCTTGGCACCTACAGTGAGGGGGACCAGAGGATCTGTTATGCTGTGGAGTGCATTATCCTGGCATGGCCTGGGTCCACTTGTCTCCTTAGAAGGAAGGTTCACTTCAAATCATTACAATGTTATTCTGAGTGATCACCTTAATCCTGTCACCCAGATGGTGGCTCTTGGTGGTTTAACACCTTTCTGAGACACTTTATGCAGATTTTTCCTTCACTTTGTCACCTGTCTGTTTTTTGTTCTTGCTTGACTTTTTTATATTTATATATAAGATGTAATCTGGGTATTTTACAGATGCAAGCAAAACATTTTTAAACCTCCAATTTTAGGCTGGATATATGTAATATGTTGTTCATTGTTCATATGTGCATACTATATAAATACAGCCACTATGATACAGCTATGGAAAAAATTTTGAGACCACTGCACCTTTTTCTTTCCTTTCCAAAAAAGTTTTGAGTGAGGAACAGAAGGGTTAAAATTAAAGAAAAAATTAATTTTTTCCAGAGCTGTATCTGTTAGCCAAACAGTTCTCAGGACATGGGGCACATATCATACATGACATTCTATGCAGTCTTTAGGTGAATGTTTTGATTACAAACAGCGGCCCAAAAATCCAGGATGCATGTGTCTGGGCGGGATTGATAATCTTTCAGACAATTTTAAAAAGTGTCTATCCTTTTCAGACATTAGAATTCTGCTCTGGCATAGAGTATTTAGTAGTGATTTCCTGCAAGACACATGTTTATTTTACATTTGATGTCTGCACAGTAAAAAGATGCTAACAATAGAAATGCGCTACTGAGTTTAAATGCATGACACATTGCTAAGACCTATCTATATGTATAAATAAAGTAGGGTGTAACCTACCCCAAAGTAAACATTTGGGATACTTGTGTAGTAGTCCACACAGCTACATGGATACACTTTTATGCTACATTTAGTTTGTTGCTTTCAGGACCACAAATGCTATCTGTCTAAGAATCTTAAAACTAAATACACTTTAGTTCATATATAGTATAAGCTTAACACAATTAATTAATTACACTTTTTGAACATATACTTTTTATACCAACCATGCTTTCATCTGGTTTATCCCTTCACAGATTCCATGAAATGGAATCTCTACCTAAATATTTGATCAATGTATTATTTTGTGTCTCAGCACTTTGGCCTGGATTATTCCACTCACCTCTAACTGTCTTACTGTGCGTTTCTAGTGAGGATTGGTACAAGCTTAGAGCCTCATCTATCAAGTACAGAGAAACCTTCAGAAGATGTCTAAGATTGAGCGTCTGAACGCCCGTGTGGCCAAGCTACTGACTGTGGCTGTGAATGAGGTTCTGGAGGTGGTGAAAGAGACAGTATCTGAGTACCAGGAGAAAACAGCCAGAACCCAGAGAGAAAACGAGAGCCTACGGAGGAGACTGCAGGAACTCCAGGACAAGATGAAGAGAGAGAGCACAGGTGACCTTTAATGTTTGTGGCCAAAATAGTCAACCTAATTAATATATTACACCATAATATTCCATAATGTCAAACTGTAAATACTTTATTTTGAAAAATGTATTTACAAGACGTGTTGTTCAGGAAACCCAAAGTAGTTCCATGTCAAATTTGGATAAGTAACATGAACCCACTGTGTGAAAACTATAATACCAGTCACAAGTTTGGAGACACCTACTTATTCAAGGGTATTTTGTCAGGTTTACCTTTTTCCACATTGTAGAATAATAGTGAGAACCTCAAATAACACATGGATTCCTGTAGCAACCAAAAAGTGTAAAACAGATCTACATCCACCCTTTCCTTTGATAACAGCTTTGCCCTCTCTTTGCAGTTCTATCAACCAGATTTGTGATGTAGTCACCTGAAATGCATTTCTATCGACCGGTGTACCCTGTTAAAGGTTAATTTGTGGAATGTCTTTTGAGGCAATCATTTGTGTGCTATTATAAGAGAGGGTCAGTATACAGAAGACCATCATTATGTCTGTACGGTAGTAGTCCATTTTATGAAGAACAGCTCAAATAAGCAAAGAGAAACTACAGTTAAGACATGAAAATCAGTCAGTCCGGAAACTTTCAACAACTTTGAGAGTTTGTTGAAGTGCAGTGACACAAACCATCAAGCGGTATGATGAAACTGGCTCTCAGGAAGACGTCCACAGGGCAGGAAGACAGCTACAGCAGAGGATCACTTAGAGTTGGTCTGATGAGTCCAAATGTGAATTTGTGGTTTTCAACCACTGTCTCTGTGAGACCCAGAGTGGGTGAATGGATGATCCCTGCAGTTATGGTTCCCACGTGAAGTGTGTGATGGTGTCAGGGTACTGTGCTGATGACACTGTCAGTGATTTATTTAGAATTCAAGGCACATTCAACCAGCATGGCTACCACAGCATTCTGCATCTGGTTTGCGCTTAGTGGGAGTATTATTTGTTTTTCAACAGGACAATGACCCAAAACATACCGCCAGGCTATGTAAGGGTTATTTGACCAAGATTCTCCTTCAAGGCTGTTGAAAAAGCATTCCTACCCCATGAAGCTGGTTCAGAGAATTCCAAGAGAGTGCAAAGCTTTCACCAAGGCCAAATGTGGCTACTTTGAAGAATCAGAAATGCAAATGTATTTTGATTTGTTTAACATGTTTTTGGTTACTACATGATGCATTTGGTTTTCTACATGATCCATATGCATTTTGCCATATTTCTGATGTCTTCACAATTATTCTATGTGGGAAACATGACTGGTACTGTAGGTGGTAACATGAAAAAACTACCCTTTCTTCAGTCCTTCATCCATACAACATCACTTTGGTCCCTCAGAGGAATAGAGCTTTTTGAAATACGTTTAAAGAATGGTAGTAATTTGTGGATGGGTAGCAATAATAAATCAAACATTTAATCTTTCTTTAAACATGTTCATGTTAATATGTATGCTGTGGATGATGTATCAAACCCACCAGACAAATCAGCTATACATTTATCCTTCTTAAAAGAGCCACAGGACAGCCAGGAAACTTCAAAAGACTTGAGTGTAATTGTAAAAAATATGAGGATGCACAGTAGTGACCTGACACACGATAACCTAAATGATTGTGGAAAATAAAGGAAGAATTAATGTCTTTACAAAATATGGATCATGCATGAAACAAGGCACCAACGAAATACATAGGTTGGGCTAAATGCCATACCTTTTCTTTAGGGCAAATCTAAGACTAAACCTCACTGAGTAACTGCCCCCCTTTTTTCAAGCATTTGAATGGCTGCATCATGATAGTTGTGCATGACATCAACAAGACTGAGGACTTTCTCAGGATTAATATTAATAAGATAGAGTTAAGAACTGGTAAAATACTTACCAAGAAGAAAGTAAATATTCCTAAATGGCCAAGTTACTGTTTTTACTTAAATCCATTATAAAATTTATGGTAAGGCTTGATGGGCACTATCCCTTTATAAAGAGTTCTTGGAGACATTTGTTATTTTTCTACCACTGTCAAAAAGAAATAGCAGCAACATATGAAAAGAATGTGAAAACATCTACTGTAATACTTTGTTATAAACTACTATGAATGTTGTTCATATTCACAGGAGCTGGACAGACACTGGGCGTCCAGCGTGAGCTGCAGAATTGTAAACAGGAGTTTCCCCTGGTTGAGGACACTGAACTTTTCCCATCTGAAGAGGAGTTAACTGAGATTCTGTCACCAGAAACACAAGATGGACTCACAGGTGAAAGACCTTTTGGGAGCCAGGCTTTTGCCTTTCCCCCTCCTCCAAGTTTGAAAAAGAACAGATCAGTCCACTCAGCATGTGGTCCAAGGAGCATGCGGATTGAAGAGCGTCGAGAGCTGACCACATTAAGTCAAGAATTGGATCTTAAATCAGATGTAGGACATGATACACTTGTGAAGGAGCATCACACTCTGGACGCTGATACTGCTCTGTCAGAAACCATATCGAATCATTTGAACTCCACTCACACAGCTTCTCACTCACATTTCCCAAACAGTTCCCCTCAGGCCCCTCAACCTCTGTTGACTTTTGAGGAGATCAAAACAGAATCTGAAGTGGAGGAGTATGCCACATATTCAACACCAAAGCATTTTTACAATGGTGCAGGCACAAGCCACAGTTTACCGCAGACCGATCTCAATGGAGAGCCTCTTCAACCAAACTCAGGGTCTTATGAACTGGTATGCTTCCAGCCAAACGGCTCGGGGGAACCATTTGCACTGGGAAACAATGCTGAACTGGCATTGGACCGATTTGAAGAGGAGCACAACACCCTTCCGTTCAGGAAATCTTTTGGTGGAGCAGGAGGCTTGAGAATACTCCAGCGACATCTGAGTAGAGAAAAGCGCTACTGCTGCCCTCTGTGTGGCCGTTGCTTTAGTCATGCAGGTGACTTTAAAAAACACAAAAGGGTCCACACTGGTGAGAAGCCATATTGTTGTTCAGTGTGCGGAAAACGCTTCAGTCAGTCAGGCTACCTGAAAATACACCAACGGTACCATACTGGAGAGAGGCCATATGGCTGTACTCAATGTGGGAAACGTTTCAGTCACTCTAGTAATTTCAAGAAGCATCAGCTGACTCATCTGGGATCAGTGCCATGATGTTTGAGAACATAAGGGGTCAACGGAGAACTGTGTATGACTTCCTGCTAAACTTCAGTTTTGAGTGTGTTGTGGGAACAGTTAGGAAAGCATAAGAGCATCGCTTTCGTTATGTTTGAATTGATGTACAGTATTTACTAATTGTTAGTGTTTTTATGATTTGGAGAAAAATAATGAAACTTGAAAGCTGGTTTTGACATTTCTAACACGTTGGTACAATAAATGCACAAGAGCACATTTTACTGTATCATTCCTGACAATGTGAGTTGGGGGGTCTTCCTATTTTCTCATGAAATTGCTAGCTTTTATTAGCTCTCTAGTGTGATGGGTTGAGTTTCCAGTAAACGTGTGTTCCCAGCTGGGCAGCTTTAAATGAAGAGACCAGGATACTAACAAATCAAACTAATATCTTCTTCTACTGGCCTCTTCCTCTAGCTTTTACTTTTAACACTAGTGGGAATCATAGAAGTCACTACAACCAGCTCTAGGATAGCCTAACTCTACTAAAACTGGGGGTTCTTTTGGCAATGTCCGTGCTGAGTAGATGTGGCGTTCACTCTGCTTCCTTCTGTGTCTGCTCCTCTCCCCTGAATGCAGAGTCACACATAGAGTGAGACACGGCATAATTAGCTGGCCCAGCTCAGCTATGACAGGGTTAGGGTTAACCCTAAAGGAGCACCCTGCATAACCCTCACCCCTGGAGAAGCTGCCATTGGGCCCTCTCCCTCCGGTCTGTCACTGACCCCTCACACTAGCTTCTACTTAACCTTCTGTATGTTTGTTTAGTGTGTTTGAAATTCCTGTCATTTTGAATAAACTAATATTTATCTCAAATGAACACGCATGTACATGCAGTACTATTACTTGTGTAATTAATAAAACATTCCTATGGTTGGCCACACTGTAAAGTAAGATTCATAACAACTACAGTTCATAACAATGATTCAGAGCAGTCACGTGCAAATCAATGAATCCCTATATTTAAATGAAAATAGTACAAGGTCTGGACTGCAGGCAGGCCAGTTAAGCACCTGGACCCTTCCCTGAAAAAGACGTCACCTGGATGGCAGCATATGTTGCTCCAAAACCTGTATATATTGTTCAGCATTAATGATGCCTTCACAGAAGTGCGAGTCACCCATGCCATGTGTACTAAGGCAGCCCCATAACATGCATGCTGGCTTTTGCACTGTGCGCTGATAAGAAGCCGGAAGGTCCCTCTCTTTAGCTCAGAGGATGCAGCGTCTGTGTTTCCTGAAAAGAATCACAGGACGGTTTTCCTCTTTGCTTCAGTCCATCTAAAAGGAGCTCCGGCCCAGAGAAGATGCTGGCGATTATATATGGTTTCTACTTTGCATGGTAGAGTTTTAACTTGCATTTGTGGTTGCAGAGATGTACTGTGTTTACAGACAATGGTTTTCAGAAGTGTTCCTGAGCCCGTGCAGTGATGTCCACTATAGAATTGTGTCTGTTTTTAAGGCAGTGCCATCTGAGGGACCGAAGATCACGGCCACCTAGTATTGGTTTTTGCCCTTGTTCCTTGCGTACAGAGATT